>NC_133330.1:233544006-234144006 GCF_042186555.1 Aquarana catesbeiana | reverse complement strand
AGTCTGCGGGACCCACGGGCACGCTGACGGAGTATGCAACGGGTGGGCGCCCACAATGCTGCGTCTTATAGGGTACATACAGGTACGCTCATTTGCACAGCCTTGCCATTGTGCCGACGTACATCTTTGTGTGCTGCTTGTAGAGAGCTTTCTTGTTGTTCTTCCTATGTATTGTAGCCCACAGCTACATTCCAACATGTAGGTCAGTTTATCTATCTTGTATTCTTGCATGGTTGTGTTAGATTGAAATTCTGTTATTTTTCTTGTTCCTTTTTTCATGTTTCTACAAGGTTTACATTTACCACACTTATAGAAACCTTATTGGTCAAAGAAGGTCACCATTTTCTTAGGTGGGTCAGGTAAATTTTTTACTACAGTATCTCTAATTCTTCTCGCTCTTCTGTAAACAAACTTATGTTTAGGTGGCAGAATTTTACTTGAGGGTCATTACAAATAATTGGCCAGTTTTTCTTTATAATTTCCTCCAGGGTTCTATACTCCGTATTGAATCCTGTAATGAATGATACCTCGTTGTACTCTCTTTTGGTTACTGTTTTTTTCTTTAAGCATAAATTCGCTATCTGTACTCCCTACTATGTTTCTAGTATGCTCCAATTCTTTCCTTGCATAACTTTTGTTCACAAATCTATCAATTAATTGTTTGTGCATAATAGTCCTTCATAAGGTCACAATTGCGCCTAATCCTAATAAATTGGCCTTTGGGTATGGCTCTTTTCCACTGGGGATGGTGGCAGCTACTATAAGGAATGTAACTGTTCCTATCTGTGTTCTTAAAGTGTGTCCTAGTGTTCGGCTGGTTGCCACTCTTGAGAATTTCCAAATCAAGAAAATTAATAGCACTTTGATGTGCATTCTCTGTAAATAATTATGGCATTAAGGTTACAGTGAATGCACATCAAAGTGCTATTATTTTCACGATTTGGAAATTTTCAAGAATGAGAACCAGCTGAACACTAGGACACACTTTAAGGACACAGCTATGGATATGTTAAAAATTCCAATTTTATTTATTTTTTATCTTTATATTTTTTTATTCCTATTTTTTATTTTTATTTTAATTTTTATTGTTATCCTTATTCTTATTTTTATTTTCATTAATATTATTTTATTTTATTTTTATTTATTTATTTTTTTTCTTAATTTTTTACAAAAATGTAATGTTTCCCTTTGTATTCTGTGATTATGATAGGTGTATAACATTTTTTAAGTCAATATATAAGAATGGTAGCATATTGTGATAAGGTTTTTTTTTTTA
Source organism: Aquarana catesbeiana (assembly GCF_042186555.1). Lineage (NCBI taxonomy): Eukaryota > Metazoa > Chordata > Amphibia > Anura > Ranidae > Aquarana > Aquarana catesbeiana. Next base: position 234,142,730 of record NC_133330.1, on the reverse strand, counting down.
ACCGAGTTTTGAACAACAGTTTTTACTAGAGTTTTTAATATTAGCGTCCATTGAAATGTAAAAGCCTATCCAGACATTCCCTTTGGCTGAAATAAGTCATTTATAAGGTAGGAAATAGGAAAAGGGGGAAGTAACAACAGCGAGCAAACTAAACCAGCACAAAAAAAGGGCATAAATACCTTAAGCAAAATGGCGCCACCAGCTTCCTGATAATGCACGAGTGATGCGATAAGCGTAGAGGCTAGTGAGCAGCACCAACGTCACATCCTGTCCCTAACCCCGCACGAAACTGAGGCTTGCACCGCACGCTGGTTCCTGGAAACGAAATGGTGAGCAGAGACGCCGTTCGGAATACTGGATAGACTTGTGACGGTCTAAAGGCACTTTTTCATGTGACTGCACATTTGCTATATATAAGTTACAAAAAAATAAAGCAAGGAATGTTGCACAATGATGGTGATTTGTTTTCTATGAGGAGCAAAGATCACTGAATGCTGGAGACTTATGGAAGAAATATTGGCGTAATTATTGTGAAATACGTGGTATAGCCCTACAAAAGGATGAACAAATCCAGGCATATATTTGAGGAGTTTTTGTCATTGCTTTCTGGTGAGTGCAAATTTTGGAAGGTGGGGGTGAATCACGTATTGGTAGAACACGGATTTTAATTTTGAACTGAAATACTGATGAAAAAGAGCAACACTGGGACTTTTTAATTTTTAATTTTTTTACTATAATTTTTCACTTTTTTCACTGTGGTTACAATTTATATGTATTATTTTGAGTTTTTTTTTTTACATGTTTATTTTAATGCATAAGAAGTCACTACTGGATGCACACAGCATTTAATGTCACAGAATTAATTTTAGGGTTAGCGCAGTTATCCAATATATCAATTTTAGAGCCTGAGCCTAGTGACTCCCCTGAGAACATCAGTGACATAAGGGGAGAGGAGTCTGTCGTGGCTTGAGGCCTGGTCAGGGTCCTGGTAACTGTAAGTACTACCCGGCAGGAACTAGAGACTGTCCCTGAAATGCCAGCCGCTCCTATGTCCCCTGCTATCCCAGTCCAGAAGGAGCCAGTGCTGGAGGGGGGGGTGCCCTCAGGTGAGCTGGGCAGGGAGTGCAAAGGCAGAGCCATAGATTGAGGTTCTCCCAGACTGCTAGCGGAGTTTGGTCCCTGGAGAGATTAGCAGAGTGGTCATCTCCTGATAGCAGCTTGGAGGAGGAATGGGAGACAGGAGGTTCCCAGGTCCTGGAGGTTCCATCCGAGGGAGGAGAAGAGAGAAGATGCTGCAGGAACCCCAATCAGTTACAGACAAGTCTTCAGAATCAGACCATCCACCACCCAGACCAGAGTAGCTGAATACCAGCAGTGGGTGCAGAGGTCCCTTGATGCCTCTGTCCTGCCCGGGAAAGGAAAACCAAGGGAGCTATCCAGATTTTTCCAGTTCTAGCAGGAAGTTCAGCGTAGAGGTGCTCTGAAGTGGGGTCTGGACTATTCTTATGTCCCTCCCGCAACCATGGACATCACGGGGAGAATGGGAGGATGATCTGGTCTGGGAGTATCTACACATCCCCAAGCCATTGTGGGTGCCAGAATGTGAGGAAACCTGGGCCCACTTTGAGGACATTCGTAAATAAATGGCGGCTGGAGAGGTCCATTTACAAGGATAGAGTGATGGGTGCCTACGAATGGTCACTCTGTCTCCATCAAGGAGGAAGGGGGCAGCAGGAAGAAATTACCCGACCCACACTTTTATATTTGAAAGGACTGTTGGAGGTACAACCATCATAAAGGTGGTCACATGGACTGTTGGAGCGTTGCAGTAGGAATGTGCTTCTTCTTCCCTGACTTTGCAGGATCAGACCGGCCTGCCACCCTGTTGTGCCCAATGAACGAGACTTTTTTCCTGTTGCAAGGACACTAAGGGTGAGGTGTGTTCCTTGAACTAACTCTTTAAGAAGCCTGTTTGTTTGGGAAGGGGCCCCTCCCATCAGGAAATCCAAAGGGGACTGTTGCTTCTATGCTGTGTCTTTTCTTCTTGATGTTCTTTCAGCAGGCCATAACCCCCTCCTGACAGAACTATAGGTGGAAATATATTTGAAGTGACTCGTGTGCTTGATTGTTTTTATTTTTTGTTTTTTCTGTCAGTAGGGTCATAACCCCCTCCTGACAGAAAGTTTGTAAAGTGTACAGATAACTGGTAGAATAGGATGATGTGTTGTTTTTACAGGACTCCTTCGGATGGGGCGGCTGTCTATCTCCGGCTAGAGTTATGGATCCTGCGGACAGAGGATTTCCCTTGAGGGGCAGATACTCTGGTCCATTGTATTTGAATGATTGCCTAGTGGTAGGGATTTGTAGTTAGAAATGCAATGTACAGTCAGGTCCATAAATACTGGGACATCGACACAATTCTAATCTTTTTGGCTCTATACACCACCACAATGGATTGAAATGAAACACACAAGATGTGCTTTAACTGCAGACTTTCAGCTTTACTTTGAGGGTATTTACATCCAAATCAGGTGAACGGTGTAGGAATTCCAACAGTTTGTATATGTGCCTCCCACTTTTTAAGGGACCAAAAGTAATGGGACAATTGGCTGCTCAGCTGTTCCATGGCCAGGTGTGTGTTATTCCCTCATTATCCCATTTACAAGGAGCATATAAAAGGTCCAGAGTTCATTTCAAGTGTGCTATTTGCATTTGGAATCTGCTGCTGTCAACTCTCATTATGAGATCCAAAGAGCTGTCACTATCAGTGAAGCAAGCCATCATTAGGCTGAAAAAACAAAACAAACCCATCAGAGAGATAGCAAAAACATTAGGAGTGGCCAAATCAACTGTTTGGAACATCCTTAAAAAGAAAGAACGCACCGGTGAGCTCAGCAACACCAAAAGACCCGGAAGACCACGGAAAACAATTGTGGTGGATGACCGAAGAATTCTTTCCCTGGTGAAGAAAACATCCTTCACAACAGTTGGCCAGATCAAGAACACTCTCCAGGAGGTAGGTGTATGTGTGTTAAAGTCAACAATCAAGAGAAGACTTCACCAGAGTGAATACAGAGGGTTCACCACAAGATGTAAACCATTGATGAGCCTCAAAAACAGGAAGGCCAGATTAGAGTTTGCCAAACAACATCTAAAAAAGCCTTCACAGTTCTGGAACAGCATCCTATGGTCAGATGAGACCAAGATCAACTTGTACCAGAGTGATGGGAAAAGAAGAGTACTGTATAGAGAAGGAAAGGAACTGCTCATGATCCAAAGCATACCACCTCATCAGTGAAGCATGGTGGTGGTAGTGTCATGGCGTGGGCATGTATGGCTGCCAATGGAACTGGTTCTCTTGTATTTATTGATGATGTGACTGCTGACAAAAGCAGCAGAATGAATTCTGAAGTGTTTCGGGCAATATTATCTGCTCATATTCAGCAAAATGTTTCAGAGCTCATTGGACGCATAGTGCGAGCATACTGCGAAAGCAGCCAAAGAGTTTTTTAAGGGAAAGAAGTGGAATGTTATGCAATGGCCAAGTCAGTCACCTGAACTGAATCTGATTGAGCATGAATTTCACTTGCTGAAGACAAAACTGAAGGGAAAATGCCCCAAGAACAAGCAGGAACTGAAGACAGTTACATTAGAGGCCTGGCAGAGCATTACCAGCGATGAAACCCAGTGTCTGGGGATGTCTATGCGTTCTAGACTTCAGGCTGTAATTGACTGCAAAGGATTTGCAACCAAGTATTAAAAAGTCAAAGTTTGACTGATGATTGTTAATCTGTCCCATTATTTTGGTCCCTTAAAAAGTGGGAGGCACATATGCAAACTGTTGTAATTCCTACACCGTTCACTTGATTTGGATGTAAATACCCTCAAATTAAAGCTGAAAGTCTGCAGTTAAAGCACATCTTGTTCGTTTCATTTCAAATCCATTGTGGTGGTGTATAGAGCCAAAAAGATTAGAATTGTGTCGATGTCCCAATATTTATGGACCTGAGTGTATATGCTGTAGATACTGAACAAAATTATCTTCTATATGTTTGTTATGTATCTAATATTATATATGTTCCCCATCCAAGTTTATCCCCTTTTCCCCTCCTATTCAATTTATGGGATGCCCTTGCTCCTGGCCCCAGGAGCCATTTTTCAAATTTTCCCAGCCAAGGGAGTGGCTGGATTTGGGGGGGGGGGGGTGAGTGTAGCACCCTCTAGGTAGGTTAGTACTAGAGTTAGGATTTTTTGGAAGACAGGTACATTTAGGCAGGCCTGGCTGTCAGCCAGGGCTGTTTGTTTGATCTGGGCTGGTAGTGGCTCGGGGTAGCAGCTGGTGACTCATAGGCAGCATCACTGAGACGACCTCCCTCTTCTTTTCAGGAGGAGAAGAGGTGGAGCAACCTGGATTGGCAGGGAGCAGGCCTCCTCAAATAACCAGGGTCAGCCCAGCTGGGGAGGAGTTGTCGGGTGGAGGAGCTGGAGTGAGAGAGTGTGGTGGCTGTCAGGGTCCTTGAGGGAGCTCCCCAGTCTGGGGGAGGGGGGGTGACCTTGGGCCTGGGCTCGGGTGCAGTCAGGACCACTTTCAGTAACACATGAAGAGGTCCTGGACCGGAGGCACAAGAGAGAGCAAGGAGAGGACAGCGGGAGAGAGCACTGCTTAGAGACTCTAGGGAGTACAACTGGTCGCAGCCAGGAGGGCTGGTGAGAGAGGCACAGTCAGGAGGACTGGGGAGGCATGCCTGAGAGTGTGCTTGCAGTCTGAGATGGGTGCAGAACCAGAAGTGTGGACTGTGGTGGAAGGGCAGTGAAAAGAGGTAGCTGCAGCCAGGAGGGCTGGCAGGGCCTGAAGAGAGCTAACTGGGATTTGTAGCCATAGTTAGGGCAGCTAGCACAAGGACTTTTCTGCTACACCATTGGGGCCCGCAGTCTCAGACTGCAAAGGGCATTTGCTGAGGCCTGGCTAAGTCAGTGTCAAGCCTAACCAACAAATAGTGCTAGTTTTTCCTGGGGAACCAAGTGATTTGCTGGAGGTGACTAGGAGTAACAGTCTGTAGCAAGTGATGTGCTGGTGAAGTGAGGCGTGATGAGCTTCAAGCTTTTGCAAGAGGAAGCTGAAGGAGTATGTACAGGGAGTGTACATAGTTGTCCCAAAACTGAAAAAATTGCTAAAATTGTCTATCTATTTATGCTGGGCATCCCATATCTCCTATCCCCATCCAAGTTATACCTCTCAATAAAACAAAACAAAAAAAAAAACTTCAATGACTGCTTTATGTCTTGGAGTGCCTGAGAGTGAATGCAGGGCTGGGCTGGGTGACAGACAAACCACAATTCTTAGCAGCTCCTACGGGGGTACTGCTACACCCTCTTTGTGAAACCTGCATATCCATTACTTTTTTTATAGGTAGCATTAATTACTACAGGGCTAGAAGAAAATGGCTGCTGTGCAATTTCAAACTGTACAAACATGTGACTAATTGGCAAAGAACTGACATACAGAAATGGCCGCTGTACAATTACAAACTGCACTGCGTATGACTTATCGGTTAGAAGCAAGGAATTATATTACATACAAAAAATAAATAAATAAAAAAGAGCATAATGCATGATGGGTAATTCATAGACCAGGAGTAGATGTTTATGATCTTTTTATGAAATAGTAACTGGAGCGTGCAATATTTGCTGCAGCTCTGCATAGAAACCAATCAGCTTCCAGGTTTTATTGCCAAAGCCTAAAGGGGTTGTAAACCCTCGTGTTTTTTCACCTTAATGCATCCTATGCATTAAGGTGAAAAAACTTCTGTCAGTTACCGGCCCCCCAGCCCCCCATTTTTCTTACCTGAGCCCTGGAATTTCCAACAGTGAGGACGCGCTGTGCATCTCTCTCCGGGGTCCTCGGCACTTGATTGGACAGATTGAGAGCAGCGCAGCCATTGGTTCCCACTGCTGTCAATCAAATCCAATGGGCGCCGAGGGGCGGGGCCGATTCTGGCATTCATGTCTATGGACGCAAATGCTAGACTTGGAAGCGCGCCCGAAAGGTAACCCCCTCGAGAGAGCGCTTCTCCTAGGGGGTCATCTGATGTGGGGAGGAGCCGCAAGAGCTGCCTGGGACCCCAGAAATCGAGGATCTGGGCCACTCTGTGCAAAATGAGCTGCACAATGGAGGCAAGTATGATATGTTTGTTATTAAAAAAAACAAAAAAAAGAAAGCTTTACAATCACTTTAATTGAACAAGTTGTGGTTAGAAGCTAATTGGCTACCATGCACAGCTGCACCAGATTCGGAGTACACCTATTTTAGTAAATCTCCCCCATGGGACAGTTTCAATTCAGTTCTGTTGCTGGTGACAATATTTCTAAAAATGCAGAGAAAATCTTTACCTGTTTCCACACATCAGATAAGTGAGGCGTCATTCCCATACTGGTGGAAATGTGGACAAATTTCACACACCAGCAACAGAGGGACTCCTAACTTATCCAAAAGCAAGGGAGCCAAGTGTGGAAATAGATAAGTATTTTTCAGCCCTTTAAAGCAATGTTGTTGCTGGTGAGTTGTGGCCAGCAACTAGATCACGGGTGTACCATGGTTCTAAATGTAAGTGGTTGCTACTGGAAACTAACATTTGCAAGTTTTCTATTTATCTTTTAAATGTTACAGAGCAATGTTTTATCTCATAATGATATATATCACCTGATTTACTAAACTGAAAAGTACAAAGCATACTTTATGCACAGGTGTATACTACATTCATCGAGGTTTTTGGGTGCAACATTATGAAGCAAAATCTGGCACTTTCTTTTGTCAGTATAGTTTGTGTGTGAATATTTTTTTATCGACTCTAGGCTGCGTGCACACACTTTTGCATGCTCATATGGTAGAAAATGCGGGAAGTCCATTGATAACAAGGATGACAGTTTTTCTGGAGAGTGACTGCTGCCCTTTCATTGATGCAGCTAGACAAGTTGTTGGGAGCCATAGTAAGGCTCCTTTCACACTTGTGCGACTTGTCTTGCGACTTGAGCCTGCAAAGTCACATGACAAGTCATACCCCATGATTTCCAATGAGTACCATTCATATCTGTTCCACCTCAAGCCGCAGCAACTTCAACATTGTCCCTGCATTACTTTGGTCCGATTTGATGTGACTTGAGGTCCAAAGACCTCAATATTACACAGTAGAGATACAAAAAAATACAGTCACTTTCAGTGCTAATAGGCCTTCCAAGGTGTGGAGTAATAGGGCGTACACACGGTCAGACTTTGTTCGGACATTCCGACAACAAAATCCTAGGATGTTTTCCGACGGATGTTGGCTCAAACTTGTCTTGCATACACATGGTCACACAAAGTTGTCGGAAAATCCGATCGTTTTAAACGCGGTGACGTAAAACATGTACGTCGGGACTATAAACGGGGCAGGGGCCAATAGCTTTCATCTCTTTATTTATTCTGAGCATGCGTGGCACTTTGTCCGTCGGATTTGTGTACACACGATCGGAATTTCCGACAACGGATTTTGTTGTCGGAACATTTTATATCCTGCTCTCCAACTTTGTGGGTCAGAAAATCCGATGGAAAATGTCCGATGGAGCCCACACACGGTCGGAATTTCCGACAACACGCTCCGATCGGACGGTTTCCATCGGAAAATCCGACCGTGTGTACGGGGCATAACAGATGTCAGATAAAATGGTGGTGTAAAAGGTATATATGGTATCCAAAACTGGGTGGATGCTGCCTTCCTCAGATGGGGTAATCCAAAAGGAACTACAAGAAAAACAGAAATGGACACCTAGTGCATTACCAAAGATAATTTAATAATAAAAATGTTTTATATAAAAGCGGATACTCACAAAACGCAACTGACAAAAGGCCATAAAAACAATGCATGGACATGCACAGATGTTTCAGGCATCCCCTGCAACAAAAATTTCATTTTTGGTGAGATATTTCCAATAGGAACACGTCTAAAGGGATACAAGCCCAGCAGCTTTCCTCAATAGAGTCCTGCAGCTGCCACAGCTGATTGATAATTATGAAACCACTCCAATTAGACCTGCACAGAGGCACAGACAAACAGACAGGGATTTCTTCAGAATAATAAAAGGTGGGAAAAGGTAGGAATCTGCAACAAAAGTTGTTATAATCCTTGTAATGTACATAGAGCGCCCGGGGGGAATGTTTTTTCTCAACAAAAGTGGAGTTACGCTTTAGGCTATTTACTACTGCCAGAAGGCAGCTCTGCTAATGAAAATTTAGCATGACATAAGTTTATGATGTGTAATTACAGATCTCTGATGCTTTACAGGCTCTGGTCAAAAAAATGTTTATTCCACTTTGGCCGTTTACAATATACCTAACTTATTAGGCTTTTTATTAACCAGGTCTGTGTAAACATGCTGTGATGGGAAGTAGAACAGACCTCAATAGCAGATCTCTGGTTATCAGTAAGGATGATCTTTGAGTTCGAGTCGAACGTAATTTTGACCCGAACATCGGGTGTTCGCCCGTTCGCCGAACAGCGAATTTTATGGGGCGTTCACAGAAAATTTGGGCACCCCATAATGCACTGCAAGACCACAGTGCATTGCTGTATGATGATTGTCCAAGGCATATACCTGACCTGCATGCTTTGGCCAATCACATCACGCTCCTCAGCGAGAGCCATAATTGGCCAAAGACCTTTGTCCTTCAGCCAATCATGGCTCAGGGGGAATAAGTCTACGCCCCACACTATATAAGGCTGCTTACACAGCGCCCGTATAGTCTGTTATAGCGGACGGAGATATATATATATATATATATATATGTATATATATATATATATATATATATATATATATATATATATATATATATATATATATATACAGTATCTCACAGAAGTGAGTACACCCCTCACATAAATATTTTTTTATATCTTTTCATGTGACAACACTGAAGAAATGACACTTTGCTACAATGCAAAGTAGTGAGTGTACAGCTTGTATAACAGTGTACATTTGCTGTCCCCTCAAAATAACTCAACACACAGCCATTAATGTCTAAACCACTGGCAACAAAAGTGAGTACACCCCTAAGTGAAAATGTCCAAATTGGGCCCAAAGTGTCAATATTTTGTGTGGCCACCATTATTTTCCAGCACTGCCTTAACCCTCTTGAGCATGGAGTTCACCAGTGCTTCACAGATTGCCACTGGAGTCCTCTTTCACTCCTCCGTGAGGACATCACAAAGCTGGTGGATGTTAGGGACCTTGCACTCCTCCACCTTCCGTTTGAGGATGCCCCACAGATGCTCAATAGGGTTTAGGTCTGGAGGCATGCTTGGCCAGTCCATCACCTTTACCCACAGTTTCTTTAGCAATGCAGTGGTCGTCTTGGAGGTGTGTTTGGGGTCCTTATCATGTTGGAATACTGCCCTGCTGCCCAGTCTCCGAAGGGAGCTCTGCTTCAGTATGTCACAGTACATGTTGGCATTCATGATTCCCTCAATGAACTGTAGCTTCCTTGTGCCGGCAGCACTCATGCAGCCCCAAACCATGACACTCCCACCACCATGCTTGACTGTAGGCAAGACACACTTGTCTTTGTACTCCTCACGTGGTTGCCGCCACACACGCTTGACACCATCTGAACCAAATAAGTTTATCTTGGACTCATCAGACCTCAGGACATGGTTCCAGTAATCCATGTTCTTAGTCTGCTTGTCTTCAGCAAACTGTTTTCGGGCTTTCTTGTGCATCATCTTTAGAAGAGGCTTCCTTCTGGGGTGGCAGCCATGTGGACCAATTTGATGCAGTGTAGGTGTGTGGTCTGAGCACTGACAGGCTGTCCCCCCACCCCTTCAACCTCTGCAGCAATGCTGGCAGCACTCATACGTCTATTTCCCAAAGACAACCTCTGGATATGACACTGAGCACATACACTCAACTTCTTTGGTCGAACGATGCGAGACCTGTTCTGAGTGGAACCTGTCCTGTTAAACCGCTGTATGGTCTTGGCCACCGTGCTGCAGCTCAGCTTCAGGGTCTTGGCAATCTTCTAGCCTAGGCCATTTTTATGTAGAGCAACAATTTTTTTTTTTTCAGATCCTCAGTTTTGACCAGTTTTAAGAGAGTGGGAGCGACAACACCAAATTTAACACACCTGCTCCCCATTCACACCTGAGACCTTGTAACACCGAGTCACATGACACCGGGGAGGGAAAATGGCTAATTGGGCCCAATGTGGACATTTTTACTTAGGGGTGTACTCACTTTTGTTGCCAGTGGTTTAGACATTAATGGCTGTGTGTTGAGTTATTTTGAGGGGACAGTAAATGTACACTGTTATACAAGCTGTACACTCGCTACTTTACATTGTAGCAAAGTGTCATTTCTTCAGTGTTGTCATATGAAAAGATATAATAAAATATATACAAAAATGTGAGGGGTGGACTCACTTTTGTGAGCTACTGTGTGTATATATATATATATATATATATATATATATATATATACTCTGCATTCAGCATAGCCTATATATACAGTGCATTCGGCGGTGTACAGTTTCTAATACAGTGCAGGCAGTGTACACAGTATAAAATACAGTGTGTACAGTTTCAAGACCCCTTCAACCTTGGCAAACAGATGATACTAAAAGTCTGAAAAAACGTAGTCGTGCTCTGGAGCGCCTGTGGCGTAAGACTAAGTCCCAGAGAGATTTCTACCAATATAAGTCTGCCCTCCAAAAATACAATTCCAGCCTCCTCTCTGCCAAGCAGACCTATTTTACCACTCTCATTAGCAACTTATCATCCTGTCCTCGTCAACTCTTCTCCACCTTCAACTCTCTACTTCGTCCTCCACTGCCTCCACCCGCCAACTCACTCACTGCACAGGAGATCGCCAATCACTTCAAACAGAAGATTGATACTATTCGCGCTGAGATCTCTACTGTGCCGACACCCTCCACGCTTTACACTTCATGCCCACAGGCACAATCATTATTTCCCTCTTTCAACCCCACCACTACAGACGAAGTTGCTAAACTACTTGCTAATGTCCACCTTACCACCTGCCCTCTGGATCCTGTTCCCTCACAAATGCTACGTTCACCCTCTGACCCTATACTACACTCTCTAACCCACATCTTCAATCTCTCCCTCTCTTCTGGCATCTTCCCTAACTCTCTAAAACATGCACTTGTCAGACCCATACTTAAAAAGCCCTCACTGGACCCATCCAATCTTAACAACCTACGCCCCATCTCCCTGCTCCCCTTCTTATCCAAACTCCTCGAACGTCTGGTCTACAACCGACTGAGCGTCCACCTCGCTGATAATGGCCTTCTTGATCTCCTTCAGTCTGGATTTCGTCCTCAACACTCCACAGAAACTGCTCTCCTAAAACTAACAAACGATCTACTAACGGCCAAAACCAATCGACACTATTCTGTACTCCTACTCCTGGACCTCTCTGCTGCCTTTGATACGGTTGACCACCCCCTCCTCCTCAAAAAACTACACGCCTTTGGTCTCCGTGACTGTACACTTCGCTGGTTCTCTTCCTACTTATCCAACCGCACCTTTAGTGTTTCTTATTACTCTACTTCCTCCTCTCCTCTTCCTTTCTCTGTTGGGGTCCCTCAGGGTTCTGTTCTTGGACCTCTACTATTTTCAATCTACACTGCCTCCCTGGGTCAACTGATAGCCTCCCATGGCTTCCAATACCACCTCTATGCTGATGACACCCAAATCTATTTCTCTACCCCTCAGCTCACTCCCTCTGTCTCTTCACGTATCAGTAATTTACTCTCAGATATATCAGTCTGGATGTCTCACCACTTCCTTAAACTCAATCTAGCCAAAACCGAACTTATAATTTTTCCTCCCCCATATGCCTCTTCCCCTGATCTCTCTGTCAAAATCGATGGCACAACTATAAGCCCATCCCCACATGCCAAGGTTCTAGGTGTAGTCCTAGACTCTGAACTCTCCTTCAAGCAACACATCCAATCACTGTCCAAATCCTGCCGCCTCAACCTCCACAACATCTCCAAAATACGCCCCTTTCTAACCAATGACACAACAAAGCTCTTAATTCACTCGCTGGTCATCTCTCGCCTCGACTACTGCAACTCCCTTCTCATTGGCTTACCTCTACATAGTCTATCACCTCTTCAATCTATTATGAATGCCGCTGCCAGACTCATCCACCTTACCAATCGCCCTGTGTCTGCCACTCCTCTCTGTCAATCCCTCCACTGGCTTCCGCTCGGCCAAAGAATTACATTCAAAATTCTAACAACTACGTACAAAGCCATCCACAATTTCGCCCCCAGCTACATCACTAGCTTAGTCTCTAAATACCAACCTACTCGCTCTCTTCGTTCCTCTCAAGTCCTCCTGCTCTCTAGCTCCCTTGTCACCTCCTCCCATGCTCGCCTCCAGGCCTTTTCCAAAGCCTCTCCAATCCTATGGAACTCCTTACCCCAATCTGTCCGCTTATCTCCTACTTTATTAGCTTTCAGAAGATCCCTGAAAACCCTTCTCTTCAGAGAAGCCTATCCTACCCACACCTAACAACTGTATTTTCATTTTTTCCATCAGCTCATCCCCCACAGTTATTACCTTTTGTTTCCACTTGACCCTCCCTTCTAGATTGTATGCTCTAACGAGCAGGGCCCTCTGATCCCTCCTGTATTGATTTGTATTGTAAGTGTACTGTCTGCCCCATGTTGTAAAGCGCTGCGCAAACTGTTGGCGCTATATAAATCCTGTATAATAATAATAATTTCCCCTTGTGTTCAGTGCAGAGGAGAGGGGCAGCCAATCGGCTTCTCTCTTCAGTGTACAAATAGAAAATTCTATTGTACACTAAAGCCTATTGGCTGCAGGGATTGGCGGCCCCTCCCTGCTCTCCACTGAACACAAGGATGTGATCATCTGCCGCCGCCACCCCTCCGCCCCATGTGTCAACTGCACAGAGAGATTTTGGATGAGGTACAGGGAGAGATGGAGCTGGGTTCTGTTAGACCAGCTGTGTCCTGCATACACACAGACAGAGCACAAAGCTGCTGGGGACTCCTGGTGTGAGGGGGGGTCCACTGGGGACTCCTGGTGTGAGGGGGGTCAGCTGGGGACTCCTGATGTGAAGGGGGGCTCCGCTGGGGACTCCTGATGTGAGGGGTGCTCCGCTGGGGACTCCTGATGTGAGGGGGCTCCGTTGGGGACTCCTGATGTGAGGGGGGCTCCGCTGGGGACTCCTGATGTGAGGGGGGCTCCGCTGGGGACTTCTGATGTGAGGGGGGCTCCGCTGGGGACTCCTGATGTGAGGGGAGCTCCGCTGAGGACTCCTGATGTGAGGGGGGCTCTGCTGGGGACTCCTGATGGGAGAGGGGGCTCCGCTGGGGACTCCTGATGGGAGAGGGGGCTCCGCTGGGGACTCCTGATGCGACAGGGGGCTCCGCTGGGGACTCCTGATGCGAGGGGGGCTCCGCTGGGGACTCCTGATGCGAGGGGGGCTCCGCTGGGGACTCCTGATGCGAGGGGGGCTCCGCTGGGGACTCCTGATGCGAGGGGGGCTCCGCTGAGGACTCCTGATGTGAAGGGGGGCTCCGCTGGGGACTCCTGATGGGAGAGGGGGCTCCGCTGGGGACTCCTGATGGAAGAGGGGGCTCCGCTGGGGACTCCTGATGTGACAGGGGGCTCCGCTGGGGACTCCTGATGGAAGAGGGGGCTCCGCTGGGGACTCCTGATGCGAGGGGGGGCTCCGCTGGGGACTCCTGATGCGAGGGGGGCTCCGCTGAGGACTCCTGATGTGAAGGGGGGCTTCGCTGGGGACTCCTGATGGGAGAGGGGGCTCCGCTGGGGACTCCTGATGGAAGAGGGGGCTCCGCTGGGGACTCCTGATGTGACAGGGGGCTCCGCTGGGGACTCCTGATGGAAGAGGGGGCTCCGCTGGGGACTCCTGATGCGAGGGGGGGCTCCGCTGGGGACTCCTGATGCGAGGAGTCTAGATCTACATGATCTAGATCTACATGATGTGACAGGCTATAAATTTAAAATGTGACACCCTGTTCTTTATGTAGAATCATTACTGTTGCAGTGCCCTGTTTGGGCTTCCCCCTGTTGCTCCAGTGCCCGCCCAGGGATCATGTGCATTTTGTGCTGGGTTGCTAAGGTATGTTCCACACAGCGAGCTGACAATGTACTGTGCTATTATATGCATCAATGATTTCTAAATATTGTTGTATTTTATGTAGAGGATCATTATACTGTGTTCATGCGTCCTGATGACGCTATATCTTGGCAAAATGCATTGACACGTGAAGACCTCATAATCTATTGGATGTAACAAGCAAGAGTATCATTTTTCTGTTTTTAATATTATGTATAATAATGTATGTATAATAAAATTTATGATTTTATATAAGACTCTATGTTTTGGCCTATATAGTCCGATTTTCTCTAGTTTTTTTATTTTTCTATGATGTGATATGCCTTGGGTGATACAGAGAGATGAAACAAATCATTATACCAGTTGTTCCTGTTTATCTGCAGTCTTCTCTTCTCTACATCCATTCAAAGTCCAAAATGTATAAAGCTTGTCTGAATTTTCAGTAAACAGGGAGTGGAGAGCTGAATTACAATCTGCAGCAGTGGCATCACTAAGGTTGGTGTCACCTGGTGCGGTAAAACATGGTGCCCCCTTCCCCCCAATAATTTTTGCAACCAGCGTTTGTGGTGTTGTTAACTTTACACTGACACCCGCAGCAGATCGCAAGGGCAGTACAACTGGAATGTGGGGTGGAAAGCCATAGGATTGCATGCAGCCCACACCCTCAAAAATAGAAAGTTTTATATATATAATTATTAAATATTCCCCAAAATACAGCCTAAATAAGAAAAAACACACGGAACAACATATTGGCACTTTATTGGTTTGCAATAAATCATAAATATTTCAAAAAATGTTATTCAACCATGAATATTCAAGTAAAATTAAATCTATAAGCTCAGTTATTAGAACTCGAGCCATAACAATTAAAATAACATTAAATGTCCCCCCTAGAAATCCAGGGTGACCATACCACATAAGTGCCAGCGACAAGGGAGGGAAGGGAGGGTAGCTCTTTTGCCAAAGCTTGACCAACTGTGAAAATTCCTGTCAAACAAACGTATTTATAGGGGTCCTAGGATTTCTAGAAGCTTCCACGGCTAATTGGTTAAAAATTTCTCCTCATAACTTTTAAAGTGACAGTAACCTAAATACCTATACTATATTACCTCACATAATATTTATGAAATTTGAACGGGAAGGAGGCGGGGCTGCAGCAAGCCCATGAAGACTCAAATAGCTGTTCCCTCCTTTTACATGGGATTGCATGCAGCCCACACCCCCAAAAATAGAAAGTTTTATATATAATTATTAAATATTCCTCAAAATACAGCCTAAATAAGAAAAAACACATGAAACAACATATTGGCATAAGTAATGGCCGCTGCACTTTATTGGTTTGCAATAAATCATAAATATTTCAAAAAATTTTATTAAACCATAAATATTCAAGTAAAATTAAATCTATCTATAAGCTCAGTTATTAGAACTTGAGCCATAATAATTAAAATAACATTAAATGTCCCCACAAGCCGGTATTTGTTTTTGCAAAAAATAAAAACCGGCCTAACCCAAAATCACGGCCATTTCGATACAATTCTGCAAACCAAGATTAAAAAGATCAATGCCAATATCTGACAGATGTATTCCGTCCTGGAGGTAAAAACCCGGAATGCCACCTTCTAAATCTAAATGCCGATAAGCAAAACCACTTATGGCAGGTAAAAACTTGGAAATTGCTCAATTAACTCTTTTTCTGATCTTCTCCATGACTTTACTATGTCCTGCAGAAAACCAGTACAATCTCGGCAATATCTCAGACAAAATAATGGCTGTATTTAGGAGAAATCAAATGTAATATTTGCAGATCATGTTTCCTCAGGAAAATCAAATCTAACGTTCTGAGCTTGCATAAATCGTTTCCTCCTACATGAATGATTAAAATATTAGGCAAAGGCCAGACATCAGCTAATTGAGCTAACACATTATAAAGTTGACACCATCGAAGACCTCAAATGCCTTTCCATAACACAATAAATTCACCCTTAGGCATTGATAAATTTCCAGTGTAAATATGCTGAGCAGCTCTTTTCCTTGCCCAATAAATGTAGGAGTGTCCCACGATTCAGACACATTTCTTGACCCCTAAAGAGATCAAATAAATAAATTAGGATGAATGCAAATTTTAAAACAATTGGAACCCCACCTACCTATTTTCTTAATGTCATCATTGG
This sequence comes from Aquarana catesbeiana, assembly GCF_042186555.1. Taxonomy (NCBI): domain Eukaryota; kingdom Metazoa; phylum Chordata; class Amphibia; order Anura; family Ranidae; genus Aquarana; species Aquarana catesbeiana. Next base: position 234,126,387 of record NC_133330.1, on the reverse strand, counting down.
ACATACCACCTTACGCCGCCTCCAAAGCTGTTCCAATTCGAAAGGAATGTGCCATAAACTTGAATTTCTTCAAACAAAACACACCTAGACATTTCTTTAAAACAGCATTAAACTGAAAAATAGTAAGTGGACTACCATCCATATATAACAAAAATTGACCAGCAAACTGAGGTTGTATAGCAGCATATTGTCCCAGCGTGATTAATGGACAAATCTTCTCATTAACACAAGGAGACAGAACAAACCATTGACCTTTACCTAATTGATCTGTTTTAGATCTATTTATAAAAATCCTAATTGTTTTATCCTCAAAAACAATGTGATCTCTTTGTAAACCGGATAAACCTATTTTATTGGGAGGGATTAATTCTGAAATCCTTAATGCTCCAAAAAAGGAAAGCACAAAAGCAATTCTAAAAAGTAAAGCTTAAAAATTAGAAAAACAAATAGTTGCAGTACTCTCGCAGATCTTTTCCAAAATGTCCATAGATATCGGTCTCCTATTATCTGGCACATACTTCTCTCTCTTGTAACCCTTTAAGGCCTGCTTAACAGAAAAATAACTATTACAAGCAGGCCACTTTTGAAGACGACAAAAGAAGGAAACACCAGCCAGAATCTTGACTAAATGACTAGGGGCAAAATTCCGACTCATTAAGGATTCCAAAAACAATAGAATATAACCTTCAGATGGAAACATTGATAAATTATCATGCAAAAAGCAGAATCTTTCCCATTTATCCCAGGCTCTTGAATATTCTTTCCAAGTTTGAGTGGCTACTGAAGACTTAATAGCTTGCGTGACCAGATTCAGATCAAATCCCATAGATGCACTGGGCAAGGCTGACTCTCCAAATCTGCATTGGGAAGAAGCTGACGGAAACGACTCATCTGAAATGGAGAGAGTGAGTCAGCTATAACGTTTTCTAATTGCACCTTTATCAATATGTTCTATTTCAGACACAAGAAGACTAAGTGACGCAATAATTTAATGACATGTAATGATTTGGAGGATAAACAATTAACTGCAAAAAGCACACCCTTATTATCCGTAGAAGTTTGGTTGCTGTGTGATTGGTGTCTGTAAGGGCGGGTGGAGTTTGTATTATGGGGGGAGAACATTGCTGAAGAGGGGAATAGTTAGCGAGAAAAGCAAGTAGAACTTAGGTGTATTTTGTAGTTGAAGAGGGTAGTCTTGTATTCTATCTATAGTAGGACTCCAGAGCGGGTGTTTTGCGATCGTGTGAAGTGGGGATAATGCTCAATTAGATGGGTATCGAGATGAGATATTAAGGGGGGAGGGGGTGTGGTATGAGAAGGGGGGGTGGAATAGATGGGGGAGGGATAGGAGGGGTTGGATGTCTCTGGCTTTCCTTGATTGTTTTCATTCGGATGCGGAGAGGCGAGGTGAAGTTTGGGTAGTTAAGTGAATTCTGCCAAGGTTAGAAATCCTCTCTAAGTAGGTGGGTTCATGATAGTAGAGTATTAATGTGTCATCTGGTAGTGTAGCCAACAGGCCCACTTTTGGCTGAATTTTGTTGGGGTGTCATGTGAGATGTGAATGAGTTTCTCCATTTCGGCAACTTTTTGAATTCTTGTGAGCCATTCTTTGAGAGTCAGTATTTGTTTTGAGTACCAGTGAATGGGGATGCATTGTTTAGCAGCGTTGATCATATGCATTGTTAGAGATTTGTGATAAGAAGTATGTGGCAAGGGTGAGTGAAGGAGAAGGAATTGGGCCGGGGTTAAGTCTAGACTGTAGGAGGTAACTAGGGCAGGTATGCGACGAACATCTGACCAATAGTGTGGCGGGGCGGGGGCATGACCACCAAATGTGAAGTAGGGTACCTCTTTCTTGGTGACATCTCCAACAAATCTCAGGAATTTCAGATTTGAATTTGTGTAGGAGTGCAGGAGTGCGGTACCACCTGAACTGGATTTGAATCCATTTTCCTGGGTGGTAATGTCTGTTGACCCTTTGTGTATGGTCTTAAATATGTTTTCCCAGTTCTCTTCTGTGAGTGAAATGGAAAGTTTAGACTCCCACTTTTTACAGACTAAGGTGTCATTGGCTTTGAGGTCTGCAAAGAGAAGGTTGTGTATATAGGAGATAAGGTGAGTTTGGGGTGTTGTTTTAGTGCAAAGAGTTTTGAAGGGGGAAAGTTGTCTTGACCAATGAGAGTTTTTGTTCAGGGGCTTAAGGTAGTGGGTAATTAGCAGATATGCCCGGGGGGGATAGGTGTTTTCTCCAACCGTGTGGCAATCTGGGCTGCAGTAAGCATCTTGACTTAGTGGAAAAATTGGTGGGCCCTTATTTGGTCTGATGGCCAGTGGTCGTTAAGGAATAGGTGATGCATTGCTGGAGGGAAGTCAGGGTTTAATTGTATTGGAGTCAGTGGACCAGGGGAGGAGGAAATGTCTGTATGTTTACACGTCTGATGGAAACATTGTATGGTGGGTCCTATTAGAGGGTGGAGGCATATGTCTGATGGGACGTGTCGAGGGGTGATCCACGGAAGTGAATTTAGAGGTAGATTTGTAAAGGAGGCTTCCAGAGCAACCCAATCTTTGTGGGGAGCATGGACATTCCAGTCTACTATCCTGGTAAGGTGGGTAGCGGTATGGTAGTTTCGGAGGTTTGGTAGACCGATGCCACCCAGGTGTTTCAGGTGAGTGAGTTGATTGTAACTAATTCTGTGTGTGCGATCACTCCAGAGGAATTTGGAGCATAACTGCCTGTAGGTCTTAAAGAAGGAAGGCGGGATATGAATGGGGATCGTTTGGAGTAGGTATAGGCAGAGCATTCATTTTCAGAATGGCCGCTCTGCCGAACAAGGAGAACAAAGGTTTGTTCCAGTTTTTAAGGTCAGAGGTTACTTTGTTTAGAAGGGGAAGATGGTTCTTTGTGTAAAGATCTGCTAGTTTGGAGGGGATTTGGATGCCCAAGTATGTAATTGAGTCGTTTTTCCACTGGAAGGGGAAGTTCCCTTTACATTGGTCTACTAGGGTTTGTGGGAGTGAGATATTAAGGGCATAAGATTTTGAAAGGTTAATTTTAAGATTGAAGAGAGATTGAAATTGTTTAAATTCTGACAGTATAATTGGTAGGGTAATCAGTGGGTTTGTAAGGAATAGTAGTATGTCATCCGCGAATGCGGCGTATTTGTATTCCTTCGTGGGCGAATGGATTCCCTGAATGTCTGGGTTGAATCTCATTTTGAGGAGAAAAGGTTCAAGGGTTAGCACGAAGAGGATAGGGGACAGAGGGCAGCCCTGCCTCGTGCAGATGGGGAAGGCATTTGACAGAGTGTTGTTGACCCTGACTTTGGCTGAGGGGTTTGCGTATAGTGAGAGAATCAGACCAATCATGTGAGAGCCTATTCCAATTGCTTGAATAACCGCCATCATGTAATCCCATGACACTCTGTCAAATGCCTTCTCCAGATCTAGGGATAGCAAAAAGCCTTTTTGATTGGTTTGGGTGATCAGATGATGTAGATTGATAGCTTTGATGGTGTTATCCCTGGCTTCACGTCCAGGGATAAATCCTACTTGGTCTTGTGAGACAATGGAAGGAAGGAGTGGTAGTAGTCTGTTTGCTAGAATTTTGGAAAATAACTTAATGCCTGAATTTAATAGTGATATTGGCCTATAGTTCCCCGTTTGGGTGGGATCTTTCCCGTCTTTGGGGATGACCACAATATGGGCCTCCAACATCTCGCGAGTGAGAGGGGTTGTGGGAAAGAGAGAGTTGAAGGCTTTTAAAAAGGGTGTTTGAAGGGTTTTCGAGAATGTCTTATAATACACTGCGATAGGCTATCTGAACCCAGGCTTTTTCCGTGTTTTAGTTGTTTGATCGTTTGCTCCCATTCTGAGATGGTGATCGGGGATTCCAGGGTAGTCGCTGCTTCTTCGGAAATTTTACTTAGGGCAAACTGGTCCAGGAACAAGATAAGTTCCTTGGATCTCATGGAAAGGTGTGTTGTAGGGAGGTCTGATTTGTTGAGATCGTATAGGGAGGAATAATATTTTTCGAATTCTGATGCTATGTCGTTATTGTTTGACAGGGGTTTACCTGTGGGAGAGTGCAACTGATGGATCGTGTTGTTAGATTTTTTCTTGCGCAGTGCCTGCGCGAGAGGATGGCCACTCTTGTTTCCATGCTCGTAAAAGAATTTTTGGGAGAGAATGTCATTTTTCATAAGATTATGGCTCAGTTCTTCTTGAATGAGTGTATGGGTTTCAATCAGTTCAGAGTGTGTTTGCTGAGCTAAGGTGCGTTTTGTGAAGTATTTCTAGTTTTTTCAGGTTGGTGAATAAGTCTGCTAGTTTTGCTTTCTTTGCTTTTTTTAGTGCTGCTGTTATAGAGATCAGTTTGCCACGTATAACACATTTGTGTGCTTCTCACTGTGTCAGCTTCGATGTGTCTGGGGTATCATTTTCGTTGAAATAGTTGGTTAAGCATTTACGGATCTCATGTTCATTTATCTTATTCATCAATATAGAGGGATCTAGTTTCCATATGTATGTGTGATTGACTTTGTCAGGGAATGTGAGGGTCACTGAAACAGGGTGGCGGTCAGAGAGCATCATTGGGTCTATGGTTGTTGCCTTCAGTGTAGGGAGGTCCTGTTGAGTGATAAAAAGGTAGTCAATGCGTGAATATTTGTTATGGGGGACATAGAAATAGGTAAAGTCTTTGTCTCGTGCGTGAAGTGTTCTCCAGGAGTCATGGAGTGACAGGTCTTGGAGACAGCCTCTGATTTGCCATAGTGCCCTGTATGGTAAGTGGGTTTTACCTGAGGAAGTGTCTAGGAGAGAGTCTAAGGGGACATTTAAATCTCCCCCTAGTATTAATATACCTTCTTGGAAGGAGGTCAGTTGTTTTGTTACTGATCGAAGAAAGGGGACTTGGGCTGTGTTGGGGCTGTAAATGTTAGCTAAAGTGATTGGTCTATTCTAAAGGTACCCTTGAGAAAGATGAATCTCCCCTGTTCATCGAGGTGGGTATCTGTGATTTGTAAGGGTGTATTTTTAGAAAGGAGGATGGAGACCCCTATAGATTTTGAGATAGGGGAAGTTGCATGGTAGCTGTGGGGGAAAGAGAGATTTTTGAGTGTCGGTGTGTTTTTGGAGAAGAAGTGGGTCTCCTGAAGGAAAACCACGTCTGCTTTTGCATTTCGCAAATTAGCTAAGAGTTGTGATCGCTTTTCTGGGGTGTTTAAGCCTCTGGTATTGAGAGAGATTACTTTCAGTGAAAGATCAGAGAATTTCGTTTTGGGGTGAGCCATGTCGGTTGTTGGGTGAGGTTGACAGATTATGGTGTCATGTAATTAAAGGGAAGCCAGAGACAGGGAAGGAGGGGAAGGGACCAAATTTAGAGGGGTAGAAGGGAGCAGGGTGGAGGGGGAGTGGGACTAGAGAGGGTGTGAGAATGTACGAGGTGTGGATGCGAGGAGAGTGGGAGTTCCCAGAGGGGTGAACTGGGAGTAGTACAGGTTATTGGGATTGCCCTGCAATCCCTCTCAGTATAACGGGGGGATCAGTTCAGGTCAGCGAGGGCTACCAGTGTCCGCTGTTGGTAGGGGTAGCAGGTGACGTTCGACCAAAGGAGGGAGTACTGTGTCCCTGTGAGGTCATATGGGTTGCGTAGGGAGGTGATGGGTGGGTGTCTGTCAGGATCTGATTGAGGAAGGTGAGTGTCTCGTTGATCTCTGAAAACAATGCAGAGTTTACTTGAAGCTATTGTAGGAGAGTGTACAGCTTATGTAGAAGAGGGAGTCAGGTGGAGGAATCTGGCGCTGCTTGCAGGGTGGTGAGCAGTGCGGTCATATCAATGCACAAATGGCATCACTAGTCTGTTATGGGTAGTGATCATGGGTGGAGTTGATGAGATGAGATTCAATTTATATATAGGTACAAGGCCTTAGATTAGTAAGTTAACAACTTGATAACTTGAAACTGTAAACATGAAACATGAAGCATGAAACAGGAAGGCTGTAAAGAAAGTTAACTAGTAAGTTGCATCTGAGGGATCATCATCTACATGACACAGGGTGTGTGAGATTCCACAAGTCAAAAAACCTAGCTTATAAACATTACTACAGCAGTAGAGGGAGTCAATATCGTTCATATTGAAAGTATACCTAAGGGGGTAGCGGTGGGTTATTGTCAGGCCCTTGTTTCCTAATCCGAGGGAGACATGCTCAGCCCTGGACCAGGGGGTAGCATTACGTGTATACGTCCCTTTAGGTTTGGTGAGGGAGTGTGTGTTGTGTACTAACTAGGAGTATGGATTTTCTCCTACAGGTGAGGCATATCTAGGAATGGTAGGGGGAAATGTGGATTTCTTACCTGAGCATGTCTCCCTCGTGTTCCAGGTGGCTGATCTATGTCTAGAGGTTTAGAATTTCATGAAATATGGACATCTAGGGTAGGCAAGAACAAATTAAATCAATGTACCACGACTAGACACAATAACATTGTACTTCCAAAGAGGGGAGCGATAGGAAGAAGAAAAGAGGGGAAGGGGGGGTGGGGTAGGCATGACATTATTTAGGAGGAAAGGAGGAGGGTGGAGGGAGAAAAGGAAAAGAGAGGGGATGAGTTTAAAGGATAGTTAGACTACTCGGCACAAACTTTAGTTAGGGATGGAAATGTTCACTGTTTTCGTGCAGATCTTAGATAAGATGATGGACCAGGATCGAGCAGGTTCTTGTATTTGAGTAAGGGTATTCCCAGTTACCTGTTTAGGTGACGTGGGCCCTGCGGTGTGCTGGAGAGGCTGTAGAACTACCATTCCTTGGTGCGCCCTGATCTCTCAGTGGGGAGCGAGGAGGTAATGGGTGAGGATGGTGACGGCCCATACTGAAGTTGCCCGCTTCTGCATTTCCATCCATGGTGGTAGCTCGTTTGAGGGAGGTAGGGCGGAAGTCGCTGTACCAGTTCGGTAGTTCTACTAGTGGGATATCCAGTTAAGAACAAAAATGATCCAAGTCTTCCGGCACTCTGAGGATCACTGTACGTCCTTGGTGAGAGGCTGATAAGCCAAAGGGGAATTTCCACCTGTATAGTGTGGATCTGGCCCTAAGGACATCCAGTAAGGGCCACAGTTCTCTTCTTCGTTGCAGGGTGATGTTGGACAGGTCTTGGTAGATTTTCACCACAGAACCTTGAACGGTCATCTGATTGCGATTTCTGGCTGAACGAAGGATTCTTTCCTTCAGTTGGAAATCCATGAGGCAGCAAACTATGTCCCTGGGGGGATCAGTGTCTCTCCCCCTCGGGTGCAGTGCTCTGTGGATTGGCTCAAAGGCGATCGGCGTGTCTGGGGGCCTGTCCAATAGGTCTTTGAACGTGTTAGTGACCGTTTGGGAAAGCTGGGTGGGGTTGATCGATTCCGGGACTCCTCTAACCCGAAGATTGCGGCGCCTTCCACGATTTTCAAGGTCCTCCATGTGACGGTTAATGTCCCTAAGATGGACAGCGTGAGATTCTGTTATCTGCTGCACATGACAGAGTGATGAGTCATGGCGCACTTGGGTTATTTCCACCTCCTCTACTCTGAGTGACATGGCTTGAATGTCAGATCTCATGTCAGTAATGGCCGCCATAAGTGTGTTTTTTATATCGTCCGCAACACTTCGAGATTCACAGCAGGAGAGTGTCTCTGTTCTGTGAGCGATCCGGCCATACTCCAAGCTCTGGAGCGGTGGGGGCTGACGCTCACGTGAGGAGGCTGCTTGTGATGTCTGCATCCTGCCCGTAGGCCCCAAGTGGAAGGTCTGCGGTATCTGCCTGCTGAGTTGTGTTTCTTGTCCCCGGGGGAGCGGGATCTTGTTGCTGAGATGCTGCGGGATGTTCTCACCATGTTAAGGCTGTTTAAAGTGCTTAAAAGCTGAAGTAGCTGGACCTCATGGACGGGAGCTCCAGTTCTACACGTCCATCTTGGAACGGCTCCAGACCACGCCCCCTAGAACTATATTTTTAGTTAGCTCTCTGCATACCCAAGCTTTTGGCCAAGCAACACAACACCAGTGCTCTTTCCAGATTGCCGCAAAACCTTTAGAACCTGTAGCATCTGTAAACAGATGAAAGTCTGCTGCAAAAATAAACTTATCCTGAAAAAGAGAGCGACCACAAAAATAAACTTATCTTGAAAAAGGGAGCGACCATTAAAGTCATCCAGAAATTTTTCCCATACTACTAGATCCTCTTTAAGAGATTCTTTTAAACAAGTATGAGAAAATGGGGATTTTAAACGTGCAGTCGAAAGGTATAAACGTCTAGAAAATATACAGCCTACAGGCATTACCCTAGACGTGAATGCTAACAAACCCAGCAAAGATTGCATTTCTTTTGATAGAATTTTCTTTCTTCGCAAAAAAGATATAAATCAAGTTCTTTAATTTAACCTCCCTGGCGGTATGATTCTTTCGGATTTTAGGTGCTGAAAGCGGTACAATTATTTTGCATGGAAATTTGGCTTTTTATATTGTAGGTCTGTACTATATTACCTCACATAATATTTATGAAATTAGAGCGGGAAGGAGGCTGCAGCAAGCCCATGAAGGCGGGCCCAATTAGCTGTTCCCTCCTTTTACATTCTATTGTGGAAGACCTTAAATCAGTCCTATGCAGCTTGGGATAGTGGAGCAGGGGAACTCTCTCAGGGCATGTTCACATTGGCACGTGGTCCAGGAAACCCACGTTCCCTGCATGTTTCCCTCACTGCATTCCAAATGCACTACCCTTGCGATCTGCAGCAGGTGTCAATGCAAAGTTCAGGACACCCCAAATGCAGGTCGCAACTGCGGTTCGTTTGCCCCAACAGGATTGCATGGTACAGAAGTACAAAAGCACAAAAAAAGTACAAAAACTTTAAGACATTTACAAAAGGAGAAGTGGTCATTCATTACACAACACTGTGGGGAAGGTGACAAGCAAGCTCAGATCTCAAAGGGTTTCTTAAATGTTGCTCTGATATCTAATTTATTTTGCTGCAGCTAGTTAACACATGTTCTCTGCCTGCATAAAGCAGATAATGGGGCCTAGATAAGACTTACTGGTTCCTATAAATATAAGTATGTGCTGTATGAACTTCAGCCTCCTTTACTCTGATACCCCTAACTAAAGTCTGGTGGAACCAATTGCTTACAGAAGTCACCTAATTAGTAAATTGAGTCCACCTGTGTGTAATTTAATGTCAGCATTAATACAGCTGTTTTGTGAAGCCCTCAGAGGTTTGTTGGAGAACCTTAGTTAACAAACAGTATCATGAAGGCCAAGGAACACAGCAGACAGGTCAGGGATAAATTTGCAGAGAAGTTTAAAGCAGGGTTAGGTCATAAAAAAAAATCCCAAGCTTTGAATATCTCACAGAGCACTGTTCAATCCAGCATTCGAAAATGGAAAGAGTATGGCACAACTGCAAACCTACCAAGACATGGCTGTCCCCCTAAACTGACAGGCCGGGCAAGAAGAGCATTCATCAGAGAAGCAGCCAATAGGTCTATGGTAACTCTGGAGGAGCCGCAGAGATCCACAGTTCAGGGGGGAGAATCTGTCCACAGGATAACTATTAGTGGTGCACTCTACAAATCTGGCCATTATGGAAGATTGGCAAGAAGAAAGCCATTGTTGAAAGAAAGCCAAAGGAAAGTCCTGTTTACGAGAAGCCATGTGGGGGACACAGCAAACATGTGAAAGAAGGTGCTCTGGTCAGATGAGACCAAAATGTAATTTGTTGGCCTAAAAGCAAAACGCTATGTGTGGTGGAAAGCGAACACTGCACATCACCCTGAACACACCATCCCCACCGTGAAACATGATATTGGCAGCATCATTTTGTGGGGATGCTTTTCTTCAGCAGGGACAGTAAAGCTGGTCAGAGTTGATGGGAAGATGGATGAAGCTAAATACAGGGCTATCTTATGCCGCGTACACACGAGCGGACTTTACGGCAGACTTTGCCGGCGAACGGGATTTCGTCAGACAATTCGATCGTGTGTGGGCTCCAGCGGACTTTGTTTTCTCAAAAGTTGGATGGACTTAGATTTGAAACATGTTTTAAATTAATCCGTCGAAATCGAGTCCGGTCGAAAAGTCCACTCGTCTGTATGCTAGTTCGACGGACAAAAAGCCACGCTAGGGCAGCTATTGGCTACTGGCTATGAACTTCCTTGTTTTAGTCCGGTCGTACGTCATCACGTACGAATTCGACAGACTTTGGTGGACTGTGTGTAGGCAAGTCCGTTCATTCAGAAAGTCCATCGTAAAGTACGTCGAAAAGTCCGCCGAGCAAAGTCTGCCGTAAAGTCCGCTCGTGTGTACGCGGCATTAGAAGAAAACCTGTTTAGAGTCTGCAAAAGACCTGAGTCTGCGGCGGAGGTTCACCTTCCAGCAAGACAATGACCCTAAACATACAGCCAGAGCTACAATGGAATGGTTTAGATCAAAGCATATTCATGTGTTAGAATGGTCCAATCAAAGTCCAGACTCAATTCTAATTGAGAATCTGTGGCAAGACTTGAAAATTGCTGTTCACAAACGCTCTCAATCAAATCTGACAGAGCTTGAGCTATTTTGCAAAGAAGAATGTCTTTTTTGCTATAACATTACAAAATGTAGAAAAATTCAAGGGATATGAATACTTTTTCAGGACAATGTATAAGCTCTAAACCTTTAAAATAGGTAAAAGGAAGCAGCAGACAGAAATGACACTTAGTGCTCTGGAGTGAGACAGCTATACACTATAGAGGGATATGCTTTGTTAATATTCCATGTCTGAGGTTTGCAATCACTTTAAAGCGGAGTTCCACTTAAGAATGGAACTTCCACTTTAAGTGATGTGACCCCCTTTTTTTGGGTGGGGAAATACCCTCTTTTTAGAGGCATCCAGCTCCCACCTCCCTCCCTGCAATCTTCTGGGACACGTCACAGGTCTCAGCAGATTGCCCGGCCATTCATAGCATGCAGTGGGGCTCGCTCATACGCAGTGCATGCCCGGCTGTGAAATCACAGTCCAGCACACACAGTAAGAATGCCTGCGCCGTGGAGAGGAGGGGGAGAGGAGTGAGGTTTCGTACGTCCGCATTGCTGGACCATTGGACAGGTGAGTGTCCGATTATTTAAAGTCAGCAGCTACACTTTTTGTAGCTGCTGACTTTTAATTTTTTTTTTCGGGGGAACTCCGCTTTAGAAAGTATATTACACAAAGATAATAACTGCCAGCCGACATAAAAAAAAGTGTTTAATACTTCCTTTTCAGGTCTTTAACCACTTGCCAACCAGCCGCCAGTTTTACTGTGGCAGAATGGCATGGCTGGGTGAAACAATGTTATGTAACGCCGCTTTGCCCTGTGGCCACTAGGGGAGCATGCACGCCGCCGGAGGCGCACGCGCCCACTGCTCACCCCCGGAGCCAATGCAAGTGCCTGGCGGTCGCGATCACTGCCAGACTCCTGCGATCGCTGGTGACACACCGAGAACCGGGCTCTGTGTGTGTAAACACACACAGTTTCTGGTTCTCTGAGGGGAGAAGAGACTGATCGTCTGTTCATGCAAAGTATGAACAGCGATCTGTCATCTCCCCTAGACAGTCCCCTCCTCCCTTCAGTTAGAACACAGAGAGGGAACACAGTTAACCCCTTCATCTCCCCCTAGTGGTTAACCCCTTCCCTGCCAGTGACATTTTTACAGTAATCAGTGCATTTTTATAGCACTGATCACTGTATAAATGCCAATGGTCCAAAAAATGTGTCAAAAGTGTCTGATGTGTCCGCCATAAAGTCGCAGTCCCGATAAAAATCGCAGATCGCCGCCATTACTAGTAAATAAAAAAAATTTATAATAAAAATGCCATAAAACTATCCCCTATTTTGTAGACGCTATAACTTTTGTGCAAACCAATCACTATACACCTATTGCGATTTTTTTTTACCAAAATAATGTAGAAGAATACATATCGGCCTAAACTGAAGAAAACCATTTTTTATATATATTTTTGGGGGATATTTATTATAGCAAAAAGTAAAAAATATTGCGTTTTTTTCAAAATTGTTGCTCTTTTCTTGTTTATAGCACAAAAAATAAAAATCGCAGAGGTGATCAAATACCACCAAAAGAAAGCTCTATTTGTGGGGAAAAAAAAAGACGTTAATTTTGTTTGGGTGCAACATCGCACGACCGCACAATTGTCAGTTAAAGGGACGCATTGCTGAAAATTGCAAAAAGTGCTCTGGTCAGGAAGGGGGTAAAATCTTCCAGGGCCGAAGCGGTTAAAAATGGAAAGGCTACAAACTTTCTTTAAATATCTTATCCAGTTCTCAATTGAAACATATCTACAATTGAGCTTGCTCAGCTAAACAGTCAGCTGACTGTATTTACCGTAAAACAATAAATGTGCTCACTGTGAGATGATATATACAGTTGCCTTTAAAACAGTATGTTAAGCCATTATTATGTTACATTCACCTCATGTCCAGTACCTCTGCAAAGATCCACGCGCTATTTTGTGCACCAGTTGTTTTATTTTCTTGCAAGTTTGAAACATAAATAAGTCAGTAAGAAAAATGAGTTGCTCACAGGGATTAGATAAATCTCTGCATAATAGGCTTGAGCAATGAGAACACTATTGGCCAAGTAATGGCTATATGCAATGAGAAGAAGTGCAATACAGGTTTAAAACATTCATTTTTAAAATTTTGACTTATCCTGGTACGTGCTTTTATGTGCAAGCCACATTGAACACATGATTACAATAGTGATCAAAGATTCTTTTTTATGATGAGTATTATAAATGTACCCGTAGATACATGATATCTACTCCCACAGCAGGCACCCTCAGCAGTCCTTTCATAAAGGAATGCCGTAATGAAAACTTTGTGTTTCCCTAGTAACAGTGGCATCAAGTTTCTTTGATGTGCACATAGAATTGAATGTTCACTTGATACCAGTATGCATATTGTGTACTTCTCTGGGCAGCCTGAAGGCTAAATTTACTTTCTTTTTCTAATTCCAGCTTTCCTAAGTACCAATATACCTGTAAGGTAAACCAGATTCCCAGCACCAGAAAACCAGTGCGAGCTTAAGCGCATTGTTCACATGTTAATACTTCTAGGCAAAGATGTACTATTCCTGTTCATCGCTCTCACATTTGTGCGCACACTCGCACAGGCGCACGTGCGCATACAAATTGGCATGCATACCTGGCACCTAGTTGCCTATTTAAACTGGGCTGTCACCATGAGCAGTTGCTGAATGGTCTTCAGCTTGTACCTGTATTCCTGTGACCTGATCCATTGAACCTGCTTACCTGTGTATGACCCGGCTATCTCCAGAACTCTGCCTTTGCTCCTGCATTAACCTTGTTCACCTGATCTCTCTGACCACAGTCTGTACTGCGGTGCCCGGCTGTTATCACTGTTGGCCTGCTTCCTGAACTTGCTTTGTCTGCTGACTCGGTCCCTTGCTATCCGGTTGCCGCTGGTCACTGCCTGCATACCAGCTCTGCTACCATTTCCTGCTCTGGTGACAAGCTGCTTCAGTATCTCGTTCCTAGGACTGCAACCTCCATCATTATCCACCTACACTTGCCACCCCTTACACCTTATGCCTCCCTGAGCTAGAGATGGATTTCAAGAGCAATGACAGCTTAAAGCAGAACTTCAGCTAAAAGGGCACATTTGGCACTTTTTGGGGGGAGAGCAGGTACCTGGTTTTGACAGGTACCCGCTCCCACTTCTGAGTAGATGTGCTGCAGTGATCTGAGCCAGAAGTTTGTCCCTCCCCCTCTTACCCCCGTAGTCTTCTGGGACACATCTCAGTAGACTACAGGACCATTCAAAAGGCACAGCACGCCTCACACATGCGCAGTAGGAAACCAGCTGTGAAGCCTGTTTCCCTTACTTGAGATGCCGGTGCCTGCACCCAAAGCCAATTGAAGAATCGGCTTGGGTGATGACATCGCTGGATCCCTGTATAGGTATATGGCCTTACATTAAAAGTCAGCAGCTAGTTATTATAGCTAGTATATTAAAAGTGTATTTGTAGCTGCTGACTTTTAATTTTTTGGGGGGAGCCTGGGGCTCCTCTTTAATGTCCCTCTCCCATGTACTTGTAAAAAGCTGGACATACACTGTGCAATCTAATTGTACAATCTCTGTACAATTTCCTTTAAATTTACTAAAATGATGGACTAGGAGAACCCACCGATTTTCTAACCTATTTAATTTGTATCAAAACAAAGAGGCCTTTGCACTACATAGTTGATGACAGATCTAAAAGAGATTGTACAATCAGATTGAATTGTGTAAGACCACCGTAAAGAGAAAAATGTTGGAAAGTGGGTGGAAATAAGAAAGAGGTGGTATAGTAACAAGGGAGGTGTGGTACAGAGTGGTAAACATGCCCCATTCTGAGATGAACAAGAAAGTACATGATGAGATATGAAGTTCCTGGATGGTTACATGATGATACAGGAAGTCAGCATTTTTGAAAAGTTTGAACAGAGAGGTGAAAATTCGTGTTCAATCATTTTTATTGCAGGTATACCAAAAGCATGCAGTAAAACAAACGCACCTAGTCTGCTCACGCAGGGGCTATGACTGGCGACATAGAGAACATAAATGTACATACACAGCATAGATGAAGGAGGGAAGGGCTCCTTTCCAAACAGGCACATCTAACCTAAACAAAACCTATACAGTATGTATTTTGGGGAAAAACCCCTTAATCGCCAAGGTAGCCAGGACATGTATGTCAATGGCCCCTTGTCTAGGTAGTCCTAGACACCAATAGACAGCTAAAGAGGGCTAAAAAACACATCAAAAGAAAGAGAGCAGAAAACAAGACAAGAGAGGAAGATAAAAGTAAAGTGAGAGAGAGAGAGAGAGAGAGAGAGAGAGAGAGAGAGAGAGAGAGAGAGAAGAAGGCTAGGGACCCGGGGTCACCGGAGACACCAATTAGAGTCGACCCACACTTGTCAGGGGAAGATCAGGGAAGCCATACATCAACCACAGTTCCCCGACCTTAAGGAACTGGGTGTGTATGTTGTGATGAACACTAGACATTAGACAGCCAAACGGTCCCTCGCTTCCTGAAAGGGGACTGTAGGTTTCTTCCAGGCCTGGGTACTCGTCCTTTTGGCTGCTATGAACAGATAAGATGCCAATTATTGTTGACGAGCGAAAAAGCCCGGAATGGAGCAATGCAGCAAAGCTAATTTAGCCTCCTTTTGGATATGTAAATGGAACAGGGAATACTGCAGACCAAACGCTCGAGACCAAAAGCCCACCAGTCGAGGGCAGGTCCACCAGGTATGTAGAGCATCCCCACTATGGCTACACCCCCAAAAACAGTGATCACTATAAGTTGTATTAGCATAGGCAATACGGGCCAGAACCCAATACCAAGCAACAACACTTTATATGCTGCCTCTAAGGTGAACATTTAGGAAATCGAAGTCCAGGCCTTGCTCCAATCTGCTGGGTTGATCTCAGTACTCAAATCTTGCTCCCACCGAGCCATATAGGAAAGTGGATAAGAGAAGTACGCCGGAGAGAAGCTATACAGTGTTGGAGCTGGAGAAAGCGAAAAAAACCCTGGGGAGCATCACAGAGAGGTGAAAATTTAAAGCTTTCATGGACTATATAAGTGAAAGATAAGCACATTGGGATGGCTTCAGCAAAAAAAAACATTAGAAATAGCTTCTGTTTATTATGAAAAGTGAAATCCTGCCTGGAAATCTTAGCAATCTAACAGACAAAACTGGTAGCAACTGTAGAATCAGTACTCGCAGGTAATCACCAGGGAATGTCACTGTGTTAGATATTGATATTTAAAGTGGAGCTCCACCCAAAAGTGGAACTTCCGCTTGTCTGATTCCTCCCCCCTCCAGTGCCACATTTGGCACCTTTTGGGAGGGTGGAGCAGGTACCTGTTTTTTACAGGTACCCTGTCCCCACTTCCCGGAGACCGTGCCATGGTGAATTATGTCAGCAGCTCGGCCCCCCTCCTCCACCCTCCCCTTCTGCCAGGCCAATGAGAGAGCGCAGTGCGCTTCACGCATGCATAGTAAGGAACCAGCCGTGAAGCCGAAAGGCTACACTGCCAGGTTCCCTTACACGCAATGGCTGGCGGCAGCACCTGACCAGCTGAGGTAAACATCGGCTGCGGTGCCGACATTGCTGGACTGCAGGACAGGTAAGTGTCCTAATGTTAAAAGTCAGCAGCTACAGTATGTGTAGCTGCTGGCTTTTAATTTTTAAAGGGGTGGGCAGAACTCCGCTTTAAGCTGAAAAAAATAAATATGCCATTGAAAAAAAGGTGTCCCAATGCTCTAAACGACAATGAACAGTCTAAAGTGGAACTGTCATCTAACTGGATTAGCCACTATTGACAATCAATATTGGCTCTTACAATTGTACACTGCAATCCATGAACAGTACATTGTTTTGATTAATCTACTCTATAACTGTCAGAATATCATCGCTGAAGACATCCCAGAAAATATATCGGAAAGTATAAGTTGTGTTCTTGACAAATATTGCCTACACACAAATGTAGTTGTTTTTATATAAGGAAAAGCAAAGAGGGGGGATTTCGGGACTTTGAATGAGGTGGGTGGGAGTGGCTAAATGATAAGTTGGTTTTGAAAAGGATACCTTTATTGGCAAAAAGCATCATAGCATAACCACTTGCCGACCGCCTCATGACAATATACGTCGGCAGAATGGCACGGGTAGGCAGAATCACGTAACTGTACGTGATCTGCCTCCCGCGGGCGGGGGGTCCGATCGGACCCCCCCCCCCCCGGTGCCCGAGGCAGTCGGCATTTGTCCCCCGGCGATCGGAGGTGAGGGGGAGGCCATCCATTCGTGGCCCCCCCTCCCGATCGCTCCCAGCCAATGGGATCATTCCTCTGCTGCTGTATGGTAAACAGCAGCAGAGAAAATGATGTCATCTCTCCTCGGCTCTGTATTTTCCATTCCGGCGCCGAGGAGAGAAGACATCGATGTAAGTGCACAACACACACACAGCAGAACGTGCCAGGCACACAATACACCCCCCATCACCCCCCGATCACCTCCTAATCACTCCTCCCCCCCCCCCTGTCACACTGACACCAAGCAGTTTTTTTTTATGATTACTGCATTGGTGTTAGTTTGTGACAGTCAGTGTGGTAGTCGTGACAGTCAGTGTGGTAGGGCAGTTAGTGTTAGCCCCCTTTAGGTCTAGGGTACCCCCCAACCCCCCCTAATAAAGTTTTAACCCCTTGATCACCCCTCGTTTTTCTGATCGCTGTATTAGTGTCACTGGTGACGCTAGTTAGGGAGGTAAATATTTAGGTTCGCCGTCAGCGTTTTATAGCGTCAGGGACCCCCATATACTACCTAATAAAACCCTTTCACCAGTGAGAACCGTATAACTGTTACGGGTGACGCTGGTTAGATAGTTTATTTTCAGGGCACCCGCCGTTTATTACGGAATAAAGGTTTAGCCCCCTGATCGCCCGGCGATGATATGCGTCGCCCCAGGCAGCGTCAGGTTAGCGCCGGTACCGCTAACACCCACGCACGCAGCATACGCCTCCCTTAGTGGTATAGTATCTGAACGGATCAATATCTGATCCGATCAGATCTATACTAGCGTCCCCAGCAGTTTAGGGTCCCCAAAAACACAGTGTTAGCGGGATCAGCCCAGATATCTGCTAGCACCTGTGTTTTGCCCCTCCGCCCGACCCAGCCCACCCAAGTGCAGTATCGTTTGATCACTGTCACTTACAAAACACTAAACGCATAACTGCAGCGTTCGCAGAGTCAGGCCTGATCCCTGTGATCGCTAACAGTTTTTTTGGTAGCGTTTTGGTGAACTGCCAAGCACCAGCGGCCTAGTACACCCCGGTCGTAGTCAAACCAGCACTGCAGTAATACTTGGTGACGTGTCGAGTCCCATAAGTGCAGTTCAAGCTGGTGAGGTGGCAAGCACAAGTAGTGTCCCCCTGCCACCAAGAAGAAGACAAACACAGGCCCGTCATGCCCATAGTGCCCTTGCTGCTGCATTCGCCAATTCTAATTGTGAACCCACCGCTTCTGCAGCACCCGTACTTCCCCCATTCACATCCCCAACCAAATGCAGTCAGCTGCATGAGAGGCATTTTCTTTATGTCCTCCCGAGTACCCCTACCCAACGAACCCCCCCCCAAAAAGATGTCGTGTCTGCAGCAAGCGTGGATATAGGCGTGACACCCGCTATTATTTTTCCTCCTGTCCTGACAATCCTGGTCTTTGCATTGGTGAATGTTTTGAACGCTACCATACACTAGTTGAGTAATAGCGTAGGGTACAGCATTGCACAGACTAGGCGCACTTTCACAGGGTCTCCCAAGATGCCATCGCATTTTGAGAGACCCGAACCTGGAACCGGTTACAGTTATAAAAGTTAGTTACAAAAAAAAGTGTAAAAAAAAAAAACAATACAAAAAAAATATCAAATAAAAAAAAATAGATGTCGTTTTATTGTTCTCTCTTTCTCTATTCTCTCTCTATTGTTCTGCTCTTTTTTTTACTGTATTCTATTCTGCAGTGTTTTATTGTTACGTTTTATCAAGTTTGCTTTTCAGGTATGCAATTTTTTATACTTTACTGTTTACTGTGTTTTATTGTTAACCATTTTTTTGTCTTCAGGTACGCCATTCACGACTTTGAGTGGTTATACCAGAATGATGCCTGCAGGTTTAGGTATCATCTTGGTATCATTCTTTTCAGCCAGCGGTCAGCTTTCATGTAAAAGCAATCCTAGCGGCTAATTAGCCTCTAGACTGCTTTTACAAGCAGTGGGAGGGAATGCCCCCCCCCCCCCACCATCTTCTGTATTTTTCTCTGGCTCTCCTGTCTCAACAGGGAACCTGAGAATGCAGCCGGTGATTCAGCCAGCTGACCATAGAGCTGATCAGAGACCAGAGTGGCTCCAAACATCTCTATGGCCTAAGAAACCGGAAGCTACGAGCATTTTATGATTTAGATTTCGCCACAGCGCCATTGGGAAATTGGGAAAGCATTTTATCACACCGATCTTGGTGTGGTCAGATGCTTTGAGGGCAGAGGAGAGATCTAGGGTCTAATAGACCTCAATTTTTTCAAAAAAGAGTACCTGTCACTACCTATTGCTATCATAGGGGATATTTACATTCCCTGAGATAACAATAAAAATGATTAAAAAAAATGAAAGGAACAGTTTAAAAATAAGATAAAAAAGCAAAAAAAAAAAAAAAAAAGCACCCCTGTCCCCCCCTGCTCTTGCGCTAAGGCGAACGCAAGCGTCGGTCTGGCGTCAAATGTAAACAGCAATTGCACCATGCATGTGAGGTATCACCGCGAAGGTCAGATCGAGGGCAGTAATTTTAGCAGTAGACCTCCTCTGTAAATCTAAAGTGGTAACCTGTAAAGGCTTTTAAAGGCTTTTAAAAATGTATCTATTTTGTTGCCACTGCACGTTTGTGCGCAATTTTAAAGCATGTCATGTTTGGTATCCATGTACTCGGCCTAAGATCATCTTTTTTATTTCATCAAACATTTGGGCAATATAGTGTGTTTTAGTGCATTAAAATTTAAAAAAGTGTGTTTTTTCCCCAAAAAATGCGTTTGAAAAATCGCTGCACAAATACTGTGTGAAAAAAAAAATGAAACACCCACCATTTTAATCTGTAGGGCATTTGCTTTAAAAAAAATATATAATGTTTGAGGGTTCAAAGTAATTTTCTTGCAAAAAAAAATAATTTTCATGTAAACAAAAAGTGTCAGAAAGGGCTTTGTCTTCAAGTGGTTAGAAGAGTGGGTGATGTGTGACATAAGCTTCTAAATGTTGTGCATAAAATGCCAGGACAGTTCAACCCCCCCCAAATGACCCCATTTTGGAAAGTAGACACCCCAAGCTATTTGCTGAGAGGCATGTCGAGTCCATGGAATATTTTATATTGTGACACAAGTTGCAGGAAAGAGACAATTTTTTTTTTTTTTTTTGCACAAAGTTGTCACTAAATGATATATTGCTCAAACATATGTGAACTTACACCCCAAAATACATTCTGTTGCTTCTCCTGAGTACGGGGATACCACATGTGTGAGACTTTTTGGGAGCCTAGCCGCGTACGGGACCCCAAAATCCAAGCACTGTCTTCAGGCTTTCTAAGGGCGTAAATTTTTGATTTCACTCTTCACTGCCTATCACAGTTTCGGAGGCCATGGAATGCCCAGGTGGCACAAAACCCCCCAAAATGACCCTATTTTGGAAAGTAGACACCCCAAGCTATTTGCTGAGAGGTATAGTTAGTTTTTTGCAGACCTCACTTTTTGTCACAAAGTTTTGAAAATTGAAAAAAGAAAAAAACATTTTTTTTTTCTTGTCTTTCTTCATTTTCAAAAACAAATGAGAGCTGCAAAATACTCACCATGCCTCTCAGCAAATAGCTTGGGGTGTCTACTTTCCAAAATGGGGTCATTTGGGGGGTTTGTGCCACCTGGGCATTCCATGGCCTCCAAAACTGTGATAGGCAGTGAAGAGTGAAATCAAAAATTTACACCCTTAGAAATCCTGAAGGCGGTGATTGGTTTTCGGGGCCCCGTACACGGCTAGGCTCCCAAAAAGTCCCATACATGTGGTATCCCCATACTCGGGAGAAGCAGCTAAATGTATTTTGGGGTGCAATTCCACATATGCCCATGGCCTGTATGAGCAATATATCATTTACTGACAACTTTTTGTAATTTTTTTTTTAATATTCAATGGGCTCAACATGCCTCTCAGCAATTTCCTTGGGGTATCTACTTTCCAAAATGGGGTCATTTTGTACTGCCCTGCCATTTTAGCACCTCAAGAAATGACATAGGCAGTCATAAACTAAAAGCTGTGTAAATTCCAGAAAATGTACCCTAGTTTGTAGACGCTATAACTTTTGCGCAAACCAATAAATATAAAAGACATGTGGCCGAATACATTTTGGCCTAAATGTATGACTAAAATTGAGTTTATTGGATTTTTTTATAACAAAAAGTAGAAAATATCATTTTTTTTCAAAATTTTCAGTTTTTTTTCCTTTTATAGCGCAAAAAATAAAAACCGCAGAGGTGAGCAAATACCATTAAAAGAAAGCTCTATTTGTGGGAAGAAAAGGACGCAAATTTTGTTTGGGTACAGCATTGCATGACCGCGCAATTAGCAGTTAAAGCGATGCAGTGCCAAATTGTAAAAAGTGCTCTGGTCAGGAAGGGGGTAAATCCTTCCGGGGCTGAAGTGGATAACATAAATGCAACGAGTAAATATGCAATCACATGTTTAAAACCATGTATGTTGAAGACAGTAATGCAGCAGGGCAGGCCCATAGTATGGTAAATGGTAAGATCTTCCAAGTGGAAACAGAATAAGGTCATAGAAATCTAGTACATACAGTATATGGAAATCAATAGATCATTTACAGAATAGGTGCATCCAGTAGGACTGATACGTTTAGTGTAAATAAAATTACAGTCTTTAGGAGCAGGTGCACTTGGGTATACAACAAAACATGAATAAATAAATATGTACCATGGTTGAAACCATATCTGGGAGAAGTATGTACATATAGAGAGAGAAATGTAAACTCATCCCTATGGATACTTACAAGGCTGTAGAGTCTGAGTCTGCATTTTGTACAGGCTTCAATTGACTCTGGGGCTGTAGGCCTGTTCATTGATGCTGCCTTTGTATCTAAGCACTCGATTCCACTGCAGCTGTGTGACACTCCACTTGCCATTGAGGCTCTTGATGGGAGACCTCTACAGCCTGCCCATTGTTTACAATCCAGCATTAAAAATGCCCTTACCAATATCTGAGAAAATGTACCAAAACCATACCTCCCAAACTTCTGAAATTATAAAGAGGGACACCTGTTATGCCCCTCACTACACGTGACTTAGGTGTATTTGGGCACACTGTTAACTCCTCTCATACCAATGCATTCCAGTAGGCGCAGAATCCTTTTGAACTTTTATTGATACAAAATAGAGTAAAACTGTAACAGATACAAACAAAATGCAATTAATAAAATATCATACAAATAGTGCCTCCCTATCTATCTATCTATCTATCTATCTATCTATCTATCTATCTATCTATCTATCTGAAGACACAATTAGTAAACATACCGAAGATGGATCCAGATGGCTAGCGTAGAGCATGGCAGCAGATGTGCTTGCTTCATGGAAAGGAAAGAGGAAAAGACTGGAGGAAGCTGATGCAAGGCCAAATGGGATTGAAAGTACGGAGGCTTGCATGCACCAAATCTAACCAGCTATTCTAAATGGCTACATTGAAATAGATATAGCGCAGTTATACAAAATGACCACTAGATGGCAGCATAGAGTAATCTAATTAAACCAAAGAGTCAATAAGAAAATTACAAGCCTTATTAAAGAAGGCATGACACTCCCCGCCTGGTTTCCCACGGATACCACATACCATGGCACTCCGGAGGAGAGTAACAAAGTAAGTTTAGAAACAGGTCTGAGGAAAAGTTAAGGCTGGCCTTGCCTAATGACTTTGAGCTCAACTTTCCTGACGTTTCCATCTTCGCTGGGAAGCACTTGGGTTATCAGACCCAAAGGCCACTCATTTCTTTTCAATTGAGAGTCTTTAATGAGAACTATGGCACCAGGTTCTAAGTTGGGTTTGCTGTCTTTCCACTTGTTCCTGGTCTGTAAATTAGACAAGTATTGTTTCTTCCACTTGTTCCAAAAGGTATCAGCTAACACTTGTACTCTTTCCATTGACATCTGTATAAGTCCTTTGGGTCTAAATTGACTGGAGGAGTTGTGATCACCTCAACTTTCTGAGTGAGCAAAGTGGAAGGCGTAAGCAAGCAAGGATCTTCAGGATTATTAGGTATAGATGTCAAAGGTCTGGCATTCATTACAGCTGATACTTCAGCCATGCAGGTTGTCAGAGTCTCATGTGTGAGTTTTGAAGTTCCCAAATGTAGAAACATTGAATCTAGGATTCTTCAAGCAATACCAATCATACGCTCCCAGGCACCTCCCATGTGAGAAGAGTCTGGGGGGTTAAATGTCCATGTACAACCCTGTTCTGAAAGGTATCTCTCTACACATTCTGTGTCAAGGTTTGAAGTGATATTCAATTCTTTGCAAGCTCCAACAAAGTTGGTTCCTCTATCAGAGAGTATGTGCTTGACAGGACCTCTAATAGAGATGAAACGTCTCAGGGCATTGATAAAGCTGGATGTGTCTAAGGACTCAGTTACTTCTATGTGTACAGCTCTGATGCACATACAAGTAAACATGACAGCCCAACGTTTGCTGTTGGCACTGCCTCCTCTGGTTTGTCGTGTGATGACAGCCCAAGGTCCAAACACATCAAGGCCGACGTTTGTGAAAGGGGGTTCTGTACTGAGTCGGTCTGCAGGAAGGTTGTCCATTTTCTGGGTTTGAAACATTCCATGAAGCTTACGACAGGTGATACATTTGAAAATGGTTTTACTCACAAGTCTCTTGGCTCCCACTATTCAGAGTTCAGCTGCACGCAATGCTCCTTCGGTGAACAAACGTCCTTGGTGTTTTGTCTGTGTGTGGTAGAGTTCCACAAGTAAAGACGCAACATGGTTATTTGGTATTATGATAGGATTGCTTTCACCACTATCAAGTCCTGCATTTCCAAGTTCTCCAACTCTTAACAGTCCTTCATTGTCTATAAAGGGGTTGAGTTTCCTTAGAGCACAGTTCTTTGGAATGTTCTTGCGATTTTTAAGACATTCTAGTGTTACTGCATAAGTCTCTTGGACACAGCGGATGATTACAGTTTTTGCTTCTGTGAGTTCATCTACTGTATATGGCTTGTGGCAGTAATGCCAACCTTTGCAACAACTTGGTCTTGTAGGGGTACCTCTGAAGGATCTGGCTATGTGAACCAAGCAAGCAGTAGCTCTTTGTAAGGACTTCCAAGTGGAGAATTTGTGGAAGCGCTTACATCCTAACAGTTGGTTAGAAATTGTTGTATGTAGTGTGGGAACCTGAGGACGGATATCTGAGTCAGATTCAGGTTCTAACAGTACATATGTCTCCCTTACTGGAGTGGTAGGCACTGGCTTGTACAGAAAGGGTGGTCCTGCGAGCCATGTAGTGTCTTTGAGATGGGATGCTGGCACAGACCTTGTAGCATGATCTGCTGGGTTATGATCAGTTGAGACATAATGCCACTGGCTAGGCTGTGTCGACTTCCTGATTCTTAGGACTCTGTTGTGTAGATAGACATAGAATCTCCTACTTTTGTTGTAAATGTAGCACAACACTACCTTGCTGTCTGTGTAAAACTCTGTGTCCTCGAGTTCTAGATCCATCTCAGATGTAATAAGTTCTGCTAGTTCTACTGCTAGTACAGCAGCACACAGTTCCAATCTTGGAATGGTGGTTTCAGGACATGATGCTAGCTTGGCTTTGCCTATAACAAACCCAGTATGAACTTGGCCCTCGATGTCTACTGACTTGAGGTAGGTTACTGCTCCTATTGCTTTAACTGAAGCATCACAGAATACACATAACTTTGTAGACTGAACCCTTGTGGGAGGAAAGTGGGTGTATGGTCTATGTACGTGTAGGTTTGATAAAGTCTTTAAAGAGTCTCTCCATGTTACCCATAATGTCTCTTTCTCAGGAGGTAGTGGAGAATCCCAATCACATGTGTCTGCAGTAAGCTCTCTAAACAGAATCTTACCTTGGATGGTAACTGGTGCTGCAAACCCGAGTGGATCATACAGGCTGTTGATGGTGGATAAGACACCTCGCTATGTGAAGGGCTTTGGCTCTTGGTCATCCTGAAAGGTAAGGGTGTCAGACTTGAGGTCCCAGTTGAGTCCTAGGCTGCGTTGCATAGGAAGGGAGTCTGTAGCTAAGTCCAGATCTTTGAAGTCACTGGCATAATCTTGGGCAGGGAAGGCCTCCATGACGACCTTGCTGTTTGATGCTATCTTATGCGGTCTGAGATTTGAAGAGGCAAGTGTGCTTTGAGTCCTCTTGAGTAGACTTATTGCAGCTTCGGGTGAAGAAAGTGATTTCAGACCATCATCTACATAAAAGTCTCTTTCAATAAACTGCGTAACGTCTTTCTCACCTTCTTGGGCAGATAGCTTAAGTCCATAGATGGCAACAGCAGGAGATGGACTGTTACCAAAGACGTGCACTTTCATGCGGTATTACGTAATGTTTTTAGTAGATTCATTGTCTTTGAACCATAGGAATCTCAAGAAGTTCCTGTGTTCTTCCTTGACTTGGAAGCTGTGGAACATTTGCTTAATATCTGCAACTATGGCAACTGCTTCTTTGCGGAATCTGATAAGAACACCAAGAACTGTGTTGTTGAGATCTGGTCCCTTTAGGAGGACATCATTTAATGAGACCCCTTGATGCCGGAGTCAAACACTACCCGGATTTTACCTGGCTTCTTGGTGTGGTAGACGCCGAAGATTGGTAGGTACCAGCATTAGGGATGAGCTTCATGTTCGAGTCGAACCCATGTTCAACTCGAACATCGTCTGTTCGCCGAAGAACGATATGGGGCGTTCGCGCCAAATTCGTGTGGCGTGTCACGGCCCATAATTCACTGCGGCATCGCAGTGCATTGCTGGCTGATGATTGGCCAATCACAGCGCCGTCTGTAGAGAGAGCTGTAATTGGCCAAAGCCAGGGTGGTTTGGCCAATTATTGCTCAGGGGGTTTAGTACACACCCCACACTATATAAGGCCGCCTGCACGGCGGCCCTGTGTAGTGTGTTCCAGCGTTGAGAGACAGAGACAGAGAGACAGTGTCATTTGATTTAAGTTAGATTAGGCAGGACAGTCAGTCAGTTAGCTGCACTTATAGTGTATTGTGTATACATATGCATCCCAGGTGTTGTATATATATATATATATATATATATATATATATATATATATATATACACTGTATTCAGTTTAGCTAGATCCGTTCCTGTTATTATCTTCCTAATGACAGGCAGGCTTGTGTTGTTACATTATTTACAGCTACCTGAAGAAAATTGCTGGTGTTCTTCTGATCCCATTAGTACCACAGTCAGGCAGCTAGACTATTTACAGTTAGTGTAGTGCGTCCTCCTCACGGTGTTCAGCTAAAGCTACAAGTCAGTTTAGTGTAGTGCGTCCTCCACACAGTATTCAGCTAAAGCTACAAGTTAGTGTAGTGAGACCTTTGTACAGTGTTCAGCTAAAGCTACAAGTTAGTGTAGTGCGTCCTCTGAACAGTGTTCAGCTAAAGCTACAAATTAGTGTAGTGCGTCCTCTGAACAGTGTTCAGCTAAAGCTACAAGTTAGTGTAGTGCACAGTGTTCAGCTAAAGCTACAAATTAGTGTAGTGCGTCCTCCTCACAGTGTTCAGCTAAAGCTACAAGTTAGTGTAATGTGTCCTCCTCACAGTGTTCAGCTAAAGCTACAAGTTAGTGTAGTGCGTCCTCCACACAGTGTTCAGCTAAAGCTACAAGTTAGTGTAGTGCGTCCTCCTCACAGTGTTCAGCTAAAGCTACAAGTTAGTGTATTGCGACCTCTGCACAGTGTTCAGCTAAAGCTACAAGTTAGTGTAGTGCGACCTCTGCACAGTGTTCAGCTAAAGCTACCTGTAGAAGGTTGGTGGTGTTTTCCTGATCCTATCACTACCACAGGCAGCTACATTATTTACACGTTAGTGTAGTGCGTCCTCTGCACAGTGTTCAGCTAAAGCTACCTGTAGAAGGTTAGTGGTGTTTTCCTGATCTTATCACTACTGCAGGCAGCTACATTATTTACACGTTAGTGTAGTGCGACCTCTGCACAGTGTTCAGCTAAAGCTATCTGTAAAAGGTTGGTGGTGTTTTCCTGATCCTATCACTACCATAGGCAGCTACATTATTGTAATGTTGGTGTAGTGCGTCCTCTGCACAGTGGTCAGCTAAAGCTACAAGTTAATGTAGTGCGACCTCTGCACAGTGTTCATCTAAAGCTACCCGTAGAAGATTGGTGGTGTTCTCATACTACAGGCAGGCAGTTGATTTTGCTAGCTACAGTATCAGTATATATATATATATATATATATATATATATATATATATCCCAGCTTAGTGCAGCTACATCTCACTGCAGGCCATTAGTATGTCTGGAAGGCCAACAAGGAGAGGCAGACAGTCACAAGCCAATAAAAGAGGGCAAGCAGGCTCTGTGTCTAGAGGCAACAATGCTGGTCATGGAGACGGTGCATCCTCATCAGCACATGGCCGTGGGACATGCTTGGTCTTTTTTTCGGCAGCTGGCCGTGTTGAGCCGCAACATGAGGAAGACTCGGTTGAGTGGATGACCAAGCCATCCTCATCCTCCTCATCCTCTCTCACCCATGCTCGGGGTACTTTGTCTGGCAAAGCAGCTGCCAACGTGGCCTCTTCCCTTGGCTCAATGGCATCAGTGACTCCTTCCCTAGCCCTACCATGTCCTCCTGAGGAGTCCCTCGAACTGTTTGACCACAGTGTTGGGTACATGCTCCAGGAGGATGCCCAGTGTTTAGAAGGCTCTGATGATGATACTGAGCTAGATGAAGGCAGTAAAGTGAGCATGGACAGAGGGGGTGCAAAAGAAGGACAGCAATCTGGCAGTCATGCTCCCCCTGCTGCAGCATACTGCCAGGTTTGCTCCAGTGATGAGGAGGGAGGGGATGATGAGGTCACGGACTCAACGTGGCTGCCTGATAGGAGAGAGGAGGAGGAGGAGGCACATCACCAATGAGGCAGGATGCCCTCCAGGGTTCAGCCTAAGGGCAGCACACTGACTGCATCACACCGCAAAGCTCCGCATGTGCAGGGCGCTGCTGTCTCTGCGCATTATTCCAAAAGTTCTTTGGTGTGGGCCTTTTTTGAGATGAGTGCATCAGATCGCACCTCTGCTATTTGCAACATATTTCTCAAGCGTATCTCGTGTGGCCAAAACATCTCCCGCTTGGGCACCACATGCTTGACCAGACATATGTTGACCTGCCATGCAGTTCGTTGGCAAACGTATCTAAAAGTCCCACACCAAAGAACAAAGAGGACCTCTCCTTGCTCCTCATCAGCTGAGATCTCCAACCCCACTATACGTTCAGTCCTCTCTGAGACCTGCTCTGAGAGGAATGAAGGTGTAGAATTAGGTGTGTCACAGCCAAGTACTTGTGGGCAATCTGCTTTCGGTACATCGAAGTCAGATTGTACCAGGCAAATTTCCCTGCTGCTGCACCGCCGAAAGATGTTCGCTCCCAGCCATCCACATGCCCAGCGGTTGAATGCTAGCTTGGCAAAATTGCTAGCACTTCAACTGCTACCTTTGCAGTTGGTAGACTCTGCCCCCTTCCGTGAGATTGTGGAATGTGCGGTTCCTCAGTGGCAGGTACCCAAACGCCACTTTTTCTCACGGAAGGCGATTCCGGCTCTCTACCGGCATGTCCATGCCTCGCTAGACAGGGCGGTCAGCGGTAAGGTGCATATTACCGCTGAATCATGGTCCAGCAGGCATGGACAGGGACGTTACCTAAGTTTCACGGCGCATTGGGTGACTCTGCTGGCAGCCTGGAAGGATGCAGGACAAGGTGCAGTAGTGTTGGAGGTTGTTCCACCACCACACCTCCAAAATGCCACTACTAATGATTCTGACACACTTCTCTCCTCCACCCCCTCCTCTCCTTCTTCCTCCATGACCTCTTCCTGTGCTTTGTCCTCGGAACCAGCGGTGCTCCATAGGCGTCCAAGGGGCTACTCAAGTATGCAGGCCAAAAGATGCCATACGGTGCTTGAGCTGGTGTGCTTGGGGGACAGGAGCCAGAGGTTCTGTCAGCTCTGCAGGGGCAGGTTCAGAGGTGGTTGACGCCATGCCAACTTAAGGCAGGAATGGTGGTTTGCGACAATGGCACCAACCTCCTCTCTGCCCTCCAACAGGGACAAATGACCCATGTGCCCTGTATGGCTCATGTCCTTAACTTGGTGGTGCAGCGGTTCTTGGGCAGGTATCTGGGCTTACAGGATGTCCTGAGGCAGGCCAGGAAAGTCTGTGTGCATTTCTGCCGGTCATATAATGCCAGTGCTCGGCTGGCAGACCTCCAAAAGGAATTTAACCTGCCCAAGAACCGCCTAATCTGTGACATGCCCACCAGGTGGAACTCAATGTTGGCCATGCTGCAGCGGCTGCACATGCAGCAGAGGGCCATCAATGAGTACCTGTGCGACTATGGCACCAGGACAGGGTCAGGGGAGCTTGTTT
This sequence comes from Aquarana catesbeiana, assembly GCF_042186555.1. Lineage (NCBI taxonomy): Eukaryota > Metazoa > Chordata > Amphibia > Anura > Ranidae > Aquarana > Aquarana catesbeiana. The sequence goes on along the minus strand of NC_133330.1, from coordinate 234,097,078 downwards.
TTTTTTCCTCACGCCAGTGGGCCATGATCAGGGATGCATGCATTGTCCTGTCACCATTTGAGGAGGCCACAAGGATGGTGAGCAGTGACAGTGCATGCATCAGTAACACTATCCCCCTTGTCCACTTGTTGGAGCACACGCTGCGTGGAATAATGGACAGGGCACTTGAGGCAGAACAGAGGCAGGAAGAGGAGGACTTCCTTAGCTCTCAAGGTCCCCTTTATCCAGACAGTGTTTCTGCGTGCCCATCGAACACACAGGAAGAGGAGGAGGAGGAGGATTGTGTCAGTATGGAGGTGGAGCCTGGCACTCAGCATCAGTCTTTAAGGGAGAAGGAACAATACTGGCTGGCAACCCTCCTTGATCCACGTTACAAGGGTAAGGTTGCGGACCTAATCTTGCCATCGCAGAGGGAGCAGAGGAAGAAACATCTTCAGGAGGCCTTGCAGAAAGGTCTGTGCAACGCGTTCCCAGAGACTGGGAGGTTACAAACTCCTTTTTCTGGACAACGTATTGCTAAGGCTTCGGTCAGTCAAAGAAGGAGCGGTGGAGAAGGTGGCCGTCTGACCGATGCGTTCAGACAATTTTTTAGTCCGCAGCCCCAAGGTATGATCGGTTCCAGCAACCATCGCCAGCGTCTGTTTTACATGGTGCAGGAATACCTAGGGGCAAGATCTGACTTGGACACCTTTCCCACCGAAAATCCTCTGGGTTACTGGGTCTTCAGGATGGATCACTGGCCAGAGCTTGCACAGTATGCAATTGAGCTACTGGCCTGTCCTGCATCCAGCGTTCTTTCGGAACGCACATTCAGTGCTGCTGGAAGCTTTGTAACCGATCACAGGGTGCGTCTGTCCACTGACTCGGTCGATCGACTGACCTTCATAAAAATGAATCAGTCTTGAATCACCACCAGCTACCAAGCACCTGATGCTGATGTAACCGAATAAATTTTTTTAAAATGTCAGATCCCTTAAAGGCTGCCTATGCTGATGCTGAGTGACTATATTGTTATACTGAGTAATTATCCTCTTCCTCCTCAATGATCATGATGATAGCTTGTAAGAACATTTTTGGTTCTGGGCGCCGCCAGTCCCACCACCAGTGCCTAAGGCACAATTTTTCAACCCCTGTTTAACAGGGGCATGTAATTACAATTTTTCATGCAATTCTTTGCAGCAAGGCTAGTTCCTGCGCCCCAACTAGAGTATCTGTGAGGGGTTGCAGTGTTGTGGCACCAGCACCAGTGCCTAAGGCCCAATTTTTCAGCCCCTGTTCAATAGGGACATGTAATTAGAATTCTTGATCTAATATTTCACAGCAGGGCCCGTTTCTGTGCCCACCAAGAGTATCTGTGAGGATTTACAGTGTTGTGGCACCAGCACCACCACCACCACCAAAGGCCCAATTTTTCTGTCCCTGTTCAACAGGGGCATGTAATTACAATTCTTGATCTAATATTTCACAGCAGGGCCCTGTGAGGGCTTACAGTGTTGTAGCCACAACAACACCTAAGGCCCAAATTTCTGCTGAGTATATAGGGCAGGCCCCTACTTTCAAACATCCAACTTACAAAGGACTCCTACTTGCAAACGGAAGGAGACAACAGGAAGTGAGATGAAATCTACCCCTAGGAAGGGAAATTCTCTCCTGTAAGAGTTAATATGGGAAAAACTTTTCTCCTTTCCACTGATGCTTTATCACCAATCCTTGTTTCACAAAAAAACCCAAATTTTCAAAAAACATTTGTCATTGGGACAAAAAGTGAGGTGAAATCTTCTGAAGAGGAGCACAGACAGCAAAACAAATGTCACAGGGGTGATAACCCTTCCCTAGGTTTTCCAAAAACCTTAAAATAGATTTTTTGGCTGGAGCTAAACATGTTAAAAACGTATCAGTTCAAAATTACAAACAGATTCTACTTAACAACAAACCTACAGTCCCTGTCTTGTTTGCACCACCTGTATACTGCTGTTCAGAGTATATAGGGCCTGGGGGCCCCACACCTTTCCTTTTTTAATTTGGGTGCGGGGTTCCCCTTAATATCCATACAAGACCCAAAGGGCCTGGTAATGGACTTGGGGTTACTCATGCCGTTTGTTTCACTTTTTCATCCATATTGCCAGGACCCGACATTACATTAAAGCCACAAGCAGTTTTAAATGACTTTTTTTCGAAAAGATGGACGTTTTTAAAACTTTTTTTGCATTGATACATGTCCCCTGGGGCAGGACCCGGGTCTCCAAACCCTTTTTATTACAATACCATGCAAATTAGCCTTTAAAATGAGCACTTTTGATTTCGAACGTTCGAGTCTCATAGACGTCAATGGGGTTCTAACGTTTGTGTGAATTTTTGGTCCGTTCGCAGATTCTGGTGCAAACCAAACCGGGGGGGTGTTCGGCTCATCCCTAACCAGCACTCTTCATTGTCTTTTAGAGGTGGGGCTATCTCAGCATGGTCATCCTCAAACATCTTACTCATGAATGAGAAGAAATGCCCTTTCATTTCTGTTTTTTTTTTTTAATTGGATCTGAGGGAAGAAAAGCGTTTCAAAGCTTGTTCTCTGTTGTTAGCAAGACGAGGTCTCTGCGCTTTGAAAGGAAGGGTGCCACCCAGCTGTTTTCATTGGTTTTGTAGAATCCCTGTCTCATTATCTCCAAGAAGATATGATCTTCAATAGATGGGCCAATTTTGTGATCTTCTTTAGTTCCTTGGAAAACTGAACACCCTAAATGATCTCTGTCTTCATGACAAAGAAGGTTAGCGGTGTAAGGATTGGAATGAATTACACTGGCAGGCTTCTCTCTTACAAGGAATCTGTTGGTGCAAGGCTAAAATAGAGATGGATGCCCGCCTTCTAGTGTCTTTGTAAAAAGAGAGTTCACGCTGGTTGGTTTGTGAACACTCCCTGGGCATACGTTGCCTATGATGACCCATCCTAGATTTAGCTTCTGGGCATAGGGGGAATTGTGAGGACCATTGATTTGTTTTCTCACCTTGTGAACTCTGATGATGTCCCTCCCAAGGAGAAGCGCTATCTCAGCCTGGGGATCCAGTTCAGGGATGAGATGTGCTATGCCCTTCAGATGTCCATGATGAAGTGCCACCTCTGGTGTAGGGATCTCCTCTCTGTCCATTGGGAACTGATTGCACTCGATTAGAGTTGGCAGAGGCAGGGTTGTCTGACCATCAAAGGATTCGATTTGGTAACCAATGGTCTTCTCCCAGTTTCTTCACTTACCCCTGTACAAGTCTTGAGTAAATATGAAGAGCCGACTTCCTTGATTTTGAAAGTGTCAAAGAAGGCTGAGCTGGTGAGTGATCTGTTGCTTTGATTGTCCAGGATTACGTATAGCTTCACTGCTTTTTCTCTGCGATCCGTGGGGTAAACTGTAGCAAGACAAATCTTAGAGCAGGATTTGTTAGACAGACCTTCTCCACAGACTTGGGTGCACTGGGGTGTAACTACACGAGGTACTGTGTCTTGTTGCTCCCCGCCGTGCTCTTCCACTTGGGGTGAGGGGGTAAGAGTCGATGGCGCTGGCCTTGGATGTAGAGCTGTGTTGTGCTCTATGCTGTTGCACTCAGAGCAGTTGCAGCTCACCTTACAGTCTTTCCCAAGGTGAGAAGTTGATGCGCAGCACCTGTAACAAATTCTGTTTTCCTTGAGGAAGGTTCTGTGATCTTGGAGAGTCTTTTCTCTAAAACCTCTGCAATTTAACAACAAATGAGGCTTCTTGTGAAGAGGACACTCTCTGCTTGGATTCTGAGTTGGAGATACACTTGTTTTGCGTACTGCAACAGGTGCGGCTTTGAAGAGCAGGCTTACTTGACCTAGGGAGAGCAGAGTCAGATGGTGAGATGTCAAAACTAGGATAATTTTTAACCTTTGCTTGATAGCGAATAAAGTCCATGAAATAAGAGAATGGTGGGAAGGGGACGTTGTGCTTTTGCTAGTATTTGGAGCCTCGTGTAACCCAGGTTTCTTGAAGGCTGTAAGGTAGCTTTTGCACTATAGAGTTAACGCCACGGGCTGTGTCCAGAAAGGCAAGGCCTGGCAAGCCTCCTTCTGCTTTGGCTATTTGGAGTTCTGTCACTAGGTCACTCAATTCTCTCAGCTTCTGGTAGCCTTTGTTAGGAATCCTGGGAAAGTCCTCTATTCTTTTAAAAAGAGAGTTTTCTATAACTTCTGGGGAACCGTAACATTCATCAACCCTGTCCCATATCATGCTCAGCCCTCTGGTTGGGTAATTAATGTTAATGTCTCTGATTCTCCTTGCATGCTCTGACGACTCATTCCCCAGCCAATTGACTAAGAGATCGGCTTCTTCACTTGCCTTTAAATCAAGATCCCTAGTTGCATTTCTGAAGGACGAACGCCATGCTCTATAACTTTCAGGGCGATCGTTAAACTTTGCAAGTCCCTTTGCTAACAGTTCACGTCGTGCTAAGAACTTGAAGAAATCTGATCTGATCGTTGTGTGAGTAGCCAGGAGGCACTCTGTTGCGCTGGGAACTTGGTGGGTATTTGCGGTCATCAGAGATACTGTCGCTGTGTCTTTTAACCCGTCGTTCTTCATTTTCGATTCGGTCAGCTGTAACGTAGTGTTTTGATAGCCCGGATGCAGAATGTGCTGAAAACTGACTGAGTGTGGGTTTACTTTCTTGCTTGACATAAGGCGTGTGAATGGCAGGGGTTGATTCCGCTCTCGGTGCTGTAAGTGGGCAGTTGTCTGGTGCAGCGTGTCGCTGCACATATTTTGAGGTACGCTCTGTACCGTCGTCAAGAACTGATTTTTTTTCAAGTACGTTGCTGAGCCGCTCACTGGTGGGCTTTGCAAGTTCTTCTAAGATGTCTGCCTCAGCTGCAGCAGCCGCTGACTCCTTCTCTGCAGCTAGTTCCTCTATTGCAGTTTCCATGCGTAACTTTTCTAATTGAAGTTGCATTTGCATCTCTTTTTCGGCGAACGCAGCTTTTATTTTGGCCTCCTTTGCCGCAAAGTCGGCTTTTACTTTTGCAGATTCCGCCTTTGCGCGGGCAATGGCGATTGTTCCGCTTTTCACTGACCTCCTTCTGCTCGTGGAGTAAACTTCCGACCTTGTCGCGAAGTGCTCTGACTTTGTCTGTGACATGATGTCCGGCTATATGGAAGCTGTTAACACTGTTGTATTACTGGCGTTCTGTATGCTAGCCATGCTTAGAAGTTTTAGTTTTACTGCTGTTCTGTATGCTAGCCGTGCTTAGAAGCCTCCGTTTTACTGTTATGCCCCTCACTACATGTGACTGAGGTGTATTTGGGCACACTGTTAACTCCTCTCATACCAATGCATTCCAGTAGGTGCAGAATCCTTTCGAACTTTTATTGATACAAGATAGAGTAAAACTGTAACAGATACAAATAAAATGCAAAAAAAATAGTGCCTCCCTATCTATCTGTCTAGCTCAAGACACAATTAGTAAACATACCGAAGATGGATCCGGATGGCTAGCAGATGTGCTTGCTTCATGGAAAGGAAAGAGGAAAAGACTGGAGGAAGCTGATGCAAGGCCTGATGGGATTGAAAGTACGGAGGCTTGCATGTACCAAATCTAACCAGCTATTCTAAATGACTACATTGAAATATATATAGTGCAGTTATACAAAATGACCACTAGATGGCAGCATAGAGTAATCTAATTAAACCAAAGAGTCAATAGGAAAATTACAAGCCTTATTAAAGAAGGCATGACAACACCCATTAGCACGCAGTAAGTAGCAAAGACAAGTCCCCGGTTTCACGGACCTCAAAGATCTAATATGCAGAAAATGATTGGCTAAACAACACAAGTGATTTTTTCTTACCTCTACTTACCTCTACTTTTCCCTTATATCAGTTTTTCAAAGTAACAAATGCAGTCATCTAAAAGCTCGATACAAAGTTCACTGCAGCATAATATTTTTGGCAGCAAAATAGTCCATTTTGTATAGAGATGTATACATCACACCAAAAAGAGGGACAACTGAGGCTGCATGAGAGACAGAGGAATTTGGTCTCATAGGAGGGACAGTTGGGAGCTATGCCAGACACTGCTAAAGAGACCTCTGATGAAACTTTCCAGTGCACAACAGAGAAAAAGAGAAGTCACCAATACTGAGTATAGATCAATTTAAATGTCATTGTTATGCCGCGTACACACGGTCGAATTTTCCAACGGGAAATGTTCGATGGGAGCTTGTTGTCGGAAATTCTGACCCTGTGTAGGCTCCATTGGACATTTTCTGTTGGAATTTCCGACAAACAAAATTTGAGATCTGGATCTCAAATTTTCCGACAACAAAATAAAAAAATAAAATCATCTGCACCAGAAAACATATGACCTACCGACTAGCCATACAATTGTTTTCTTTTTTTTAAGTAACAAAAGGCAGGGACGTATGTAATAAATTCAAAAAGCAGGAGGGAAAAAACAGCAGGGCGGCCATCTACCCACACACTGAATGCAGGCCTGATGCATCCCCAATGCAGCAGCTGCATATCCTACACCATCAACATCTTTTAATGACAGATTAAAATTAAGATTCTGATAAAGGAGAGCCATCAACAGAAATAGAAGGGGAGGCCTTGCAAAGAAATACAATTACTGAACTAGCTCTACTGGGCAACTTGAATGGCCTAAGGCTTGAAATGTTAACCACATATCTTCGTCTTGTTTATCCGACTGCAAAACAAGCCACTGAGAGCCTGAGCCAGCTGCTCCCTTCCCCTGCACAGCCCGGGGCTCTAGTGAGCGCTGGATACAGAGCAGTCAGCCGGTGGCTGACTGCTCATCGATGACCAAGAACCGAGTCTTTGATCGCTCAGTTCTCAGTCGTAGAGGAGGCAGGGGACAGAGATGCTGCATCCGCCTAGGTGAGTATGATTGCTTGTTGAACTTCTCTTTTAACTAATAACCTCAACTAACCAGACTGAACCGAGTGAAAAGGTTTTAGACCAACCAGTTTACCTCACTAGTTATGCTCACCAACCATGGCAATCTTACAGACAAGACACTCAAGAAGCTCACTTGGACCAAAACGTCTTCTCAGTGGGCCTTTACAAATTCATTTCAGGTTTTCAGATCTGTGACCTTAAAGAATTTACTCATATGAGATATGATATTTGCACAGACCCACCTATTGTTAAACTATTTCTGCTCGTTATAAAAACATGAACGAAAGATATGTCTATTGTGATTGTTTTTACTAAAGCAGTATTCTTAGGAAAAACTTCTCATGTGAATAGGTTACAGGTACTAGTTGTTTTTTTTTTTAAAAAAAACAGTTGTACAGAACTTTGTTTGCTACAGTAAGTGGGTTGAATCAGTTGCCACCTTTTATATCTTTAAGAAAAGCCAAATGCCATATTTCAGATGGCTATCTCATCTCACCTGACCATAACAAAGGTGTCACTCTGTGGACTACACAATCAGTTGTTTATTGTAGACTATGAAAAAGGAATTTGGGAGAGAGTGATACCATCAGTTTTCTTTTGTATTGGTCATGGTAGCTGTTTGAACCTAAAATTTCCTCCAGACCTTTAGGAAGTCAGAAAGTTTAATTTGCCAACGGTCATGGAGAAAAACTATTTGTTTTTGATCCAGCCTTCAACCCTCAAAAAGGATTGCCCAGTGAATATTAATAAGAACACTCAGCTGTGAAAATGCAATGTTAGGTGAATATATATTATTATATATATTAAGGATGATGTGCCCAAGGTTAATCACACATTATGCGCTGTTTGTTTGAAATAATCAGAAAACTTCATATTTGATTTGTTTGTTATACTTACTTTGCCAACTTCCTGATTTTGAAGCACATCCTCTCCATCTGCTCCATACACCTTCTTACTGCCTACTCACGCATTGCACAAACATCTACAATTATGGCTGCCAAAAAATCAGACAAAATGACAAAGTCTATTTAAATGTATTTCATTTCCAAAGCAATATGTAAAGTAATACAGTCATAACATATTAACACAAGTTACATGTTTAGTTTGTTGTTCTGGATTGAGATATCATTTATATATATTTTTTAAAGCTTTCAAAGCCCTCAAGTTTCCCCCTACCATCTCCATACTGTTCAGGTGTGGCCTTGTATAGGAAGCACTAACAGTACTTTTCATACATCAAGTAGAAAAAGATGACGCATCAGTATTAGTACACATAGTACTGTTGGTGTTAACTGAATGTAAATATGGAGGATGAGAGAATATGGCTGTTCTGTCTACATGAGGCCGCCCTCTTAGTCTGTTTTGTTTTCAGACATGTCACCATCCAGTTACAATGATATTCTGTCAGTGAACAATCAGTTCTTACTTGCATTCTGGATGGAGTTGTCAGGGTATATAAATATTAAGATTTAATACTTCATTTCATGTTTGTGCAAAAGACTAGAAAGCTCACTTACTTACAACCAAGACCAATCTTTTTAAAAAATATGAAAAGATGAAAAGATTTCTGTTTAGAAAAAATTTAAAGTACCTACGTACTATAAAATCAGAAAAACTAGCAAAAAGCTGCTGTTTAGAGGCAACAATGGATTTTCATGGTACAGTATGAACTTACAATACACAATTTAAAAAAATACCAATTTATTAGACAAATTCATTAAAAATTACCCATTAAGAAAAAACATGCACATAATACATATAGAGCATGCAAATATCTCAAAAGGGACAGAGAAGAGAAATAAAAAATAACTTCCTCTGTTATGGACTGGAAAAAGGTTAGTGAATCAACCCAATTGAGGGGAGACTTCCATTCATGTCCTTCCAGTTATAAGCTCTACATGTTTCACGGGAACCGCATCTTCAGGAGTATAGTTCAGAGGAATGTTTATTCTATGAGAAAACATACACAACATGAGAGGTGTTCAAATACCAAAAAAAGAATACAATGCCACAATAACATAGTAAAGGGCACCACACCAGGCCTAAAGCCATAACAGTGGGGTGTCCCATACAGATACAAATCAAAAGGTAAATCCAATATCAAACATAACCATCTCTCACTATTTACTAGGCATCCAGGGAAGGCAAGGATGACTGTACCACCTAAGAGACCATCTGTCACGTACCTTACAGCGGAGCCCGAAATGACGAGGGTGACCTCTTGCACGGTCCCGGTCCTAGCACTCCTGGAGGTTGAGACAGGAACTGCTAGGGCGGCGGAAGGTTGCAGGTGCCTGCAGGCAGGATCAGGAACACCAGAGCCTTTGTGGAAGAGGTGAGGCACTGATCACAGGACTAATTCAGGAAAAGTCCAACAGGAACACTTGCAGAGTCAGGGACAAGCAGGAGTTGGCAACGTGCTGGCAGCGAGGTACACAATCAGGAGGCAGGCTCGTAGTAGGAAGCCGGGTGTTCAGGATCAGGATCAATCAAGCAAGACAGCAACAGGAATACAGGAATGAGCTGAGACAATCCAGCACTGACACTAGTAAGCTGAACATTTAAATAGGGTGCCGTGCGCCATGATTAGTTGGCGTACGAACGTGCACACACTGACACACACTCGTTTGTGTGGGTGCGCCAACGTGCATGCTTGGTCCGGGACTCGTTCGTTCTTGCCTCACGTTCGCATCAGAAGAGCGAAGACTGACGGCTGGCGCACGGGAAAAAGCACTTGTTACGATGGTTCTCTGACACCATCCCAGCCACCGAGGCACCCTTAAGGCTACAATGGCAGTCTCCCGGGTGAGTGCGGGAACCAGGTAAGATATACAGGATAACAAGCTATCAAACAAAAAATTACGACGTATAGTTAACATTGTAATGGAAATCTAGATGAGTCTGTAGTAATGGTTAGGGAAATATGTAGCAAAATATAAGGCAATACAAACCTAGGATTGTCTTGACAATATTAAACGGGAGCGGTGCAGGACCAATGAGGGAGCAAAAACACAGACCTCAAGGGAGCCAAACAGGGCGCCTCAAAAGACAGCCATAACAAATGTTTCCACAAAAATAAATTAGATCAAAGTTTACCCATTAGGATCTATATAAGGAAAAACTATCTATCTATAGATAAACGAACCTGAGGCTACTTGTTGATCATAAAAAGGAATATGGAAACTAATTCTATGGGGATGTAGTGAATCATAGACTGTACAGGTGAATAATAGATCGTAACCACATAAAGCCTATGAATCCAAATTAGGCTTAAGCAGATGAACAGTCATCCAGTCGTCTATAGAAATACACAAAACAAAACATGGTAAGTATATCCATGGTATTACCATGGCTGTTGGCTGAAATGATTACAAAGTCTAGCTGAACCAATTGGGTAACCAAACTCACCGAAACGCTGACTCCACAAGTATACACTGCCGCCATCTACAAACACAGGAAGACACGCTCCCATGAAATAGCCACCTGGCTCCTGTCCAGCTGCTGACGTCAACACCGTGCCGGGGCGCCGGTGAATAATGCCGCTGGACACCATCTCGGACTCCACATGCGTCAACTCAGGCGCATGCACTGTACCGCAAGATGGCTCATCTCAGAAAGTACACCAGAAAAAGCACCATCCGTCCATCCAAACAGCAAGGGGCATACACCAGCACCATCTGGAGGATGGGTCAGGGATAGCCACCAAGGAATGGGAGATCACACACTCGCCCAAAAAGGAGATAGATACTCAAGGGTGAACAGATATGGCCACCAGAAAAACAGTGACCCAATCCCAGCACCCCAAGGTAACAGGAAGAAATGGCAAGTTAATAAAATAACAAATTATAAGCCTAAGATATCTTGGAAAAAAAAGTTAAAATATAAAGAAAAAAATATGACTATACATAATGCAACTATATACAGTAGTATAAAAGATTTATAACAGACTTTCTACACATTGACACCAAGGGCACTCGACCAAGGGGCTAACTAGTACTTCAATAAATACAGAAACAGTGGCATCATCTAAGGAAAGAGAGCAGAGGATCAAAATTGCCAAACCATTCTCCTATATATACAGTTGTGCTCATAAGTTTACATACCGTGGCAGAATTGATGATTTCTTGGCCATTTTTCAGGGAATATGAATGATAACTCTTTCACTCATGGTTAGTGTTTGGCTGAAGCCATTTATTATCAATCAACTGTGTTTACTCTTTTTAAATCATAATGACAACAGAAACTACCCAAATGACCCTGATCAAAAGTTTACATACCCTGGTGATTTTGGCCTGATAACATGCACACAAGTTGACACAAATGGGTTTGAATGGCTATTAAAGGTAACCATCCTCAACTGTGATCTCTTTGCGTGTAATTAGTGTGTGACGTTTCTGGATTCTGAGTCATGGTGAAAGCAAAACAATTATCAAAGGATGTGCGGGAAAAGGTAGTTGAACTGTATAAAACAGGAAAGGGATATAAAAAGATATCCAAGAAATTGAGAATGCCAATCAGCAGTGTTCAAACTCTAATCAAGAAGTGGAAAATGAGGGTAGATCAGGTAGACCAACTCAAATTTCAGCCACAACTGTCAGGAAAATTGTTCAGGATGCAAAGAAAAACCCACAAATAACTTCAGGTGAAATACAGGACTCTCTGAAAACATGTGGTGTGGCTGTGTTAAGATGCACAATAAGGATGAGCTTGAAGAAAGATGGGCTGTATGGTCGAGTCACCAGAAGAAAGCCATTACTATGCAAATGCCACAAAGTATCCCGCTTACAATACGCCAAACAGCACAGAGACAAGCATCAAACCTCCTGGCACAAAGTCATTTGGAGTGATGAAACTAAAATGGAGCTTTTTGGCCACAACTATAAATGCTACATTTGGAGAGGAGTCAACAAGGCCAATGATGAAAGGTACGGAGGTGGATCGCTGATGTTTTGGGGATCTGTGAGCTACAAAGGTACAGGAAATTTGGTTAAAATTGTTGGAAAGATGAATGCAGTCTGTTATCAAAAAATACTGGAGGAACATTTGCATTCAGCAGCCAGAAAGCTGTGCATGGGACGTACTTGGACATTCCAACATGACAGTAATCCAAAAAACAAGGCCAATCAACCTGTCATTGGCTACAACAGTATAAAGTGAAGGCTCTGGAGAGGCCATCTCAGTGTCCTGACCTCAATATCATTGAGCCACTCTGGGGAGATCTCAAACGTGCAGTTCATGCAAGACTGCCCAAGAATTTACAGGAACTGGAGGCTTTTTGCCAAGGGGAATGGGCAGCTTTACCATCTGAGAAGATAAAGAGCCTCATCCACAGATAACACAAACGACTTTAAGCTGATGTTAAAGGGGGCAATACACTGTATTAAGAACTGGGGTATGTAAACTTTTGATCAGGGTCATTTGGCTAGTGTATGTTGTCAATATGATTTAAAAAGAGTAAACAGTTGATTGATAATAAATGGCTTCAGCCAAACACTAACCATGAGTGAAAAAATGTTTTTGTGTTATCATTCATATTCTCTGAAAATTCCATGTATAGATAGTCTACAGAAATGGTTTGTAAGAATTAATTTAATTAATCCCAGGGGAAATAATAGCTGATAATTTCTCTATCCATAATGTTTTAGATCTCAAAATGTGATTATCCCTATCCCCTCCTCTCAGATTTGGAGGAATAACCTCCAACAAAAAGAAGGAGACTGAGGTGTTGTCAAATTTGTGATGAAGACCTATATGCCTAGTGACAGGGGTAATTACCTTACCATTACCAGAATAGTAAATGTGATCCCTAATTCTCTGGCCAAATTCCCGGATGGTTTTGCCGATATAAAAGGCATGGCATTTACATGTCATCAAATAAACTACACCCCGGGTTTGGCAATCTGCATGATGTCATGATTGGTGCCATTGAACATTGGGTAAATTAATACCCCTGTCTTCTGTCACCCAGGGGCAATGACTGCATCCACCACAGTGATATGTCCCCCAAAGTAAACAGAAATAGGGATTAGATCCATTTTTTTAGTGACTAAAGGTTAATGTGTCACGTAAAGAGGTAGCCCACCTAAACACTAGTTCAGGAGAACAATCCACATATTTCGATAATGTATGATATTCTGCTAATAAATGCCAATGACAAGAAATTAGTGAGCATAAGGATTGCTCATGAGCTGAATAACGGGTAATGCATTTTACAGTACTAGCAGTAGTCTTAGGGGTGCTCCCAAAGAGAAGTTCCGGCCTGGATCACGATTTGGCTTTATTGAATGCTTTCCTCAAAAGGGACTTGGAATATCCCCTAATGCCGCGTACACACACAACCGGACTTTCCGGGAGAAAAGGTCCAATGGAATCATTATGTCGGACATTCCAATCGTGTGTGGGCTTCATCAAACTTTTTCTTTCTAAAATTCTGAAGGACCTAGAAATAGAACATGTTTCAAATCTTTCCGACGGACTCAATTTCTATCTGGAAAACCGTTCGTCTGTATGCTAGTCCGACGGACCAAAAACAACGCAAGGGCAGCTATTGGCTACTGGCTATTGAACTCCTTTTTCTAGTCCCATTGTACACCATTGCGTTCTGAACGAACGGACTTAGGTGTGATAGTGTGTAGGCAAATCCATTTCAGCGGAACTCCGTCGGAACTCCGTCCAGATAATGAGTAAATCATCAATATAACGGGACCAATAAAGTATATTGGCTAACCATCGGCTAAAAGTCTCATCTGCAAAGATATCTCTTTCCCAGCCTCCAAGATAGAGGCCTGCATATGATGGGGCACAGCATCTGCCCATAGCAAAGATTATAAAACTAAACTGCGCTTAGGGCATGTCTATAGGGTCAGATGCCACAGGTTGCTGCCTCCCTTACACAAAGTACCCAATGAGGTGCTTTGCAGAACGTATTGAAAAATAATTATAAGATATGGGTGTAATGGCGCTACCTAAAAACTTAACTGGGATAGCCTTAAAGTGATAAACCCCTACTATTGGTTATGTATCTATAAGGTATTAGACATCAAAGGGTACGTCCCCCTTATATTATGAGTAGTACTTCAAATACATAGGTGTGTTTACAATGATGTATGCTTTGGGAGAAATATAGTGCAACCAATCTAGTGTCGCACAGCAAGAGGTTGTCTTGCAGCGTCTGGTGGTAGAGCCAGAGGCTGTATTACATAAAGTGCATTTATTGAGACCGTATTCCATATACTATAAAATTATTTTTATACATAATTAGTGCCCGCATCACCAGTTAGATGCATTATGGAGAATGTGTTATCCATAAAACAGTACACATGCTGTGTATATAGGTCAAATCACCTTGATCAAAAACCATATGTGTGATAAATCATGGATCAAAATCGCATGCATGCAAGACAGAAAATGTTATCAAGAAAATTCCAGTAATTAAATCTCAAATAAAATATAACAGTCCCATAAGTTGGTACTATGTTGACTTTATGAAATTCCCAATGGTGACTTTGGTGCTGCAACAGTTGTCTGGTGACTCTAGTGCTCCCCCTTATGGTTGCCTACTCACCAGCTCCCGGAACCCCAGCAGGGGTATTACGCCTGTAGTATATTGGACTGGGTTGCTCTGCTTGCTGTTTCCTGCGATAGGTGCCTTATAGATACATAACCAATAGTAGGGGTTTATCACTTTAAGGCTATCCTAGTTAAGTTTTTAGGTAGCGCCATTACACCCATATCTTACAATTATTTTTCAATACAGCATGTGCCCATAGCAACACCTTGTGTTTGTAGGAAAATAAATGTAAAATGATTTCCATTTTACTCTATTTTACTAAAATGATTTCCATTTTTTTCTGGTCCATAAATGTAAAATGATTTCCAAAATAAACCAGGCTGGGTAGTCCTGTTCTGTTCCATAAGAAAGGACCCAATCACCCGGATGCCCTGCTCATGTGGGTTACTCGAGTAAAGAGCCTCTATATTCACAGCTATGAGCAGGGCATCCGGGGAAACATGGGTTTCCTCTATATGTTTTAAAAGATCCAATGTGTCTCGAATATAAGAAGGAAGGCTAGTCATGTGAGGCATTAAGTAGGACTCAACATATCTGCTGGCCTTTTCAGTAAGAGATTCATTCCTACAAATAATGGGTCTCCCTGGTGGATTGGAGAGATCCTTATGCACTTTAGGAAGTGCATTAAAAGTTGCTAGTCATGGAAATTTAGGGATTGAATTTTCTAGAGTCCCTCCAGATAGGCATTAGTACATAGAACACATCATTGATTTGCTCCTTCCTAATAAGATGATACCATTGATGATTTTTTAGAATATTAAGACAGATCGTTTGATATTGTGGGTGGAACATCAGAACAATGTTCCCACCCTTGTCAGATGGTTTTATGACAATATTATCTCGTGTTTGAAGTGATTTCAGGGCTTTAGTGATCTGGTGTAAAAGATTGGGGAAGTAACGAAATTTAGGTTGAAAACGAGTGACCGTGATAGAAATGCTACAGTAAGTGATATCTCCAAGGATATCTCCAAGGACCAATTGGGGAACAACAGTACCCCCAGAGCTTTCTTTGCAAAGAAGCGTTAGATCCCTCAACACTCTGGACTTATCCATAGTAAAGTGTTTAATTTGTTCGGTAAGATCTTTTTCTAATTTCTTCTGATTGCTTTCAGATTCTAAAATGAATTTGTAAGTTAAATTACGCACAAATAAGTATAAATCTTTAATAGTTTCAGAGACATTGATGGATTGCACAGGACAGAACCCCAGAACAAGGTATAATATAGATATCTGTGCAGGACTTAGTTGGAAAGTAGTTAAGTTGATAATATTCAACTTGGATTGGTCTGTGGGTTCTGTGAGTTAGACGGACGAAGAACATATGTGCTCAGGTTGCCTTGTTTCTTGGCCTCCTGTAATGCTATTGTTGGATCTAAAAATCACTTGTGGGAGTAGGTGGCCTACTAGGGCCACTAGCATTGAGGACACCTTAGAAAGGATACTTTGTAATACTGGGGTTAAATTGCTCATAGTAACTTGTTCCCAAGAATGAGATGGTACCTTGGGACATTTTTTATTTTTAGGATCAGAGGGTGAATACCCACCACCATGCTGAGTGTTCTTATAGGGACGTGATGCTTGTGTCCGGAAGAACGGTTGCGCTCTTGTGAAAGAGAAAACATCAGACTCAGTGATTTCATCCATCTGAAATTGGGCTGGTGCAGAGTGTTTCCTTGTATGACTCCTCACCCCACTTTTGTTGGTCCACTTATAGGTATAACCTTGCAAAAAGGCCAGTTTATCCAAATTAAACTTTTTTGTTTCTTAACAATAATATCCTTATTCATGAGCATTAAGGGAGTCAATCTCTTGATCAAGAAGATTCATATCACTAGTATATTGTTTAACAAGTAAGATCCTCAGTTCCTTACTGTCAGGACATGCTCCCAGGATTTCTTAAACTCCTCAGTAGGATTTTTGATTGTAGGAAAAGTTTTGAGACGAAGGCCTTGAGGATTAAGGTCTTCCCAAATATATTTCTGAAAATAATCTATGTGCCAATGGAGGTGTGATTTACGCTTACAAAGACCTTGGATTTTAGCTAAATAGAGGGAAAGGTCATTATCATCTTTTTTAAGTTTCACAATTAGATTGGATATTGGACATAAAGCCACACCATTAATGCACATAATAACCGAGTGGTCCTGTGAAACATGTTGAGCTTATGACTGTAAGGACATGAATGGAAGTCCCCCCTCAATTGGGTTGATACCAGTGGCAGCTGGTTCCTCAAAATTTTTGGGGGGCACAAACAAAATGAAAAATTCTGAAAGAAACCCCATCAATTGCAGCCTCACTGTACCATCAATCCGTAGCCACTGTGCCATCAATCGCAGCCACTGTGCCCATCAATTGCCGCCACTGTGCCATCAAACGCAGCCACTGTGCCCATCAAACGCAGCCACTGTGCCATCAAACGCAGCCACTGTGCCCATCAATTGCCGCCACTGTGCCATCAAACGCAGCCACTGTGCCATCAAATGCAGCCACTGTGACCATAAAATGCAGCCACTGTGCCCCATAAAATGCAGCCACTGTGCCCATCAATTGCCACCACTGTGCCATCAAATGCAGCCACTGTGCCATCAAAAGCAGCCACTGTGCCCATTAATTGCTGCCACTGTGCCGAACAATTGCTCCCACTGTGCCCATCAATTTTCGCCACTGTTCCCATCAATTGACGACACTGTGCCCGTCAATTGCTCCCACTTTGCCCCATCAAACGCAGCCACTGTGCCATATCAAATGCTGCCAGTGTGGCACCCGCCGCCCCCCGTCTGCACTTACCTGTCTCGGTGTGACAGCTCCTCGATGTCTTCTACCATCCTCTCTTCCCGTCCTCTGCTATTTTTGGATGCCTGGCATCCAATCACAGTGCCTGTCGTTTCAGCCAATCAGGTCAAGGGTAACATATCTGAGCACCTGATTGGCGGAGAGGCGGTTTAGTGTTAGGAAAGCGAATATTCATTCGCTTTTCTAACCCAGCTGAGTGACCTGCGAGCGCCCAGCATGGCCCTCGCAGGTCACCTTTTTTGATGCCTATTAGAGGCTATGGCTCTAATCAGGTGCTTCAAAACCACCCTTCCGCTGCTGTAATTCAAGTGCCCTGTGCCCAAAAAGGGGCTGGGTGCCTGAATGGGGGTGGCAGCGGTGGCCATAGATTGATTCATGCTATGCATGAATATATCTATTGGTGCTAGAGGGGGGTGGCAGGAGAGAGGGGGTGGCGCCCCTGCGCCCTTAATGCACGGGCCGCCACTGGTTGATACACAAACCTTTTTTCAGTCTATAACAGAGGAATTTAGTTTTTATTTCCCTTCTCTGTTCCTTTTGAGCTATATGCATTTATATATATTATGTACATGTTTGTCTTAATGGGTCATTTTTATCAAATTTATCTAATAATTTGGTATTTTTTTGTGTATTGTAATTTCATACTGTACCATAAAAGTCCATTGTTAGCTCTAAACAACAGCTTTTTACTAATTTTTCCAATCTTCATAAAAGGTTAATGAATCTAACATAGAAACGCAAAGAAGGCACTGTGAGTTGCCTTCTCGTGTCTCATTACATTTTAAATGTCTATGTCGCGATCTAATACTGAGGTGCAGAGTCTAAGTACTAACCGTTGTTCACCAGAGCTTCTGATGGTGGAGATGGATTTTGCTGGGTGAGCAAGACAGGGTCCAGAGGAAAATAAGCAGGTAAAGATCAAACAGAAGTTTAGTCAGTAAAACATGTAAAAGGTGAGTAACGAATACTGAAACTAGAAAAGGGTCAATAACAAGTGGCAGCACAATATGGATGGCAGCAGGGAAGACAAGAGCAAGATACTAGCTGAAGAGAGCACAATAATCTAGCAAACAAGAAGTCCAGAGACTTGGCTTAAATCAGGAAGTTCATGGGAGGACCAAAGCGTTCAAGGTTCAGCAGAAGTCAAGGCATAGGATGGGTTTGTCCAATGGATCAGACAGCATCTCAGGTAGCTCAGCAAGAAGAGTAATCGCCAGACACAGCTGAGGTTCCAGATTCAAGTCTAGGCCCTGAAAGTCTATGTTAATATAATAGAAACCTTCAAAAGCACTACTTTATATTTATTTTTCAGCTCCGGTATCCCCTCTTCCCAATTGTGCTGCCACACTATTGGTCAGTAAAGTACACACATATAGTAGAAGGGCACGGTGCATGCTGAGTCGATGATGTCATGGGGCAGAGCCACCAGGTGATGTCACCAGGTGGCCCCCACCCATAACCTATTTAAGAACTGTTAAATGGCAGAGCATGCATTCAGCGTTAGCCTTCGTCATGGGTGGAGCGTTTTCTCTCTTTTTTTGGGTCCGGCAGTGCAGTGGGGGGTGTCGTGATCCCCTGCCCGCAGACCCGTACAACCACCGCCCAGGGTTGTCGGGAAGTGACCCTTGGGGACAAGGTGCTTTGAGGTGGGGGGGCAGAACATGTTGAGGGCATGTGATGTTCGCTCGTCCCCCCCCTTTTCTGTCCTGCCAGGCTGCAAGCTCAAGTAAGGGTCTGATATGGAATCTGGGGGGGGGCAACACACTGTTTTTTTCAAATTTTAGTGTGGGGTTCCCCATAAAATACATACCAGACCTGAAAGGCCTGGTAAGGATTGGGGGGGGGGCCCACACCATATTTTTTTTTCCCTTTTTTCTATTGTCGGTAACGTTTTCTTTTTCATTCAGCTGTCAGCAGGGAAGCCCATTGGCAGCTGATGACTCATCCATTGACAAGGACGCAGCAGCTGTACCGCCCCTTAACAACCAGCTATGCACTATGCAGCAAACATCCCACCGAGCGTCCTGCAAATTCGGGTGTTCGCCAAACAGGGGATGCTAAGGCTGAACTTTTGCTTGACTCAAACTGTCCGCCCAACTCCACTCATCAGCAGTATATAGCAGTCTTGTGACTTCTATCAGTGTTTAGTTGAAGCTTGCAGGAGGAGTTTTCATTCTCCTCTGACTGGCCCTCTGTCTGGACAGTGCTGATTGGCCCTGTGCTGATCACATGCATCCTACCAAAAACATGCTTTACTGCACATAATGACTGATTTTACTGTTGTGGGTTTAGTAACACTATAAAGTAGAACTAATTTCGGATAGAGTACAGGTGGGTAATAACACCTGTAAGAAATATTTGTGCCTCCTTTATCCCATTGAGGAGATTTTCCCTCACTCCCTGTCCCATATCAAAAACACGAAGTGAGAGGAAATCCCTGCAAATTAGGGGAATCTCTTGGAGACCACCAGGTCACAAGAACTACTGTCCACTCTGGAAGATTCCCCCTCTACTACTTTTCTAGGGACAGCCCAAAATTTGGGATTTTCTTTTACTTTCACTTTCAATGTTAATGGCAAACAGGACTTATAGAGAGAGAGTGAATCTCCCTGAAGTGGGTACAGACAGCAATAAAATCTGACAAGTGTTTTAATCCCTCTCCAATCTATCCAAAACAAACAAGAACATTTTGCCTTTAGTTATGCTTCAAGCTCAACCCAATTCTTCACAATATATCCAGATCAACTAGAGTGCTGTGAAAAAGTATTTGCCCCTTCCTCACTTTTGAATGTCTTGCATATTTGTTACATTTAATGATTCAGATCACAAAGCAAATTTTAATATTACACAAAGATAACCCAAGTAAATACAAAGTGCAGTTTTTAAATGATGATTTCATTTATTAACCGCTTCAGCCCTGGAAGAATTTACCCCCTTCCTGACCAGAGCACTTTTTGCGATTTTGCTCTGAGTCACTTTAACTGACAATTGCGCGATCGTGCGACGTGGTTCCCAAACAAAATTGACGTCCTTTTTTCCCCACAAATAGAGCTTTCTTTTGGTGGTATTTGATCACCTCTGCGGTTTTTATTTTTTGCGCTATAGACAAAAAAATAGCATCAATTTAGAAAAAAACGCATTATTTTTTACTTTTTGCTATAATAAATATCCCCAAAAAATATTTTAAAAAACATTTTTTTCCCTCAGTTTAGGCCGATACGTATTCTTCTACATATTTTTGGTAAAAGAAAAATCTCAATAAGCGTTTATTGATTGGTTTGCGTAAAAGTTACAGCATTTAAAAAATAGGGGATAGTTTTATGCCATTTTTATTATTAATTTTTTTTACTAGTAATGGTGGTGATCAGCGATTTTTATCATGACTGCGACATTATGGCGGACACATCGGACATTTTTGACACATTTTTGGGACCATTGTCATTTATTTAGCAATCAGTGCTATACACATGCACTGATTCCTGTGTAAATGACACTGGCAGTGAAGGGGTTAACCACTAGGGGGCTAGGGAGGGTTTAAGTATGTCCTGGGGAGTTTTACTAACTGTGGGGGGCGTGGCTACGTGTGACACATTACTGATCTCTGCTCCCGATCACAGGGAGCAGAAATCAGTGACACTGTCACTAGGCAGAATGGGGAGATGCTTGTTTACAGAGGACGTTCGTCCTCTGCGTGAGGCAATCACAGGTATCCCCACGGCGATCGAGTGACCCGCGACCCGACTCACGGAGCTCCCGGCCAGGACGTGCGCGCTCACAATGGCATGGCGACAAATTCAAAGGGACGTACGGGTACGCCCATTTGCCCAGCCGTGCCATTCTGATGACGTACATCGGCGTGCGCCGGCTGGGAAGTGGTTAAAGGAAAAAAGCTGTCCAAACCTGCCTGGCCCTATGTGAAAAAGTAATTGCCCCCCTTCTTGCTAAATCATGAATCATGAGATAATTTTCACTTGCCACACCCAGGCCTGATTACTGCCAGACTTGTTGAATGAAGAAATCACTTAAATAGAAGCTGTCTGACAAAGTGAAGCACGCAAAAAGATCTCAAAAAGCAACACATAATCTAAAGAAATTCAAGTACAGATGAGAAACAAAGTAATGGACATGTATCATTCTGGAAAGGGTTACAAAGCCATTTCTAAGGTATGGGACTCCAGCGAACTACGGTGAGAGCCATTATCCACAAATGGAGAAAACTTGGAACAGTGGTGAACCTTCCCAAGAGTGGCCGGACTACCAAAATCACTCCAAGAGCACAACAACGTCTCATCCAGGAGGTCTTAAAAGAACCCAGAACAACATCGAAAGAACTGCAGGCTTCACTTGCCTCAGGTAAGGTCAGTGTTCATGATTCAATAATAAGAAAGAGACTGGGCAAAAATGGTGTCCATGGGAGAGTTCCAAGGCCAAAGCCACTGCTGACCAAAAAGAACATAAAGGCTCGTCTCACATTTGCCAAAAAACATCTTGATTATCCCCAAGACTTTTGGGCAAATATTCTGTGGATTGAGGAGACAAAAGTTTAACTGTTTGGAAGGTGTGCATCCCGTTACATCTGGCTTAAAACTAACACAGCATTTCATAAAAAGAACATCATCCCAACAGTCAGACATGGTGGTGGTAGTGTGATGGTCAGGAACTGGACGACTTGCCATCATTGATGGAACCATGAATTCTGCGGTCTACCAGAAAATCCTGAAGAAGAATGTCCGGCCATCAATTCCTGACCTGAAGCTCAAGCGCACTTGGGTTATGCAGAAGGACAATGATGTGAAACACACCAGCAAGTCCACCTCTGAATAGCTAAAAAAAACAAAATGAAGATTTTGGAGTGGTCTATTGAAAGTTTGGACTTAAACCTAATTGAGATGCTGTGGCATGACCTTAAACAGGCCATTCATGGCGAAAAAAACGTCCAATGTGTCTGAATTAAAACAATTCTGCAAAGAAGAGTGCACACAAATTCCTCCACAGCGATGTGAAAGATTCATTGCCAATCATCGCAAATGCTTGATTGCGATATTTGCCACCAAGGGTGGCGCAACAAGTTATTAGGATTAGGGTGCAATTACTTTTTCACATAGGGCCAGGCAGGTTTGGATAGCTTTTAACTTTTATAAATGAAATCATTGTTTAAAAGCTGCATTTTGTATTTCCTGGGGTTATCTTTGTGTAATATTAAAATTTAATGTAATTCTTAACCAAAACTCCTTGCCCTAAACCGAAAGCTAACTCCAAAATTAGCCACAGTTGATTATTTTCTTACATGTTGAGTGGATGACTACAACATCCAGTTGGAACTTAACTATGTTAGTTCTAGTGCATGGTAGAAAGTAAAACTGATGGCTTGTCATGGCCCAAGCAATTATATTTAAATAACTCTTCATACATACAGTAACTATAGAATTTTGCGGCTGTTAAGAACTGTGCATTTATAAGATGATGTTGGGCTTTGTGATGAAGTACAAACAAGACAAGTATTTATCCCAGGATAGTAATCCAGCATGATTCCATATAAATGGCTCTTTGTTTAACATAATGTAAAGCATGATTTGTGCACAGAAGCATATGGCAAACACCATGGATCAAGAGCAAGAAAAATCACTGAGGGGATATAAATAACGAAAAGCATGAAGACAACATAATGTAAAACCAGCCAGTATTACATGCAACAGCAAAGCCAGTAAATCACCAATGGCATATTGTACAGCCACCAGAATTGCTAGTGCATACAGAATAGCCCTAAGAAATTAATATAGTGGGTTTCATTTTACCTGCAAATCCATAGTAATCAGATTTTTGCATGACAGATTTAAGTTTTGTTCACTTAACATTCTCAGTCTAGATTTTTTTTACATGTGATTAATACTTTTAATAAGAAGCATATATTTTAAGACAAAAGATACATTAATTATGACTAAAGGCTATAAGAACAAATAACAGCAGAACAGTTCATCCTTCTTTGACATTGTTGACTAGAAGCTGATTCATGGAAATAGGCTTCACCAATGATATGGCATTTGGCCACTATAATGGTAAGCTTAGCAAGGTTGCAGTTTAGAGGGCTATGTACTGTATCATTATGGTGCAGTGCTAGAACCTTGTTATTGCCAAGTAAGTATAGTGACCCTGTCTTAAGCTGGAGTTCCCCCAGTCTTTTTGTATCTGTGTAATACAGCATGGCGGTAGCTTGTCTGAGCTTTGTTTAGCTTTTCTGTTATCTGCAGTTGTTCCTTAGCTCAGGGTATTGATTGCTTATGAGTTAGTAATATTTATCCTCTCCGCCCATTCCCTGAGGAATTGGTTCTATAGTGAATTGAGAAAAAGTGATAAATGTTCGGAGCAACCATCCATAGTGTCCTTTCTTTTACTTGTCTCTTCCCCAGATGGAGCAGTGAGTAAAGCTGCATTGGATTACAAATACTCTGCTTGGATTTCTGTCCAGAAAATTTCTGCAAGAAAAGATATCTTCCTGGAGGGAGAATCTTGAACAGAAATTCTTCTGTGCTGGAGAATGTCCAGGGAGAGCTTAACTGGCAAGGAGTATTCACTGCTTGTAAAATATTGTACCTGTGGCTGTTCACAATGGATCAAGAATCTAAATTTCCATAAAGAGAAAAATCCATTGCATGAGTGCTGGTGAAGGAATCCAGGAATAGGGATGAGGTTCAGGTTCACTGCTACCATGGGTTTGAGGTGAATACTGTCTGTTTAACTCATTGACCCAGCAAACTAATGCAGGCATTTGGCATAGTTACCCTAATGCAGGGATATGCAATAAGTGGACCTCCAGCTCTTGCAAAACTACAAGTCCCATCATGCCTCTACCTCTGGGTGTTATGCTTGTGGCTGTCAGAGTCTTGCTATGCCTCATGGGACTTGTAGTTCTGCAACAGCTGGAGGTCCGCTAATTGCATATCCCTGCCCTAATGCACTTCTTGGCCTTTGAACTTAGGTCAGCTGGCTTAAAAAAGCCAATGAGGGAGCTATTGGATAATCCAGCTGCCTCAACTTAAAAGGGAGAGTTTTCAGCAGACATAATCACAATGAGCTTTAGCTGTGACAGTGAAGTACTGCTGATAGAATAGGTGTGTAACTAGAAATCACAGGGCCCCATAGCAAAGTTTTTATGGGACCCCCTTCCCAAACAGTGGAACCATGGCTTGCATGCTGACCTTTGGGTAAAGTGACACTGGGTGTCATTCAGCCCAGAAGTAGGGGAGCCTGAATGTCAAATTGCCTGAAAAGACCATTTAAAAATAGAGTACTATGTATACGAACAAAACAGCGCGTGCACCTAATATATATAATAAAACAATAGTCCAATAAAGATTCTGAATAAATTCCTATGTGATCTTACACCAATACATCAAGGTTAGGGTTAAACGTGACTCATCATCCTACCATCGGCTGTTATCTGGAGATATCTCTTAAAACACTTGAGCCAATCCCACTAATGCCTACAATGGATCCACATATAACCTCATATGTTGATGTTAAAAAGTAGAAAGGAGAGATCTCCCATAGCATAAAACCAATTGATAAGAATTAAAATTGCACTTACAGCTTGATAAAATAGATGTGCATATAACTGTACGCAAGCAGGAAAAGTTGCAGAGAGGCAGAGGGTACCTTGCTGCATATTTTCTGGTCCTGCCCAAAACTGGAAAGGTTCTGGTCGAAAGTGCATGATATCATAAAACAGCTCACTGAACTTTATTTGGGATTAGACATGGCCAGATATCTTCTCCACCTCTCAAATTTCTCAAATATAAAAACTCAATGGTGGCCTACCTTTTTAATGCGGCTAAGGCCTGCATTCCGGCCCTATCGAAGCAGGAATCACCTTCCTTGATCTCGCTATGGCTTACTATAATAGCTGACATACATGCCATGGAAAATATTACTGCAACTATGCAAGGCAAAGAGGAGAAATTTAACAAAAAATGGTCCAATTGGTCTCTTTTTATCTCTTTACCTGTTCCAGGGAGTATGGCCATGCTCTAGTGGAGGGGGATTAGGAGTCTTTCTATACGTCTATACCTTTTTATATATTTATATATATATATATATATATATATATATATATATATATATATATATATATATATATATATGTATTTATTTATTTATTTTTTTGGACTACTGGAAAGTCAGGACACCAGAGCCCTGAGAGTCTGTTGACACTGTTACTATAACACAAGGAATATGATTTTGTGTGCCAACTTAGGAAATTATTCCTTTTTAAGCCCTATCTCAAGGTCTATATGCAATCGCTTTTTGTGTCTGCCTGTGTAAAAGCTGTTTTTTTTCTCTTTAAAATCAAATAAAATAAAGAATGTCAAAAAAGAAAGCAATGATTCCACAAGTTGAAATGGGAGCAGCCAGCAGTTTGGCCAAGCAGGCATGTACAGTAGGCATAAGATGCTAGGCAGATTAATTTGGGGACAATTATTTATTCAGCTCTAGTAACACATCTGTTAAAAATGCCCACACTGCAGAGCTCTGTTGACCGGCCCTGGTGATAGCAGTAACCTATAATTTCATGCCATCTTATAATCAGGATCGACAAAAGAGGAGATAGTGGAGGAAAAGGGCATATTAGCAGCCACTTGCAAGTGAGTGGCTGCTCTGCACTTAGGAGGAGTAGAGGAGGAGGAAGATAATGGTGCACTGGCAGTGCTCGCAGGCAACTGGCCTCTCTGTTCCTGGAAGGTGTAGACAAGGAAAATAAAAGAAGCACATTAGAAGAACTTGCAGACACCTGGGAGAAATAAGAAGAGAAAGGTTTTATCAGTAACTTCACTACCTCATGCTTGATGAGCCACTGAAAGAGTTCAAAAACCTCAACTCCTCAGGGCCTCTCCTCATACCATTATTACACTGGAGGATGAAGAGGTGAAGGAAGAAGGCAGAGGGATTAGAAGGAGGGTGTGGAAAAAGGTGAAAGAGAAAGGGGAGGAGTAGGGGGAGGTCATAATAATAAGGATCAGTACCTAGTACCTCTTTTTGGGTTACATTTTGCCCACTCCCACACTGTTATGGAAGGACAGACAGCCTATGGCCATGGGTTTTTCCCCTGCAGCTATACCTCCGCAGCTCTGACTACAATGAAATAAATCAATATAAAAAAAAAACACAACTGGCTGTTGAGTGCCTGGGAGGAGAAAGTTTATGCTAACAAATGCAGAAGAATCTCAAACATATCTGACCTTTGCTGTGTGCAACTCAACTACAGCATCTTGAAGCTGCATTAAAAGGACTGCTTTGTTAAATGCCTCCATGGTAGTGCCCAGCTACCCATAGACTTTTTTTGACAATGCCTTGCCTACTAGCCTTGAAAATGGTTAGAATTTACTGCCAAGAGTCAAGGACATCAAGCAGGATTCCCGAGAAATTGAACCGGGGCATTGTTTATTGAATAAAGAACATAAAAATCTATGTAGAAAATAAAAGAATTCCCTATACAGAATTGGGTCAATATAAGAGTATTATAATGGTTATTATGAGTTATGCCGCGTACACACGATCGGACATTCCGACAACGAAATCCTGGGATTTATTTCCGACGGATGTTGGCTCAAACTTGTCTTACATACACACGGTCGCACAAATGTTGTCGGAAATTCCGTCGTCAAGAACGCGGTGACGTACAACACGTACGACGAGTCAAGAAAAATGAAGTTCAATAGCCAGTGCTGCTCTTCTGCTTGATTCCGAGCATGCATCGGAATTGTGTACAAACAATCTGAATTTCCGACAACGGATTTTGTTGTCGGAAAATTTGAGAACCAGCTCTCAAATTTTTCTTGGCGGAAATTCCGACAAAAAATGTCCGATGGAGCATACACATGGTCGGAATTTCCGACAACAAGCTCCCATCGAACATTTGTTGTCGGAAATTCCGATCATGTGTACATGGCATTACCGTATATAGAAATTTGATTACATTTGCAATCATGCAGAAAATTTCAAGGGGTTCAAAACTTTTTCACACAACTATATATGTGAGCTGTGTTTTGGAAAGAAAACAAAAATATGGACTAAAAAACAAAAAAGTGAAGATTTACATTTTGCTGTGGAATGTTCTGAGATCCACTCCTACATTTTCTAAAAATAGTGGCAGGCAATCTGGCTGTGAACAGTCATATGTGTAGATTATACAGTCTCTGTGATGCTTTAAGAAGGCTCAACATTGTTTCCATGGATATTGCTTATCATGACAAGAGGATGTGCAGGCTTCAACTGAGGCAGAAAGGCAGCATGAAATCTGTCAGCGAAATGGCAGAGCAGAGGTTCGAGGCTTTCACAGCTGCGTTGCTATTTTGTATATGGATACAGTTGGGGCTGTATTTACCCATTCATGGAGACTGGAGCATGGAATGTTTGGAAAGACAAATACCAGATGTACTTCTTGTTTTATTGATAATGTTATTGTCATCTTTCTAGTTGCCAAACACTAGAAATAAATTAAAGGCTGTCATTTTATTGCCAGGACCTGAACATAGGAATACAATTTTAAAGTACATTGGCTATGAAAATGAATCGGTCAAATACCATAGTAACAAACATCTCAGAGCCATAAAATCTAGAAGGGTCTGACTAGTTTAGATTTCTGCAGAAAAAGTTGGGTTTTTGCCTGCTACACCTCAGTACTCGTCAGTCCACCCATCACTTGTAGTGAGGTACATGAAATCATTATGGGGCATGCCAGAGCTCAACTTTCTCTGCATAAGTAAAGTTTTGCACATTAGATCACCTAGGGTTTTGGGGTGCAAGAGGAAAACTAGTAATAGCATTTTCCCTAAAATTTCAAAACAAATGATGAATACGTATATTGCACACACAGTGTAGTTAAACATTATCCACTTTTACCATGCAGACTGAAATAACATATTTAGTATAACGTGGAGTTAAAGAGGAACTTTAATCCTTTTTTTTAACCACTTGCCTACTGGGCCCTTTTACCCCCTTCCTGCACAGGCCAATTTTCAGCTTTCAGCACTGTCGCATTTTGAATGACAATTGCGCAGTCATGCAACACTGTACCCAAACAAAATTTGTTTGTTTCTTTTCACACAAATAAAACTTTCTTTTGGTGGTATTTAATCACCACTGGGTTTTTTATTTTTTGCTTAACAAACGAATAAATACCAAATATTGTGGGTTTTTTTTTTTTTCATAGTTTGTTATAAAATTTTGCAAACAGGTAATTTTTCTCCTTCACTGATGTGCGCTGATGAGGCTGCACTGATGTACACTGATAGGCTGCACTGAAGGGCACTGATGAAGTGGCACTGATGGGCATTAGGGATGAGCCCGCATTTCGAGTCAAACCTAAGTTCATCTTGAACATTGGGTGACTATTTGTTTTAAAACAAACTGAACATATGGGGCGTTGGCGGGAAATTCGAGCGTCACAGAACGCCCCATAATGCACTGCGAGATCGCAGTGCATTGCTGTATGATGATTGGTCAAAGCATTCACCTGACCTGCATGTTTTGGCCAATCACAGCACGCTCTGCTGAGAGAGCCATAATTGGCCAAAGGCAGGGTGCCTTTTGCCATTGATGGCTCAGGGGGACTAAGTCCAAGCCCCACACTACATAAGGCTGGTTACATAGCGGCCGTGTATAGTGTGTGGACGGAGATAGATTGAGCTAGATTAGGCAGGCAGGTTAGTTACTGGCAGTGTATTTGATATATATATATATATATATATATATATATATATATATATATATATATATATACAGTCTAGTATACTGTATATATATATAGATCTATCTATCTATCTATCTATCTATCTATCTATCTATCTATCTATCTATCTATCTATATATACAACATATATACTCTGCATTTAGCATAGACTAGATATTCAGTGTAGACTCTATATTCAGTAAGTGCATTTGATGTATACTTATATATATATATATATATATATATATACAGTATAGTGTGTGTATATATATATATATATATATATATATATATATATATATATATATATAATATATATTATATATATACTGTGCATTCAGTGTAGCCTATATATTCAGTGTAGACTCTATATTCAGTCAATGCAGGCATTGTAGTTTATATAACACAGTGTATTGAAGTGGTTAAGGGGAACCCTGTGCCAAAATAAAAAAAAAAATGGCATGGGGATCCCCCCTAAAATTCATACTAGGCCCTTCAGGTCTGGTATGAATTTTAAGGGGAACCCCACGCCAAAATTTAAAAAAATGGCGTGGGAGTCTCCACAATATCCTTACCAAACCCTTATCCGAGCATGCAACTTGGTAGGCCGCAGAAAAAGGGGGGGACCAGAGAGTGCCCCCCCTCCTGAACCATACCAGGCCACATGCCCTCAACATGGGGAAGGTGCTTTGGGGTCCCCCCCAAGCTCTTTGTCTCCATGACGATGGGGACAAGGGCCTCATCCCCACAACCTTTTGCTCGGTGGTTGTGGGGGTCTTATTGGAATCTGGAAGCCCCCTTTAACAAGGGGGCCCCAGTTCCTGCCCCCTCCATGTGAATGAGTATGGGGCACATGGTACCCCTACCCATTCACCAAAAAAGTGTGAAAAAAGTAAAAAAAAACAGGAGACAGTTTTTGACAATTCCTTTATTAAAAAATAAAAATAAAAGTGTTCCGCGCTGTCCATCCTTCTTCAATCACTGCGCCGACAGACCCCGCCCCCTTCTGACATTATGTGACTATATAACAGCCGTCAAAGCAAAAAGATGTCAGTCGGCGGGACGCCTCCCATGAGGGAAGAGTTTTTGAAACTTTTTGATGAATGGGTAGGGGCACAATGTACCCCATACCCATTCACATAGGGGGCGGGATCTGGGGGTCCCCTTGTTGAAGGGGGCTTCCAGATTCCGATAAGCCCCCTGCCTGCCGACCCCAACAACCAATGGCCAGGGTTGTGGGGATGAGGCCCTTGTACCCATCAACATGGGGACAAGGTGCTTTGGGGATGACCCCAAAGCACCCTCCCCATGTTGAGGGCATGTGGCCTGGTACGGTTCAGGAGGGGGGCGTTCTCTCGTCCCCCCTTTTTCTGCGACCTGCCAAGTTGCATGCTCAGATAAGAGTCTGGTATGGATTTTGGGGGAGACCCCCACGTACATTTTTAAAAAAAATTTGTTGTGGGGTTCCCCTTAAAATCCATACCAGACCTGAAGGGCCTGGTATGGATTTTGGGGGGACCCCCACGCCATTTTTTTTTACATTTTGGCTGTTTTTTTCAATGTTTTTGTATGTATATTGCCGGGGTCTGGCAATACAATACAGCCGCAAACAATTTTAAATGACATTTTTTCCTTTAGAAATGTAATTTTGCTGCAGTACTGTTATAAACATGGAAAAGATGCGCTACTTTACTTTTTTGTCGCATTGATACATGTCCCCTGGGGGCAGCACCCAGGTCCCCATACACTTTTTATGGCAATAACTTGCATATAAGCCTTTAAAATGAACACTTTTGATTTTTCACCTTCGTGTCCCGTAGGCTTTAACGGAGTTCGCATGTTCGCACTAATTTTTATCTGTTCACAAGTTCTGGTGCGAACCAAACCGGGGGGTGTTCGGCTCATTCCTAATGGGCATTAATGGGCACTAAAGGGCACTGATAGGCTGCACTGATGTGCACGGATGAGGTGGCACTGGTGGGCACTGATGAGAAGGCACTGGTGGGCACTGATGAGGCTGCATTGATAGGTGGCACTGATAGGCACTGATAGGTGGCACTGATGGGCACTGATAGGCGACACTAATGAGCACTGGTAGGTGACACTGGTAGGCGGCACTGGTGGGCACAGATTGACAGCACTGGTGGACACTGTTGTGACTGCACTGATAATCATGAAATAGATAATCAGTGCCCTGATTATCAGTGTACATGTCTCTTTTAGAGAAGCATGAGGAAAGGAGTGCCAATAACCGTCTTCTATTTACATCTGTGATCAGCTGTGATTGGACACAGCTGATCATGTGGCAAAGAGCCACTGATTGACTTTTTACCTTAATCTGTGATCAGCACTGTGATCACAGAGTGCGCCACCCGCGCCCCTCAGCAGGCGCGTGGCAGGCAAATTCATGGGAGGCCATCATATGACAACCTCCCAGAACTAGCCAGCCATGCTGTAGCCGCCATTCAGCTATAACACAGTCGGCAAGTGGTTAATTAAAGGTCAACAGCTGCAAATACTATAGCTTCTGCTTTTTAAAAATAAGGTACTTACCGATGCCTGGGGTCCAGCGCTGCCTTCCCACAGCTGGTTCTTCTTATCACTGCAGGTCTCTTCCAATACCATTTTGTTTATGGGATCCAACTGTGCCTTCCTGAGTAATCACAGTTGGCTTTCCATTGCTCAGGTGCGTGTTTTTGCGAATCACTACAAGACTGATCATGCAGCCTCCCAGGACATGCAATGTGTTCTAGTAGGCTGCGGGTGGGGAGCATGGGCAGGGAGGTGCCTAAGTGTGCTTCATTCTCACCTGTAAAAAAAAGGGACCTGTTTCCCTTAAAAATAAAAAAAAGCCACAAGTGCAGGGGTGCAAGGCAGGGGTGGGGAGTTGAATAAGTGGCACTTCAACTATTGAGTTGTGGTCTACTTTAGTTCATTCAAACAGGGAAAAAGAAAATGGGCACATTTTAGTTATTGCCAACCAATCAGGTTTAATCAGACATTTTATGGAAACTTAAGACCTCATGCACACATGTGCATTAGGGGCATACAATGTAAGGTTCTGACTTTTTCTGCACTTTTTCTGCACTAGGGAAGCCCAGGTGCTATGTACAGTTGCCCATAGACATGGCTTTCTGCAACTCTTAGTGGGTATATACAAATACCAGCATATGCATGAGTTCAGCCATTCATGTTTATGGGTTGGCTGCGTGTAACACCTAAGACTCTCGGGGCGGGGTGCAGAATTTTACTGTGTATGCCCTTAATGCCTCTAAGTGTAAAAATCAAGAATTTTGTCACTATGACAACATCTTCAATTTTGCATATGTTTTCTTTTCTGCATTTTGATAAATAATCCCTCATGTGTAAAAAGGTAATTAAAAGAAGCAAAATGCTATTCTAATTTACTAAACAAGGATCTAAATATTTAATTTATTTTTAAATGTGGATTCTGTGATGTTTTGACTAATTGTTGTAACGTGAAAGCAACATTGAAATTTCACAGCCAATGAACATCTTGCTACCAATATTTACCTTGCTTTCCAATTCTATTGTACTCTGCCCTATTGCCCCCTGGGATACAGGGGCTGAAACAGATGGGTCACCTGGGCACATGGACTCTGCATCAACAGCATTATACACGGCCCTGCCAGTGACAATAAACATGCACAAAAACAATGCAAAATATCTCTTTGACAGGAAGTCAGGTACTAGACACGAGTCATTTTATGTGCTGTCCAATTGCAAGCAAGTTGTGATCCACAGAGAAAGGAGAAGTGAGCAGCAAACTGCAAGAAAGAGAAATTGAGGCTGTATGGCTACCCCCAAGCAGCCACTAAATAATTTTGTGATTGCTCTGCAAGCACTTACTGACAAACATAGAGGTATTTCCATGAATTTATTAGGCCAGGCATAGCCTAAAATAAGAGATGTTTAGCAAGTGTACTTATACAATCAGTA
This sequence comes from Aquarana catesbeiana, assembly GCF_042186555.1. Classification (NCBI taxonomy): domain Eukaryota; kingdom Metazoa; phylum Chordata; class Amphibia; order Anura; family Ranidae; genus Aquarana; species Aquarana catesbeiana. Next base: position 234,064,115 of record NC_133330.1, on the reverse strand, counting down.
AGACAACAACATTATTCCGAAAGATATGGTTAAACACCTGTAGTATTCTGACTAACAGTAATTAACAGAACTGAGCTGCATTTACCTAGAAAAAGTATATAAACACATATCTTAACTTGCTATAACAGTCTTAGTTTTATCCTACTGACCAGTGACTGATAAAAACATAAAAAGGTTGGGTGACAAAGTTGGGGCCCTTAAAGAAAGCAGAACAGTTCCCTGGAGACATCAGATTAACTTATATATTTTTAGTCCCTTACCAGTCCCAGGGACCCTCTTCTGGATCTCCAGACGCATGCTCTGATTCAGTAAAAGTCAAGTTCAAGTCAGACAAGCAAAGACGTTGATGCAATCTCTCTCTTTCAATCCTGCTTAGACAGTCCCTCTGTTCCTTCCTTAAAAACATTAGGAATGCTCTCTAGTACAGTATGATCTCACCATCTATCCAAATCACACCTCACACACTCCCAGGAAGAAAGTTCATGGTCTCTCAGGCAAGGTTCTGTGTGATGAGTCTTCATTGAGGACTCTCTCCCAATTGTAGTCAGCTATGGCAGGTTTCTGTTCAGCCAGCAACAGCAGCTCTTTTTCCCACATACCTGCTTGTTTCCAGCCAATCTGCCTCTTTCTCCTGCAGCCTGTAGACCCCCCTTCTCCTTTGCTTTGTTGCATCAGCTAATCATCTTCAGCATCAAATCAGACCCAACCAAGATGGCTGTTCCCTGGACCACTAATGAGCATTTCAAAGTGGCCTCCTTAAATATGGCTGCTGTACTTCTGCACTAATGAATATTCAGTTTAACCCCATCCAACTGCGGAATGATAATACAGCAGTAACAAAAGAAGAAGTTCCACAGCAGTTAGCTACAGTTCAGGTTACAAAGTAAAGAAGCTTCTATGGGTTGACTTCTGAGGCAGGAGGTGTTTGAGAGATGGCTCCACAGATGGCTTTGGGAAATATCCGTGCAGGTAAGGTGTGGGCAGCTGGAAGAAGATCCTTGCTGATAGTAAGCAAATATTGCAGTGGGCCATGGCTGCAAGAGCCCAGTAAGTATTTAGCTAAGGCGAGGGAAGATGGGTTAGTCACTATCACAAGGTGGACAAATAAGGTAAGTAAACATCATGTAAAAGTAAAATGACCCTTTTTGATGTGTTCCTGCATGTTAAATTAACAAAAGAATGAAATATGGTTGGTTATGAAGAACTTCTGAAAAGTGTAGTAGATTGGGGTGGGGGAACTTCAACCTGGTTACTCCCTGTAGAATGAAACTGAACCTATTTTAATTACTAGTATTTAGTTGGTGTGTTGCATTAGCTTTAAAAATGTGATGTTGTTTTATTATTTAGGGAGCTGTGACTTTGTTGTTGATGTATTCAGATTGTAAAAGCATAGAGGCTGTGATGACATTGGCAGCTGTCCTATTATATATTCTGGGTGTGCTGCAGCTGTGCAACTTAAACCAATATCCCAATAGTGACCCCAACACTTATTACCACTTCAGCTACCTATACTAATAGATGGCTTGCTTTTTTATTTTCATCACAGATGGTGCGAGATAACATTCAATATCTATTTATTTTTTCCCATATCACCCTGTACATTATAAATCTAGTCCAAGCATAACAAGGTGTAAAAACGACAGATTTGCTTAAGGGAAAGCAGATGAATCATTGTAACTGATTTCTTTCTATGTTAATAATATATTTCATTTTAGAAAGACATACAGTATATTGTATAAGGTAGAGAAAGTTTAATCATCATTGGTGCTGTAGTTGATTCATAAAAAAACAGATCGCCAGTTAAAAAAAAACATTTCCCATCCCGCCCTATAGTTTTCACTTTTATTATTAAATAAAGGTTTCTTTCAGACATGTGGTGTGTTTATTTTGTTTTAAACTTTTTTTGTGTGTGTGAATGAGTAACCAGGCATAGTATATACTACTTGCTCAATAATATAAGAGGGGCTGGATTTCTGGGGGGGGGCACCTTATTTTACACTGTAATCCAGTAGCAGCGCACAGGAAGAGCAAATAAACAAAATAAATACTTCCCAGCAGCTGGCAACACTATGCCCCCTGGGCAGAATACAACATACAAACTCAAAACCAGTGCTATGAAGGCTATTCAAATGTCCATTCGAAGTCACTATCTGAAGAAAATAGTCTCAAGAACATAATGCTTTTTCCTAGGATTCTCACCAGATGCAAAGACCTTTGTTATATCTTGGTCTAAAAAATGGTGATATCAGACTTGATAATATCTGGATCTTAATAAAGTTTAATAAAGTTTTGAAAAAGTCAAACCTGACGAAACATGTCAGGAAGTAATATCAAACACAAACAGGAACCAGAAGTGGTGCAGCAGCCATCTTGAAAGAGGTTTTACATTTGTTTTTACAGTATACTTGCCAATTTAAGAGTATAGAAAAAATAAATGCTTTCAGGGTTTTATTTTACTAACTACATAGTTACATAATTACATAGTTAGTCAGGTTAAAAAAAGACACAAGTCCATCCAGTTCAACCATAAAAAAATAAAAAAAATAAAAAAATATCATACAATCCAATATACCCAATTCTATACCCACAGTTGATCCAGAGGAAGGCAAAAACCCCAGCAGAGCATGCTCCAATTTGCTACAGCAGGGTAAAAAATTCCTTCCTGATCCCCCAAGAGGCAATCGGATTTTCCCCGGATCAACTTTACCTATACATGCTAGTACCCAGTTATATTATGTACATTTAGGAAAGTATCCAGGCCTTTCTTAAAGCAATCTACTGAGCTGGCCAGAATCACCTCTGGCGGGAGTCTATGCCACATTTTCACAGCTCTTACTGTGAAGAAACCTTTCCATAGTTGGAGATGAAATCTCTTTTCCTCTAGGCATAAAGAGTGCCCCCTTGTCCTCCGTGTTGACCGTAAAGTGAATAACTCAACACCAAGTTCACTATATGAACCACTTATATATTTGAACATGTTGATCATATCCCCCTTTATTCTCCTCTTCTCAAGAGTAAATAAATTCAGTTCCTCTAATCTTTCCTCATAGCTGATCTCCTCCATGCCTCTTATCATTTTGGTTGCCCTTCTCTGCACTTTCTCCAGTTCCCCGAAATCATTTTTGAGAACTGGTGCCCAAAACTGAACTGCATATTCCAGATGAGGTCTTACTAATGATTTGAACAGGGGCAAAATGATATCTCTCTCTTTGGAGTCCATACTTCTCTTAATACAAGAAAGGACTTTGCTCGCTCTGGCAGAGAACATTGCATGGGGAGCAGAAATTGGAGCGTGGATTAAAACTACATTGTGCATGTTGCCCTTCTTTTGGGCTGTTTATATTTAGTTTATATTTTTTTTATAATACACCAATGCTACAATAATAGCATCCACCTCTGTGACCTCCATGAAAACCGTCTATTACGCATGTAATGGACAGTCTTCATGGAGGTCACAGAGGGGGATGCTATTATTGGAACATTGGTGTATTATATTGGTGCACATTATTGATTCTAATTTGAGCAAAGTATGTATGGTTTATATGTCATTTAAAGAGGTACTACACTAATATAGTCATTTTTATTTTTGGGCGAATCATCAACGAAGTAGGAAGTTATTGAACAGAATTTGTGAATTATACAATATGTGCAAGATTACATTTATTTGGTAATGCTGCGTACAAATGAGCGGACTATTCGACCGGACTGGTCCGACGGACCGAGTCCGGGGGACAATTCGATGGTGTGTGTGGGCTTCATCGGACCTGCAGCGGACTTTTTCGGTTGAAAATCTGACGGACTTTAGATTTGGAACATGTTTCAAATCTTTACGTCGGAACTCTGCCGGACCCAGTTCCTATCGAAAAGTCCGCTTGTCTGTATGCTAGTCCGACGGACGAAAACCGACGCTAGGGCAGCTATTGGCTACTGGCTATCAACTTCCTTATTTTAGTCCGGTCCTACGTCATCACGTACGAATCTGTTGGACTTTGGTGTGATCGTGTGTAGGCTAGACCGTTCGTTGGGAAAGTCCGTCGGAAGTCTGCCGAAAGTCCGTCGGATTGACCACCGGACCAGTCCGGTCGAAAAACCTGCTCGTGTGTACGCGGCATAAGAGTAGATGAACAATGAAGATGGACCAGCTAGATGGACCAGTGATGACTTATGATACATTTTGGTTACTGTTTATTAAGAATGTCTATAAAAGAAAAGGAAAAATATGTATATATTTTATTGTCTATAATCAGGACACAGGGGCACTTTGACCTCTTGACTAACAGCATGTACAGTATCTCACAAAAGTGAGTACACCCCTCACATTTTTGTAAATATTTTATTATATCTTTTCATGTGACAACACTGAAGAAATTACACCTTACTACAATGTAAAGTAGTGAGTGTACAGCTTGTATAACAGCGTAAATTATCTGTCCCCTCAAAATAACTCAACACACAGCCACTAATGTCCAAACCGCTGGCAATAAAAGTGAGTACACCCCTTAATAAAAATGTCCAAATTTGCCCAAAGTGTCAATGTTTGAGTGGCCACCATTATTTTCCAGCACTGCCTTAACCCTCTTGGACATTGAGTTCACCAGAGCTTCACAGGTTGCCACTGGAGTCCTCTGCCACTCCTCCATGATGACATCACAGATCTGGAGGATATTAGAGATTTTGCGCTCCTCCACCCTCCATTTGAGGATGTCCTACAGATACTCAATAGGGTTTAGGTCTGGAGACATGCTTGGCCAGTCCATCACCTTTACCCTCAGCATTTGTGAACAGCAATTTTCAAGTCTTGCCACAGATTCTCAATTGGATCTAGGTCTCGACTTTGACGGGCCATTCTAACACATGAATATGCTTTGATCTAAACCATTCCATTGTAGTTCTGGCTATATGTTTAGGGTCATTGTCCTGCTGGAAGGTGAACTTCTGCCCCAGTCTCAAGTCTTTTGCAGATTCTAGCAGGTTTTCTTCTAAGATTGCCTTGTATTTGGCTCCATCCATCTTCTCTTAACTCTGACCAACTTCCCTGTCCCTGCTGAAGAAAAGCATTCCCACAACATGATACTGCCACCACCAGTTTTCACGGAAGGGTTATGCCACGCACACATGATTGGACATTCCAACAACAAAATCCATGGATTTTTTCTGACGGATGTTGGCTCAAACTTGTCTTGCATACACACGGTCATACAAATCTTGTTGGAAATTCCGATTGCCAAGAACGCGGTGACGTACAACACGTACAACGTGCCGAAAAATTAAGTTCAATAGCCAGTGAGGCTCTTCTGCTTGATTCTGAGCATGCGTGGAACTTTGTGCGTCGGAATTGTGTACACACAATCGGAATTTACGACAACGGATTCTGTTGTCGGAAAATTTGAAATCCAGATCTCAATTTTGTGTGTCGGAAATTCTGATGGAAAATGTCTGATGGAGCCTACACACGGTTGGAATTTCCGACAACGAGCTCCCAGCGAACATTTTCTATCAGAAAATCCGACCGTGTGTATGGGGCAATAGTGTTTTCAGGGTGATGTGCAGTGTTAGTTTTCCACCACATAATAACGTTTTGCTTTTAGGCCAAAAGGTTCAATTATGGTTGCATCCGACCAGAGCATCTTCTTCCACATGTTTGCTGTGTCCTCCAAGTGGCTTCTCGCAAACTGCAAACAGGACTTCTTATGGCTTTCTTTCAATAATGGCTTTCTGCTTGTCACTCATAAAGGCTAGATTTGTGATGTGCACAACTAATAGTTGTCCTGTGGACAGATTCTCCCACCTGAGCTGTGGATCTCTGCAGCTCCTCTGGGCTTACCATGGGCCTCTTAGCTGCTTCTCTGATTAATGCTCTCTTTGCCCGGCCTGTCAGTTTAGGTGGGTGGCCATGTCTTCAAAATTACAGAATAAGTCCAGTTGATTGTGTCTAACCACTACTAGCTATAACTGCTATACCCATGAACACAATTTGTGCTTTTTTTATTTTTAGTTTCATGTTGATTTTTAGCTAATAAGTTTAAGTCTAAACTTTACAGCAACAGAATAACTTAGATAGACGGGGCAGAAAAAAAAAGTAAAATTCTTTGAAGGAAAAAATATTCACAGTACTATATTCCCGTGACACTTTTTGAAATCTTAGAAGTGTATCGTATGAGTTGGTTAACTTAAAGCGGAGCTTCACCCAAAAGGGGAATGTCACGGAACGTCCCAAACACCGCTTGAGTGCTTCTGTCAGCATACAGCCTCCATCAGTCTGAACATCAGATATCCGATATTACAGCCCACATATTGTAACTAAGAACCAGGTGAGACTATCTCAGTTTACCCAAAACATCACACAATGGTTTAGCTAACGAGGTAGGGCTGACCCATGGCTAATCCCATCCACCTGGTTGACTCAGATGTCACACTGCAGACCAACCTTGCCGAGTTCAAGCTAACTGCAGACAATACACATTATCATAAGTATAAACACAGGACACCTTAATAAATGGACAATAGCAGGAGTCCCCAGTAGCAGACTGTCCGGGTCCAGAAGCCAATGTGATCAGCTCTTTCAATTAACATGTATAGTTCAGAATCAAACAAACCAGGAATAGTCTTTGTATATTTCCTGGGAGATATTGTTGATAAATATTATTGTTCCATTTTAAGTAATCCAAGCCACATTCTTAATGTCCATTATTTTCTCGGTCACCCTGTGCCCCTAATAGACACAGGGTGACTTGGACATAGGAGGTGTATGGGGAGCTGAAGCAAGGGTTTCCCCTCTCCAAGGGATTCTGGGTTCCACTAGCCCCCTACCCAAAGTGGCTCCCGTCATATCTCTCCCCTTTCGGAAGCAGACTAACACAGAAGGAGACCTCAGACGGGTTGACTCTGAATTTAGGACGTAGTTCCAGTCCCCCAATGCCTTTACCCACACAGTACCCCAAACAAATTGTTCCAAACAGAGCATTACTCACCCAGCCAACCTCTGCCTCTCTCGTAGAACATACCCACTGCTAGGGGGAAGTGCATACTGGCCCTTCTCCCTGGAGTCCTTTCAACTGCCAAAGAGATGACAGGGTGGCTGGACTCACTCCATCATGCTGTTGGGTATCTGGGCCGACTGCCCAGCATCCCTCGGATATACAGATGGAAACCACAGTCCCATCCACCAACAACAGATCAAGCTGCAGTTGTGAGGTGCCAATTGCATTCTCTCCCTGGAGCTCCTGCGGAGTGGATTGTTGTGCGCAGAGGCCAGTAGTGTTCTGCCCTGTTAGCGCTTCATCGCTTACATCATCTGCTCCAGCTAACTGTTGGGAAGGGAAGACAGTTTCCTCCACTCTGGCTGACTGTTCAGAAGGGAAGAAGACAACCTCCTCTCCCTGGCCTTCCAGAACCAGGCATAGGGCAGAGGTGTAGGGCAGAGGTCTTGGACCCTCTGTCTGGTTGCCAGCGCTTCAGCTGGGGGTTGGTGTCATCACTCTGCAGCACCGTCTGCTGCTGGGACACCCTTTTTCAGGTACTGTCTCCCAGGTGCACAAATCCTTGTTGGGGAGGGGGAATGACTGTTTCCCCTCCCTGCATCTCTGCAATCCATTGGGGAAGAAGAAACACCACCTCCTCACCTCAGGCCTCTGAAACTGCCACGGGTGTGGAGCAGGGGTCTGCAGTACTCTGTTCTGCTGTCAAAAGAAAAGTCTATTAAATCCCCAGTCTCTGTAGTTGCTAAAAGTCCAGGGCATGGGCTGGTGACCCTTCGGCCCAGTGCGAACACTTTGGCAGGCGACTAATCATCAATAACATCCTCTGATGAAAAGTCATTTAAATTTATTGCTGACACTTCACCTGAGATTTTAGGACTGTCGGATGGTATTTCTGGATAGTCCCAGGTGAAGGGGGCCCAGCCCTGGCGCTGAGCAAAGTTTACCAGGAGTCTGTAGGCGATCTCCAGCTCCCATTCCTGAACAGCCAGAAACTCTATATCTTTCAGTGCCCAGTGCACTTCCGAGATGTTCAGTATCTCTTCTCTGAAATCCATGATTTCATCCAACCTCCACTCCAAATCGCTTCCAAAGTTAGGGTCCCCTGACAGCTTAACGTACAACAGTCCCAGGCGGCCATAGCCAAAGCCTTTTGTTGGGAATGCTTGGGATGTATGCCACTGCAGGGCTCTGTAGCTCTCATCCAACTGCATCTCTGCCCAGACTAGCCTGCTTAAACCCACTGTCTTCTCCTTGTGCCTTTTTTTCCCCCCAAAAAAATCCATGCTGCGACTGGTATCTTTCCTGGATGGAGGGGGAATTTTACCCTGGTTTCACTGCTCACAGGCTAGCATTTCCTTCCAGAGTTTGCAGCAGATAGAATCATACCATTCCAGCAGGACCTGCTCTGATACTGGTCCCTTGTGCTGTATCTGCATCTCTTGCAACCTCCTTCCGAATTCCTCCTCCATGGTGGCTGGTATCTGTATCTCTCCTCTTCTGCTATCCGGACCTTGGATCCGGGTGGAGGTTTGGATGTCCCAGACTGCAGGAAGGATCCCTCTGTTTGCCACCAATGTCACAGATCCCCGTCGCACTCCACTTGAGTGCTTCTGTCAATACACTGCTTCCTCCAATCTGGACCTTCAGATATCAGATGTTACAGCCCATATATTGTAAGAACCTGGCGAGACTAGCTCAGTTACACAGCTTGAACATGGAATGATTTATTGGACAAGTATACAGCCTTTTTATACACTAGAAAAGTATGTCAGTCCCCACATACACAATAACCCAAATATTTACCCAAAACATCACACAATGGTTTAGCTAACGAGGTAGGGCTGACCCATGGCTAATCCCATCCACCTGGATGACACAGATGTCACATTGTAGACCAGCCTTGCCGACTTCAACCAGGAATAGTCTTTGTACATTTCCTGGGAGACATTGTGGATAAATATTACTGTTCCATTTTAAGTAATGCAAGCCACATTCTTAATGTCCATTATTTTCTTGGCCACCCTGTGCCCCTAATAGACAGTAACTTAGACATAGGAAGTGCATGGCGAAGCTGAAGCAAGGGTTTCTCAACCTCTCCAAGGGATTCTGGGTTCCACCAGCCCCCTGCCCAAAGTGGCTCACATCACAGGGAAGTTCTGCTTTAAGTACTCCTCCCCCACATTTAGCATGTAATTTTTTTGGAAGAGATACGGGTACCTATTTTTGACAGGTACCTGCTCCCACTTCCGCTTAGTTCACCTAGACGATCCGAGCAGAAGTTCTCCTCTGCCCCTCCTTCCTTGCAGTCTTCTGGGACACATCACAGATCCCAGAAGATTGCTCCATTTAGGAGACGCAGCTCGACTGTCGCATGTGCAGTGGGAACCCAGTTGTGGAGTCTAAAGCTGTCACAGCCTGGTGCCCACATTTGAAATGCTGGCACTGGGGAGAAAAGCCCGTGGAAAGGGACGGCTCTGGTGAACACATCACTAGATCCTGGGACAGATGAGTGTCTGTTTATTAGAAAGTCAGCAGTAGGGATGGGCTTTATGTTCGGGTCAAACGTGAGTTCGACTCGAACATTAGCTGTTCGCCTGTTCGCCGAATAGTGAACAATTTTGGGTGTTCACGGCAAATTCGAAAGCTGCGGAACACCTTTTAAAAGTCTATGGGAGAAATCAACAGTGCTAATTTTAAAGGTTAATATGCAAGTTATTGTCATAAAAAGTGTTTGGGGACCTAGGTCCTGCCCCAGGGGACATATCTCAATGCAAAAAAAAGTTTTAAAAACGGCCGTTTTTTCTGGAGCAGTGATTTTAATAATGCTTAAAGTGAAACAATAAAAGTGTAATATTCCTTTAAATTTCCTACCTGGGGATGTCTATAGTATGCCTGTAAAGTGGCGCATGTTTCCCGTGTTTAGAACAGTCTGACAGCAAAATGGCATTTCTAATGGAAAAAATTTAAAACTACTTGCGGCTATAATGAATTATCGGTCCAGTAATACACATAAAGGTTCATTGAAAAAAAACGGCATGGGATTCCCCCACAGGGGAACCCCGAACCAAATTTTTTTTTTTTAAATGCGTGGGGGTCCCCCCAAATTCCATACCATGCCCTCCAGGTCTGGTATGGATATTAAGGGGAACCCTGCGCCAAAATAAAAAAAATGGCATGGGGGTCCCCTCAAAATCTTCAGGTCTGGTATGGATATTAAGGGGAACCCTGCGCCAAAATTTGAAAAAAAATGGCGAATAGGGTCCCCCTCAAAATCCATACCATACCTGATCTGGTATGGATTTTAAGGGGAACCACGCGCCAAAATTTTTTTAAAAAATGGCGTGGGGTCCCCCCCAAAAAAAGGGTGGGGACAAAAGAGTGCCCCCCCTCATGAACCATACCAGGCCACATGCTCTCAACATGGGGAAGATGTCCCCGTGTTGATGGGGAAAAGGGCCTCATCCCCACAATCCTTGCCCGGTGGTTGTGGAGGTCTGCGGGTGGGGGGCTTATCGGAATCTGGAAGCCCCCTTTAACAAGGGGACCCCCAGATCCCAACCCACCCTACAAATGTACCCCTACCATTTCACAAAAAAAGTGTCAAAAATGTTAAAAAAAGACAATAGACAGTTTTTGACAATTCCTTTATTAATGTCTTCTTTTTTCCCAGCTTCTTCTTCCATCCTCTTCTGGTCTTCATTTGGTTTACTTCCTCCATCTTGTAAACGAGTGACCCCGCCCCCTCTGACAACACGGGGAAAGCCATAGGGAAGTCCCCGTGTGACAGAGGGGGTCACCGGGTGGCCCCACCCTCCATTATATAAGAGCTGTCACCTGAACAGAAGCATCACACAGCGGGAGATTCCCATTGAGGCGGATCAGAGGACGAAGCAGAGAAGAAGATGCCGGACGAGAAGACCGGAGAAAGAAACGGAGGAAGATAGAGGAAGAAGCGGGAACAAGATGGAGGAAGAAGAAGAAAACCGAATGAAGACCAGAAAAGATGGAAGAAGAAGCGGGGAAAGAAGAAGACATTAATAAAGGAATTGTCAAAAAACGTCTCTTGTCTTTTTTAACATTTTTGACACTTTTTTTGTACCCCATTACCATTTCACACGGGAGGGGGGGCGGTATCCGAGGATCCCCTTGTTAAAAGGGGCCTTCCAGATTCCGATAAGCCCCCCACCCACAGACCCCCACAACCTGTGGGGATGAGGCCCTTGTCCCCATCAACATGGGGACATCCTCCCCATGTTGAGGGCATGTGGCCTGGTATTATTCAGGAGGGGGGCGCTCTCTTGTCCCCACCCTCTTTTCCTGCGGCCTGCCAGGTTGCGTGCTTGGATAAGGGTCTGGGGGGACCCCACCCCATTTTTTTTATTTTGGCGCGTGGTTCCCCTGAATATCCATACCAGACCTGGAGGGCCTGGTATGGAATTTGGGGGGACCCCCACGCATTTTTGTTTTAAATTTTGGTTTGGGGTTCCCCTTAATATTCATACCAGACCCAAAGGGCTTGGTAATGCACTGTGGGGGAATCCCAGGCCATTTTTTTCAATGACTTTTATGAATATTGCAGAGACCCGACAATTCTTTTTAGCAGCTGGCGCTACCGCTAGTACTTTTAAATGATTTTTTTTTCCTTTAGAAATGTCATTTTGCTCTCGGACTGTTGTAAACACGGGAAACATGCGCCACTTTACAGGCATACTATAGACACCCCCCGGTACAAAATTTAAAGGAATATTTCACTTTTATTGTTTCACTTTAACCACCTCAATACAGTGCACTTACACCCCCTTCCTGTCCAGACCAATTTTCAGCTTTCAGCGCTCTCACAGTTTGAATGACAATTACTCAGCCATGCAACACTGTACCCATATGAAACGTGCGTCCTTTTTTCACACAAATAGAGCTTTCTTTTGGTGGTATTTAATCATTAGTGTTTTGTTTTTTGTTTTTTTGTGCTATAAATTAAAAAAAACGTAAATTTTGTGAAAAAATGCCTTTTTCTTTGTTTCTGTCATAAAATTTTGCTAATTAGTAATTTTTCTTCATAAATTTTGGCCAAAATTTATACTGCTACATATCTTTGGTAAAAATAACCCAACTTAGTGTATATTATTTGGTCTTTGTGAAAGTTATAGAGTCTACAAACTATGGTGCCAATCTCTGAAAATTGATCACATCTGATCAGGCCTTCAGTACATCAGGCGAATCTCATTTCTTGAGATACTAACAAGCCAGAAAAGGACAAATACCCCCCAAATGACCCCTTTTTAGAAAATAGACATTCCAAGGTATTAAGTACTGTATTTATCGGCGTATAACATGCACCCCAATTTAAGAGCAAAGTTTCAGGAAAAAAAACTTTACACAGCCCCCCGCATAATACACAAACCCCCTGCATAGTACATGGAACCCCTGTACAACACATAGCCCCCTATACAACACATAGCCCCCTGTACAACACATGGCCCCCTATACAACACATAGCCCCCTATACAACACATAGCCCCCTGTAAAACAATAGACCCCTATACAACACATAGCCCCCTATACAACACATAGCCCCCTGTACAACACATAGCCTCCTATACAACACATAGCCCCTATACAACACATAGCCCCTATACAACACATAGCCCCCGTAAAACAATATCCCCCTATACAACACATAGCCCCCTTTCATTATAAAGACCCCCCTGCACTCCCAGCGCTGCATGCACACTCCAAATTTGAGAAAACAGCCCCTTCCCATACACTGCTCCTACCGTGCCACCCACCGCAAATCAAAAAATACCTCTAATTACCTCCATCAACGCTGCTCTCTCTCGTGGACCCGGTCATGTGACTGCTCTCCTCTGAGGAGGAGGAGGCGGAGCGGGAGGAGGAGAGCAGCCACAACAATCGGCGTTAAGGTAATCAAAGGCTTAGATCTGCATCGAGCTACACAGGAGGAGCCGTACACCACAAAGGGCTGGCACTGCAGGAATGTCCTCCGACCCCCAGAGCTTACTGGCAGCGCTGTTCCATGGCCAGGAGAGGTGGGGCGGCCAGCCTGACACCCTCTCAGTAGGTGGAACCCTGGGGCGGATGCCAGATCCCCGCCCCCTGCTGTTAAAAAAACAGATATTGGCATATAACACGCAGGCACGATTTACTTTCTATTTTCAAGGTAAAAAGGTGCGTGTTATATGCCGATAAATACGGTAAGTAGCATGGTGAGTTTTTAAGTTGTATTTTTTTCCCACAATTCTTTGCAAACTGAAGATTTTTTTTATTTATTTTTTTTTTTTTACAAAATTGTCATATTATCAGGTTATTTCTCACACACAACATATGCATATAACAAATTACACCCCAAAATACATTCTGCTACTCTTCCCGAGGATGGCGATACCACATGTGTGAGACTTTTACACAGCCTGGCCACATACAGAGGACCAACACTGAAGTAGCACCTTCAGGCATTCTACGAGCATAAATGACATATCTCATTTCTCAACCACCTATTACAATTTTGAAGGCCCTGGAGCACCAGCACAATGGAATTGCCCACAAAATGATCCCATTTTGGAAAGCAAACACCCCAACATATAATCTATGAGGCATATTGAGTCTTTTGAACAGTTAATTTTTTAAAGTTTTTGGAAAATGTGGGAAAAAAATGAAAACGCATTTTTTTTTACACAAAGTTGTCCATTTATAAGATATTTCTAAGACATCGCATGTATATAGCAAACATTACACCCCAAAATACATTCTGCTACTCTTCCCGTGTATGGTGATACCACATGTGTGAGACTATTACACAGCCTGGCCACATACAGGGGACCAACATTGAAGTAGTACCTTCAGGCGTTCTAGGAGCATAAATTACACATCTCATTTCATTCCTACCTATCACACTTTTGAAGATCCTGGAGCACCAGGACATTGGAATTACCCACAAAATGACCCCATTTTGGAAAGCAAACATCCCAATGTATATTCTATGAGGCATGGGCTGCAAATAGGTACTCGGGTACTCTGATGGTCTGCAGATAGGTACTTGGGTGCTCTGATGGGCTAGTGACAGGTACTCGGGTACTCTGATGGGCTGGTGACAGGTACTCGGGTGCTCTGATGGGCTAGTGACAGGTACTGGGGTACTCTGATGTCCTGGTGACAGGTACTCGGGTACTCCTCTGATGGTCTGGTGACAGGTACTCAGGTACTCTGATGGCCTGGTGACAGGTACTCGGGTACTCTGATGGCCTGGTGACAGGTACTCGGGTACTCTGAAGGGCAGTGATAGGTACTCAGGTACTCATATGGTCTGTGACAGGTACTCAGTTACTCGGGTACTCATATGGACTGTGACAGGTATTCAGGTTCTCATATGGACTGTGACAGGTACTCGGGTACTCAGATGAACTGTGACAGGTACTCAGGTACTTATATGGACTGTGACAGGTACTAGGGTACTCAGATGGACTGTGACAGGTACTCAGGTACTCGGGTACTCAGATGAACTGTGACAGGTACTCAGGTACTCGGGTACTCAGATGAACTGTGACAGGTACTCGGGTACTCAGATGAACTGTGACAGGTACTCGGGTACTCAGATGAACTGTGACAGGTACTTTGATGGGTGGTGACAGGTACTTTGATGGGTGGTGACAGGTACTTTGATGGGTGGTGACAGGTACTATGATGGGTGGTGACAGGTCCTCTTTATTGGGGGGGCAATCGGTGTGATTGGTGTACACTGTAAGCGGTAACGAGATGTTACTGCAATCTCCTTCTCACACACGATCGGTGTGTAAGGAGGAGAACCCGGTAACATCTTGTTACAGCGGTTTGTTGACATTTAGTGATCGGCTGTGAAAGGATCACAGCCGATCACGTGGGTAAACAGCCGGCCAATGACGTGCACGCACAGCACGCTCAGCACGCTCAGGATCGTGCGCATGCGCCGTGCACAGTGGGTTGGAACCATCTGTGATCGGCCGTGACTTCATCACGGCCAATCACGTAGTAAACAGCCATGCCCAATGGCTGTTCACCCCCCTCGGTGGCGAGCGGTGTCTCCGTGACACACCGCCACCAAAGGAACAGGGATGCACGCGCACGATCGCGCACATTCCCTGTTTAAATGGGAGGCCGTCATATGACGCCCTCCCGCAATGAGAGCCGCGCAACCTGGCCGCCATATGACAGCCGGCGGTCAGCAAGCAGTTAAGCATTATTAAAATCACTGCTCCCAAAAAAACGGCCGTTTTTAAAACTTTTTTTTGCATTGATACATGTCCCCTGGGGCAGAACCCAGGTCCCCAAACACTTTTTATGACAATAACTTGCATATTAACCCTTAAAATGAGCACTTTTGATTATTCATATTCGTGTCTCATAGACTTTATCGGTGTTCACATGTTCGAACAAATTTTTTGCCTGTTCGCATGTTCTGCTGCGAACCGAACCGGGGGGGTGTTCGGCCCATCCCTAGTCAGCAGCTACAGTTTTAGTTGCTGCTGACTTTTAATCAACACAAAATGACTGGAGCTCTGCTTTAAGTTTATTTGCTGTATTAAAATTTTAGGAGAGAATAATGCATTGCAACTTTTCAAAATCACATTTAAATATTTTGTTTTTGTGTGGTGGCATTTTGTTATAAAACACTTACAGGTTATAAAGTGTGCAAGATATCAAACAAAGATTAAAACTTGGTTAATATTTTGTAAGCACACCCAACAAATAAACAGTGGTAGAGCCCTCTACTTTTGTAGACAAAGTGGTGAGGGGTTAGAACTTCTCTCACATACTTGTTAATGTCTGTGTCCTAGTAGGAGAAGTTTGCACTCACTTCATGCCCAGAGTGTCCAGAAGAGACAGGAAATCTCTCCAGTGCACACACAGAGAGTTACATAGAATATTTTCAGTAGAGTGTAATTGGTTGGGACAAACTGGCAAGAACCATAAGAGTTGCACTGGCTCGAACCTTGCTTAAAAACAATGGGACATATTGGCTAGAACAATGGGGTACAATGGGTAGACCCATGGAGTTCATTGGCTAGAAACGTGGGGTTCATTGGCTAGAACCATGGAAAGCATAGAACCATGGGGCACATTAAATAGATCCATTTGATGCATTCGCTAGAAGCAAATGGCACATTAGCTAGAATCATAGGACACAGTGGTCTGCATTTTTACACACAGGTTAGGACTGTTTAGGAAATAAAGGATTTTTGCAATTACAGTAGTTTAACAATCTAGCAGCTAGATGCAGAAGATGAATGCATGCCTGCATGAAAACAAGCGCCTTTTAGCAAGAACTGTGTGTACAGGTACAGGTTCCAAAGCTAGGTCTCTGAATGAAGAAGAATGTAAATATGTATTTTCGTAATAGTTTTATTTATTTAACTGTTTTGCCTTGGGCAGCTCTGTGGAATTGTAATGGGTTTTTGTGTCCCTCCACTGATTTCAAAAAAAGGTTTTATTTCTGTAACAAGTAAAAATAAGAAATAGGGGCTGACAAAGCATCCTTTAGTTTTTGCACTTTGCAATACCAGGTGTTTTTATAAACTGGCAAATTATAAAATCTCAAAACAATATCACAATATGTTGGCAATACATGCTGTGATATGTATTTTTTATATACTACGTTTCACTGAACGTCACTAACAATTTAGGGCCGATTCACACTATGTGCAGTGGCCAGTGTTATCTAGCACCACACTACCCCCAGTTAGAACTGACAGCTACCAGACAGATAAACCGCTGCAGTTTAACCCTCTAGCAGTTTAGTGTGAATGGGCCTTTAGTCTAAAGTGGAGCTACACTTTAACGTGAACCTCTCTATTTTATTCATTCAGGGCAGAGTAACAGGTCCAGTCAAAGCAGACCTTTACCTGTTTTACAAAAAATTACAGCATCATACAGCTCCGGCTGCTGATAGGAAATCATTTTACATTTATTAGTTAAACAAATATCATTTGCAGTTGCTGGTCATCCACTTCCTTGTTGAGAGAGGCACAGGTGATGAAACCTTGGCCTCACAGTTGTATTTTGGGAATTTTCTTTCACGTGGTTTGGAAGGCAGACAGAGGCAGACTCAGAGTTCTGGGTGGAGTTCCAGGAAGTAGAGAGATTTATTCATCTGCCCTTAGCAAAAATTGCCACCTTGAGAAAAATGGGTAAAGAAAGGAAAAATTAGGCATGCAAAGAAAAAAAGTATGTCTTTGTAGATTTCCATTACATAACATTTCCAAAGGTACCTTTGTTGTAATTCCTGTTGTGTAATTCCTTTATAATAGTTCATCCTTCTCTTCATACTGCTTATATTGACTTTCTTGTTTGCAACCCTGCAGCCATGTTTGCTCTTTGCTTTTTGTACTTGGCTCCATCAGATGAGTTCCATGGGAAACTAAATGAAGAGTATGTATAAGCAGCATAAACCCATAAACAAAAAGGTTTTATATTTTAGCTTACTTGTCCTTAAGCCTCATGCACACTGGACATTTTTCATTTGCTCCTAGGGGCGTCTGATGTTTTTTTCCTGCCTTTAAATGCCCCTGTATGTTAGCCTATGTGTCCATGTACACATAGACTTTTAGAGGAGCTTAGTGGCAGAGGCATTTAGAGGCAGGAAAAAATCACTGCCAGTGCATCCAGGAGCATCAGAGGTTTGCAAAAAAACGCTTGACGCTTGTACATGTGTGTAAATGCTTCTAACCTCACGTTAATGCTAGGCATGTTTAGCACTTGAGTGGTAATTAATTTCAATGGCCAAAATAAATTATTATTCTGGCCAATGAAATGAATAATTGCCCAAGCTCTTGACACCTGAAAAGCACCTAAATGCTTTGCACACTTTTACAAGTGTCAGGCATTTTTCCTACCAAAATGCTGCTGCCAGGAGGAAAGGCTTTTAGGAGAATTTGTCCAGTGTGCATGAGGCCTTAGATGGGGTAGGTACATAACTAAGCCTATTTTTGAAATTTGGTGTTTGCAAGTTAAAATCCGTATTTTTTGCTAGAAAATTACTTAGAGTCCCCAAACATTATATATATTTTTTTAGCAGAGAATCTAGAGAATAAAATGGCGATTGTTGCAATATTTTTTATCACACGGTATTTGTGCAGCGGTGTTTTAAACGGAAATTTTTGGAAAAGGGACACTTTCATGAATTTTAAAAAATCCAAACAGTAAAGTTACCCCAATTTGTTTGTATAATGTGACAGATGATGTTACGCCGAGTAAATATATACCAAACATGTCACCCTTTATAATTGCACGCACTCGTGGAATGGTGACAAACTACGGTACCTATGAATTTCCATAGGCGACGCTTTAAAAATTTTTTACGGTTACCAGGTTTGAGCTACAGAGGAGGTCTAGGGCTAGAATTATTGCTCTCGCTCTGATGATCGCGGCGATACCTCACATGTGTGGTTTGAACACCGTTTACATATGCGGGCGCGACTTCCGTATGCGTTTTCTTCGCTGCGCGAGCTCGCGGGGACAGGGGCACTTAAAAAATTTTTTTTTTTTTATTTATTTTATTTATCTTTTTACTTTATAAATTGGGTTTAAAAAAAATTTTTTTTTTTTTTTTACTTTTATTGCTGTCACAAGGAATGTAAACATCCCTTGTGACAGTAATAGGTGGTGACAGGTACTCTTTATGGAGGGATGGGGGGTCTAAAGACCCCCCATCCCTCCTTTACACTTCAAAGTATTCAGATCGCTGAAAACGGCGATTCTGAATACTGTGTACTTTTTTAAATTCGGCGCCATTGGCAGCCGAGTAAACGGGAAGTGACATCATGACGTCGCTTCCGCGTTTACAACGAGAAGGCTGGAACGAAGCCACTCACAGCTTCGTTCCAGCCCGCCCTCAGCCGCCGAAGGCAGCCGAATGGACATCGGGCCTCCCGATCGCACGGGAGGCCCGGTAACAGCGGCGGGAGGCGGCGGGAGGGGGGGATGTCCCCTCCCGCTCCTCTGGTATAACAACCGAGCGGCTTTTAGCCGCATCGGTTGTTATACACGGGTAGCCGATCGCCCGCTGTAAACAACAGTACCGGGATGATGCCTGCAGCTGCGGGCATCATCCCGGTATAACCCCAGAAAGCCGAGTACGCATATCTGCGTACGGTCGGCGGGAAGGGGTTAATTTTCATTTTTCAGCCTAAGAAGGACATTCTCAGTAATGCCAAAGATGGAGTGATTTTCTGCAACCCGTGGTCGATTCTCCCATCAACACAGTCATGTTGATGGAGGAATCCCTCCCGTGGAGCCATTGTGTTCTCCCGGCAGTGGGGGAGGGGGCAGCCATCTCTGCCTGGAGCACAAATCAAATTTCTTCATAAATATAGGCCAAAATGTATTCTACTACATGTCTTTGTTAAAAAAAAAATCCCAACATGTACTGTATATGAGTGTATATTAACTGGTTTGTGTGAAAGTTATAGCGTCTACAAACTATGGTATATATACTGGAATCTACACAGCTTTGACGCTATACTGGTAATGGCAGTGATCAGTCACTTATAGTGGGACTGTGGTAGTGAGGTAGGCGATCAGACTCTAGCTAAACCTGGCTAGGAGGTACTCTAACTGCCTAACTGACACTGACAATGACACTGGCTAGGAAAGGGTTAACATCTAGGGAAAATCAAAGGGTTAACTGTGTGCCTAACAATATGTACTATGTGCTGCTTGTACTTTACTATCTGTCCGTTTTTTTCCCCTTTTTTTGCAGGGAGAAGAAACAGACAGATTGCTATTTACAGAACACAGAGTTTTCTTAAACACAGAACTCCATGCATGATTGGCCACAGTCTATCAGCTGACTTCAGCCAAAATCATTAGCTGAAATCAGCTACTATACTCATGCTGTGTCCAATCACAGCACAGGTCCGCGTGAGGGGGGGGGAGGGTTTGGGGGCAGAACCCAGGCGATAAGCCACAACGCAGTACAACTACAGTGGGCAGGCAGCGAGCGGTTATGGACTACTAAACTGCAATATTTTATTTTTGGGTTTAGAAACAGTTTATGCTTACAGGTATGAACCGATGAACCCCTAACAAAACAACTATTGTATGTTTTACATATTTATTTGTTTCTGACTTGTACTGCTGAACCTTTTACAACAAATGCTTTTAGGAGGAAAAAAAACCCTTCCTTTATAAGACAGATATTTTATTTATTTCAAACACTTTCACTACAGCTTATTTTCCTACTCATGCATATGATTGCCTATATGCTGTGGAGTGCTTTTTAAGTACTATTATTTCAAGCATGAGGTGGACATAGACTGCAGAAATCTTGCTATACAGAAGCCTAGAAGTCGAATAGATTTCAGAGATGTATTAGGGATAAGTGCATTTCACATGAAAGATTTCAGTAGTTGATTGAACAGTGCCTTTAAAAAAGCCTTGCTATGGGTAACATGGATATATTGAAAAAAAAATGTTTTTCCCCAGGAATAATATTGAAGGTTTACTGTGTTTTTATTTAGTAATTTATTAAATTTTTTTATTCTGATGGTCTGATTTTGAGGAGGCATACAATAGAATACTAGACCAATTTTTTTATTAGCTTTGATTGAGAATGCAAAGGATTACAGTCCGTGTCAGGGTTTTCCACTCTCAGTATCCCCATGGACCAGATATACTCTTTAATTACTTTTTATTTGAGACCTAGTGATGGATAATGTCTGGGATTTTAAAAAGGTTTTAAGACTGTCTTGTGCATACATTTTTTTCTCTGCTAAAGCAGCTGAGTTTCAATGTGCTTGACCACATGGCCATATTGGGTCAATGACGTTGTCCAGATGTGACCATGTGGCCATATTAGACCAACAATGCTACCAGCATTACCCCCCCACACTTTAATACGTGCAGCTGCAGGGCAGGGGATTCAGCCCGAAATGAGTTTTGCTTGTACCCTAGCTCATCTCTAGTCCAAAGGGGCATACAAGTGCACCAGCTGAGGTGGTTAAATCTGCCTATCGCCGCGACTCCCATTGCCTTCAGACCAATTGTTAGATTCAAATTCCTATTTTTTTACTGCATGCTTTGTAACAGTGATTGTGAGACGGAAATTGCTTTAAGCTGCAAAATGGGGGGTGGCCTGTTTTTGGGTGGGAGTTGAGATTTTCAGAGCCTATAGGCTCCCCTGAATACAGCAAGCCAGTTTTACTTACTAAGAAATAACATTGCATTCAAACATGCAGAGCAGCAAAGATACTATCAGCTGCACGAAAGTTCCTTAGTGTGCATAGACAGGAGAGGGGGTGGCCTCTGCAGATATCCCTTTATTATCTAGGTGAAATAGGATGTTGCTGTCTGTCTTTGCGGTCTGGATCAAACTGCACAGACATGACTCTTATCGAATGCTAAATTTATGAGTCCCATGGTACAGTGTGCAAATGGATGGAGCAGACTCTTTCTCAGCCAATTGAAACTGACTTTATGGAAGTTGTGTTCTCAACATCGGACACAGCTGCAGTGATTGACACAATGGGGTTGATTTACTAAAGGCAAATAGACTGTGTACTTTGCAAAGTGCAGTTGCACTCTGTAAAGCCACGTACACACGAGTGGAATGTCCGACAGAAAAAGTCAGACGGAAGCTTTTCATCGTATATTCCGATCGTATGTATGCCTCATCTGACTTTTTTTTTTCGAAAATTCTGACGGACCTAGGGATAGAACATGTTCTAAATATTTCCGACAGAACCAATTCCTATCGGGAAAACCGCTTGTCTGTATGCTGTTCCGACGGACCAAAAACGACGCATGCTCTGAAGCAAGTACGAGACGGAAGCTATTGGCTACTGGCTATTGAACTTTCTTTTTCTAGTCCCGTCGTACGTGCTGTACGTCACCGCGTTCTGGATGGTCGGACTTTGGTTTGACCGTGTGTAGGCAAGACCGCTTGAATGGAATTCTGTTGGAGTTCCATCCGAGAAACCTTTGGAGTTTATTCCAAAGGCAAAACCGGTCGTGTGTACAGGGCATTAGTGCCGTTGATCCAGAGCTTAATAAATGAGTAGAACCTCTGTCCGGTTTTTGGCTACTTTTATATTATCCTCTTTTTTGCCTACACATTTTCGGATGTGGCATTGGTAGTGCATCTTCTTCTCATTTTTCTGACTTCCATCATTCAATCATGTGCAAGCAAGAAAATATATATTTTTTCCTTGCACATGATTGGGTATTCTTTGCAAAGGGAAGCTTTACCTCATTTACTAAGCTTTGGATCAACTGTGCCTGTAGAGTGCAAATGCACTTTGCAAAGTGCAGTCTATTTGCCTTTAGTAAATCAACCACACTCTGTAGCCCAGGAGACATATCTAACAGTCAATGGATCTTAAGAAAGGCTGGACATCACAAGACAAGAAATGCGCCTGCCAGTCATTGAAAATGAAGAGGCACGAGGTGGGAAGGGGATGGGCAGGAAAGTTAGTAGCACCTTGTTTTTTACCAAGCACCACATACAGAAGGAGATGGGACTGAAATGGCTATGGCTTCAGTTTTGCTTTAAACAAATAAGTGTGTCGTTTTTTCAGCACTCCAAATATCTGGACATGAAACACACATTGTTTGGTCCTGTACGAGTAGTTTTAGAAGTGTCTCTTGGTTACTGATTTCTGAGTCACCTACAAATATGAGCATACTAGTAGAACAATGTAAAATTGCCAAAAAAGAAAAAAACACAGGAGTTTGCATCCAGGGCTGCTCATCCAGTTCTTTAAGTGAGTAAATTCTCAGGTGTGCAGTTACCAGCATACAGTTGACTCCTGTTATTGCTTTGTACAAGTGACTGTATGCAAACACCTGTCACTCCAGGGTGTTAAGATGCATTTGTTTTTCACAGTGTATGGTTCTCTTGGCCCTGTGAATGAACCCTCAGCCCCTGGTCACACCAATGCGACTTGTCATGCAATTTGAAATCGCATGACAGGTCGCACCCTATTGTCCACAATGGAAGCAATTAAATTGTTGCGACTCCGACTCCATTGGAGTTGTACGCTTTTTGAAAGTAGTTCTTGCTACTTTTTGCAAGTTCAGGTGCGACTTGCATACACATATGTGCATGAAGTCATAACAGATGTCAAACAAAATAAAATAAATGGTCTGCAGTCACCAGTGATGCACCTCCATCCCTATGTACATATGCAAAAAAATCCCTAAATACATATGCTTTTCACACAACCTTTTCCTTTTTTCTTTCCCAGACAAACACATTTTTTCAGGATTTACTTTCTTACCCATGGTCTATATCTGCTCCATTATTGGATCAGGTTAGTCCACATATGTTTCTATACAAATAATTGTACAACTTTTTTCTACTCTGCTTTTTTAGTAAAGCTTGACACATATACTTATGCTAGAGTATACATGCTCTCATACAAAAATATTATTACATTATATAACTTGATGTTCATCTTATTAAATCTAGCAAATCATTGAGACATATACATCTGTGTTTACAGCTGATATCTACCAAGCTACATACTGAGACAATTAGGACCATTCACCTTCACCTATGCCATGTCTGCCGCCTGGCATCCCCCCGAGGGTACCCGTGTCCGTCTTCTCCCCCTCAGCTCCTGTGCCATACTCTGGCTGCTGCCGTCCATTTGGGGGTTCAGCAGTGGAAACTCTGGTTTTATTCATTGGTAAGTATTGGGCCGTTGTGCTCTGGCCCATTCTGCCATTGTTCTTATATTTATCACTGTGACACATCTTTTTGTCTATTTAGATACATCTCATCCGCATCCACCCCTGATGAGCAAGCAATAATCTTGCGAAACGCGCGTCGGGTTTTCTGATGCGTGCATTTGTATATACTGCATTGTATAAAGTTTGTATCAACTTTATTCATTCTTTTTATTATGTGCAAATCCATTGGCTGAGCTAATATGCTATATTATCCATGTATGTACATTAATTTTAATAAACATTTATACTGCTATTACTCTTGTTACTCAGTGGCTAACTGTGACCACCTCATTTAAAGTCCCAGGGCGACTCTCTCTTTTTTTTCGTAACAGATGTCTTCCAAGTAGCACCTGAAGTAGCACTACTTTAAAATTGTGCTTCTTCAAGCGAAGAAGCACTATTTAAAGGTTGTGATTGGTGGGACCAGGATGTAAAAAAAAAAGTGTCTGCTTTGGCAACACTCTTCAAGCCAGTATGTATTTATTGTCCAGTTTAGGGCAAATACGCTTTGAAGATGTAATTGTGAATGACTGAACAGCATGGGAAGGGACATAAATGGTTGCCATTTGCACTGTCCTTAGACAGGTCCCTTTCACCTCTTTTACTCCCACTGATTTTTAAAGTGTTACTAAACCAACAACAGTAAAATCAGTTTGTATATGCAGAAAAACATGCTTGTTATACTCTCTGTGGAACCTAAGGGGTTAGTTTTGCACATTGTATAAAAAGACTGTTTGATCCTGTCTTCTGTGATCCTCCCCTTCTTCCACTGTCCGCAATCCATCTTCTGTTAGAACAGAGTCTTGAGGGCACTCTGCACATGCTCAGTTTTGTGTGTTTTGTTAGAGAGTTTTTTTTTTCTTTCTTGGGAGGGTGCATGTGATCGGCCAATCAGCCCTGTCCAGACAGAGGGTCAGGGGTCCTGCAGCCTTATAGGACAGTCAGAGTAGAATGAAAACTCCTCTCTCCTACAAGCTTTAACCAGACACTGATAGAAGTCACATGACTGATAAATGCTGCTGATGAGAAAAGGTGTTTAGCAGTTTATATTTACTAAAATAATTGCATTTTCGTGTTCTGTGTACTGTGGGAGACCAGATATAGTGAATGCAGGGTCCTGGGTATAGTAACACTTTAACTTACTTGGTATCAGAGTTGGTGCTGGGTAGAAACGTTTTAACGTTTTATTAGGCCACCAAATCAATCCTGTGAAATAGTGTGCTTGCGTTCAAGATAAAACCCCCTTTCCAGCACAGGATGACATTACCATTTACAATACTTCCTATATTGTTTAAAATAATTTTGGAAGGCTTTCATCTTATTTCCTGGTATGTTGATGGTAGGGAACCCCCCCCGATTCGGTTCGCATCCAGAACATGCGAACAGGCAAAAAATTTGTTTGAACACGCAAAAATCGTTAAAGTCTATGAGACACGAACATGAATAATCAAAAGTGCTAATTTTAAAGGCTTATATGCAAGTTATTGTCATAAAAAGTGTTTGGAGACCTGGGTCCTGCCCCAGGGGACATGTATCAATGCAAAAAAAAGTTTTAAAAACGGACATTTTTTCGGGAGCAGTGATTTTAATAATGCTTAAAGTGAAACAATAAAAGTGTAATATTCCTTTAAATTTCGTACCTGGGGGGTGTCTATAGTATGCCTGTAAATTGACGCATGTTTCCCGTGTTTAGAACAGTCTGAGAGCAAAATGACATTTCTAAAGAAAAAAAAGTAATTTAAAACTACTTGCGGCTATTAATGAATTGTTGGTCCCAGCAATACACATAAAAGTCATTGAAAAAAACAGCATGGGATTCCCCCACAGGGGAACCCCGAACCAAAATAAAAAAAAAAATGTGTGGGGTCCCCCTAAATTCCATACCAGGCCCTTCAGGTCTGGTATGGATATTAAGGGGAACTCCGCGTCAAAATAAAAAAAAAAATGGCGTGGGGGTCCCCCCAAAAATCCATAACAGACCCTTATCGAGCACGCAACCTGGCAGGCTGCAAGAAAAGAGGGGGGTGAGAGAACGCCCCCCCTCCTGAACCATACCAGGCCACATGCCCTCAACATTGGGAGGGTGCTTTGGGGTAGACCCCCAAAGCACCTTGTCCCCATGTTGATGGGGAGAAGGGACTCAACCCCACAACCCTTGCCTGGTGGTTGTGGGGGTCTGTGGGCGTGGGGCTTATCGGAATCTGGAAGCCCCCTTTTACAAGGGGACCCCCAGATCCCGGCCCCCCGTGTGAATTGGTAATGGGGTACAAATGTACCCCTACCATTTCACAAAAAAGTGTCAGAAATGTTAAAAAAGACAATAGACAGTTTCCTTTATTAATGTCTTCTTCTTTCTTCGCTTCTTCTTCCATCTTCTTCTGGTCTTCCTTCGGTGTTCTTCTTTTACCTCCATCTTGTTCTTCCCCATCTTCCTCTGCTTCTTCCTTCGGTCTTCTCGTCCGGCATCTTCCTCCAGCTTCTTCTTCCCTGCTTCGTCCTCCGGACGATCCACCTCAATGTGAGTCTCCCGCTGTGTGATGCTTCTGTTCTTGTGACAGCTCTTATATAACAGAGGTCGGGGCCACCCAGTGACCCAGCCCCCCTCTGAAGCACGGGACTTCCCTATGGCTTTCCCCTGGTGTCAGAGGGGGGCGGGGTCACCCCGTTTACGGAAACGGGTGACCCCGCCCCCTATGATGCCCCAGGAAAGCCATAGGAATGTCACCGTGCGTCAGAGGGGGCGGGGTCACCCGGGAACGTTACAGTGTGGCCCCGCCCTCAGTTATAAAAGAACTGTCACAAGAACAGAAGCTTCACACAGTGGGAGACTCCCATTGAGGCAGATCGTCCGGAGGATGAATCGGGGAAGAAGAAGCCAGAGGAAGATGCCGGAGGAGAACACTGGAGGAAGATGCCGGAGGAGAACACTGGAGGATGAAGCAGAGGAAGAAGGGCCTCATCCCCACAACCCTTGCCCGGTAGTTGTGGGGGTCTGCGGGCAGGGGGCTTATTGGAATCTGGAAGCCTCCTTTAACAAGGGGACCCCCAGATCCCGCCCCCCCGTGGGAATTGGTAATGGGGTACAAATGTACCCCCTACCATTTCACAAAAAAGTGTCAAAAATTTTAAAAAAGACAATAGCCGGTTTTTGACAATTTCTTTATTAATGTCTTCTTTCTTTCTTCTTCCATCTTCTTCTGGTCTTCCTTCAGTTTCCTTCTTCTTCCTCCATCTTTTTCTTCCTCCGCTTCTTCCTCTGCTTCATCCTCTGGTCTTCTCCTCCGGCATCTTCCTCCGGTCTTCTCCTCTGGCATCTTCCTCCGGCTTCTTCTTCCCCGCTTCGTCCGGAGGACGATCCGCCTCAATGGGAGTCTTCTGCTGTGTGACGCTTCTGTTCTTGTGACAGTTCTTTTATAACTGAGGGCGGGGCCACTTGTGACGTTCCCGGGTGACCCCGCCTCCTCTGATGCACGGGGACACCCCTATGGCTTTACGTAAACGGGTGACCATGTCCCCCTCTGACACCAGGGGAAACCTATAGGGAAGTTCCCGTGCGTCCGAGGGGGGTGGGGTCACTGGGTGGCCCCGCCCTCCGTTACATAAGAGCTGT
The DNA here is from genome assembly GCF_042186555.1 of Aquarana catesbeiana. Taxonomy (NCBI): domain Eukaryota; kingdom Metazoa; phylum Chordata; class Amphibia; order Anura; family Ranidae; genus Aquarana; species Aquarana catesbeiana. The sequence goes on along the minus strand of NC_133330.1, from coordinate 234,036,806 downwards.
CACAAGAACAGAAGCGTCACACAGCAGGAGACTCCCATTGAGGCAGATCGTCCGCCGGACGAAGCGGGGAAGAAGAAGCTGGAGGAAGATGCCGGAAGAGAAGACCGGAGGAAGAAGCAGAGGAAGATAGAGGAAGAACACCGAAGGAGGATGGAAGAAGAAGCGGGGAAAGAAGAAGACATTAAAAAAGGAATTGTCAAAAACCAGCTATTGTCTTTTTTAACATTTTTGACACTTTTTTTTGTGAAATGGTAGGAGTACATTTATACCCCATTACCAGTTCATACAGACAGGGGGCTGGGATCTGGGGGTCCCCTTGTTAAAGGGGGCTTCCAGATTCTGATAAGCCCCCCGCCCGCAGACCCCCACAACCACCAGGCAAGGGTTGTGAGGATGAGGCCCTTGTCCCCATCAACATGGGGACATCCTTCCCATGTTGAGGGCATGTGGCCTGGTACGGTTCAGGGGGGGGCGCTTTCTCGTCCCCCCCTCTTTTCCTGTGGCCTGCCAGGTTGCGTGCTTGGATAAGGGTCTGGTATAGATTTTTAGGGGGACCCCCACGCCATTTCTTTAAAAATTTTGGCACGGGGTTCCCCTTAAAACCCTTACCAGACCCTTCTGGTATGGATTTTGAGGGGGGACCCCCACGCCATTTTTTTTTCAAATTTTGGCACGGGGGTTCCCCCTTATATCCTTATATCCTTTAACAAGGGGACCCTCAGATCCCGTCCCCCCGTGGGAATTGGTAATGGGGTACAAATGTACCCCCTACCATTTCACAAAAAAGTGTCAAAAATTTTAAAAAAGACAATAGCCGGTTTTTGACAATTTCTTTATTAATGTCTTCTTTCTTTCTTCTTCCATCTTCTTCTGGTCTTCCTTCAGTTTCCTTCTTCTTCCTCCATCTTTTTCTTCCTCCGCTTCTTCCTCTGCTTCATCCTCTGGTCTTCTCCTCCGGCATCTTCCTCTGGTCTTCTCCTCTGGCATCTTCCTCCGGCTTCTTCTTCCCCGCTTCGTCCGGAGGACGATCCGCCTCAATGGGAGTCTTCTGCTGTGTGACGCTTCTGTTCTTGTGACAGTTCTTTTATAACTGAGGGCGGGGCCACTTGTGACGTTCCCGGGTGACCCCGCCTCCTCTGATGCACGGGGACACCCCTATGGCTTTACGTAAACGGGTGACCATGTCCCCCTCTGACACCAGGGGAAACCTATAGGGAAGTTCCCGTGCGTCCGAGGGGGGTGGGGTCACCGGGTGGCCCCGCCCTCCGTTACATAAGAGCTGTCACAAGAACAGAAGCGTCACACAGCAGGAGACTCCCATTGAGGCAGATCGTCCGCCGGACGAAGCGGGGAAGAAGAAGCTGGAGGAAGATGCCGGAAGAGAAGACCGGAGGAAGAAGCAGAGGAAGATAGAGGAAGAACACCGAAGGAGGATGGAAGAAGAAGCGGGGAAAGAAGAAGACATTAAAAAAGGAATTGTCAAAAACCAGCTATTGTCTTTTTTAACATTTTTGACACTTTTTTTTGTGAAATGGTAGGAGTACATTTATACCCCATTACCAGTTCATACAGACAGGGGGCTGGGATCTGGGGGTCCCCTTGTTAAAGGGGGCTTCCAGATTCTGATAAGCCCCCCGCCCGCAGACCCCCACAACCACCAGGCAAGGGTTGTGAGGATGAGGCCCTTGTCCCCATCAACATGGGGACATCCTTCCCATGTTGAGGGCATGTGGCCTGGTACGGTTCAGGGGGGGGCGCTTTCTCGTCCCCCCCTCTTTTCCTGTGGCCTGCCAGGTTGCGTGCTTGGATAAGGGTCTGGTATAGATTTTTAGGGGGACCCCCACGCCATTTCTTTAAAAATTTTGGCGCGGGGTTCCCCTTAAAACCCTTACCAGACCCTTCTGGTATGGATTTTGAGGGGGGACCCCCACGCCATTTTTTTTTAAAATTTTGGCACGGGGGTTCCCCCTTATATCCATACCAGACCTGAAGGGCCTGGTATGGAATTTAGGGGGACCCCCACACATTTTTTTTTTAAATTTTGGTTCGGGGTTGCCCTGTGGGGAAATTCCATGCCGTTTGTATCAATGAACTTTTATGTGTATTGCCGGACCGACAATTCATTTTTTTAAAATTTTGGTTCGGGGTTCCCCTTAATATTCATACCAGATCCAAAGGGCCTGGTAATGGACTGTGGGGGAATCCCGTGCATTTTTTTTTTATGACTTTTATGTGTATTGCAGAAACCCGATAATTCATTAATAGCTGCGAGTACTTTTAAATTACTTTTTTTTCCTTTAGAAATGTAATTTTGCTCTCGGACTGTTGTAAAAATGGGAAACATGCGCCACTTTACAGGCATACTATAGACACCCCCCAGGTACAAAATTTAAAGGAATATTTCATGTTTATTGTTTCACTTTAAGCATCACTGCTCCCGAAAAAACGGCTGTTTTTAAAACTTTTTTTTGCATTGATACATGTCCCCTGGGGCAGGACCCAGGTCCCCAAACACTTTTTATGACAATAACTTGCATATTAACCTTTAAAATTATCACTTTTGATTTCTCCCATAGACTTTTAAAGGGTGTTCCGCGACTTTCGAATTTGCTGCAAACACCCCAAATTGTTCGCTATTCGGCGAACAGTCAATATTCGAGCCGAACTCATGTTCGACCCGAACATAAAGCCCATCCCTAGTTGATGGTATATTCATATTTTTGAAAAACCTCCCCTGTTGTTAAAAGGACAAAAGTTAAGAAGTGAAAATGTGACATGGGCTGGTTAGGCATGGAATATTATACACTGCGAGCCAGTTAGGCTGTATTGTTGGGAGCTGGTGACAAAGAGGACCAGCTTACAGGAAGAGAGCACAGAGAGAAATTCATCATAAAAATGATCATTCATAATCAAGAGAGCAGACATGAGGTCAAAAGCCATTTCTTGGAGTCCATTGAGTGAGGCAGCTAGATAATAAGCAACTTTGGTTTATACTGTAGTCTCAACTTACAGGAAGGGGAGAGCACACAGAGAAATTCACTAATAATATGATAATTCATAATCCAGATAACAGCCTTTTTTTGGAGTCCAATGAAGGAGACAGCTTGAAAATAAGCTACTATGGGTTATACTGCAGGCTACAAGAGAAATTGGCACTAGGCATATAGAAAATTAAAGGCCAAGCCCTCCCACCTGCTCATTTTTAGCAAGCAGTCCATAGAGAAAACAACATAATGTGAGGGGAGGAAGGTGTGTCCATCAATGGACACTCAAAATGGTTTTTACAGAGGGTACATACCTTAGAAAGACCGCAAATCAGCTACAACAACAGTCAAAACAAAGTATATAGTAAAATTAAGAAAACATATGAAGGGTGGGTTGGAATCTCTTTGGATGCTGGTCAAGCTGAGAATGCCCTGCCCTACACCTCCCCACATTTCCTCTAGTTGTCAGGCAACCCTGTCATGGCCCCAGGCCCACGCATGTCCTTTGTCTTTTTGGCCCAGTTCCTTCTTTACATAAGGATGTTGAGATCAGTATTTTATAGAAGAAAGGTAACTTTTTTTTTCAGTACAGCTGTTAGGAAGGGACAAGGACACTGCATTTCCGTCAAGTATTAACATGTATTTTCAGTACTGTTTGAAAATTAAAACCAATGCAGTCACAATCTAATAACTGGTAAGCTGGAAAATATTACCTTTCTGTTCTTAGGTTTAGTTGGCCTTTCCAGTAAACAGTAAGTATTTTATTTTTTAGAATACACGGTTTGCCTCATTTGGCTTACAATGCGGTACATTTATACGTCTGGAAGATAAACTGTGTTGTCCAAAGGTGCCAAATTTCCACTTTGTTCATTCCCTAAACTTAAGAAAATGAGTATGTGGTTGCCATGGCTTGCACAGACACTTCTCTCCATGCACACTTTGATAAATAAGGCTAATTGTCCTTGTGGTAGTAAACAGGGGATGATCAAGATATATTATACTTTGGGCTTTGGTTCTTTACACCTACCTTTTAGTATGAATAGGGGTGTCATCGTGATATTGTTAAGATCATTCCAGTTACCGCCATGGAAAAATTAATGATATTCTTTCATACGTCCCCAGATGATAGGTTGGCTCTTTGCTTACAAATCTTTGTGTCCGCTACATAAAGCAATCTATTCATACAGACGTTTTGCTAGCAAACTACAATTATTAATTTGCTATAAGGCACCCCAGATGTTTTGGAACTACATTTCCCATGATGCTCAACTACAATGCAGAGTGCATGAGCATCATGGGAAATGTAGTTCCAAAACATCTGGGGTGCCAAGGTTCGCCATCACTGATCTATAGAAATGCAACCTGGCAAGTCAGGATGAGGGGATAAGCGAGCACCTCCCCCTCCTGAACAGTACCAGGATGACATGCCCTCAACATGGGGGGTTGGGTGCTTTAGGGCACCTCCCACCCCAAACACCTTGTCCTGGGGACACCCTGGGCTGTGGTTGTCGGGGTCTGTGGGCGGGGGGGCTTATTGGAATCTGGCCCCCACTATGTGAATGGGTATTGGGTACCCATGAGGCTGTCATGTGATGTCAGAAGGGGCGGGGTAATTCAGTTATGTCACCGGGTGGCCCCGCCCTTGCCTATATAACAGCTGTGAAAGCAAAGAGGCAGCAGTCAGCGGGAGGCCTCCCATCAAGGCGGAGCTTTGTTCATTTTTTCCATTTTTCGGGTCCATCGGGCAGCGTAATGGACGGTGGATGTACACCGTGGGACCCTTTTTTTTTCTTTCTTTTTTAATAAAAGAATTGTCAAAAACTGTCTCTTGTGGTTTTCACATTTTAACACATTTTGACACTTTTTTGGTGAATGGGTAGGGGTAAGGTGTACCGTTACCCATTCACATGGGGGGGCGGAATCTGGGGGCCCCATTGTTAAAGGGGGCTTCCATATTCTGATAAGCCCCCCACTCGCAGACCCTGACAACCACAGCCCAGGGTTGTTGGGAAGAGCCCCTTGTCCCCATCACCCACCCCCCAACGCTCGCTCGTTCGTTCCCCCCCTATCCTGACCTGCCAGGCTGCATGCTTGGATAAGGGTCTTATATAGAACTTTTTTCCCTGCAATAGGCGAATGCCTAATAGCCAATGCCACATCAGCATGGGCATGGTTGTTTCCATAATATTAATGCTTCAAATGCAAAACATTATTGAATAGAATTAAAAGAATCAAACATTAGTAAATTTATTTTCTATGTATGTTTGTGCTTTGCTCAGTAGCCTAGTGGTCTGCACTCCTGCCTTGGAAAACTCAGGCTGTAGATTCAAATCCCACTCATTTACATTTCTATCAGCAGCATATGCTGAAAGTAGATGAATGCCACATGAGCATGGTTGTTACCATATTACTAATGCCTTCAATTCAAAACATTATTGTATAGAATTAAATGTTTAAATTAGTAAATGTTATTAAATTATCTTTATATCTTCATGAGATTTTATGATCAGCTCAGTAGCCTAGTGGTCTGTATGCCTCCCTTTAAAGACTCAGGCCATGGGTTCAAACCCCATACATGCTATCACCTACTGAAAGCTTACGTTGTACTCAGCATTATATGCTGAAAATAGGCAGATGCATAATAGTTGGTGCCACATCAGTTTGGTTGATTCCCTAATATTAACTCTTCAAATGCATGCAATGATATGTAAGTGTTAAAATGATAATAATCTTATGGTGTGTAATTCCAATGGTTAGTCACTAGTTAACATGCAGGGTTAGTTGGCATTTTTTGTTATTTTAATTCGCTTGTGCACTGGAAAAATAATCACCCATTAGGTGAGTGGTAGGTTGGCTGGGATATGAACTCATAACCTGAGTGCTTTGTAGATATCAGAGCACACCACCAAGCCATTGTGCTAAGTACATTGAGACCTGCATAATAGTGTAGTATGATTAAAGAATGAACATAGTTACTGCTTTATAGTCTCATAAAAAACAAAGTTAACATGAAAAAAAAAAAAAAACACATAACAGATATGTAACTGTAAATGTTCAATACATGTAACTTTACAGAATAGCAGACATTACTCTGTAATACTCATTCATAACTGCATTCATTAGCAAAAGAAGAAAACAAACTAGGAATACTAATTGGAATATACATAAATAGATGCACATGAGGTAGAGCACATCTCACATAAAAATGTTTTATTCACATTCATGTGATCATGACTGCAGTGCAGTTACATATAATGAACTCGGTAGCAATTGGCACTTGCAAATTTGCAGATATGTCGATTTGACATTTACAAAGGCATATTTTTCATTTGCATGCTCACCTAGTTGAAGGCTTATTTGGGTGTAGCTAAATGTAGAGCAACCATTACTTCCCGTTTTTCTTAGTAAATGAACCCCTATATGTTATTACTAATTTTCTTTGCATTTTATATTTGTGTCACACAATTTTTTTTGCTTTAATCCTTTAGTGTCACACTTTGTTACTATAAAAAAACTGGATACATTTAGACTTTTATGAGCCAGCAGAATGCTGTACAGTGTCATTCATTAATAGAAGCACAAAGTTTGGAAATATACATATAATATAACAGTTTTCAACTCATGAGTGGTATAAGCTGGGGTGTCAATGAAGACCTTTATGTAGAGTTGTGCAGGTGGAACTCATAGCCTGAGTGCTCAATCATGTAAATAGTACCCTGATGGCTCTCTAGAAATCAGACCTTCTCTGGCAGAATTCTTATGGGATGCTATTATATGTTACATAGAGTTCTAGATTTTTACCAAAGTGTAAATAATTACCTTTAATGATGTCTGTCCTGACAACTAAAAGATGATTCTTCTGTTTCCATCTGAAACAGTACAACACAAAGCACATAATAATTGACTGCCACATTGCATCAGAATTCTTTGTGGACCTATCAAATAAACAAGGGTAAGCAATAACCTGTACACACCGGAATATCAGAACAACCATAGATCCCAGTATAGTATTCTCATAGTCTCTCTTATCATCTTTTCCTATTTTAATGCTTCAAAGACTGTTGCTTTTTATTAGCGAATATTAAAAGGAGAAAACCAGCGCTGACCAAAAAGGACCCAAAGCTAACCTGCTAGCAAGCACAAAAGGCTAATTCAAAACAAAACCTCAGAAAGATATACATAGAAAAAGTGCTGCGCAATTTAAAAGTCCATATAGCATATATCATAAACTCCCAGTGGGTGCTGGTATAAATGAAATACTTGTAGTGCAGGTGACACACATATGATGGATATCTGATAGGTGCCAGTGATCCCTCCACCGCAAACAGATGACCTCTCACCTCAATGTCTCCTCCTGAGACAGGTCACAGAGCGGGGGGTCAGTAAACAGCTGACACTGCGATCCAGGCAAAATCACTACAGAAAGCCGCTCCCAGGTCCGTCCCAGTCAGTACATGAAATTAGGTAACAAAAAAGAGGGATCTAGTGCTCTCTGTTTTAACATTTATTGGAGTATAAAAAGTAGATAATACACTTACATCAAGGAGCACTCAAAGCCGAGTGCCGGCATAAACACATGCAAAGTGTCGCACGAGATGGCCGCGGGTGACGTCATGCAAGCACCTGACCCCCATACGCATTCAGTCCAAGGCCGGACTTTATCAGCGTGGGGCAAGGTGCGCTCAGACGGCCTGTTCGTGATATATAGAACTACAGCAACCAACAATGAGCCAATCACGGGACTACACACCCTGATCAGATGACCAGCTCTGTTGTGACAACATCACGGCAGGCTGAAACTGAAAGTAAATCAACAAGACCAATACTGCTGTGCAAATGGTTGTCTATAATGGCGCAAATATAATTAAAATTACATATAGGGATGACAATCCTCATATATGATAAAATCAGTATTACACAAGGGAAAAAATAAAAAAGGAAAAGTAATATATAGAAACGCCATTCTCATATATAAATAAAAGCAAATAGTACAATCCAATACAGCGTATTAACAAAATATTATCATAAAAATAGACATCATCCACGGCCATCTTAGCGACAAGACAATAAAATATAAAACCTACAATAAATGAAAAATAAAAGATAAGATATAATAAATATAGAAATATAAAATTAAAAGACTAAAATAAAATAGAAGAGACAGGAGTGGGCGGGACTACCCAAGACACAAAAAACTCCACTATCTATTAGAGATGAAGCAGTTGAGATCGAAATCTACATTCCTGCTGGTGACATAATTTTGGTTTCATAAATCCAGAAGGATTCACGACGACTCAGCTGTCTAATATAATGTCCGCCTCTTCAGTGGCGGGGAACTTTTTCAATACCCCAAAATTTAAGACATTTGGGGTCTCTTTGATGACAGGTTCTGAAGTATCTTGAAACACTATGGGTCTTCACACCCCTTTTGATGTTGCTAATATGTTCACCTATGCGCACATGTAGAGCTCTTGAGGTGCGGCCTACATACTGCAGGCCGCAATCACACTCAAGCATATAGACCACCCCAACAGATGTGCATGTAATAAGGTTTTCAATCCGATAGCATTTTTTTGTAACATTTGCGATGAATTCCTTACGTTTCTTAATGTTTCTACTGGCATTCTTACATGTGACACATCTGCCACACGCATAAAAGCCGGACAAGAAGCTAAACAGCCTGTTGTCCGCCATTTTGGGTGGATCTACTACTCCAGGTGCCAGCCAATCACGAAGTGACAGTGCTTTACGGTAAATAAACTTAGGGTATTGGGGGAGGATGGGTCCCAAGGTCCTATCACCTTTGAGTATAGGCCAGTGTTTAGCTATGATTCTTTCTAGTTTCTTGTATTGGATATTGTAATCCAATTTTATAACCAGCCGTATTATCCTCAACGTCATTGGTCCTCATCTTATCTGCCACAATAGTACTCCTGTCTGTGAGTCTAACCTTCTCAATTTCACAATTAATCAGAGATTGTGCATACCCTTTCTCATTGAACCTAGCTGCCAAAACCTGAGATTGTAGTAAAAAATCTTCCTCAGAGGTACAATTCCGCCTAAGGCGGATAAGTTGACCTCTGGGAATGTTACAGAGCCATGATCTATGATGGTAACTGGTTAATGGAATGTAGGCATTCCGGTCAGTGGCTTTAAAGTGGTTTCTGGTCTGGAAACCATTATCACTCTTAAAAATTTCAAGGTCTAAAAAAGTGATCTGATGATGTTCAATGGTCCACGTCAACTGGATATTTTTAGTATTACTATTAAGTTTATCCATGAACAACTGGAGATTGGTCATATCACCTTCCCAAACCATTATTAGATCATCAATGTACCTTTTATAACATAATAACTGGGGGGGGGGTCATGGAAAACCACATCATCCTGCCAGTGGGCCATAAAAAGGTTGGCCACACTGGGAGCAAAACGTGCGCCCATAGCCACCCCGCGTACCTGTAAGAAGTACTCGCCACTAAACCAAAAGTAATTATTCAAAAGACAAAACTCAAGGCTATCTAATAGAAAAGAAATGTGATCCATAGATAAACCAGTATTTGCTAAGGCCCATTGGACTGAGGTGAGAGCTTCCTTGTGATCAATAATAGTATAAAGTGATCCCTCATCAGCAGTGATCAATATGCTCGAAGGAGTACATGGGAGGGTTTGCAAAATCTGGATAATCTGTTTGGTATCCCGTAAGTAAGCTTTGGTGTTGGTAACAAGTGGTTGCAAAAAGAAATCAAGGTATTGACCCAGTCTAGAAGTGACTAAATCAATTCCATTTACGATTGGGCGACCGGGCGGTTGTTCAGAGTTCTTATTCATTTTGGGTAAAATGTAAATAATAGGGGTTCTATAATAAAAAGGATCCAAATAGGAAGACTCCTTGGAATTCAAGATTCCTTTACTTTTACCCTTTTCTATTGAAACATGCAAGCTATTCTTAAAGGTAAGCATAGGATCTCCCCTCAATAATAAATAAGTGTTACGGTCATTCAATAACCGAGACATTTCAGCTTGATAATAAGTTTTGCTGAGTACAACCAATTCTCCTCCCTTGTCGGCCGGCCTGATAACAATATCCTTTCTTTGTTCCAAAGAGGAAATTCCTCTTTTAATGTCTTGAGAATCTCTAACTTTTTTGATTTTCAATTGATCAAGATCATGACAAACCATGTTTCTAAACACCTCAAGATGTCTGTTATCACTACATAAAGGGTTAAACACAGAGTGATTCCGCAAATTGGAATGCACTGACCCGGACTGTAATTGGGGGAAATTCCGCTGACTTGGATTAGATAAAAAATATTTTTTAATGTTGAGAGTCCTAACATATTTCTGTACATTGACATAGGCCTGAAATGTATTCAAATTTCGAATAGGGGCAAACTTAAGACCCTTGTCCAGAACTCTTATTTCATAATCTGTCAGTGGAATCCCACTTAAATTAAAAATCCCGGTGCCTAGTGGGGTCTTTGCCTTTTGGGATCGTCTCCCCCCCCCCACATCCTCTCTGCTTTTTCTTTTTAGGCTGGCTTGTCCATTTTTTGTGTCTTGAGGGACCCAATGTTCTTTGGTTTCTCGCATCCATAATGGGGTATGAGGAGGAGGTCCCCTCCAGGGGGTCCTCTCTTGTCCTAAAAAATGGTTCTGATTAAAAAGTTGATCCTCCCTTTGATTTTGTAAGGGGGCATAGCTATTATAAGCAGAAACTGGCGTGCCTCTAGAAGAGTAGCCACCCCTACCCTGCCAATGACCTCTTCCTCTATAAGGTACAGTTTCCCATCCATAACCGTCAGAATAAGGTGGTTGATGATAATCATTGGTCTGCGTGGAACCTGGATAGGGATGGTGATTACCTCTCCCACGGCCATGTCTCCTAAATCTAGGAGCTCCCCGACCCCCACGTCTTGGAGTTTTATTAACATTGGTGGGTGCATCTAAAGATGGATATGGTGCTAACAAAGATGAATCCTGAGTGCAATTCACCGGCATGGGGATATTAGGTATAGGTTCAGTGGTATCCATACACAATCTTCAAACTAGAAAAAATTACTGCGCTATCCCCAGAGAACAATAAATGTGAGAAAAATAGCTGCAACTATAAATGTGAGACACATCCACTTAGCAAGCAATAAAACCAAAAAAATAGCTGCGCTGCAATTAGTGAAATATAATCAAACAATGAAATAATGTGATCACCTAATTAAATACAAATTAAACATCCATATATAATGGATTCGCAGTGACACGACAGTGGTTTTGTCCTCGTGATTCGAAAAACTTATTCCTAGAATGAATGAACATATACAGTCCAATTGCAAAGTGCCTATAGTGAAAAGTTCATTAAGGTAGAGTAATCTTTGCAAAGGAGAGAGTAACAGACATCCAAACGGTGTATGACATGCGTCCTTATCACCTGGGAAAATGTGGTGACAGAAAGGTTCCTCCACCAATAAACTGACTCCTTTGATCTCTTATCAGGAGATCATGCGGGCGTGTGGCTGTCAACCCCAGCCTCAGGTATAAACTGTAAACGGATCCCACATAGGCCACCTTGACAGGAATCTTCTATATGATGGATGGGCATTCGTTCCCCATGGAAACATAAGCAAAGAAAGCTCCCATAGCGTAACACGTTTATAACAGGTTATTAAAAAGGATTAAAATAGAAATACACTCACAATCTTGTAGTAAAAGATTTGTATAAAATCAAACGCCGGCCGGCTTCAAAATTGCTGCCCGTAGCTTCCGGGATCAGCGAGGATAGTGGTGACGTCAGCACGCCGCTCCTCCCTACGCCATTTCGTCACAACTGATGTCTTCCAGGGGCACGGGCGGCGTGCTGACTCACCACCTATAAATATCCTATCAGTTTAACGGAATGCCCCCATCTGAGCTCAAGGTGTCCCGCGGTTGATATAGCCATTTTGAAAGAGGGCAAACGCCCTTCCCCAGAGCCGATATGTGTATTGCAGTGTTATGTCTATGAAGAAATCCTTAATCTCCATTAGATCTCACAACACCCACCCGAAAATCTTAATTAGAAACAAAATATTAGGAGGCAACCCTCCTCATCGCCCCATATGTGGGCGATAGAGATTAATGATCCTAAAAATTTCTTGGAGATTAATTTAGCGATGCTAATCCAGGTATTCCTAGCAATCGCAACCCAGAAAGAGCCAGGTACACCACAGCACTCTGTGCAGTCACAGTACTTGTACTGAAAAAAAGAGGCACAGGATATATGGTTAAGAACATTGACTGATTCTCATCAATATACACGCACCACAGATCCCATATTTCCTAAAGGGTATGAGATCATTTTAAAACCACAAAGAGGTTAGATAGTTCATCTTCCCCTAAAGTCACATCATAATTAAGGGTCGCAGAAAATCAACGGGATGTATGTCTAGATCCAACCCGTTCTGTATGTTGTCTTATGTTCCCCCGAACTGTTAATTAAGTAAGCAATACATATTCAAGTTGATGGTCATATTCAGTGGATGGAAATGTGATTGATATGGAAAAATTATTATTAACCCAAAAAAACTATTGAAATGCCACTGAGATGGGGACCCCATTGTCATATTGATATGAGTGATCCCCCAATGGAAGCATGAAAGGTAGGGACTCTACCATCCTCTCCCCATAGGTAATCCCCCATACAAGGCATTCAGTGTAAGGCCCCATACTAGTTTAAAATCCCCAAAAGAAAAAAACTGGTCAGCCATGAGCTCAGAGTGGGGCCAAAATATACGTTCTTAACCATTATCGATAAAGGCATTTACATCAGTATCAATGTTAAGACCATAGGGGGTATAGCACCGGACCCGATGGATCCATGCCATCTCAAGTCTAGATAATTCCCTAACTAAGGAGCCACCCCTCCAGTGAGCACTGTACCTATCTATCCCCAAAAAGAGGGTGTTTGCAGGGTTGCGATTATGGTGTAAAGCATAATGTTTGGAAACAGAATGGAATTGGAAGCCATTTTTGATGTTAGTGATATGTTCTCCCAGGCGGACTTGCATAGGCCGTTTAGTCCTGCCTATGTATTGCAGCCCGCATGGACATTGCAATAAATATACAACGCCCTTCGAGCTACATGTGACAAAGGGCTCTATTTTATGTTCCCTCGATGTACTATGTGAAATGAAAGATTCAGTTTTTCTTTGTTTACTTTTGTTAAGTGAGCAAATCTGACATTTGCGACACTGATGGTAGCCTGAGAGATTCTGGAAGAATGACACCTTTTTGGTCGGTGGATCCACCACATTAGGGGCAATCCTATCACGAAGAGATGGGACTCCCCTAAAAACAATCTGTGGTTTCTCAGGTAAAATGGTTTTGATGACTCTATCGTTTCCCAGTAAATGCCAATGTTTGCGTAAAATATTTTTGATTTGGCGATGTTGTGTGGAAAAGGTGGTGATGAATGGTAAAGAAGGTCCCCTGTTGTCCTCCCTAGGGACCTCTTTCAACAAGGAGGCCCTATCAATAGTTTCCACCTGCTCCATTACCTTCACCAAGGAATCCCTATCGTACCCCTTTTCTTCCAATCTCCTTGAAATAATTCCAGCCTGTGTCCTATAATCACTAATATCTGTGCAATTACGCCTCATTCTAATAAACTGGCTTTTAGGGATTGACTTAAGCCAGGAGTCGTGATGACAACTTCCTATAGGGATGAAGGCATTGCGATCAGTTTTTTTAAAAAACGAAATTGTTTTGAATGCATCGCCATCTTTGGAAATGGTCAGGTCAAGGAAATTAATCCTTTCCTGGCTCGCCTCGTGGACAAACCTGATCCCCCTATCATTACTATTGATCAGGGAGAAAAAGTCGTCCAGCTGGGAAGTAGTTCCGTCCCATAGGAGGAGGACGTCATCAATATACCTGGCCCAAAACCTCAAATAAGGGCTTCGGTCCTTATAGATGACGTCCTCCTCCCATTTGGCCATAAATAAGTTTGCTAAACTGGGGACATACTTAGCCCCATAGCTACACCACGCTGTTGACGATAATACTGGTGATTGAACCAAAAATAGTTATGGCCGGCCGCATATTCCAGCAGTTCAATAATATACACCTGTTGTTGTTTGGGTAAAGATGAAAGTTTACTCATATAATATTCAACTGCGGTTATCCCTAGATGATGCGGGATAATGGTGTACAAGGATGTGACATCTGCCGTCACTAACAAGGTGTTGTCGTTAGGTATTTTTGTAGACAGCAGCTTTATCACTTGCCTAGTGTCCTTCACATATGAGGGTACTTGATGTACAAGTTGTTGAAGGAAGTGGTCAATATACTTGCCCACCCGGGATGTGATGGAATCGATCCCACTCACAATCGGACGTCCCGGGGGGCAAGTAAGACTCTTGTGGATCTTGGGTAAACAGTAAAGTATGGGGACCCTCGGTGCCTTCGGAATCAGAAAAATGTTTTCCTTTTCGTTAAGAATACCCATCCGGAAGCCTTTTTCTACTAAGGGCAGTAGTATTTTCTTATACTCCGCAACAGGGTTACCCAGTAGTTGGACATATGTGTCCCTATCCCCCACTATGTTCTGCATCTCTTGTAAGTATGCCTCCCTATCCAGAACCACAATCCCCCCCACCTTTATCCGCTGGGCGGATCACTATGTTTTTTTCATTACAGAGTGAGTCTAAACCTTCTTCAAGATTCTTATCCATTCGGGGATTAGGATTTTTTATTTGCTCCAAGTTTTTTATGAGGACATCTTTGAATACTCTCAATGAGGGGGCCAGAGTACCAGGGGGGGTTAAATGTTGAGGCATTAGATAACCCTGAATGTTGAAACTGCTGCTGTACCGCCACACTTTGTGTGGTTTGGTTAATCGCAAAATGTCGTTTAATATTGACCTTACGAACGAATCTATGGATGTCCATATAAGTCTGAAATTTATTTAATTTCTTGGGGGGTGCAAACTTCAAACCCTTACTCAGCAGAGCCGTTTCTGCCTTGGTGAGGGTTTGAGAACTTAAATTGAAAATCCCATCACCTTTTACTTCCTTGATTTTTTTAGACTGTGCTCTCCTCCCCCCTCTGGTTCCTCTTTGTTTTCCACGAGTCTTTTGATTCCTTGATTGGTTCTGGGAAAACCCCAATTTTGTTGTTGGTAATTCCCTTCAACTGGCCTGAAGCTATTTTTTTTGTTTTATTGCTTACTAAGTGGATGTGTCTCACATTTATAATTGCAGCTATTTTTCTCACATTTATTGTTCTCTGGGGGGTTTTGGGCCAGGTATATTGATGACGTCCTCCTCCTATGGGACGGAACTACTTCCCAGCTAGACGACTTTTTCTCCCTGATCAATAGTAATGATAGGGGGATCAGGTTTGTCCACGAGGCGAGCCAGGAAAGGATTAATTTCCTTGACCTGACCATTTCCAAAGATGGAGATGCATTCAAAACAATTTCGTTTTTTAAAAAAAACTGATCGCAATGCCTTCATCCCTATAGAAAGTTGTCATCACGACTCCTGGCTTAAGTCAATCCCTAAAAGCCAGTTTATTAGAATGAGGCATAATTGCACAGATATTAGTGATTATAGGACACAGGCTGGAATTATTTCAAGGAGATTGGAAGAAAAGGGGTACGATAGGGATTCCTTGGTGAAGGTAATGGAGCAGGTGGAAACTATTGATAGGGCCTCCTTGTTGAAAGAGGTCCCTAGGGAGGACAACAGGGGACCTTCTTTACCATTCATCACCACCTTTTCCACACAACATCGCCAAATCAAAAATATTTTACGCAAACATTGGCATTTACTGGGAAACGATAGAGTCATCAAAACCATTTTACCTGAGAAACCACAGATTGTTTTTAGGGGAGTCCCATCTCTTCATGATAGGATTGCCCCTAATGTGGTGGATCCACCGACCAAAAAGGTGTCGTTCTTCCAGAATCTCTCAGGCTACCATCAGTGTCGCAGATGTCAGATTTGCTCACTTAACAAAAGTAAACAAAGAAAAACTGAATCTTTCATTTCACATAGTACATCGAGGGAACATAAAATAGAGCCCTTTGTCACATGTAGCTCGAAGGGCGTTGTATATTTATTGCAATGTCCATGCGGGCTGCAATACATAGGCAGGACTAAACTGCCTATGCAAGTCCGCCTGGGAGAACATATCACTAACATCAAAAATGGCTTCCAATTCCATTCTGTGTCCAAACATTATGCTTTACACCATAATCGCAACCCTGCAAACACCCTCTTTTTGGGGATAGATAGGTACAGTGCTCACTGGAGGGGTGGCTCCTTAATTAGGGAATTATCTAGACTTGAGATGGCATGGATCCATCGGGTCCGGTGCTATACCCCCTATGGTCTTAACATTGATACTGATGTAAATGCCTTTATCGATAATGGTTAAGAACGTATATTTTGGCCTCACTCTGAGCTCATGGCTGACCAGTTTTTTTCTTTTGGGGATTTTAAACTAGTATGGGGCCTTACACTGAATGTCTTGTATGGGGGATTACCTATGGGGAGAGGATGGTAGAGTCCCTACCTTTCATGCTTCCACTGGGGGATCACTCATATCAATATGACAATGGGGTCCCCATCTCAGTGGCATTTCAATTGTTTTTTTGGGTTAATAATAATTTTTCCATATCAATCACATTTCCATCCACTGAATATGACCATCAACTTGAATATGTATTGCTTACTTAATTAACAGTTCGGGGGAACATAAGACAACATACAGAACGGGTTGGATCTAGACATACATCCCGTGGATTTTCTGCGACCCTTAATTATGATGTGACTTTAGGGGAAGATGAACTATCTAACCTCTTTGTGGTTTTAAAATGATCTCATACCCTTTAGGAAATATGGGATCTGTGGCGCATGTATATTGATGAGAATTAGTCAATGTTCTTAACCATATAACCTGTGCCTCTTTTTTTCAGTACAAGTACTGTGACTGCACAGAGTGCTGTGGTGTACCTGGCTCTTTCTGCGTTGCGATTGCTAGGAATACCTGGATTAGCATCGCTAAATTAATCTCCAAGAACTTTTTAGGATCATTAATCTCTATTGCCCACATATGGGGCGATGAGGAGGGTTGCCTCCTAATATTTTGTTTCTAATTAAGATTTTTGGGTGGGTGTTGTGAGATCTAATGGAGATTAAGGATTTCTTCATAGACATAACACTGCAATACACATATCGGCTCTGGGGAAGGGCGTTTGCCCTCTTTCAAAATGGCTATATCAACCGCGGGACACCTTGAGCTCAGATGGGGGCGTTCCGTTAAACTGATAGGATATTTATAGGTGGTGAGTCAGCACGCCGCCCGTGCCCCTGGAAGACGTCAGTTGTGACGAAATGGCGTAGGGAGGAGCGGCGTGCTGACGTCACCACTATCCTCTCTGATCCCGGAAGCTACGGGCAGCAGTTTTGAAGCCGGCCGGCGTTTGATTTTATACGAATCGTTTACTACAACATTGTGGGTGTATTTCTATTTTAATCCTTTTTAATAAACTGTTATAAACGTGTTACGCTATGGGAGCTTTCTTTGCTTATGTTTCCATGGGGAACGAGTGCCCATCCATCATATAGAAGATTCCCGTCAAGGTGGCTTATGTGGGATCCGTTTACAGTTTATACCTGAGGCTGGGGTTGACAGCCACACGCCCGCATGATCTCCTGATAAGAGATCAAAGGAGTCGGTAAGGGGCAGTTTATTCATAGGTGGAGGAACCTTTCTGTCACCACATTTTCCCAGGTGATAAGGACGCATGTCATACACCGTTTGGATGTTTGTTACTCTCTCCTTTGCAAAGATTAATCCATACACAATCTATCTGAATTCACAAGTTGTGATATCTCAAAAGATTGCCATTTAAAGATCTGTTTGGCATCAAAGTCATTCAGATCTCGCAGGAATTTCTTCCCCTTTTTTTCTCGTGCCTCTTTATCCCATTTAATAAGTTTGGTTTTTAATTCTTCTGATAATTGGATGAACTCAGTGGAGTCCTTATAAGTTTCAATACGGTCAGTGATCTCCTTAATCTGGCCCTCTAACCACTTCTTTTTCCTTTGTTTCCGAGAGAGTAACAATCTAAGGAGATCAAAGCCTTTTTCAACAAAAAAATTACACCATTCATTATTTGATTCTTCATCAACCAACCCATCGTTGGGCGGTAAATCCCATCGCAAATGCCTGGGTATTAACTGAGCCAATAAATACTGCTCAAATTACACAATATCCCACCAGGTTTTAATTTTCTTTTCAAACAGGTAACCCAATTTCCTAAAATAAAAACTCAAATCTCTTTGGTTGGAATAATTAGTGTCCTTAGAGAAGACATCTGTCAGGATGACCTCTCTATTTTCAACATAAGTAAAACCATCTATGATCTGCTGCTGAATAAAATTGAATTATATATATACAGAATATTAAAAGGAGAAATCCAGCGCTGACCAAAAATGACCCAAAGCTAAACTGCTAGCAAGCACAAAAGGCTAATTCAAAACAAAACCTCAGAAAGATATACATAGAAAAAGTGCTGCGCAATTTAAAAGTCCATATAGCATATATCATAAACTCCCAGTGGGTGCTGGTATAGATGAAACACTTGTAGTGCAGGTGACACACATATGATGGGTATCTGATAGGTGCCAGTGATCCCTCCACCGCAAACAGATGTCCTCTCACCTCAATGTCTCCACCTGAGACAGGTCACAGAGCGGGGGTCAGTAAACAGCTGACACTGCGATCCAGGCAAAATCACCACAGAAAGCCACTTCCGGGTCCGTCCCAGTCAGTACATGAAATTAGGTAACCAAAAAAGAGGGATCTAGTGCTCTCTGTTTTAACATTTATTGGAGTATAAAAAGTAGATAATACACTTATAGGGCGTACACACGGTCGGACTTTGTTCGGACATTCCGACAACAAAATCCTAGGATTTTTTCCGACGGATGTTGGCTCAAACTTGTCTTGCATACACACGGTCACACAAAGTTGTCGGAAAATCTGATCGTTCTGAACGCGGTGACGTAAAACACGTACGTCGGGACTATAAACAGGGCAGTAGCCAATAGCTTTCATCTCTTTATTTATTCTGAGCATGCGTGGCACTTTGTCCGTCGGATTTGTGTACACACGATCGGAATTTCTGACAACGGATTTTGTTGTCGGAAAATTTTATCTCCTGCTCTCCAACTTTGTGTGTCGGAAAATCCGATGGAAAATGTCCGATGGAGCCCACACACGGTCGGAATTTCCGACAACATGTTCCGATCGGACATTTTCCATGGGAAAATCCGACCGTGTGTACGGGGCATTACACTTTTTATTAGCGCCGCATGTGGACTTTTTATATTTTCATATTTGCTTATCAACAAATAGGGCTGGCTGCTTTCCTCTTCCAATATTAGTACTTTTTTCAGTAGCGCAGATACTTACCTGTTTTTAGCGTCCATTTAAGACCCTGGCCCCTGGGTTTGGCATGCATTTGCATGTGGACAGTATAGGGACAGGTCACTCATCTGTCAGGGAAAGGTTCCATATGGGAAAAGGGAAAGCTTAGGGCTCGCAATCACCTTGGACATCCTCCCGCTTAGGCACAAGATGGCCAGGCCACATTCTGCCCCTCCAGACAGACGCTGTCAGTTGGGCTGATACCAGCTCCGGTACACGCTGTTGGCATTTGTGAGTGTTCCTGGTTGGACCTTCTCCCACCGGAATTTTGAACTGTTTTGCCTTTACTACAACACAAGTTCTACTAATTGCACGTGAACTGTCTGTGTGTTATTGCCACCACACCATGCTGCATCGATCCACAGGTTGATCATTCTTTTTTTATTGATGCTGTATGTTCAAACCATCTATTACAGTTAAAAGCTTTTGAAGGGAAAAAAATACATTTATGTTCAGAATTCCTGGATCTGTACAGCAGAAAATCGAACAAATCCGCAGTTTTCTTTCTAAGGCATCTCACTTACCAAGATTAGCCTAGGTCTCTGGATACAGAGAAGCACTATGGTGACACATGCACCCTTTACGTATTGTATATAAGCAGTAGTAATTTAGTTAACAGCATTTACACGACTCACCTTTGGGGTGATGTAACCGAGAGTTTCTGCAAATTCTTCTCCAAAAATCAGCTGCTAGTCTAAAGCCTGGAATCCTGATGTGGTTGTCTCTGCCAATTAAAACATTCCTAAATGTTAAATCCCTGTGAAAGGAGATTTTTTCACCTCTAACATACTAACACTTATACATTTTTTTCAGTGTTGTAGCTTACTGCATACCTTTTTCACTTCCACCCTGTTTATTGGACAATGAATCAGCATCATTACCTCTGTCCAATGACCAGGGAACAGCTGACCCCAAAACAGTTATACTTAACCAGAAAGTAGCAGAGTGATTTTCATGATCAGTAAAGTTGTATGTATCACAAGAGTGGCTGCCCCAAGTTACAAATACGTTGATAAATAAAACAGTAAACATATGTATGAGAACTGACTGTAGTTTCACTTCAATGCTGTTGTAAACCTTCACATAATTGGTTGTGACAGGATAGCGCTCTGTCATGGTGAGAAAAGGCAGTTTGAACTCAGTTTCTCATTCGAGAAATCCCTAATTAGGCACGAGACTAGCTGGCATGGTTATTGATGGCAGTTGAGCCATCTAGGTTTCTCACCCATGCAGAGTGGGGGGGCTTCAGGATGTGTGTTTTGTATGTTGAAAATAAACTTTTTGGTTTTCTCAACGCTTGGTAAGTTTTGGTCTGGGACGGGTCCTGGTGTCTAGGGGCTTTGTAGAATTTTGGGTGGGGTGTTGTTTTATTTTAGCTTTTTTTATTTTCTTATACTTTACAATTTCTCTTTTAGTGTTTTCAGGGTTTATGTTTGGAGAGGAAGTAATAGGTGGATGGCATCATCTAGGGGCAGGGCATGTCTGCCTTTTCTTTCTTACAGTGGCTGTGCTACACAGTCAAACATGTGGAGGAAGTAATCGAGTAGCTGACAAAGCCTTCCTCTTCTTCATCCTCCCAGATGCAAAGCAGTCAGTTGTCTGCAACTGCCGCTAGTGCCCCCTCTTCACCATCTTCTTCTTCTGCTTATCTTACCATAGCCCTGCAAACTGGCATAGAGGAGGCAGTGGAATCATGTCATCACATGATCACTTACTTGCTGCAGAATGATGATCTTGGTCATGAGTAGAGATGAGCCGAACATTCCTAGGCTCAGTTTAAAGCAGGTTTGCAGGGCATGACTAAAACTTGGGTGCAAAATCTGAACCCCATTGAAGTTAATAGGAGTCAAATGTTGAAAAACAGCAATGGCTATTTTATAGGCTAATAGGCCATTGGTTGTCAAACAAACAAGGTAGGGTTTCTGTATGTCTGATATAGATGTTAATGTGAAACCCCCACGCAAAAGAGTGTTATTCCTCCAAAACTACATACCTGACTATTATCCTTGATGAAGGTATGTTATGGATGTCTAGTGAGATCTCCAAAAAAAAAAAAATGGCATTGGGCCCATCCAAAATTCAATACCAGACCTTTTAGGTATAGTATGAATTTTAAAGGGGAATCCCACGTAAAAAAACAAGAACAAAAAAACATGGCCCCCCCAGAAATCCATTAGAGACATTTATGTGAGCATGCAGCCTGGCAGGCCAGGAAAGGGGAGGATGACAAGGGCTCACACTTATCCTGAACCATACCCGCCTGCATGTTCTTAACATGAGAACATTGGGAGTGGGTGGGAAATACCTTGCCCATGCTGATAAAGACAAGGTTCTCTCCCCCACAACCCAGGCCTGGTGGTTGTGGGGATCTGTGGGAGGGTATCTGGAATCCCCTGTTAACAATGAGTGGGGAACCCAAAGATGGGGAACCCTCCCCCTCATGTGAACGAGTAAGGAGTACATAGTACCACTATTGGTTCAAAATAATGTAAACAGTAAATAATAACACCATACTTTGGTCCTTTAATTAAAAAAACAAAAACAAAACAAAAATGTGCCATCGCCAATCACACTATTTGTGATGAACAATGCCCACCAAAAGAAAAAATCCAGCTGACCAATGTTGAATGACATCTGCACCCTCCCGGTAAAATTACCCTCCCTGGTGAGGACGTTTATCAAATATGACCATAGCCATTTAGGTAAATGCCGTTGACCAAATATGTGGCCTTATTTGGTCAGTGATGTCAGGCTATCTCTACCCCTTTATTTACATGGACGGGGATTCTCTGACAGTAAATAAATGGGGCTTGGTAATTGCTGAGGATTAAATGGGTGGAAACTATTGAGGGATATACTGTGTATGGTAGAAATGTTGCTACTAAATATGATGTTGAGCTCTCGCTGAATAGGCTAAAAGTCCAGGGCTTGGACAAATGCTTAAAAAGCCAGTGTTCATTACTAACTTGTGTTTTGGCTGAACTTGAATTCCTCATTTCACATGTGGAGGATAAGAAAGAGAGCGCCTGGACCATACAGGAAGTGGACATCAGGTAAGGAGCAGCAAGTGGCAGTGATGTTCCTGCATTTGAAGTTGACTGCAAATTGGGCTTCTGTACTAGTAAAGAGGGGGGGTAACAAGGTGTCAGAATGGGGTAATAAAAGTAGACTGAGAACTGTTTCTTTGTTAAACCTTCCCATCTCCCTCTCCCGCCACAATTCCAGATTTTTCCACCAGTTGGGACTGCATGTGAGATCAATAAATGGCCATGTCTGCCTTGAGAAATTTTGGAAACTGTGGGAAGAAGAAATTGTTAATACTCCTTCAAATACAAAGATAATTTCCATTTCTCCTGTAAATATCTTTTAAATAAACATGAAAGTAAAACAAAAATTTTTTTGACACGTTTTGGTCTATGTAGAACAATATTAAAATATGGTTTCTAATAAGGAATGCCAAACAAGTGTACTTTCATTAAGGAAAGGAAAAAACTGTAGGTAGAGATCAATATATTTCAATTAGTTTTGGGTTGGGTGACACGTCCTAGTTAGATTTTCTGACCATAAATAAAATGTGTGAATGAACCATGAAATTAAAACCAAATGCGGAAAATGGAATAATGTATAGTGTATTGCAAGTTCTAACTGTGCGTTTTGCACTTTGGGGGCTGTATGGATGTAAACATATATTTTATAAAGAGCATATGTATCTTTAACCACTTGACCTCCGGAAGATTAACACCATTAATGACCAGGCCATTATTTGCCATATGGCACTGAATTACTTTAACTGACAATTGTGCGGTCTTGCAACACTGTACCTAAGTAAAATGTATGTCCTTTTTCCCCACAAATAGAGCTTTCTTTTGGTGGTATTTGATCACCTCTGCATTTTTTATGTTTTGCGCTATAAACAAAAAAATACCTCCAATCTCGAAAAAAAATCAAAAATGTTTACTTTCTGCTTTAAAACATACCTAATAAAATATTTAAAAAAAAAATCAAATTTCTTCATAAATTTAGGCCAATATGTGTTTTGCTACATATTTGTGGTAAAAAAAATCCCAACAAGCGTATATTGATTGGTTTTGCAAAAGTTATAGTATCTACAAACGATGGGATATTTTTATTTATTTTTTACTAGTAATGGCAGCTATCAGCGACTTATAGCGGGACTGCGACATTGGGGCAGACAAATCGGACACTAACTGACACTTTTGCAACTTTTTTGGGAACCAATGACACTAATACAGTGATCAGCGCTAAAAATATGCACTGTCACTGTACTAATGACACTGGCTGGGAAGAGGTTGACATCAGGGGTGATCAAAGGGTTAACTGTGTGCCTAGCCAGTGTTCTACTATACTGTGGGAGGTGCTTTTACAAGGGGAAGACATGGATCCTAGTGCCTGCTTTGCAGAGACACAGGTTCAATGCCTTCCCTCTTGTCAAAACGGCAATCTGCGTTGTTTACCTAGGCAAATTGCAGTTCTGTCTCTTTGGCTGTTGCCGGCAGACATCGAGTCCGTGGTACCCGCCAATCGGTTCCAGCTGTGTGTAGTCACAGCAAGAGTGAGCCGGCAGGGGCGCGCATTCGTGCCCCCTACCCTGAAGTGTGGGATCACATATACAGGTATATACATGAACCAAGATGCAGCTTCCCACCCTGTAGCAATAAAAATGCTATAGGGCAGTCATCAAGTGGTTAACAAGACTTGGGCCTCATTCACATCTAGTGATTTTGAGAAGCACTTTTTCTTCATGCTGTTTTTGTATGTTTTTTATGCATTATGCATAGGACATGTGACAAATTAGCTCATGGAGCTGCCGCTTTCCGGTTGCCACATTTGTTGTGCATTGCAAAATGCGCACTTGCTTCCTGCATCTGGGGTGCCATTAACAATTAATGTCTCTGCAACTTATGCACTGGTGACCTTACTCCTGTTGGATCCTGAGAATGCCAAATATTGTAAGAATGCACAGTGCTGTGATGCTTTTATTGTGTGGGGAGACTAATACATGGGTGATAGATCATTGTATTGCAAGGTCGCTTTATATAGATCCTTGCATGGGCCAGCACAAAGGTACTCCGAATAAAAGAGACAACACAATATCACAATTTAAACATATTTATTAAGTGGAATTATATGGCCACAGTGTTATCCGTGGGGGGGCTAAATTGAACATTACAAATTTAAACCAAAATAAGCGGTGTCCATCCAGCCAATGCTGGATGACTACTCCCCCACTCGGACAACATCGTGACTTTCTGAAGTTAGGGCGGGCGGGTGGGCGTTGCTGTCTGGTCCAACGGTCAGTGAGAATACCTCAACAGTCCCTTTTATAGGCTTTCTCCGCGCGGGCTTTAACTGACCGATTTGACCAATCAGCTGCTCCACTTTTGCACCAATCCCATGGCTGTTGCTGCCCAGTGATATTGCAGCAACCCCTGGCAACTTGTAAAATAGAACAAGGCAAGAGACTGCGGATCTATGAATCAATGTCCAGACCTAAATTGGTGGAGTAGGTCCTAGTTCCGGCATGTTCGGCAGCCCAGAAAACGTAGGAGTGTCCTACTATCCAAACAACTGTTTTGGAGAGATCTGAAAAATAAAATTCACATGGTTAACAACTCCGGGCGGAAATACAGTTTATACCTGTTGCTATTCCAACGACCTATCTTCATCAACTTTTCTAAATGAATGGGAAGAAAAACAAAAACTTGAGAGATTTAGGCGTTTCAGGCAAGAGGCCAGCACAGCCGAAAATCGGTACCTAGTCAAAGAAGATATTTCTTGGTGTATAAAAATTGACCCCACCGAACCAGGTCTAACTGACATATACCTTGAGACATATAGAACCGGACAAATTTCTTGATTATTAGAACTTGACAAAGAAAACCACTGACCCTTACCTGCCGGCCAAGACTTAGACCTACAAAGGAAGATATTAACGGATCCTTGGTGTAATAAAACATGAGAACTACGGAGAGAAGACTGGAACCTACGATTCTTGGCCGTAAATTCCCCAATCCTAAGGGCACCAAAAAAGGCGACTGAGAAAGAAGCTCTGAAAAGAAGGAGCTTGAATTCTGAGGAACATACTTCATATAGAATTTTGAGAAGATCCAATAACAATGGGACCGAAATGGGACGCCTACTATCCTGGGAAGGATTTAACCTCCTGAAACCCTTTATAACTTGGTTAACCTGAAAAAAGGTGGAGCCAAGGTGGAGCCAATTCCCAAAATTTTTGGAACTGTGAACGAGACAAAGCGTCGGCAATGTTATTTTGTACACCAGCTATGTGTTCAGCCTTCAACCGAATATTAAAATGCATACAGTGAAGGACAAGAAATTGAAAACTGGAGATAACCAGGTTCAAATTACACCACCCCTGACCTGTATTACCACCTCCGCGCTATGTTAACCACTTGAGCCCCGGACCATTATGCTGCCTAAGGACCAGAGGTCTTTTTCCAATTTGGCACTGCGTCGCTTTAACTGCTAATTGCGCGGTCATGCAATGCTGTACCCAAACAAAATTTGCGTCCTTTTCTTCCCACAAATAGAGCTTTCTTTTGATGGTATTTGATTACCTCTGCGGTTTTTATTTTTTGCGCTATAAACGGAAAAAGACCGAAAATTTTGAAAAAAAATGATATTTTCTAGTTTTTGTTATAAAAAAAATCCAATAAACTCAATTTTAGTCATACATTTAGGCCAAAATTTATTCGGCCACATGTCTTTGGTAAAAAAAATGTCAATAAGCGTATATTTATTGGTTTGCGCAAAAGTTATAGCGTCTACAAACTAGGGTACATTTTCTGGAATTTACACAGCTTTTAGTTTATGACTGCCTATGTCATTTCTTGAGGTGCTAAAATGGCAGGGCAGTACAAAACCCCCCCAAATGACCCCATTTTGGAAAGCAGACACCCCAAGGAAATTGCTGAGAGGCATGTTGAACCCATTGAATATTTATTTTTTTTGTCCCAAGTGATTGAATAATGACAAAAAAAAAAAAAATATTTACAAAAAGTTGTCACTAAATGATATATTGCTCACACAGGCCATGGGACTATGTGGAATTGCACCCCAAAATACATTCAGCTGCTTCTCCTGAATACGGGGATACCACATGTGTGGGACTTTTTGGGAGCCTAGCCGCGTACGGGACCCCGAAAACCAATCACCGCCTTCAGGATTTCTAAGGGTGTAAATTTTTGATTTCACTCTTCACTACCTATCACAGTTTCGGAGGCCATGGAATGCCCAGGTGGCACAAACCCCCCCCAAATGACCCCATTTTGGAAAGTAGACACCCCAAGCTATTTGCTGAGAGGCATATTGAGTTCATGGAATATTTTATATTTTGACACAAGTTGCGGGAAAGTGACACTTTTTTTTTTTTTTTTTTGCACAAAGTTGTCACTAAATGATATATTGCTCACACAGGCCATGGGCATATGTGGAATTGCACCCCAAAATACATTTAGCTGCTTCTCCTGAGTATGGGGATACCACATGTGTGGGACTTTTTGGGAGCCTAGCCGCGTACGGGGCCCCGAAAACCAATCACCGCCTTCAGCGTTTTTAAGGGCGTGAATTTTTGATTTTACTCTTCACTGCCTATCACTGTTTCGGAGGCCATGGAATGCCCAGGTGGCACAAACCCCCCCCAAATGACCCCATTTTGGAAAGTAGACACCCCAAGCTATTTGCTGAGAGGCATGGTGAGTATTTTGCAGCTCTCATTTGTTTTTGAAAATGAAGAAAGACAAGAAAAAAGATTTTTTTTTTTCTTTTTTCAATTTTCAAAACTTTGTGACAAAAAGTGAGGTCTGCAAAATACTCACTATACCTCTCAGCAAATAGCTTGGGGTGTCTACTTTCCAAAATGGGGTCATTTGGGGGGGGTTTGTGCCACCTGGGCATTCCATGGCCTCCGAAACTGTGATAGGCAGTGAAGAGTGAAATCAAAAATTCACGCCCTTAGAAAGCCTGAAGGCGGTGCTTGGTTTTCGGGGTCCCGTACGCGACTAGGCTCCCAAAAAGTCCCACACATGTGGTATCCCAATACTCAGGAGAAGCAACAGAATGTATTTTGGGGTGTAATTTCACATATTCCCATGGCATTTTTGAGCAATATATCATTTAGTGACAACTTTGTGCAAAAAAAAAAAAAAAATTTGTCTCTTTCCCGCAACTTGTGTCGCAACATAAAATATTCCATGGACTCGACATGCCTCTCAGCAAATAGCTTGGGGTGTCTACTTTCCAAAATGGGGTCATTTGGGGGGGTTTTGAACTGTCCTGGCATTTTATGCACAACATTTAGAAGCTTATGTCACACATCACCCACTCTTCTAACCACTTGAAGACAAAGCCCTTTCTGACACTTTTTGATTACATGAAAACGTTGTTTTTTTTTGCAAGAAAATTACTTTGAACCCCCAAACATTATATATTTTTTTAAAGCAAATGCCCTACAGATTAAAATGGTGGGTGTTTCATTAGTTTTTTTCACACAGTATTTGCGCAGCGATTTTTCAAACGCATTTTTTGGGGAAAAAACACACTTTTTAAAATTTTAATGCACTAAAACACACTATATTGCCCAAATGTTTGATGAAATAAAAAAGATGATCTTAGGCCGAGTACATGGATACCAAACATGACATGCTTTACAATTGCGCACAAACGTGCAGTGGCAACAAAATAAATACATTTTTAAAAGCCTTTAAAAGCCTTTACAGGTTACCACTTTAGAGTTACAGAGGAGGTCTACTGCTAAAATTACTGCCCTCGATCTGACCTTCGCGGTGATACCTCACATGCATGGTGCAATTGCTGTTTACATTTGACGACAGACCGCCGCTTGCGTTCGCCTTAGCGTAAGAGCAGGGGGCGACAGGGGTGCTTTTTTTTTTTTTTTTTTTTTCTTTATTATTTTTTTGCTTTTTTATCTTATTTTTAAACTGTTCCTTTCATTTTTTTTTTTTTTAATCATTTTTATTGTTATCTCGGGGAATGTAAATATCCCCTATGATAGCAATAGGTAGTGACAGGTACTCTTTTTTGAAAAAATTGGGGTCTATTAGACCCTAGATCTCTCCTCTGCCCTCAAAGCATCTGACCACACCAAGATCGGTGTGATAAAATGCTTCCCCAATTTCCCAATGGCGCTATTTACATCCGGCGAAATCTAAGTCATAAAATGCTCGTAGCTTCCGGTTTCTTAGGCCATAGAGATGTTTGGAGCCACTCTGGTCTCTGATCAGCTCTATGGTCAGCTGGCTGAATCACCGGCTGCATTCTCAGGTTCCCTGTTGAGACAGGAGAGCCAGAGAAAAACACGGAAGACGGGGGGGGGGGCATTCCCTCCCACGGCTTGTAAAGGCAGTCTAGAGGCTAATTAGCCGCTAGGATTGCTTTTACATGAAAGCCGACCGCTGGCTGAAAAGAATGATACCAAGATGATACCTAAACCTGCAGGCATCATTCTGGTATAACCACTCAAAGTCGTGAATGGCGTACCTGAAGACAAAAAAATGGTTAACAATAAAGCACAGTAAACGGTAAAGTATAAAAAATTGCATACCTGAAAAACAAACATGATAAAACATAATAACAATAAAACATTGCAGAATAGAATACAGTAAAAAAGAGCAGAACAATAGAGAGAGAGAATAGAGAGAGAGAGAGAGAGAACAATAAAACGACAACAATTTTTTTTTATTTTATATATATTTTTTTTTTTTACACTTTTTTTGTAACTAACTTTTATAACTGTAACCGGTTCCAGGTTCGGGTCTCTCAAAATGCGATGGCATCTTGGGAGACCCTCTGAAAGTGTGCCTAGTCTGTGCAATGCTGTACCCTACGCTAATACTCAACTAGTGTATGGTAGCGTTCAAAACATTCACCAATGCAAAGACCAGGATTGTCAGGACAGGAGGGACAATAACAGCGGGTGTCACGCCTATATCCGCGCTTGCTGCAGACATGACATCTTTTTTGGGGGGGTTCGTTGGGTAGGGGTACTCGGGAGGACATAAAGAAAATGCCTCTCATGCAGCCGACTGCATTTGGTTGGGGATGTGAATGGGGGAAGTACGGGCGCTGCAGAAGTGGTGGGTTCCCAATTAGGATTGGCGAATGCAGCAGGAAGGGCATTATGGGCATGACGGGCCTGTGTTTGTCTTCTTGGTGGCAGCGGGACACTACTTGTGCTTGCCACCTCACCAGCTTGAACTGCACTTATGGGACTCGCCACGTCACCAAGTGTTACTGCAGTGCTGGTTTGACTACGACCGGGGTGTACTAGGCCGCTGGTGCTTGCCAGTTCAATAAAAAGCTTCCAAAAAAACTGTTAGCGATCGCAGGGATCAGGCCTGACTCTGCGAACGCTGCAGTTATGTGTTTAGTGTTTTGTAAGTGACAGTGATCGATCGATACTGCACTTGGGTGGGCTGGGGCGGGCGGAGGGGCAAAACGCAGGTGCTAGCAGGTATCTGGGCTGATCCCTCTAACACTGCGTTTTTGGGAACCCTAAACTGCTGGGGACGCTAGTATAGATCTGATCGGACCAGATATTGATCCGTTCAGATACTATACCACTAAGGGAGGTGTACGGTACGTGCGTGGGTGTTAGCGGTACTGGCGCTAACCTGATGCTGCCTGGGGCTGGTGCTTGCTAGTTCACCAAAATGCTAGCAAAAAGACTGTTAGCGATCGCAGGGATCAGGCCTGACTCTGCAAACGCTGCAGTTATGCGTTTAGTGCCTTGTAAGTGACAGTGATCGATCGATACTGCACTTGGGCTGGGCCGGGCGGAGGGACAAAACGCAGGTGCTAGCAGGTATCTGGGCTGATCCCGCTAACACTGCGTTTTTGGGAACCCTAAACTGCTGGGGACGCTAGTATAGATCTGATCGGATCAGATATTGATCCGTTCAGATACTATACCACTAAGGGAGGCGTATGCTGCGTGCGTGGGTGTTAGCGGTACTGGCGCTAATCTGACGCTGCCTGGGGCGACGCATATCACCGCCGGGCGATCGGGGGGCTAAACCTTTATTCGGTAATAAACGGCGGGTGCCCTGACACTATACAAAATAAAGGAACTAACCAGCGTCACCCGTAACGGTTATACGGTGTTCAGTGGTGAAAGGGTTAACTAGGGGGCAATCAAGGGGTTAAAACATTTATTAGGTAGTATATGGGGGTCCCTGTCGCTATAAAACGCTGACGGCGAACCTAAATATTTACCTCACTAACTAGCGTCACCAGCGACACTAATACAGCGATCAGAAAAATGATCGCTTAGCGACACTGGTGACAGGGGGTGATCAAGGGGTTAAAACTTTATTAGGGGGGGTTAGGGGGGTATCCTAGACCTAAAGGGGGCTAATACTCACTGTCCCAACACTGTAACTGTCACAAACTGACACCAATGCAGTAATCAGAAAAAAAAAAAAAAACTGCTGGTGTCAGTTTGTGACAGGGGGGGGGTCATTGGGGGGGGATCGGGGGGCGATCGGGGGGGGGGGGGTCGGGGTGTTTTGTGTGCCTGGCATGTTCTACTGTGTGTGTAGTGTTGTGCACTCACAGTGAAGTCTTCTCTCCTCGGCGCTGCAACGGAAAATACCGAGCCGAGGAGAGATGACATAATTTCCTTTGCTGCTGTTTAGCATACAGCAGCAAAGGAAGTGATCTGATTGGCCGGCGGCGATCGCGAGGGGGGGGCCACGAACGGATGGCCTCCCCCTCACCTCTGATCGCCGGGGGACAAAACAGGACCGCCTCGGGCACCGGGGGGGGGTCCGATCGGACCCCCCACCCGCGGGAGGCAAATCACGTACATGTACGTGATTTTGCCTGCCCGTGCCGCCTTGCCGACGTACATCGGCGTGAGGCGGTCCTTAAGTGGTTAATAAATGTCAAAACCCTACCGAAGCTGCCACTTAACAATAAAATGTATATAAACCGAATTCACCAAAGGAAAATTATAGATGAAATAGTGGCGCTTATCCCCAGGTGGGGAGATGCCAGACACTCTTATCCAGCCAGTGAGCTGAATACAGATGTGACTAGGGAAAAAGTGAAAAAACATATATTGCTAAATATCCCAAAAAGTAAAAATTAATATTAAATAAAATAAATTATTCAATAAATTCAATATGAGCTAATATAAATTATAACACTCAGTGAAAGTGATATACAAATATATAAATCCAAGAAAAAATACCTGGGGATAAGCGCCACTATTTCATCTATAATTTTCCTTTGGTGAATTCGGTTTATAAGGACAAGAAATTGTAGCAGCTTAATCACAGGTTCAGATTTAGAGGATAATGTATTAACAGCAAAGAAAACACCTTTGTTATCAGTGTGAACTTTGATTCTACGATTCGTGAATAAATCCTTCCAAATTACCAAAGAAACTATGACCGGGAATAATTCCAGAAGAACGAGGTTCTGAAGAACATCCTGCAACCATTCCTCATGCCATTTGCTAGCGCACCAATGACCATTCAGAAATGCACCAAAGCCCGACGACCTGGCCACGTCCGTAATGAATTCCAGTTGATTGTTATCAATAAATTCTTGCTGCCATATTGCAGAACCATTAAAATTGCACAGAAAGGCATCCAAGATCCTAAGGTCATCTTTAATATCCTTGGAAATACGAATATGGGAATAAGGGTTATTAAGACCCCTAATGGTCAGGGAGATTCTGTGAGAGAATACTCTAGCCATAGGAATAATTCTAGCTGTAAACGCAAAAAGACCCAGTAACGATTGAGCCTCTTTTAGAAGGACCTTCCTCTTTAATAGAAAAGACAAGATCAACTATCTCATTTTCCGGATCTTGGGCAATGGCAGTCTAAACTCCATGAAGCTGAATCTATGGTAATTCCAAGAAATTCGATAGAAGTAGATGGAAGGACTGTTTTTTCATGTGCAAGAGGAATGCCAAAGTATTCGCACAAATGGAAAAACATCTGTAGGGATTCTAAACAGGCAGGGGAGCCATCTGGGCCAATAAATAAAAAATCATCCAGATAATGGAGAAAACCTCCTTGGGGTAACATTTCCGACAAAACCCTTTGTAAAAAGGTGGAGAATGCTTCGAAGTAAAAACAAGGCAATGAGAACCCCATGGGCAAACATTTGTCAAAGTAAAATTGGCCCATAAATTGAAAACCTAATGAGTTGAAACCTTGAGGGTGAACTGGAAGAAGCCGAAAGGCTGATTTAATATCAGCTTTAGCCAACAGTGAGCCTTGGCCGAAATGTCGTAACATAAACAAAGCATCATCAAATGAAGAATAGCACACTGGGGCTTCCATATCAGAGACTTCATCGTTTAATGACAAGTCTAAGGGATAAGAAAGGTAGTGTATCATACGATAACACCCACTTTCCTTTTTAGGAACTATACCTAGTGGAGAGAGACGAAAGTCCCGAAATGGAGGAAAAGGAAAGGGGCCTGCAATCTTGCCATCCACCAGGTCCTTGGAGATTTTATCCTGAACCACCGAAGCATATGTATGAGCAGATTTAAAATTTTTGACCATAGTGCAACCCACTCCCTTAAATGATGGAACCAAAAAACCTTCCTTGAACCCTTCAATTAGCAGAGCCACCATCCTGCGATCGGGGTAGCGCTCTAACCATGGAAGCATTCTTGCTAGCTTCACTGGAGTCAGTGCCTTTCCCATGAGTGTCTTTGGGAAGTGGCTGAAAAGAGGACGGGGCAGATTTACGAAAACACCTACTGGCGGCGTGGTTCCCATTACAATGGAAGCATTCGTGTTTATACCTGCAGTTTGTTAGGAATCTGCATTGACCTTCATTGAAGGCAAAGCAAAAGCCTTTCCGAAACGTATTTTGAGGACTAGATGTCGATCTAGGAGTGAACTGGGGTCTAGGTGGTAACATAAGATTTAACCATAAACCCACATCTTTTTGACCCCCAATGCAATGAGGGGTGAACTGCTAATTTTTGACGGAAATTCTCGTCATATGTGTACCATGCAGTTCTTCCAAAATGGCGAAAAGCCTCTGTAATTATATCTACATGCTGGAATAAACCTGAACATTTGCCAGGGAAGGGTTCCCCCATGACTGCTGCATAAATACAAAATGCCTGCAGCCAATTCTGGAAGGTTTTAGGGATAGCCCTTCTCCTATCCTCCTCAGACCTGTCGCCTGTTTGCTTGTCTGTCTTAGACAAAAATTCCTTTGAAGCAGGTAAAAGTGATAATATATCCAGAAATTTGCCCCTCCAAATTTTTTCCTTTACCGCCTTAAGCAAATGAAACCCTAATGGTGACAATACACATGGCAGGAGCTCTTTAAAGGAGGATTCCCCGACCGTTAAAGCTGATGGTCTAAGAGGTAAGGGAGGTTTAACCAGTAATGAAGGGTTAATAGCCTTAGATTGTGATAGAATTTCTTTATCTTCATCATGCAAAACAGGTTCACACAAACCTTGCCAAATTGAACCAACATCATTCATAAATTCTGAGCATTGCATATTATCTTCAGCACCATAAGAATGTGCCCCTGAATGTAATATATCCACACCATCATAAACCGTATTATCAGCACCAGTGACCTGTGCGCTCATATTTTTTAGCAGCACCACCACTCAGCTGCATATCATGCTCTGCACCAGTAACCTGTGCCCCTGAAAATTCACCAATATTCATTCTTTGTAATTGCA
This sequence comes from Aquarana catesbeiana, assembly GCF_042186555.1. Classification (NCBI taxonomy): domain Eukaryota; kingdom Metazoa; phylum Chordata; class Amphibia; order Anura; family Ranidae; genus Aquarana; species Aquarana catesbeiana. The sequence continues at coordinate 234,002,614 of NC_133330.1, read as the reverse complement.
AAGTATCATATGCACCAGAAACCTGTGCTCCTTTTGTTTTCATAACATTATTAGCACCACTAGCATGTGCTCCCTTGAATCTTTGTAACACTGTAGATAATGAATCAACTAAACAGGAAAATTCAGACACCTGAGGTAACACGTATTGCTCACCCTCAGTAACTGCTGCGCACTCGCTTCAGCTGAAGGTGGAGTAGCGCTGTTCTTCCTCTCATAAGGTGCACTCTGTGATACCGTACCGATGGCTCCCTCCCAGCCTGTCGGGCGAGGAGAAGCAGCTGTTCTAATACACTTCTTCTTTCTTCCTGGCTGACGTCTCGTTCCGCCTCCGACTGGGGCCGACTTCTCCTTCGCTTCAAGGGATGTGGACGAAGGCGGAGACGAGTTACTCTCCTCCTTCAGGCACCGTATTAGCCATTCCTCACCACCTTCACTCTCTGCCTTCTCTAACAGGCGGTGTAGGCACCAATCCCATGACTGTTGCTGCCCAGGGATATTGCAGCAACCCCTGGCAACCTGTAAAATAGAACAAGGCAGGAGAATGCGGATATCCTTTGAGCTATCCCATGGTGGTCCAGCATATTGCTGTGACCTTTCATTAGATATGTTTTTCTTGTTAAATACATGCATGCTAAGTAATGTGTAATGCAGCGTACACACGAGCGGACTTTTCGACCAGACTGGTCTGACGAACCGAGTCTGGCGGACAATCCGATCGTGTGTGGGCTTCATCGGACCTTCAGCGGACTTTTCCAGTCGAAAATCTGACGGACTTTAGATTTGGAGCATGCTTCAAATCTTTACGTCGTAACTTCGCCGGACCCAGAAATCCATTCGTCTGTATGCTAGTCCGACGGACAAAAAAACGACGCATGCTCAGAAGCAAATACGAAACGGAAGCTCTCGGTCTTGTAAAACTAGTGTTCGTATTGTAGGTAGCACATTCCTCACGCTGCAAATTCTGTGATCGTTGCAGCGCATTAATTGCCTTCTTTATCATGCTTGAAGATCGAAGTTGTTTTGCTGTTCCTATTCACACAGAGTTCTCACAAACTGATTTCTGGATTATTTCTCTTGATCTCATGATCTCACAAATTATATTTTATTTGTTAAAATCCATATCTCTATACTAATGTTTACACAATTGTTTTTTGGAGTCATGTTTTATTATTTCTTATTTCATCAAGATTTTTTTTAGGATTATTTCCAAATTATTTTCTCTTTATCTCCATATATTTTATTTTTGGTTTGTAAAGTTACCACAAAGAACCATTGATTTTTATTTGTTTCTATATGGTTTTTTTGTTGTAAATTTACCACAAAATACCATTTTTTTTTATTGATAATTTTTTTTTTTATGTTGTAAATTTACCACAAAGAACCATTTATTTTTATTGATAATGTTTTTTTTTATGTTGTAAATTTACCACAAAGAACCATTTCTTTTGATTTCTTCTTATTTTTTTGTTGTTGTAAATTTGCCACAAAGAAGCATTTTTTATTTGTTATTTTTTTGTAAAGTTACCACAAAGAACCATTTCTTTTGTACATTTTTCATTTTGGTTTTGTTAGAAAGTTACCACAAAGAACCCTTTTTTGTTATATTTATTTTGTTTTTTTATTTTTTTTTGTAAAGTTAACACAAGAACATTATATATTTTTTTTGTTTTTGGAACCTCAAGGAGGTTGTTGTCCCTTGTTAATTTGACATTGTTTATAAAAAAATGATGTTAATAAAAATACATAAAGTCTTTTAATGAAATAAAATATCTATTTATTTATGGTAAACAAAATAAAGATGAAGTCAACGCTGGAGAAAATTTTTGAATTAGTGAAGAGTTTTGGCTCCAGGGCACACAGTCATAAGGGGGCGTGACCCCAGGGTCCCTGCGCATGCTGGGACCGTGACGTCACAAAGGGGAGGGATCACCGCCTATATAAATGGCTCCGCAGCTCGCACACAGTATTCCAGCCGGAGAGAGTGTCGTGTCAACATCGGAAGAAGAGAAGAAGCGGCGAGACAGCAGCGACAAGACAGCGGCAGCAGACCGGGTCCCTCGCTGGCAAAAGAGCTGGAAGAAGATAGCGGAGGGGCCTGGGAGAAGAAGCGATGAGACAGCGGCGACAAGACAGCGGCAGCAGACTGGGCCCCTCGCTGGCAAAAGAGCTGGAAGAAGATAGCGGAGGGGCCCGGGAGAAGAGGCCGAACACCGGGAGAAGTCGGAAGGAGACCCCCCCGAAGTCGGAAGAAGACCCTGGAGCTGCCTAATAAATTATTCTTAAAATCTGTGTACTGTGTTTTTTTTTTTATTGACACTTTTTTTCCCTAGGTGAATGGGTAGGGGTACCATTTTCCCCATAATCATTCACATAGGGTGGGGGGCCGGGATCTGGGGGCCCCCTTATTAAAGAGGGGCTCCTGGATTCCGATAAGCCCCCCGCCCGCAGACCCCGACAACCAACGGCCAGGGTTGTCGGGAAGAGGCCCTTGTCCTCATCAACATGGGGACAAGGTGCTTTGGGGTGGGGGGGCCGCAGGGTGCCCCCCTCCCCCAAGGCACTCACCCTCCATGCTGAGGGCATGCGGCCTGATACGGCTCAGAAGGGGGGGGGGCGCTCGCTCTTCCCCACCCCCTTTCCTGGCCGGCCACTCGGCGTGCTCGGATAAGGGTCTGGTATGGATTTTCCCCTTACAAGCCATACCAGACCTAAGGGCCTGGTATGCCCCGGGGGGAACCCACGCCGTTTTTTTATTTAAAATTTGACGCGGCTTTCCCCCTCAGGATTCATACCAGACATATATATATATATATACATACACTTGTTGGGGTGTCTCTATCTGTGAATCTGTGAAACGTGGCCAAAAAAGTAAAGTATTCCAGCTTGTTTCAAGGGGATTTCAACTAGGAACTCTGCCCAAACAGACAATTTGTACTCCACTTCACTACAATTTTTCATATTACTATTCCTGGAGCTTTTGTTTCATTCACATAGGGGAGAAAAGACTCAGACAAGCTGAACCCAGTGACCCCCGACCGCAACACCCGGATTTGGAAATCAGCCAAGCCTCACAGAGGATGTTGAGGAAGGAGAGGTGGGGGACATGGGCACCCCACCAGGTGAGTGTCTGACACACCAGATTACAGTAATCTATGTATGGCTACATATTTTAAAATACATTTTTTATCATCTATTTTAGGTGATCTGGTTGTGGAAGGGGAAGAAGCAAGCACCAGCGCCACCCCTAAGGATGTGTTTGAAGGAGAGTTGGAGGAAGTAGGCGACATGTGCACCCCACCAGGTGAGTGGGTGACACACCAGCTTACGGTAATCTATGTTTGGCTGCATATTTCTAAAAACATAATTTTTTCCTTTAATTTTAGGTGATGTGGAACCTTTTAGCACAGACAGTAAAAAAAAAATAAAAAATATAGAGGCCTGTTTGTTAAAAAAAAAATAAAAATAAAAATAAAAACACATATATATATATATATATATATATATATATATATATATATATATATATATATATATATATATATATATATATATATATATATATATATATATATATATATATATATATATATATATATATATATATATATATATATATATATATTATATATATATATATATATATATATATATAGAGGCCTGTCTGTTAAAATAAAAAAAAAACCTTATATAGAGGCCTGTTTGTTGTTCTAAAAAAAAAAAAATGGCAATGTCAAAATAAAAAAAACAAAAAAACTCTACAATAATTTTTACAAATAATTATTAATGATATGTCTATATATATATATATATTTTAACATATACAATTTGACTAAACGCACAGACAGACAGATCATGGCCTGGAATGGGGATATTGATGCTATGCGCACTACCTTAGACCGAATGCGGAATCAGCTGGACAATATGCAGTAGGAAATGAAGAACATGATTGATGTTTTGGGGAGAATCTAAATCCCTTTTTCACCCAAAAAAAAAAAAATCTCTCATGTTCTTCATTTCCTTGTTTGCTGGCCCCACTCTGGGCCTTTGATTTTTTTATATAAGCTTAGGCCTGTTTCTAAAAGGTATTTTATAAAACTTTAAAAAAAAATGAGGCCTGTTTTAAAAAAAAAAAAAAAAAAAAATATACATATATACATATATATATATATATATATAGATATATATATAGATATATATATCTATATATATATCTATATATATATATATAGATATAGAACTGTTTGTTAAAAAAAAACAAAAAACGTTATATAGAAGAACATTGATAAATGTTTTTGGGGGGGTGGAAATTTTGAATCAAGTTAAGGACACACAGGGGTTGATTTACTAAAGGCAAATAGACTGTGCACTTTGAAAAGTGCAGTTGTTGCACTCTGCAAGTGCAGTTGCGCCAGAGGTTAGTAAATGTGGTAAGGCTTCATGTTGCAAAGAGTACCCAATCACATGCAAGGGAGATTCAAAAAACATAATTTTTGCTTGCACATGATTGGATGATGGAAATCAGCAGAGCTTCTGCTCATTTACTAAGCCCTGGAGCAAATGCACTTGCAGAGTGCAACTGCATTTTGCAAAGTGCAACATCTATTTTCTTTTAGTAAATCAACCCCACAGAACATTTTATTAAATTTGGGGGGGGGGGGGTTCTAAATCAAGTTAAGGACACACAGACCATTCTGATACATTTTAGGGGGGGATTCTAAATCAAGTTAAGGACACACAGACCATTTGGATAAATTTTAAGGGGAGGAGGGGATTCTTAATCAACTTAAGGACATACAGACCATTCTGATACATTTTAGGGGGGGGTGGGGATTCTAAATCAACTTAAGGACACACAGACCATTCTGATACATTTTAGGGGGTGATTCTAAATCAACTTAAGGACACACAGACCATTCTGATACATTTTAGGGGAGGGGATTCCAAATCAACTTAAGGACACACAGACCATTTGGATATATTTTAAGGGGGGGGATTCTTAATCAACTTAAGGACACACAGGCCATTTGGATAAATTTTAAGGGGCAGGGGATTCTTAATCGACTTAAGGACACACAGACCATTCTGATACATTTTAGGGGGGGAGGGGATTCTAAATCAACTTAAGGACACACAGACCATTCGGATAAATTTTAAGGGGGAGGGCATTCTTAATCAACTTAAGGACACACAGACCATTTGGATACATTTTAAGGGGGGGAGGGCATTCCTAATCAACTTAAGGACACACAGACCATTCTGATACATTTTAGGGGGGGGAGGGGATTCTAAATCAACTTAAGGACACACAGACCATTTGGATACATTTTAAGGGGGGGGGGGAATCTAAAGCAAGTTAAGGACACACAGACCATTTGCATAAATTTTAGGGTAAAGTACTACAATGGAGCTGACAAAATACATTAAAGTGAATAGACTAGGTGGATATGGGCCCAGCATTGCATGCTGGGGAGGTTAATGAAGGCAAATATGCATGCAGGCCAAAAAAGAGCAGTAAAAAATTACAGCATGCATGAGGACAAAGAGGACATTCACACTATATTGCAATCATGGTAATTGTAGTATGATAATGCACAGTATATGATAATTATATGAGTACAAGGAGCTCTGTTATTGACCTATGCAATCTGTGTGTTACTTACTCCTGACCCTTGAACTCTGTGCACTACCTACTCTTGACCCTTGTACTCTGTGCATTAATTATTGTTGAACTCTGCAATCTGTCCAATAATTACTCCTGACCCCCTACACTCAGTGTGTTACACACTTCTAACCCCCACACAGAGAAGGCTATTATGATAATACACAGTATGTGATAGATAGAGTATATGAGTACAAGGAGATCTCTTATTGTTGCTTGGGAAATTCATACAGACATTTGTGCACTGTGCATACCCTATATTGACCTGTACAAGCTGGGTGTTACTTTCTCTTGACCATCTCAGTCTGCGCGTTACTTACTCCTGACACTCGTATTCTGTTTGTTACTTACTCCTGATCCTCGTATTCTGCGTGTTACTTACTCCTGACCCTCGTATTCTGTGTGTTACTTACTCTTGACCTCTGCAATCTGTGCATTAGTTACTCTTGACCTTGCATTCTGTGTGTTATGCAATTTAGACCCCTGCATTTTGTGCTTTATGCACTCTTGACCAAGTGCAGGGTAGGCACAGGTTTTATTTATATTATTCTTTAAGCCCGTTGCACCATTACCACGGCTTGGCCATCCCGACAATTCATTTCGCCATGGAATGTGTGCCACAACATTTTTCTTTTCAGGGTGCCTAAAGCACTTTGTCTTTATAACATGAATGCCTGCCTTTTGTTACAATAGTCTGTAAGCAATGATGAGGGCATGTTAAAATGCATGAATGATTTTGTGGGTAAGGCTGCAAATGAGGGTGGGGCGGGAAGGTATTTTTGTAAGTGTGGTTACAAGTGGGCATGGTCAGCAGGGCGTTAATCTTGGAAATTGGTAGTCTTAGCTTAGGGCTGCATACAGTAAAAACAGAACTAAACCCTCCTCTCCATTACAGCCAAGGAAGCTGCCATCTTTGATTCTATTTGATTGGCAGTTGCCATGTGATCAGTTATGATGCCAGCCATTTGATGAGTTGACAGTTCAGTTGAGAAAACAAGCAAATGTGACAATTATGATTCATAGCATGCCTTAAAAGGAACAGTTAAATTGATGGGTTCAGCTCCATTTTATAGTGCTATTTACCACTTGCCGCCCGCCCACCAAATGACAGAGGAGTGGTGCGGCTCTCATTCTGGGAGGACGCCACCCCAGAATGGCCCACTCTCAGCGCCTGCAGTGGTGCGCAGCGCGACGATCGTGGCCGCTTCGTGTTCCTAGGACACAGTGTGACCCTGAGCTCTATAAAGAGCCGATGACATGGCTCTTTAACCATGTGATTGGCTATATCCAATCACAGCCGGTCACATGTAAATGCAGAAGTGCCGTTAACCGGGTCTCCGCGCCTCACATTGACAGAGTTGTGGCGAGGAGTGCCGATCAGCAGAATCTCCTCGCAGAGGAGACCAGGGCAGATAATAAGGGTACTGATCATCAGTGCCCTGATTACAGGAAAGCCCCAGAAGTGCCCATTAGTGCCACCAATCAGTGCCCATCAGTGACACCAATCAGTGCCCATCAGTGACACCAATCAGTGCCCATTAGTGATGCCAGTCAGTGCAGCCTTTCAGTGCCTGTTCATCTTTGCTGCCCATCAATGCCCATCAATGCCACCCATCAGTGCTTATCAGGGCTTCCTATCCAAGCCGCATATCAGTGCCCACCAAGTGCCACCTATCAGTGCTCATCAGTGCCACCTATCAGTGCTCATTAGTGTGGCATATTAGTGCCTCCTCATCAGTGACACATAATCAGTGCCCATAAGTGCTGCCTCATCAGTGCCCATCAGTGCAGACTATAAGTGTCCATCAGTGCAGCCTGATCAGCGCACATCAGTGAAGGAGAAAAATTACTCATTTACAAAATTTACTGACAGAAACTAAGAAAAACTTTATTTTTTTTCAAAATTGAAAAATTTTCTTTCTAAGAAATAAAAAAACCCAGCAGTGATTAAATACCACCAAAAGAATGCTCTATTTATGGGAAGAAAAAATGATGAAAAATGGCCTGGGCAGGAAGGTGGTGAAAGTGCCTGGTATTGAAGTGGTTAAACACAAAAGCAAACAGTTATTATAGTGCAGCTTACCAATTCTTAGATGTGATGGCTGCATTCATTTTCTTTTTAGGCTTTCTTTCTTCTATTTTCATCTGGTGATCCAGCCAGCAAGTCTGTTGTTTTTCAAAAGCACAAGCTCTCCAACAGAATATATCAGTTTACATGGATGAGACAAACCACTTAACATGGGTGTATAAAATGATTAGCTTTCATTTATTCATATAAAACCTTTATCTCAAAAAGAAAAAACTGTTTGCTGTAACTAGTTATAAAGTGTGAACTGGAGTTTGTCTTCAGTTTGTTATTGTATTTAATTCTGCTAACACATTTAACACTATCCCTCCTGACTGACAATGCTTTTGTCTCATTATTACAGCGTGTGTGTTACTGGCCAGATAGCCAGATGAAAACAGAAGGAAAAAGCAAAAGAAAAGAAAACGATGCAGCCACCACAATTGAATGCCTGGTGAGCTGCAATATATTAAATTTTTGGTTTTGGGTTAATTACCTTTTTAAATCTCTCTGCTAATGAGAAATTTAGGCCCTATTTATATTTTGCTATAGGAATTGAGGGCGGAATCGCCGCTATTCTGACAGCGATTCCAAATTGCATGGCAATTCGTGCAAAACACACAACATGCGCTTGGGTGCCATTCTTTCTACATGGTACCCAAAAACTCAGTGCGGTTTTGACGCAACTTAAAAAATTGTGTGAAGCTTGTCGTCCAAAAAAAGCAGGAGCTTCTTTTGGGTAACAAACACGCATAGGGCAGCCCGTTGAGGTGAATGAGCTGCCCTATGCATGACACGTGGATTTGCATGAAAATCACCCACACAAAATGACGAGCAGGAATGCGAGTTCCTGCAACGCGTAGTGTGAATGGGTCCTTAAATGCTTCTTCATAGTTCTTTCATTGGCATCACATTGATTTCTTTGTTTTGCAAACACGATGACTTCCAGCAAAGGGTTACATTTCCCAGTAGCCAGAAACTGAAGCTGCACCTAGAGGGTAACATTATTAAATATAAGGATTTAATACAGAGCATGCAAATTCTCTGGGGCTTTCTAAAAAAAAAAAAAATTGAAATTACTATACATTTTCATTAAAATTCTATTGCACATAGGGTAGCGAAAACTTTTTTTTTTAATGTAACTGAATGGTCTTCTTAGCCCAGGAGTTTCCTACAGTGTAACTAACAGCAATGAGAACAAACTGCGGGTGCAGCCACATGAACTGAACAAAAACAATATTATTCCCCGTTACCATGGAAACTGCTTTTAGCTCTGAATTATTTCTTTTATATACTTTGAAAAATTAAGCACAAGAGGTGGGATGGCTCTGTGAAAATATACAGGGCTTGGAAAAATAAGACTCGTTTCTTCACCAGGACTAATGGGATAAAAGGATAAAACAGGGGTTGCTTCAGTAATATATAAAAATAATAATTTAGGAACATCAGGATAGACTATTTCAGGTAGACAACTTGGCATTTTCACCTGGACTCCTAAGCCTGTGTCCTGAGTCTACTAGTTCCCTGGTTTATTTTTATTGATTTTAATGCTCCTATTGTTTGTTCAGTGCAGCTTTCTTGGCAGCTTTCAGAGCTTCAGATCAAAGCCTGTTTACCACATTGGTATATCCAGGACTTTTTTTCAGTGGGAAAGTGGGGAACACAGTTCCGGCACCTCCAGAATTGAATGTATGTAATGGCAAGAGGTGGAGAGTCTATTGATGCTGGCTGCTGGGGATCTATTGTCAGTGGAGGGGATCTGTTTTTGCATGGGGGTCTATTGTTGCAAGGGGGGGGGATTATGTTGCTAGGGGGGTCAATTGTTGCTGGGAGGTATCTACTGTTAAGGGTGAGATCTATTGATGCTGACTGCTGGAGGGTCTGTTGATGTTTGCTGCTGGGGTCTATTGTTGCTGGGGTGGTATCTTGTTGCAGGGGGTCTGTTGTTGCTGGTGGGGTCTATTGTTGTGAGGGGGTCTGCTGTTGGTGGAGAGAGGGGTGCCTATGGATAGTGGGGGGCGGGGGCTATTGTTGCTGAGAGTGTATTATTGCTAGCGGCAAGTAATCTATTTTACTTCCTTTCTAGTTATCAATAACAAATTCCATAACTATTTCTTAGCACCGCAAAATGATACTTGGTTCTGTATTCTCTAAAAGGGGTGGTACTGCGAGGTGGGTAGGGGTGGAAACAAGGGATGGTGCTCCAAGGTGGGTAGGCGGAGATAAGGGGTGACTCAGAAGGGGGGAGTTCCTGCACCTGTCCTCTGGTTATAGCCATACTGTATTATGGTGGAATGGCCTGTTTATAGGAACTTTGATTTCGTTTTTATATTAAAAAATATATTTCCTCAATTTCTTAGAAGAAACTGCAGAAGAAACTGCATCCCCCAAATCAGGTTATTCACTAAACAACAATAATCCCCACTGTCACTAACGTCCCCCACTCTAACCTCACAAAAACACCCTCCATAGAGCATCAGTGCCCCTGAATGTTCCCACCCCCACACTGAGCAGCAGCGCCACCTGTTCCCCCTACTGGGGCATTTCTTCTTCCTTTGACCGTAAACACCGTGCATTTTTCCTCCCGCTAACCACCAACAGATACTGGGTATTCTCCTCTCCTTGACCACCAACAGATACTGGGTATTCTCCTCTCCTTCACCACCAACAGATACTGGGTATTCTCCTCTCCTTCACCACCAACAGATACTGGGTATTCTCCTCTCCTTCACCACCAACAGATACTGGGTATTCTCCTCTCCTTGACCACTAACGCTGGATATTTTTTTTTCTCCTGTGACCACTGACACCAGATATTTTTCCTACCCCTGACCAAACCAAAATACCGGCATTTTTTTCTCCTGGTGAACACCAACATAGCGTGCTGTATATTTACATTATTTAATAGGAATCTTCAGTTACCCTGAACAAATCATTGCCATATTACCATAATATAGCACAAATATTTTACCTCCAAACTACTATGTACAAAGTTTAGGAATATGTCTCATGCTGACACTCCTTAAACAGCCTGTTGGTTTTTCAGGAAGGGAGAATGGTATCCTAATAGAATTTGCTAGGCTTGGAATAACTGTGCTTGGTGCTTAATTGGATAACATCTGTAATTGCATAAATATATAACCACTTTATGTACATCAACAGTAGATCTAAATTATAAAAAAATAACCAAAGCAGGACATACATATATACAGTATATATGCATGTATATAGTATGTATGAATATGTATAGTATAGTATGTCACTGTTTATACTTCTAAGTCAGTAATAGAGGCTTATGTCTGTGGCACCTTTTTCCCCCGCTGGGGCATTTCTTCTCCCTTTGACCACAAATACCACACATTTTTTCCTCCCAGTAACCACCAATGTTAGCCATTTTTTTTCCTCCTGCATATCACAGATAATGGGTATTCTCCTCTCCTTGACCACCAACACTGGATATGTTTTCTCCCCTGACCACTGACACCAGATAATTTACACATACTATAATGCTGGGCACTTTTTTTTGGACCACTGACATCAGACATATTTTTATTTTATTGGCCACAGACCATTGGCATGTCCTCCACCAGCAGACCAGCAATATAAGGATTAGTATGACAGATACTGTTGACCGCTAAACTCTATGCATTACTTGCCACTATACATTAATTATTTCAGACCAATGTGTTTATTGTCTCAACAGTTACTGGTTGCTAAGAAGTTTCCGATTCTTTTAATGAAGTTCTTCTTTAAGGTAGACTCAAAGTCCCAGCTCTTCATCCATATTCTATTTTTTTTTTTTTTAAGATGATTCATTTCCTTTAGGCCATGCCCAATTTTCAGTGCAATTTAACTACATCCAAGCTTCAGCTGCACATACTGTATACTGTAGCGTGCTACATGTTTTTTTCCATACCAGGTTATCCCTCTTTCTTAACTTATGTTGGAAGGTAGGGAAATCCATTGTAAAACTGAAGATGACAATTAAACATTTTCTAACAGGAGAACTGTTTATATTTCTACCTATAGCTTATTTTATAGACAGTTTTGTCTTTGTTACTGAAGGTGAATGGGCTGCTTAATTGCCAATCCTTGCTGAGCCTGTTTACACTACACTGCATGTGGTAATGCACCGTGATTATCAGTGAAATGAATTGTGAAACATAGTGCAGGACCTATTGTTTGTGCATTAAAGCACAAATTTAATTTAATTTGTATTATTATATGATGTGGACCCATTCCTAATGCAAAATAATTTAGGGAAGAAGAAGAAGAAGAAGCAGGACTTTAATGCATACTTGGTGTGAATGGGCCTTCAAAGCCTGGTACACACAAGCAAAAACCTGACAGTTCACTGTAACAACACAAGTGATGTTGGTACGTCAATCTCACCCGTTGTGCTATTGAATTCCGACAGGGGGATTCCCCCCCCCCCCCCCCTCAGAATACACCGATTAGTGTTTACAGCTATTAGCTGCAAGCACTGATCAGATGCAGGTTTTCCAGCATGTAACTTCAACAAAAGCCAGTCGTTAGACCAGCTTCTGTCAGACAGACTACTGTACACACTGACTGAAAGCTGACTGGTTCAGGAGGATTTTCAGACAGTGTGTACCCAGCTTAAAAAAGGTTGCTAGGGAAGTCAATCTGTGGCTAAATATGAAGTATGTGCTAACTTGCAACTTTTTGTTGTCCAAAGTAACCAGGATCCTGGCTTCATTTTGAAAATCTTGAGTCTGGCACCTTAAACCACTCAGCCATCCTGACACCTTCTGGCTTCATTTTTAAACCTGACTGCAAGAAAGACCATGTGAGGCTGTTTGGTTGCTTTGGGCAGCAAGAGTATTTCCTGTAAGCACGCTCTTCACCCGTGCCAACTTTCACCACTGTATCAACATGACTATTGCTTGAAGCTTAAAAAGGAAACCGTTTCTTAATTAATGTTTTGTTTCAAATTCAGACATGGTCAACTATCACAGGAGGAGTGGCCTGGCCACATTGAAGCTCTGTGCTTTTTAATCATGCTCATGGGACAGTAGGCAGAACATATCTATTCTATAAACTTATATAAATAAAAATAACACTGGACTCAGTTTTTCTTTGTGGATTTAATTGGCCGCAGTCTTTTATTATAGGTATTAAATTTTTTATTAACAGCATATAGTAATACCAGCTTTTAAAAAATTATACCAACAATATATCATGCTTAGCTATTTCAAGCTCTAGCTACTAAACATTCTAAACATTCTAACAAAAAGTCCTATTTCTTAAGAAATGGTCAAAAAAACCTCATAACTCAGGCTCGCGACAAGGGAGGGAGGGCGGGACGTGCTTCTTCTTGGATCCCCGCTGACTGTTTCAACAATGACGCATTTTCTTTTCTTTTATAGGTACTGACTCGTACCAGAACCATTGAAAACCTTTTAAACCAATCATATGTAAGTACAATGGACCTGTAAATAAAGTGTATATATATTTTTTTAATTTAAACTATTTTGTCTGCCACCTGTCCCATATGTGGATGGTGGGGACATTTTTGCCCCACCTTCTACTTCTATGGGTTTATAATTACACGATTGAATAAGAATCTCAATATACCCTGAACAAATCATTGCCATCTTACCATAACATGGCATAAATATTTCACCTCCAAACTACACGTATATACCAAGTTTAGGAATATGTCACATGCTAACACTCCTCAAACAGCCTTTTGATTTTTAGAGGGAGAATGGTATTCTAACATAAGTTGCTAGGCCTTGACTAACTGGGCTTGGTACTTAGTTGCATAGCTTCTAGCTGCATAAATATATATTACCACTATGAACATCAACAATAGATCTAATTGATACAAAGATAACCAAATCAGGACATACATATATACAGTATATACATGTAGAGTATAGTATGTCACTCTGTAATTCCAAGTCAGTAATAGAGGCTTGCAACTGTGGCAGTCCTATAATAATGGTTTTGATGAAGAACAAATCAGTGTAGTTTCCTAGTAACATGATCACTGTGACAACCAAAGCGGCCAGATATGCCTTGATGAAAGTTTGTTTTTGTCTGGAGAAAAAGGCATACTTGCTACATTAAAGTGGTTCTAAAGGCAGAAGGTATTTTATCCTAATGTATTTTATGCATTAACCACTTCTTGACCAGGCCACTTTTCCTGCGTTATTTTAACTGACATTTGCGCAGTCATGCAACGTTGTACCCAAATACAATTTATGTCCTTTTTTTCTCACAAATAGAGTCTTTTTTTGGCGGTATTTGATCACCTCTGCGGTTTTATTTTTTGCGCTATAAACAAAAAAAACTGACAATTAAAAAAAAAAAAAACAGTAATTTTTACTTTCTGCTATAAAACCATCCAATAAAAAATAAAAATAAAAAAAATCTTCATAAATTTAGGCCAATATGTATTCTGCTACATGTGGTAAAAAAATCCCAATAACAATATATTGATTGGTCTGCCAAAAGTTATAGCATCTACAAACTATGGGATATTTTATTTCTTTTTATTTATTTATTTCTTTTTTACTAGTAATGGCGGTGATCAGCGACTTATAGCGAGACTGCAATATTGTGGTGGACATTCTGACACTGCGTGACACTTTTGACACTTTTTGGGAACCAGTGCGCTGTTAATGTACTACTGACACTGGCTGGAAAGGGGTTAACATCAGGGGCGATCAAAAGGTTAACTCAAACTCGGAACACAGAGTGGTATGCTGTATGTAACCTCAGCTAAGCTACATACAGTTTATACACCACATCCAGCAGCCTCACATGTTAGTGAGGGACATAGTTTGTTTGGGCCAAGCTTTAATCTTTCAATAGTACAGGAATTTAATAGGAAACACTATACTTACCCTGCCTTCTGCGAGGCAGGGGAATTCCATGGAGCAATCATATGGCAGGCCAGGGCATCGAAGATAGATTTTTAGTAATCATAATGAAAAGAATGGGGGTAGAATTTTGTAAGCACCCCCTACATTACAGTCTCCAAGGAACTTTAAGATGGAGAGGACCTAAGCACATACCCTGTTTCCCGGAAAATAAGACCTACCCCAAAAATAAGACCTAGCGTCATTTTTCAGGAGGGCTGCAATATAAGCTCCACCCCAAAAATAAGCCCTAGTTTAAAATGCTTGTAAAATCCTATAATTCACTCTATTACAGTAGTATATAATGTACAATGTGCGTATTGCTGTAATATAAATGCAGGAGGTTACAGAAGTGGAGAGCAGTGCTATAACAAAGGTATTTGGCACAATTATATTACAGAAACACACACATTGTACATTATATACTACTGTAATAGAGTGGATTATAGGATTTTACAAGCATTAAAACTCAGTTCACACTGGGGATTCCTGTCAGGCAGGGAGAGAAAGGGGGAGAGAAGACAGCACATTACATAGTAAGACCTACCCCAAAATAAGCCCTACTGTGTCTTTTGTTGCCCAGATTAATATAAGACCCGGGCTTATTTTTGGGGAAACACAGTAATAACATTCCAGCAGCAAATGCTATTGTAAAATGGCTTCAGTTTGTTTCTAGGTCTATTTCAAGAAACATTACATCATTCTACCATATTAATTGTATTATTACAGGCATTTTTTAAAGCAGTAACACTGTTAAGTCACATTTAACCCATTTATATAGTTTTTCTTTGCGAAGAAACCCATTCCCCATTTTGAAGTATCTTTAATCCCTCATTCAAATAAAATTGTTCCAGCATGCTTTGTATAGCAAAACACCAGTGATTCAATATTCAAGAGCATGCATTCATAACTCATTGCTTTTTTTATTGTCTCTATGGAAACAAATATTATACTCAGGATCAGAAATTACCAACTGTTTACTTCTGAAAGACATAATGACACCTAATAGAATACTCTCCATAAAATGTGCTTTTAGGTAGAATTGCATACTCTTTACAGAAGACTAGTCAAAATGGAATTCACTGATCTCTTTCTTCTAATACATTGTACTGCCTTTGTTGGGTACTGTCTCTACGTATAATATCATTCAAATGATTGCAGTTGACTTTATTTCTTTCATTTTAAGTCCAGTATTACTAAAAAACCCAGTAAGAGTTGTAAAAAATTGTACCTAAAGGTTACAATGCCTATATATCAGAATGTTAAATTAAAATGATTAACAATTGTGTTAGGAAAATTAGAAGGAACAGAAACACTTTTCTAGAAAGTGTATGGTATTTCAATTAGGTTTAATCTGAACGGGCAAGATCCCGCCTATTCTATTTAATGCTTGCACAATTTTCAATACAGCCATTTGCGCATATAGTATGAATACAAAGTAAATGTATCTAAAGTAAATATGTTTGTCAGAATTTTGGGACACTGTTCTAAAGACTTTGTAGCCCTCTTTTGGGGAGATATGGGAAATGACCCTCCTCAAACAGGATATTGCACTAAACCTGTAGGTACATAAGAGAACAATACCCTCTGCTAAGTGGAAGAATGTGTTTAGAAATAAAGTTGGCAGTGCCTCCATCCAGGACAGGGCCTGAGAGCAGAAGGGCTTCACTTCCTGGGAAATTAACCAGTAATCAAAGTAATTGGGAGCAGGGCAACTACTGCAACCAGCATATAACATTAACCATAAGTATATAGATGCACACCAGTATGGAAATAAAACAAGATTTATACAGGAAAAGATAAATAATAGTACATCCACCCAATGTACAAACAGATATTAACAGGAAATGGCCCAACAAGAGTCCTGGTGGAATTGTGTACATATATCCAGGTATACCATATAAATATGTCCAATAAAACAGCGCAGTGTAATATGAAAAATCAGTGCCAGAGATCGTCAGCAAGAAAAACCAAAGTTCATATACTAGGATTGTGAATAAAGGACTCAGATGGTGTAAAGCTAAGTCAGACCTCCCCTCTGACTCCTCTGGAGGGATTTCCGTGGTTCCTCCCGGGGGAGAAGACGGGAAGTCTGGGGGCGTGGGGACAAGATGGGAATATTAGATGCGGTAAGTTTGCCCCAAGTGGAGTTTTAATACCACTGACAGAGATGATCTTGAAATTTGGGGAGACAAGAATGGCGGAATGGAAATATCGTCAAATGACGAGTTTCCTTAAGAAAATAAAACCGTTAAGATCCATAAATACACTTACCGCATTTGAGAGGAAGTGTGCACAGACATCAGAAGATGGGCATACATTATCCTGGACATACAGAATGATCCTAGGAGAACAAGAAAAGAAACCCCCATACTTCATGAAAGAATGGGAGAGGGAGCTAGGCCAAGTGTGGACAGATAAACAAATAAATAAAATGATATCGTTAACATTTACTACCTCCATAAGTACAAAGGTGCAAGAAATGGCATATAAATTCCTAGCGAGATGGTACAGGACACCAGTTAAAATGGCACAAATCTCTTCAGAAGCTAATGACAAATGCTGGAGGGGCTGTGGACAGAGGGGAACTTTTCTTCATCTATGGTGGACGTGCCCAATAATTAAGCGTTTTTGGGAATTAGTAGCCCCCTGGATTAAGAAAATGACGACGGAGCACATAGAGTTTGGGCCCATACAATATTTATTTCATGGAATGACTGGACCTATCAAAAAATATAGAGAAAGTATAACCCCACACTTGCTAAATGCAGCGAAAAAACTAATTCCGAAGTACTGGAGACAGGATAGGATCCCGTCAGTCATAGAGTGGAGAAACGAGGTTAATATAATAAAGGAAGCAGAGAGATGGGTTCATGTGGTTAAAAACCAAAGAAAGAAATTTGAAACGACATGGGCAAACTGGGAACAATGCGCTGAGGAGATAATAGAAGAGGGAAATACAGATGGGTAGGAGGAAGGAATGTTATAGTCATTTAGAATAGAGACATAAGAAGAATGGCCCTGAAGGGTAGATGTAAATAGTCATATAACTTCTCTAATGCTAATCAAAGAGGGAGGGGGGCAAGATAATGTATGGGTAAAGGTATATGTGGTCTTTGTTTTTTTTGTAGTTTTTTTTTTTTACTATTCCCCTCTTGTCCCAGTTTTGACAAACATTGGAGGTGGAGGGGGGGGAGGAGATAGGCACACGATTAATAGCAAATATGAATCATAGGGGAATTCCTTTTTTTTTTTTTTAACACATCTTCATAATTATGAATTTTAGGGGTTAGTGACACGAACTAGAATAAAGGGGTTGTATTTAATAATGAACTGAAGTAATTAATGACACGAATTAGACATAAGGGGGGAATGTACTTATAAATTTATCTTTAAAAACACTTTATAAATTATATAAATACAAACACGAATATACACGGAAGGGGAAATTTTTTTTTTTTTTATTGAAGTGATTAATGACATTAATAAGAATAAGGGGGAACTTATTTATAATTTTATTTTTAAACACTTTATAAATATAAGCACGATAAACACGGTGGGTGGGTACCATTTATTTATTTATCTTTTTTTTTTTTTTTTTTTTTTTTATTGAAGTGATTAATGACACTAATAAGAATAAGGGGGAACTTATTTATAATTTTATTTTTAAACAAAGTAAATGTATCTAAAGTAAATATGTTTGTCAGAATTTTGGGACACTGTTCTAAAGACTTTGTAGCCCTCTTTTGGGGAGATATGGGAAATGACCCTCCTCAAACAGGATATTGCACTAAACCTGTAGGTACATAAGAGAACAATACCCTCTGCTAAGTGGAGGAATGTGTTTAGAAATAAAGTTGGCAGTGCCTCCATCCAGGACAGGGCCTGAGAGCAGAAGGGCTTCACTTCCTGGGAAATTAACCAGTAATCAAAGTAATTGGGAGCAGGGCAACTACTGCAACCAGCATATAACATTAACCATAAGTATATAGATGCACACCAGTATGGAAATAAAACAAGATTTATACAGGAAAAGATAAATAATAGTACATCCACCCAATGTACAAACAGATATTAACAGGAAATGGCCCAACAAGAGTCCTGGTGGAATTGTGTACATATACCCAGGTATACCATATAAATATGTCCAATAAAACAGCGCAGTGTAATATGAAAAATCAGTGCCAGAGATCGTCAGCAAGAAAAACCAAAGTTCATATACTAGGATTGTGAATAAAGGACTCAGATGGTGTAAAGCTATTCATCAAATAGCATCTAGGTGCCAAAGTCTGTGTGTCACCTCTACCAGAAACACTTATAGCTATGACCCCTAAATGAACAGGATGGTCAAATCACGTATTCCCCTATAGGGGTCTGTAAACCATCATGCAGCCGATGCAAGTCTGGAGTGTGAATTCCTCTGTGATGATTACGATATATATAAAAAAAGAAGGGAGACATTGTACATTTATCTTGAGTGCACAATCTGTTTGTCTTATTGGTAATCAATATTAGACCTCAGTATACAAGGTGTGCTGTTATATACTGTGCTGGTGTTTATTCCTTCAACACAGCATGTTTGTTGAGCCCTAAGGTGTTATCGGTGACCACATCCTCGAGAAAGATAGGGTGAGCTTACTCAGCCAGGTGTGTCAGAACAGCTGAGATTTTGAGGAAGGCCAACATTAGATGACCCAACTTTACCAGCGGCTCTGTCAGGGGTAGCGATATATATATATATATATATATATATATATATATATATATATATATATATATATGTATATATATATATATATATATGTATATATATATATATACAGTTGTGCTCATAAGTTTACGTACCCTTGCAGAATTTATAATTTCTTGGCCATTTTTCAGAGCATATGAATGATAACACAAAAACTTTTCTTTCACTCATGGTTAGTGTTTGGCTGAAACCATTTATTATCAATCAACTGTGTTTACTCTTTTTAAATCATAATGGAAAAAGAATCTAGCCAAATGACCCTGAACAAAAGTTTACATACCCCAGTTCTTAATACCGTGTATTTGCCTCTTTAACATCAATGACAGCTTGAAGTATTTTGTGGTATTTGTGGATGAGGCTCTTTATTTTCTCAGATGGTAAAGCTGCCCATATCTCTTGGCAAAAAGCCTCCAGTTCCTGTAAATTCTTGGGCTGTCTTGCATGAACCGCACATTTGAGATCTCCCCAGAGTGGCTCAATGATATTGAGGCCAGGAGACTAAGATGTAAAATTATAAAGTATCCTTCACGCTGGTGGATGATGAAAAATCTGAATAGCTGAACAATTGTATAAATTAATATTTGACAAATAGGTGATAATATTGCAGCAAAATGAGGGTGTTCACACCAACACTTGATACGATATATACTTAAATAAATTCAGCGCAATATTAATAAAACGTGTGAATAAATATGAAGAAATCTCTGCTAGGTTAGGTAAAAAAGGAGGTATGCAGATGATAATCACTGCGGCTACTATTTCTAGGATCATTGATTTCTATAGTGATTTACATAGCGATCACTACTATTTTTTACTAAAATATAGTTAAATATACGTGAATAAATAGCTAAATAAATGACTGCAATAGTGTTAAATTCCCACTCTGTAATAGACGTGAAAAAAAGGCTTGAATAAAAAACAAATTGCCGTGGATAATATATATAAAAGGTGAATTACCGTGAATAAATATTAACTTCTTAAAGAATAAAACCGAGACCGGAGACTAAGATGGCCACTCCAAAACCTTCACTTTATTCTGCTGTAGCCAATGACAGGTTGACTTGGCCTTGTGGTTTTGATCATTGTCATGTTGGAATGTTCAAGTACGTCCCATGTGCAGCTTCCTGGCTGATGAATGCAAATGTTCATCAAGTATTTTTTGATAACATACTGCATTCATCTTGCCATCAATTTTGACCAAATTTCCTGTGCATTTGTAGCTCACAAATCCCCAAAACATCAGCAATCCACCACCGTGTTTCAGAGTAGGAATGGTGTACCTTTCATCATAGGCCTTGTTGACTCCTCTCCAAATGTAGCGTTTATGGTTGTGGCCAAAAAGCTAAATTTTGGTCTCATCACTCCAAATGACTTTGTGCCTTTATTCTGGTGACTCGACCATGCAGCCCATCTTTCTTCAAGTGCCTCCTTATTGTGCATCTTGAAACAGCCACACCACATGTTTTCAGAGAGTCCTGTATTTCACCTGAAGTTATTTGTGAGTTTTTCTTTGCATCCCGAACAATTTTCCTGCCAGTTGTGGCTGAAATTTTATTTGGTCTACCTGACCTTGGTTTGGTTTCAAAAGAACCCCTAATTTTCCACTTCTTGATTAGAGTTCTGTTAGATCAGGTTAGGGAGTCTCCAAACAAGACATTCAGATGAGATAGTAGATCCAAATCTTGTAAAAGAAAATTTGTTTTTTTATTCATACACTGCAGTGGAGAGACACAACACACACCGATATCCAGCTCTTCCGGGCTGAATGAAGAAGGAAGTGTCTCTGACTTACAAACATCAAGTTTAACAATATATACTTATGGATATGCATAAGGTCTAGGCGTGTTATAGGTGTGACCGTATAGTTTAGCCCAATCAGCATTCATATCTTCTTAACAGCAAGGGAACGGTTACGTAGGTGGTTACATAATGTCACTGATTGTAAATGAAAAAAAACATGGGTGCTGCCATGACAGTACTGGATCAGACCAGCTAGATAAGACAGTCCATTTCTTGGAGCAAACAGGGAGTAAACTGTTGCTTCTTATCTGGCAGTGAAGGCCATCATAGACTGAAAACTCTGTGTCTAAAAAAAAATAAAACAAGCAAGTGCATTATAAATTCTTAAAGTTATAGTCTCTCTCTCTCTCGCTATATATATATACATATATATATATATATATATATATATATATATATATATATATGTAATCTCACAAACAAAAGTGAGTACACCCCTCACATTTTTGTAAATATTTTATTATTATTATTTATTTATTTATTATTTTATTTTCATGTGACAACACTAAAGAAATGACACTTTGCTACAATGTAAAGTAGTAAGTATACAGCTTGTATAACAGTGTAAATTTGCTGTTCCCTAAAATAATTCAACACACGACCATTAATGTCTAAACCGCTGGCAACAAAAGTGAGTACACCCCTAAGTGAAAATGGCCAAATTGGGATCAAAGTGTCAATATATTGTGTGGTCACCATTATTTTCCAGCACTGCCTTAACCCTCTTGGGCATAGAGTTTACCAGAGCTTCACAGTTTGCCACTGCAGTCATCTTCCACTCCTCCACAACGACATCACAAAGCTGGTGGATGTTAAAGACCTTGCGCTCCTCCACCTTCCATTAGAGGGTGCCCCACAGATGCTCAATAGGGTTTAGGTCTGGAGACATGCTTGGCCAGTCCATCACCTTTACCCTCAGCTTCTTTAACAAGGCAGTGTTTGTCTTGGAGGTGTGTTTGGGGTTGTTATTATGTTGGAATACTGCCCTGCAGCCCAGTCTCCAAAGGGAAGGGATCATGCTCTGCTTCGGTATGTCACAGTACATGTTGACATTCATGGTTCCCTCAATGAACTGTAGCTCCCCAGTGCCGGCAGCACTCATGCAGCCCCAGACCATGACACTCCCACCACCATGCTTGACTGTAGGCAAGACACACTTGTCTTTGTACTCCTCACCTGGTTGCCGCCACACAAGTTTGAAACCATATGAACCAAATAAGTTTATCTTGGTCTCAACAGACCACAGGACATGGCTCCAGTAATCCATGTCCCTAGTCTGCTTGTCTTCAGCATACTGTTTGCAGGCTTTCTTGTGTATCATCTTTAGAAGAGGCTTCCTTCTGGGATGAAAACCATGCAGACCAATTTGATGCAGTGTGCGGTGTATGGTCTGAGCACTGACAGATTGACCCCCCCCCCACCCCTTCAACCTCTGCAGCAATGCTGGCAGCACTCATACGTCTATTTCCCAAAGACAACCTCTGGATATGATGCTGAGCACATACACTCAACTTCTTTGGTGGACCATGGTGAGGCCTGTTCTGAGTGGAACCTGTCCTGTTAAGTCACTGTACATTACTCCACTCCATCACTCCACCATCCTGCAGCTCAGTTTCAGGGTCTTGTCAATCGTCTTATAGCCTAGGCCATCTTTATTTAGAGAAACAATTATTTTTTTCAGATCCTCAAAGCGTTCTTTACCATGAGTGCCATGTTGAACTTCCAGTGACCAGTATAAGAGAGTGAGAGCGATAACACAACATTTAACACACCTGCTCCCCATTCACACCTGAGACCTTGTAACATGTCACATGACACCGGGGAGGAAAAATGGCTAATCGGGCCCAATTTGGACATTTTCACTTAGAGGTGTACTCACTTTTGTTGCCAGTGGTTAATGGCTGTGTGTTGAGTTATTTTGAGGGGACAGCAAATTTACACTATTATACAAGATGTACACTCACTACTTTACATTTTAGCAAAGTGTCATTTCATCAGTGTTGTCACATAAAAATATATAATAACATATTTACAAAAAAAGTGAGGGTGTACTCACTTTTGTGAGATACTGTGTGTGTATATATATATATATATATATATATATATATATATATATATATTCAAGGAAAAAGATAATGTATAACTCTTGTATCTCTTTTATACAGTATATATGGAAATGGAGATTACCATGTGGGGTAACCTATGGGAATTAAATACTAATGACTAGGGATGAGCTTCGAGTTTGAGTCGAACATGGGCTGTTCGCAAGTTCACTGAACAGCGAACAATTTGGGGTGTTCGCTGCAAATTCGAATGCCGCGGAACACCCTTTAAAAGTCTATGGGAGAAATAAAAAGTGCTAATTTTAAAGGCTTATATTCATTGGTATTGTCATAAAAAGTGTTTGGGGACCTGGGTCCTGCCCCAGGGGACATGGATCAATGCAAAAAAAGTTTTAAAAAAGGCCGTTTTTTCGGGAGCAGTGATTTTAATAATGCTTAAAGTGAAACAATAAAAGTGTAATATCCCTTTAAATTTCATACCTGGCGGGGTGTCTATAGTATGCCTGTAAAGGGGCGCATGTTTCCCATGTTTAGAACAGTCTGACAGCAAAATGACATTTCAAAGGAAAAAAGTCATTTAAACTACTCGCGGCTATTAATGAATTGCTGGTCCTACAATACACATAAATGTTCATTGATAAAAACGGCATGGGAATTCACATTTTTTTTTAAATTTTGGCCGGGGTTCCCCTTAATATCCATACCAGACCTGAAGGGCCTGGTATGGAATTTAGGGGGACCCCCACGTCATTTTTTTTTTAAATTTTGGTTCGGGGTTCCCCTGTGGGGACTTCCCATGCCGTTTTTATCAATGAACTTCTATGTGTATTGTCGGACCGGCAATGCATTAATAGCCGCGAGTAGTTTTTAATGACTTTTTTTCCTTTGAAATGTAATTTTGCTGTCAGACTGTTCTAAACGCGGGAAACATGTGCCCCTTTACAGGCATAATATAGACACCCCCAGGTACGAAATTTAAAGGGATATTACACTTTTATTGTTTCACTTTAAGCATTATTAAAATCACTGCTCCCGAAAAAAACGGCCGTTTTTAAAACTTTTTTGCATTGATCCATGTCCCCTGGGGCAGGACCCAGGTCCCCAAACCCTTTTTATGACAATAACTTGCATATAAGCCTTTAAAATGAGCACTTTTGATTATTCATGTTCGTGTCCCATAGACTTTAACGGTGTTCGCGTGTTCGAACAAATTTTTTGCCTGTTCGCATGTTCTGGACACAAACCGAACCGGGGGGGGGGGGGGGGGATTCGTCTCATCCCTAGGTACAGGTACACCTTATTAGACTATTGGTAACAGTATACATTTAGATGATTTTCAAACTGATACTCTATTGATTTTCAAACTAAAACACTACTCCTATCATTAAGGGCTACCTCATGGTGCAATGCATACTAGCACATTATAAGAGACTTACCTTAAAACAAAGCCCTCTGGTGGTAGTGGCGCTCTGTCACTGCTGCAGAGGCTTCCATCTTCACCCGGTCTTCCTTTCAGGTTCAATGGCTGCCGCGGCTTGAATGGCCAGCCAGTGATGACATTTTATGTTACTTCGTATCTCACAATTCCTTTGTCGATATCCCCCACCTGAGATACAGTACATATACATCCCCAGACATGGAAATTTTTTACTGTGACCTTCCACATAAAGGCATATTGCTTTTACATGCGCTATTTCAGAATAAACTAACTTTTGCTAAGTCTGCTGCCATAGTACAATGTGAGCGAGACCTCAACCAGCAATTCTCAGACATCCAATGGCTTAAAGTCATTGCTCTTTATGCGCTGCAACACAAAATGTTAACCCCTGGGAGTTGGCTCAAAACATTGTATCCAGATGGTGTTATACACCATTACGTGTATTTAAATTTTCCTCCATTGGTTCCGTATATGCTTTGGCGAGAATGCGGATAGGTAGGATCTCTGTACTGGGCATGTAAATGTCTAAGTAGCTTTTGGTGCAAAATATCTAGCATTATATCTGACATCACTGGAATCCTACTGCCCATTACCCCAGCCCTAGTGCTACTAAACTTAGGAGTAGAGAAATGGCAGATAGAATATCACACTATTATTATTCATGTTCTCTTGCTGGCCAGAACCATGATTGTTAGAAACTGTAAATCTCAGCTCTCACCCAATCTTTCAGAAGTACTCTATTTGTTTAGAACCTACTTCTTTTATGAAAAGGCCCTTGCCATTAGTCGTAATTCATACCCGACCTTCTCAAAGGTTCAGCAATCATGGACAGAGTGGAGTTCTGTTCACGAAACCTAAATTTAAGATTAGTATCAGTATCTACTGGTTTTACTGATAAAATGTTGTCAATCTGTCACTATGTAATAATCCAAATGTACTGTGTTTCTGTTACTGTTTTGCTATCTTTTTCATATTGTCTTGCACTATGTATGGAGTTCAGGCTCCTAAGCATCTCTGTATGCTATTTCCTTACTTGCTATAAAACGTAATAACTATTTATTGAAACAAAAATTTGAATTTGCTTTTAACATTCAGTTTTGGAATGGATGCAATTTTCTGAACAAAAACCACATACACTGTTGGAAATTCATTTGTTCAAGAAAAATTCTCCATCCTGCTCTTCAGAATTTTCTCGTAACTACATTTGAAAGCAAACAGCGATTTTTACCCCACTAATGATTAGAAAATTGAATGAAATTCATTTTTTTGCATAAAACTCTACTACATATGACCAGCTTAAGGAAGCCCAGGGATTCTGATAGAATAGCATTAATCAATGTTTCCTATTATATCAGTTGATAAGGAAGCTGTGGGGTGTAAAGTATATTTAGAGTTGGGTTTACGCCTGTTTTAAAATAAACTTGTCGAGGCCTAACTAAAATTTCACTAAGCTAACAATAATGCTGATGGGCAAGTACTTAGTAGCACCTGCAAAACTTCAGTTAATCTTCATATCAATTTCTGTGTCTAAAGCCAGCCATACACTCTGATTTCACTGTACACTGTAAGCTTCTTACAGTGTGCTTTAGAAACTACAGTAACTAATTTAGAGACTGGCCCATTTCTTGACAAGAACACGTCCAGCATAATCTAGTCTTTCTTGCACATTTCTCTCATTGGATTTCAGTACTTTTAGGGCCCATTCACACTAGGATGCTGTGCAGGAAACCCACGTTCTGTTTTGGGTTCCCACACCACATTCAAATTGCACTGCCCTAGTGATCCGTAGCGGATATCAATGCAAAGGTAATTACACCCCAAACGCATGTCGCAAATGCAATGCGTTTCCCTGCACTGGATCGCATGGTACAAATGTACCATGTGATCTGGTTGCAGTGCATTTTCAAAAGTAATGCATACACTACATTTTGTGTGGTCAAAATCAATGGGCTTAAATCACACTGCACAGAACTGCATATGAATCTCACAGGAGCGATCCTGTGCGATTCACATGCAGCTCCTAGTGTAAATGGACCCTAAATCATAGAGGCTCAACAGCTCATGTGGGCATTAAATAGGGCAGTCTTCAGGTAAATGAATGCCCACTCCTCTAGAAGGCATTTTAAGCTTTGCATAACTCCTCCCAATAGCCAGTGTGTTACTTGCATTGTGGCTAAAGGCTCTTGAGTACCAAGGCAGAGTGCTATGATTTTTTTCAGGAAGCTATGTACAGCACCCTGCCATCCCTTTTTACTATCCTCGATATGCCTACATTGCATAGAGAGGCACGGAGATCCAATGATGACATTACTGCAATTAAAATACAGTATGTTATGAAAATGGAGAATGCCATGAGCATGAATCATCAGGTTCAATAAAGTGCACTATTATACAGTAGAAACATGGAAAGCTGAAAAAAAAGTTAACTTTTTTTCTATGTACACACAACAGTAATCATTTATGTCATAAGACCAGACTTTAAATACTGTAGCTTGCTGATTTATAGCTCAAAATAATTTTGTGGGTTAATAATGTATGATTTTCACAGCTTATATCCTGTTTTAAATCATATACTATATAAATATTTATATGTGCTTCCTCTCATTAATATCTGTATCTTGGATATTTTGCTGAATAAATGCTGCAAATAAATAAATAAAAAATTACAGGGCAAGTCATCTAGAAAGTAGTTTCTATTTAGTAGATCTTTTTGTCACACACATGGGAGTTTGGTTTATATACACATTTCTTTAAGAGGCTTTCTGTTTTTCTATTTCAACTGGACTGTATGATCTTTTGTAACGATTAATTTAGGAATGGGGTTTATATCAAATTTATTATGACACATACTTACTGATTATTTTGTGTGACAGCGTAACATGTTTTCATGTTTTAAATCTACAATTATGACTTGTTACAGGAACAAAGAGGAAATCTTTCAATTGGGACACCAGTTATGGGAACAACTATCTAAGGGAATTTACCTATGTAGAGATTTCCACTCATTTCCTATTGCATCTCTGGGATGGGATGCAAAAGGAAATCTCCCCAACGAGATGTAACCAGCAAACAATTACCTACTATGAGTTTTAACCCTTCCCTACTCTACCCAAATAAAAAAAACAAAACATGTTATTCTGTAAATACATTTTAAATGTGGCTGCCTTTATCTAAACATATCAGCTGTAAATACAAACTTTGGCTTGAAAGCCCATGTCTGTGTCTGAGATGAAATCTCATGCATACTAAAGTGTTTTTTATTGTCTGAGCAACAATCATACTGTCCTTGGCTCAGTTAATAAATATAGATTTGCATTTTAGCCTTTATGCAAATTGTTTCGGTAGATGGACTTTGGAATTAATGGCTTTCACAAGTAATTGTATCCTGCGTCCTGCGTTGTGAAGATGGGAAATCTATTCATAAAGCCATTACTGTATTTCATTTTGTTTTATAAGGTCACGCAATGTCTTTTAAATGTGAAGCTTGTATTATGCTGCAAATTCATGTATCAGAAATATTGTTACCTCCTTTTTTACAGAAAAAAAACCC
Organism: Aquarana catesbeiana; assembly: GCF_042186555.1. Classification (NCBI taxonomy): domain Eukaryota; kingdom Metazoa; phylum Chordata; class Amphibia; order Anura; family Ranidae; genus Aquarana; species Aquarana catesbeiana. Next base: position 233,974,399 of record NC_133330.1, on the reverse strand, counting down.
TTGGTAAACAGAAACTAAAAAGATAAATCTAGTAGATCACTGTATTTAGATTTTATTTGAGGTCTTCAAAAGGACTTTAAACACATTGTTTTTGCAATCTATATCCCATTGGGGAGTTTTCCTTCACTTCTCCTCTGTAGACACAATGGGTGAGATTTACTAAAACTGGTGCACACAGAATCTGGTGCAGCTGTGCATAGTAACCAAACAGCTTCTACCCTCAGCTTGTTCAATTAAGCTTTGACAATAAAACCTAGAAGCTGATTGGTTACTATGCACAGCTGCACCAGATGTTGTGTGCATCAGTTTTAGTAAATCCCTGCCAAAGGGTAGGTAGAGCAAATCTCTCATAAGTGAGAGCACATTCCTTCTTAGACAGAAAAAGTATTACAAAAGAAAGGAAATTACTGCGCTGACCCCAAAAAAGAAAAAATGCATAAGCAGCTGCATAAAATGTGACAAACATATGAAGAACAGAATAGTGAAAAAATTTAGTGCTAATAAATAGACACAAAAATCGTGATAAATGTGCCAAATAAATAATAAACTCAAAAGTCCATATATAGAAAAACTAACAATAAAAGTGGTCACAGATAAAAAAAAGGGGCAATTTGGAGAGTATTGAAATGGCCCAATTGAAACGGCTGTTTCAATACTCTCCACATTGCCCCTTTTGTAATCTGTGATCACTTTTATTGTTAGTCGGTTTTTAGAAATAAAATACCTCCTTTTACATGCACTGTGGGAGCTATTATTCTTTCCACATATTTTCCAGATCTGAGCTGATGTGTCTCCCTGGCAAACCTACCATCAAAATCCTATCCTGACAGTCCTTGGATTGGAGTTCGACTTGGAGGTCACCTTCGGTTCCCCTGGATCCCATCCTTGAGGTCTGAACCATCCGGATATCCGTATATCTGCCCCGTGTAGCATACTGCCTACATGACTCTATGTCGCTGACATTAGAGTCCGCCAGTTACGGTAAGAGCATTCATATGGCTTTCAATTGTTGATGGTTTTTCCATTTGAGGTTGCCTTTGGGGATGGAGCCATATTCCCAATTCCACCACTCTTGGTTATTTTACATTTGGTGTTGGATCATTGTGTTGCACATTTATTTTCCAGTTCTTTCCACATCATTTATCACCAGAGGTTTATTATTGTTTGTAGATGGACGTTTTTCTATATATGGACTTTTGAGTTTATTATTTATTTGGCACATTTATCACGATTTTTTGTATTTATTTATTAGCGCTACATTTTTTCACTATTCTGTTCACCAGAAAAAGTATTCCCATCTAAAGATTTTCTCTCCATTCCTGTTCTGGCGAAAACTCAGAATTTAACATTGTCCCTCTCTTTTAATTCCAATGACAAAGGTTACTAGAACAGGCTGAGAGCATGAATCTCTTCAGCAAATATCCATACATGAATAAGAACCAGAGGCCCTAACCTTTCCACACTCTACCCAAAGCTAACAAAATGTTTTAACCTCATATAGACTACATCTAAAATGCAAGTAAACAAATAGAGGACCTGCCAGGAATGGGCAACATATGGTGAGTAGCAACCAGATGTTCCCAGTTTCTGGGGACAGTCCCTGTCTCAGCAGACTGTCCCCAGCTAACATTTGTCCTTGATTTTGCCCCTGTTGAAAAAATGGCATGCCTGGCCCCAGGCTGTTTAGTACTTTAACACTTGCTTTTCCTGCATTGGCTGCCTGTACAAAGATTAGGAGGTGCATGCATTATCTCTCCGAGTTTCACGTTAGCACCTGCTAATCATTGATTTGTGGATATCTTGTGAACCACACTCCCAGCTTATGCTAACTTATAAGAGGGAGGTGAGGAGGTAGAAGAAATGCAGACTTGCTCCTGGATCTGAGAAGAGATGCATGTGTGATGATAAGTACTTGTCTGTATTGTGAACCATGTTAGACCCCCGAGGTTATGTCTAAAAGCGCTCTAATTTGGGTTTGCGGCACTAGACAATAATGTGAGAGACAGAGTAAAATGTAAAAAAATTACAGAATGGTGGAGAATTGATGATAATTTCTGGGTGGACATGAGCAGTGATAAGGGCTTTTATTTATTTAGTGTTGTTGCTTGTTATATAACATGTTTCTCACTTTTTGACTAAACATTTATACTATGCTATGTCTGCAGAGTGCTGGGGCCTATTTAACCTCTAAATCTTTTTGGCTACGCCTCCAGGCATTTGGTAGGCGGTGCATTTTGCAATGCATTTTCCTTCTTTCTGATACCTTTTAAGGCATCCCTCCTAACTATGCATGCATATCTTGGTGCTTCTGTTTGAAAACTGTTTATGTTGTCTTTATACCTTGAATGTCTGCCTCTTGTTCCAAACATTTGTGACCAATTATTTGAGGGTGTGCTAAAATGTGGGCATGATATGAAAAATGTGGGTACAGATAGATGCATATTTTTTGTGTGTTGTTAAAAGTGAATATGGTCAGTAGGGTAACCCTGGATTTCATTTTGAAAATCTGGTCACCTTACTGTAAAAATCCGAACCTCCATCCGTAAAGTTGTTATAAACCCTTGCATATATCCATTGAAATGACAACAAAGATGCTGTTCCTCCTACATATGTTGTACCTGTTTATATGCAGCCCTCTATCCTCTACAGACTTCTAAAACACACACATAAAAGGGGTTTTCCCAGTTCCAGAAGGCAGGGGGCGAGGATCTGCTGAGAGAGGAGAGCTCATTGTAATCGAAGACCTGAGTGGAGGAAAAGGACACACCCTCCTCTACACTCACTTATAGAAAAACATGCACAGCTGAGGCTGTTGATTACTTGCTGTATGTTAGAGGGGGACGGGGGTTGGGGCCTTCTCCTGACATTGCTTGGTGTTGAGTTAGGCTGTCAGAAGTGATTCATATAGATAGCAGAGGGAGGCGAGATCAGATAGTAGCCATGCTTTACACACCATGTATTCATTTTTCATTTCACTATTTTAAAGCCTAAGAAATAATAAAAATGTTCTATACTTCTTCCAGTGAAGGATTTAGTGTTGCTTTTTTTAAGTGAATGGGTAACATACATTAACACATTAAGCCACAGCCTTGCAATCTTCCTCCATCCTAGTTCCAGTTGTGATGACTGATCCCCTGAGCAAAAAAAAGTTATTTTTGCTAGTATCTGCATTTTTTAAAAGCTTCAGGAAGAACTCCGGGCTCATTTTTCACATTTACCCGACTATTCTAAACTGTTCTGTTGAAAAGTGCATACTAATCTGCTCATTTTCATCATCTAGCACCCATGTGTTCTGGTGCAGCTGACTGTTAGTAAGTAGTGGCCAATGCTGTGACACTGGAATAGCAATTAAGTTGTTGGCAGACAGAAAAATTGGGTTGTACTAGTACTTCTTAACACCTTTTTTTATTAGCTTTGAATAGATATGCCAGAGGATAGAGGCTTAATGTATCTGTAGCAAATCTGCAGCTTTTTGCAAACTATACAAAAAAACCTGTATTTTGCACTTTAAATAATAACTATATCTTTTTTTAAGAACCTATTAAAGGGCTGTCTTTGGAGTTATAGTTTATGATGCAATTTATATTCTGTATAAGGTACTGAATTCTATTTATATTCAGTCTACAGCCCATGGTTATGGGAACATATAAAATGTATCCACTGTGACCCACTGTCTGTCATTGGATGTCTTTGCATTCTCTCTGTCTAGTTAAAAAAAAAAAATGTTTTCTCTATATCGGCCTTTGGTGAACTGCTTCACTTTGATGAGAGAAATTCTCAGATCAGGGGCTTAGTTATAGATCACTGGTCCATTGCCAGCCTTTAAAAAGTTCTGCAAGCTGATTAATTGATTTTTCCTCTTTTTATATGCAATGCACCAGAGCACCCACACAGCATACTTTGTTGTTGTTTGCTCCTGCCAGCTCTGTACAATCATGTTATGTAACGTTCCTAATTATTTTGTGCTGTATTCTTTTCATATTATTTTCTTTTTCGGTGCTACAGAGTACTGCTTTGTAAGAGTTGAGTATAAATGAAGAGATAATAGGCTAATTTTACAAAGCTACACTATACAGCCAAATGTTTGGGGACCTAACCATTACACTTACTGTATGGGCAAAAGTATGTGGACATCCCCCTAAATTATAAAGTTTAGATATTTTCAAAGAAGGGATCTTTTAAATCCGCAGCATACAAAGACATGTTAGACAGTTGCATTCTTCCAACATTGTGCCAAAAGTTTTGGAAAAGCCCTTTTTTGTTTCATGACTATGTCCTTGTAAACAAAGCTGGCTTTATAAAGACAGAGTTAAATGAATTTGGGGTGGAGCAACTCAAATGGCCTGCCAAAAAACTAACTTCAATTCAACTGAACACCTTTGAGCCATGTTACACAATTGCATTCTTCCAAGCTTATGCCAACTGTTTTGGAAAGGCCCTTTCTTGCTTCATTGCGACTGCGTTCCTGTACACATTTGCAGCTTTGTAAAGACATAGTTTGGTGTGGAGGAACTTGAGTGGCCTGCACAAAGACCTAACCTCATCTCTGAACACCTTTGAGATGAATTGGAATACGAATTGTGAGTCAGGCCTTCTCATCCAAGCAAGTAATCCAAATCAAATCACTATATGGTGTGACCACCCTTTGCCTTAAAAATAGCATCAATTCTTATAGGTACACAGTTTTTGAAGGAACTTGGTAGGTAGGTTGTTCCAAATATCTTGGAGAATTAACCACAGATCTTATGTGGACATAGGCTGCCTCAATCCTTCTGTCTCTTCATGTAATCCCAGACAGACTTGATGATGTTGAGATCAGGGCTCTGTGAAGCAAATCCATCACTTCCAGGACTCCTTATTCTTCTTTACGCTGAAGATAGTTTTAAGGACATTGGCTGTATGTTTGGGGTCATTGTCTTGCTGCAGAATAGATTTGGGGCCAATCACATACCTCCCTGATGGTATGGCATGATGGATAAGTATCTGCCTGTATTTCTCAGCATTGAGGACACCATTAATCCTGACCAAATTTCTAAACCCCATTAGCAGAAATACAGCCCCAAACTTGCAAAGAACCTCCACCATGTTTCCCTGTTGCCTGCAGACACTCATTATTGTACCACTCTCTAGCCCTTCAGCGAACAAACTGCCTCCTGTTATAGCCAAATACTTCAAATTTTGGCTCATCAGTGCAGAGCACCTGTGGCCATTTTTCTGCACCCCTATATGTCCAAACAAAGTTTAGTCATTTAGTCTTGTTTCCATGTCTAGGTATGGCTTTTGTGGTCGAAATTCTTCCATGAAGACCACTTCTGGTCAGACTCCTTCGGAGAGTAGATGGGTATACCTGGGTCCCACTGGTTTCCACCAGTTCTGTGCTGATGGCACTGCTGCACATCTTCAGTAAGCAAGATGTGTTTTCATCTGCTGTATTAAGTTTTCTTGCTGACCACTGTATCTATGGCCCTCAACGTTGCCCATTTCTTTGTGCTTCTTTAAAAGAGCTTGAACAGTACATTTTAAAACCCCAGTCTGCTTTACAATCTTTACCTGGGAGAGACCTTGCTGATGCAGTATAAGTTCCTTGTGTCTTGCTGCTATGCTCAGTCTTGCCATGGTGTATGACCTCTGACATGAAACTGTCTTCCACAATCTCACCTTAGTAGCAGAGTTTGGCTGTTCCCAGTTTTAAGCCTCTTACACAGCTGTTTCTGTTTCAGTTAATGACTGTGTTTTAGCCCAGGTTCACACTGCTCAGACATGGAAGTCACTCGACTTTCAATTTGACTTTGCCCTGCAACTTCAGTCCGACTTTGATCCAGCTTAATGAGACTTTTTACACTCTATGGCACTGAAGTCTTATCAAAGTCGGACCAAAGTAGTGCAGGAACCTTTTCTAAAGTCAGAGCCACTTGGGACGGCTCTAATAGGGAAACATTTAATTTAACACGTCATGTGACTTGTGTTCTCACAAGTTGGATCCCATGTCACACCAGTGTAAACCGGACCTTAAAGTACATATGAAATTGATTATCATTAGCAAGTTGCTTTGTATAATTGGTTAATTATACACCTGACTCAAATCCTACAAAATCCCTGACTTTGTGCAAGTGTCAAAGTGTACAAATATAAGGATTGATGCTGGTTTAAAGCCAAATGGTAGTCACACGAAATATTGATTTGATTTAATTTTTTCTTCCTTTTGCTCACTTTGCATTTTGTAAATTGATAAAAATAAACAATTAAAATATATATTCTTGAAAGCATTCTAAGCCTTTATGTACACTGCTGCTGGTAAATGGACATTAAGGAGCAGTTGGGCATTTTTTTCAGCTGCCCTGAACTCACCTCTATGTTAATTTTATCAGTACATGTACACGGGGTCGTTTACAGTCATTTCTAGGCAGATGTTCAGAGGCATTTGAAATGCCAAATGCTTGTAACAGCTTGTAAACGTGGTGTTTAGCTGTGTTTCGTTTACAGATGTTTTTAATTTTTGACTATCTGGGAAAAAAAAACGCATCTAAACACAAACGCAGCTAAACGTGGCATGTAAACGTGGCAAAACAGAAGTTTTTAAACATTGGTTACTACCTGTCAAGTTAAAGCGGAGTTCCGCCAAAAAAAAAAAAAACAATTAAAAGTCAGCAGCTATAAATACTGCAGCTGCTGACTTTTAAAATAAGCACACTTACCTGTCCAGGGCGCCCACAATGTCCTCACCCGAAGCCGACCTGTCCCTCGGCTCCCAGGTGGGGGTGTCGGCATCTTCAGTAAGGGAGTCAGGAAGTGAAACCTTGCAGCTTCACAGCCTGGTTCCCTACTGTGCATGCGCAAGTCGCGCTGCACATCCTGACTGGTCCCTGCTGTCTTCTGGGACCTGTGTGTCTCCCAGAAGACAGTGTGAGGACTGAGGAGAGGCCGGACATGACGTAGATCATCGCAGATTCTGTCGGAAGTGGGAGTAAATACTTGTATTAGACAGGTATCTTCTCCCCCTCCCCCCTGAAAGGTGCCAAATGTGACACCGGAGGGGGGGGGGGACCAGATAAGTGGAAGTTCCATTTTTGAGTGGAACTCCACTTTAAATCGTTCAGGGGAGGTTGTAAAAGGTCCCGTGTACATTAACCGAAATATAAAAAAGACAAAAGCGCACCAGCCTAGTGCATTAACTTTTAAAACATTTATTTGATAAAAAATAGTAAAGGAAATAACTCACAGGCGATTGGTGGAGGAGGCACAACATAAAATCGCACTGGTATACAGTCTACGATTTGGAATGAGCGGGACCTTCCAGGGGTCGTGGGCACTGCATAGCTCTGAGGAAGAGGGGACATTCCCCTCGAAAAGCGTTAGCGGATTGCAGCGTCTGTGCGTTCCTCCACAACCCCTGGAAGGTCCCGCTCATTCCAAATCGCAGACTATATACCGGTGCGATTTTATGTTGTGCCTCCTCCACCAATTGCCTGTGAGTTATTTCCTTTACTATTTTTTATCAAATAAATGTTTTAAAAGTTAATGCACTAGGCTGGTGCGCTTTTGTCTTTTTTATATTTCGGTTTTCACTAGGATCCCCATCCTTGAAGGCAGCAAGGCCAGTGCTCAGCCTACTACATATGGTGATCCACCTGTGCGCAGGAGTTGCTTTTTTTCTCTTCTGCTACTGTATTGCCCGTGTACATTAAGCCTTACTTTACAACATTTCTTCACACCTGTCTAAAACTTTTGCACTGTACTGTATATCTGGAAAAATTACAAAATATTGCACTGAAAACAAAAGGAACAGGAGTTGTTCATATTTATGCCCATTGCTGGTATGCTCCAGGCCATGTGGCCCTGACCCAGGAGTCTGTAAATGCTGTTTTCTTGGAATAGATCTTGAGAGATAAAAATACATTTTCCCATCTTGGTTGCCATCTGTTCCATCAGATTCTCTTACAGCTTATGCAATTAAAAATATAATGAACCATCACTTATTGCTTAAATGGCTGATTGAAGGGCTGCAGCAACAATTTATTTAACTCGTTCTTTTATTTTTTTGCATTGATAAACAGGGCCCTAGCAGCTCAAGCTAAAGGCCCCATTCACATTTGGTTGATTAGGAGGCAGAATCAGCATTCTGCTTGTGATTCCAAGTCATGACAAAACACACAAAACGTGTTTGGATGCCATTCAGCCTGTCGTGCCACAATTGTCGCACGACAACATGCATGAGAATAACCGCAAAATGTGTGTGTAAAATTGCGTGATTGGGCTGCCCTATGCATGACATATGCAAACTTGTGTGAGTTAAAATCGCAAGCAGGGACTCGCTACACGATACATGAACAGGACCTTACTGACTTTGCCTGAGCTTGACCCTTTAGCTTGAGTGTCAGAGGGAATTACTGGCCTGTCATCTGTCTGACCTCACACATTGTGCAGACCTTCCATTTGTAGGAACATTGAACCTTATGGAGATGCATTATAACATAATAACATAATGGGTGATTTGCAGTTCTAAAGGCTGCTCACCAGCAACTCTGGGGTCTTGCTGCACACCCAGACAAGTTTACTAAAGTTTTGAAAAGATGAGAGTGCAACAACAGCTTGTATAGTCCTTGGCTGTTGAAAAATAAAATCTTTCAAATGACTATGCAAGCTGGTGTGGTGTTCCCATCCTTTCAAAACATTGTACAGACTGTCAGACTTCTAGGTGACCTCTAATTGCCTCACCAATGGCAGATGACACTGATGATATAATTTGCATGTTGTAGTTCACCCATCTCCGTATTCATATATAAACTATTTTCAATAGCTTTACTTTTAATAATGTTGTTTTTATTGGGGTATTTAAAGTGGAACTATAGGGAAAATAAAATTGGCATATATGCTGCAGTCTTTCACTTGATTTTCCACATTCAAATGTAGCTGATAACAAACTGGTCTGCCTCCCCGTCGCTCGGTGCTGTACCTGCCCCTTCCTGAGGTCCGTGCTGTGTAACGTGTGTGAAGTGCCATGTTCAGCCTGGAGAATTAAATGTCTGCTTGAGCCAGGAGCCGGGGCCCCAGGGAGTTTTAGCACAATTGGAGACCAGCCCAATGGGGAGTGCTAACCAGAGATGAATGCATCATCAAGTAATTACTTGTGGAGATTGAGGTGGCATGAGCGGATTGTGGCACATATAATGCACATTGGTGACTCTGATTACTCAAGTGGACAATAAGCAATGTTTTATGGACTTTTTAGCTTTGTTTTAATGAGGACTTTATCGATTTATATTATTTTACTGTATACTTCTGTCACTGGGAGGTGGAGGTTTAAAAGCCTTTTCTCTTATAGGTGATAAGCGCTGCTAGGGTGATCGGTATGATTTGCTCTATGTGTTGTTAAAATAAGGATTAAATATGATTGGCTACTATAGACACTGTTTGGCAGGTTTAGGTAGTATAGTGGCAGGTTTGGGTAGTATAGGGCAGTATAGTGACAGGTTTGGGTAGTATAGGGCGGTATAGTGACAGGTTTGGGTAGTATAGGGTGGTATAGTGGCAGGTTTGGGTAGTATAGGGTGGTATAGTGGCAGATTTGGGTAGTATAGGGCGGTATAGTGGCAGGTTTGGGTAGTAAAAGGCAGTATAGAGGCAGGTTCGGGTAGTATAGGGCAGTATGGTTGCAGGATTGGGTACTATAGGGTGAAATAGTGGCAGGTTTGGGTAGTAAAAGGCAGTATAGAGGCAGGTTTGGGTAGTATAGGGCAGTATGGTTGCAGGATTGGGTACTATAGGGTGAAATAGCGGCAGGTTAGGGTTGTATGCCGTGACAATGTGCTCAGTCACTTTAAGCATTGCTGCATATGAACACTCCTGTGGCTGCTGTGGTCTCTCCTACTCAGTTTGAGTGAACAAGTCTTTGGGAGGAGTGGAGGAGGCAGCTACACCCCTGGCCCCGCCCACCAACTTCGGCTGCTTCGGGAGATATTGAAGATCCCAGAGGGACAGCCTAACTTGATTGGATGACAGGGGAGTGTTACAGGCAGCCTCCCCACGCACTGCTGAGCTGCCTGCTGACCCAATTGACTTTGCCAAGATGCAACGGGACAGGGATAGTGCAGGTGCCCCATCATTAGGAAGGCCCTGTGCGGCGTCCAATACCCCCCATCCGATGTGGCTCCACCCTCGCCCTCAGCCTATTTCCACTTGCCTAATGTGAAAAGGCAAATGGTAATTTTAAGAGCTGATTATACAATCTAGAATACGAGTTTAAAAACGTAAAAATAGAATTTCCCCAAATACTATTATGGTTTCCCCTTAACTATGGATATTGGTAAATGTTTCTTATAAAACGAAAGCTTTTTTTCTTGTAATTTTACAGATCGGAGCACGAAAATACATTGGAGATTGTATCTTTATTTTTTGTGATGTTTTACACAATAACTCACACAGTAGCATTGATTTTTACTTAGATAAAATACATTTATAGCAATTTACAAATTTTTCGGTCTTGAAAACATTTGCATAACATTTTATTAAACACATTACTTTACATCCAGGTTTTCTTCTTTTTGAAAAAAACATAGTTGTATTTTATAGTCTTTATTCAATAAAGCACAGCCTCACAAAGAAATGAGTGCCCATTTTAGCAAGTAAGAAAATTAGAAATTTAAAAAGATGTCATCTGGTACTTGATTGTTTTGAAATTAAGGTATTAGTATAATGTAAACAAATGTCACATTTACAAAAGGCATTTTTTTTTGTATCATTATCAAATATTCATGCAGATGTTTATTTCAAACATGTGATATCCTTTTAAATCGGTGTTTTACAATATACTATTATTATATTTTATACTCTACAAAATAAAAAAAGAAGTCAGTTTTGGCACTTTAAGTATAAAATGACTTACACGAACAAAGTCCATGTAAAGAGCACAGTTTCAGGGATTACTGAAACAATCAGAAATCTTGTTTAAGACTTTGGAAAGTTTGAGTAGAAAAAAGTCACATACCTGTACTAAGATTTCATATCTGTGAAATGTTATAATATTTAACTGTTAGTTTTCCATAAAAAATGTTAGTGTAAAGCATTGATGAGAAAAGGGAACTTGACAAATAAGTATAGAGGAGTGAGGATAGATTTTTTGTTAGTGTTAAGATGGCACCAATGGGATTTTTTTCCAACCTGTGTGTGAAAGTTTTGAACCTCACTTAAGAGGTTAGTAAATTTAAATTACATGTTGCTTTATGTAAAAGAGCCTTTCTTAAAGTCTAACTTCAAGCAAAACCTAGCTTTTAGAGAAAGGAATAGAAGCTCTGTCAGATTTTTACTTGGTGCCCCTGCTGGTGAGATTTTCTTTTACATTCCATCCATACAAGAAGCGTGGATGAATATCTCCAGTAGGGGCACCGACAAAAAACACAAACACAATTTAAGTAGAGTAGGGAAGAGTTAAAACTTCTGACAATGTTTTTATTGCTTTTCATGCCTTCCTGTCCTGGTAAAAAAAATGCATCCCATATTTCTTGTACGGTTGTCACTGGGACAGGAAGTAAGGAGGTGTGGTCACATAACGATAAAACCAAGTAGACATTTTAAACATTTCCTCATACTATCCAAAACTAAAAAGAGCTCTGGATTAAGCTAGGCTGAAGCTAGGCTTTAACATTTGCAGAAAAATATGAAAATGTATAAATGGCCAAAATTTACAAGTGATTTTGAGCATCAATTGCAATTAGCTGTCTTTTATAGGCCACTTGGGTAACGATGAAAAGGTGCTCTTTATCATGCAGGGGAAATTTCCTGTAGAAAAATCTCTTTAAGAGTAGCCCCAATGTTATCCTCTTCTATAAAGAGCATCAAAGCACACCAACTCGGCCACTGTCACCATCTTGCAGGTATTGCAGTGGGTTTTGACACTCAGGCAACTGTGCAAGGATTGACAAATATTTCCCTGTTTGTCATTCTCAGAGATATATCTATCTGTCTGTTGCTAGACTTGGGGACCTATTAGAACTTAGGGGGACCTAAAAGCTAATAATAAATAATTGTGAATAGGCAGGCTCTTTTTTGCATAAGAGACATGCAGTGTCTCTTCTCCTATACAATACCCTTACCTGCCTGTTCACAATTCTCTGTAGCATGTCCACCATAGAATGTTTACAACCACATGAGTGACATCATCCCACACAGGCCAATCAAGATGGCCAAAAACTGGTACCCAGAAGAAGCTGGGAATAAGATGCCAGCTCCAGCAAGAGACCTTATGGTGTCAGACTGTTGGAGCATACATGAGTGTTCCTGCCTTTAGTTCCACTTTAAGCTATCTGAAGTAAAGTTTGCATTTTTGTAGGTGTTGTTTTCTGAATTTACAGAGCTGACTTGCAACAACTTGATAGAAGAATATTGCTGCCTGCATACATGTCAACTATCTCAATTTATCAACATGGGTCTTTCCACACACATATATCTGTAAATGGTATTATTAGCTATTAAGTAGATTGAATTTTAAAGTTTATATAAACCCTAAATCTAAGGCTATCAGCTAGACAACCAATTGATGGGCTATGCACAGCAGGCTGAGCTTGCTGCTGCTGATTGGGAGTATGTAGCTTAATGCTGTTGGTTTGCAACAGGAGGAGCTGATGATGGGAGGATCTCTAGACAAGAAACTTTGCAGTAGATTCACAAATTGAAAACTGTATACAGTAAGTCATGCTAAAAAATAGATTTTGGGTTTACATGCACTTTAAGTTGATTGATAAAGTAAAAGGGAAAGACCTAAAATAATTCTAACTAACTAGAATGCTAATTCTATCAAAAAATACAATGCAAACATTTCCACTACTTTTGCAGTTAATTTCAGTGGTCTGAGACAGCCAAATAGCAATTTCAATGGTAAACATACTGGTTGTACTACTTACTGTGGATCTATTTGTACTTGACAATCTAAAGTGTTACTAAACCCAGGACCCTGCATTCACTCTAATCTCCCACAATACACAGAACATGGAAATGCAATTATTTTAGTAAATATAAACTGCTAAATATATTTTCTCATCAGCAGTTAGAGCAGTCTAGTAACTTCTATAAGTGTCTGGTTAAAGCTTGTAGGAGGAGTTTTCATTCTCCCTCGATTGTCCTATGGGAATGCAGGACCCCTGACCCTCTGCCTGGACAGTGCTGATTGACCCTGTGCTGATCACATGCACTCTCCCAAGAATAAAAAAACTCTCTAGCAATACACACCAAACTGAGCATTATATTGCTTTAGGAACTGCTTTTCCAACTATCGGAGACCATGGGGATTTTTTGTATGCCTCAACCACACTTGTGGACCTTATAGACGAGACAGTGGACTGGGTATAGAAGATTTCTTTGAGAAGAAGAGGAAATGTTGGTTATTTTAATTTATTGGAAGAAAAAAATGTACTTCTTATATGTATTTTAGCCCTCCTAATTGATCCTTTAAAAAGCCGCTTTGTATGCAATACTTGGTGGTAAGAAAGAGAAAAGTGTGTTGAACAATTCACACTGCTTTGGCACAGGTTTGCTGGTTATATATTTCCAACTATGACATCAGTAAATATTAAAATTTTTGAAAGTGCCAAAGATGCCTTATCAAGAGGCATCCACAATACAAATGTAGTCTATGTAACAAGTTGATTGAAACACAAACAGATTAAAAAAAATGAAAATCTTATTAGATAAAATATTTCTTCATTCTGTTAAAAACATATCTCATTTGACTTTCCATTGGGATCTAAATATGATCCAAACCACTAAACTCATACAGCCATCCTATAAAGTTGCTCCAGTCTCATATATTCTATGGATTAAAAACTATTCTTCATTAAAACTTCTGTATGTTTCCTATAATCCTCTGATCATAATGGCTGTGCCACCATTTTCGTTATATATCATGCCATATTTCTCAATAAAAACTTTGTACGGAAAATAAAATCACATCTTCACATTTCTTTTTTTGGTCCGGCAGTGTTGTACATAATTTTTAGTACCCAGTAGACCTGTAGCCATATCTACTCTAACACACATTAAACCCTGTTCAGTGTTAATGGAATTATGAAAAAAGAACAATCATGAAAAGGTGGACGAGACATCCACTAATCAAGGATGCCCCCACCACTTGAGCACCTTTTCTTTAGTACAATCTGCACTTTTAGTTAGAACAAAATAATGAGCAAATTACAGAAGTACTAACTAACAAAATTAAACAGTTATATCATTGTAAGTGAATTACACCCACACTTTGTCAAAGTAGACTGTGAGGACAGATCTGCACTAAATTCTGGCAAGTCAAGTGCAATTATTTCACAATAACAGAGCTGAATTTTATAATCTGTACAAGGGCAGTCACCGTTGTCCTAGCAGAAGCAACTGGACTGTTGAAAAAACTACTACATCATAAAGTATTATGTGCTTGTGCAGATATGTTGTTTAGATTTGGACCAAGCATCACCTCTTCATATGTGCATAATCTGCAAATGTAAATATTTTACATTAAATACATTTTTCCTAATTTTTTTTTAGGTGGAACCCATAATTTCATAGATTAAGGAGGAGGAAATGTCGGAGTTGGCACATTCATCAAATAAAGTGTCTAAGTTCCTTTGTTCCATTGTTTTGTTCCTAACAGTATCTCTTTTTTTTCTTTCAGTCACTTTTGCTTAAAGAAACTGATTGTATGATGCCTTTTTTTGTGTTATTCGCATTGGTTAGAATTCTTTGCATTGTGCTTTTATTCAGTTCCATTCTGCACAAGTTTGTAATGTTCAATTGTCCATACTGGTAAATAAAACTGCAAACCAACTGACCATGTCTAATTTTGGCACATTTAAGGTTGTTTTCTGCTTCATTTCCAAACTAATAAGAGCACAAGCTGTATGAAAGTAAAACTGTTTCTGGTAGAAACCAATGGAAACAGAATATTGTTTTCATTCTTTGTAGGTACGTGTTGGTGATGTTCCTTTGTAGAAGATATTCCGAGTGCTTTCGGGACTGTTACTCCTCTCTGGGATTAAGATAATGTTAGTCTTTCTTCTTAGAGTAGAGTCACGGCTTGATGAAATAGATACAGTCTCTGAGCCAATTTCACTGCCCTCTACTGGTGTCACCCGTATCGTGGTTATTCCATGAAGGAGGTGGTCATTATCAATGTTGCTTCGTTTTCTTTCTGTAGTCCCAAAAGTGTCTTTTAATGACTCACAGCTTTCTGAGTCTCTGTTGAGGTCATTAAGCTCATAAGCTTGACGCAACGTTCCTTTTTCAGGAGCTTTCCATTTCCAGGATCCACTCCCTTCTCCTTCTAATGGCATCTGGATAATCGGCCTGTTATTTTCAGGATGGGCCTCAATCCGTACTATATTTGTGGGTTCATGTTCTGTCAGGGCCTTGTATCTGATGGATCCAGTGCAACTAACTGTACTTCCTTCTGACCCTTTGGGGCTACCCTGCAGCATTCCTTGCTGTTTTGACATAGCTATGACCTGCATAATCCTTGGTTGACTATTACTTCTACAGGAAACACTTTTCTCTGCCACCTTGAGCCACTTTGATCTAGCCGAACTGCATTTAGGTGACGTGGATATGATATTCTCATGGGTTTCCTCTGGGATATGCACCAACTGAGATGACCCAGGACGTGATTGTATAGACACTCTGGGCCCACCAGGAATACCTGTATTGTTACAACCTGGCACACTGCCAGGCTGTAATTTAATGTATGGGTTGCCCGGGCCAATATGGTCTCCATTAACACCAACCCTAACAGGCTCAGAGCTTGATCTCATTTCTATCACTCTTTGTGGAGAAAGACCAGATTCTGTCTCAATTACCTGCAAAGACAGCTTCCGACTTTCATTTTTAGTCTTCCATTGAGAAAGAAGTTGCTTTGACCGAGCTGAATCCATTGAAGCATGGATTGTAGCATTTCTCCTAGCTGGATCTTCCAATGAAGGAGTATGAACTCTGGGAAGAGTATTGCTAAATGTGACCATATTTTCTTTGCCCATGGGGCTTCGAGGAGTTATTACTTCTACATCAGTACTTGCTCTCTTTATATTGGTAAGCGAGCTTGATTCTCTATTGTTTCTGTTCAAGATATTTTCAGAGGGGTGAGATGAAATACCATCACTGCTGCTGCCATTTTTTCCTGGTAGTATCCTACTGGTGTCTTGGCTAATGTCTGTTAAAGACCTTAATGGCTCTCTGAGTGGTGGAGGAGGCTTCTGTGGGATGTTGTCTTCGCTGGGCTGAAAGTTTCCAACAGCATAAAGGCCCTAGAGTATAAAGATATACGATAATAAAAACAATTACACACAGGTCTGTTGCAAAAACATCCTGAAAAGTATGCTACTAACCTATATTCAGTTATGGAGTCATAATGGTATTGTTTATACTTTCATTTCCTCCTTCTACTTAACCACACATGTAGGCTTCTAACTCTTCCATCAACAACCATATGACCCTCAAATAATAGTTTTTCTGTCTGACACACAGCCCATTGGATATGTCAAATGACCTATTTGCAGACATAGGCCTAAAAGTAGTTGGTGGAAGGACTTTATATGAGATGATTGTACTGAGTGCAATTTACATTGAAGACCGATTTCAATCTGTTGAGAGGGTTTACCTTTAAAAGGACAAACAAAGCAGAGAAGAAGGAGCTTCTAAGTTTAGTAATAAAACACTTTAATGACATGACAAGGAAGGGTTAAAAACACTTACAAGATAGAAGTGAAAAACAGGCATATCAATGAATCCATAACGTCCAGCGGGATGCCTCCTGGGAGTAAAGACAGCTGCAGGTGGATGTTCCAGCCATCCAGCGGTGGTAAACACTGTGTCTCTGATCAAAGATGGAGAGCCGTGCTGTCAGGACCAACATGGAATCCAGGTAACTGGAAGTGATGTCAGAGTGGGCGGGCGATGTTTCAGAGCATGCCCAGTTGCTCCTTCTTCAAACCAGCGACTGGGCATGCTCCAAGACATGTCCCGGCCACTCTGGCGTCACTTCCGGTTATCTGGAACATCCACCTGCAGCTGTCTTTACTCTCAGAGGGCATCCCGCTGGACGTTATGGATTCTTTGATATGCCTGTTTTTCACTTCCATCTTGTATGTGTGTGTGTTTTTAAACCCTTGTCGTTCTTTGTCATTCAAGTGTTTTCTTACTTCACTTAGAAGCGCCTTCTTCTCTGCTTTGTTTTTCCGATAGAGTGTGCTTCCCTCTTCTGAAGTGCTGCTGGGGTGCATTAATCACATTTCAAGAGCCAGTCATGTATTATTTGTTAAAGTCTCCTTGTTATCCAGAGCGCACTATTCTCCACACACCTCTAAAAGGACAGCTGTCATTTAACGCTATTTTTTGACAACCTTTTGCCTATTAGCTCCTACAAGTTGCCCCTGATGAAGGGACTCTATAGGTAGTCCCGAAACGCGTAGGCCCAGGTGGAAGACTACACGAATATACATTTGAATCCCACATCAGTATATTCATTTTTTATCTATTGTGTATTGAGTGAACTGTATCAGACTTTTTTCTATTTGTATTTTTGTATATTTGTATCAATAAAATTGTTTTTTACTACTTCATTGCCTTTAAAGTCCCACCTATCTTTTGAGGGTCAGTTTTTCTTCTTCTTATACCAGGGATGGTGGCAACTCATATGACCTACTTGGATGGTATTCTCCTTTTTATATCTTAGCTCAGAAAATGGGCATTTTTGATTTGACAGATTCGGCTCCCATTGATTGCAGTGGGGTTTGGGTCCAGCATCTGAACTTCTTTAAAGCCCACCAAACCCAGCTCGGGCTGAACTCTGGGCTGTCTTGTTCATACCTACTCTACATTATTATGCTACAAGCTTCCTCTTTAAACACACTTGCTGCGGTCTATTGACATAATTCTACCACCACAGGTCATCTCTCCGACCCCTATGTGATGAAGAACTGCCATTCATACTTCCAGACTGACCTAAAAATGCTGAAATTAGCAGCCAGGAAATTTGTGTGCAGCTGCAACTTTGCATACACTATACCTCCCAACTTTCTGAGATGGGAATGAGGGACACCTATTAGCAAAAGTATGTAGGAATAGGACACACCCCTTGCAACACCCCCTTAAAGGAGAACTGTACCAAAAAAAACATTATTGGTTGAACCCACAGGTGCTTTTTTACCACTACTATTCCTTTATACTAGTTTTTGGAATTTTCAAATGCAGCAATTCAGAAATTGGATGAAAGATTTAGCAGTGGAAAATACTTTTTTAAAAGATAGGTGGTGCATTTTATATACGACTATATAGATCAGACCAAATGAGGGACAAATGAGGAGGAAAGAGGGACAGAGGGACTTTATTCCAAATCAGGGACAGTTCCTCGAAATCAGGGACAGTTGGAAGCTATGCATACACTGTGCGGCTATGTATGGAGTGCTCATATCCAGTTATCTGCTAGGTGCTGCTGATTTGCTTTAAGCTAATTTCCATAGCATGCTGATCAGTGATATGTCAGGATGGCTGGTATTTATGGATCACCGCAGCTCCTCTTCATAAGGGAGGGAGACAGACTGATCAACAGCAGAACAATTATGCCGGTAGGCTGCAAGAGGAGTGCGCAGAGATTGGGAACACATGATAACATTAAACAGGCTGTAAGACATTAAAAAAGAATAATTAAAGGCAAATTATAATAGTGGCATGTAGGTGTTTTCATTAATCAAGGAATATGCTGATTTCAGTAAGAGTTTGTTTTTCTTAAAAGGAGGTTTACGTTATATAACTAAAAGAAAGCAACCAGCAGTATAATAGATTGCCTAAAATGCCTTCACCTGTAACTTTCTCTGGAAAGCTTTGTGTGCTTAAATATGTATTATTTAAATGTGCATTTAATATAAATGAGAAAAAAAAAACATTGCATTTACTGGCACTAAATATAGGCAGCTGGAAATTTTCATTTTAATATTTACTGCAATAGTTGTATTTGAAAGCATATCTAGTCCAACCTTTTTGTATATGGAATAGTTATAACCTATGTTAAGTTTTTTTTTTTTTTTTTTTTTTTTTTGCTGTCTGTGTCCCATCTAGGAGGATACCCTTGACTTTTTGTCTCAAGATGAAGGAAGTAAAAGGAGAGCTCACCAAAGTAAGTGAAATCTACTCTTCTTATATAGTTGTCATAGAAACAGCTCTCCCAGTTGGGAGATTTCCCCTTTAGTTTCTGTTCCAGTGATACAATTTTGGATTTTTTTAACCTTTAGTCCTGATGACTGTAATAACTGGGCTAAATAGAAGAGGTGAATCTCCTCAGTGGGGACACATACCACAATAACAATCTTACAGAGGTACTAACCTGTCTATACTCTTTAAAAATGCATTTAGATACACTTTAAAGCGTACCTTGAGTCATTTTTTTTCATCTTTCCATCTATTAAATCTTCTACCCTTGTTGTTTTACCTTTGGATAGTAAAATATTTTTTTCTATGCCAGTAAATACCTTATACAGCCCACTTCCTGTTTCTTGTCTGGTCATTAGCCAAGGCTTATGACATCATGCACAGCTCTCTCTCTAACTCTCATGAGAGTTTGCCAGGAAGGGAGGGGGTGAGTCGTAAGAGGGCCAATGAGATCTGCAGATCTGGAGGTGTGCCTCCGTGTGTCTGTGTAAATCCAGGAAGTGAACAGACAGCATTTTCAGCTTCCCACAGTTAAAATAGATGCAGCCAGACTGGAGGTGTTCTGTACACAGAATGCGTACAGACCACCACCCAGAAACATAGTTTCCTGCTTGTGTGATTGGCTCACTGATTTTCCCAGAAGTCTGCACTAAGATAGAAGTCAGAATTCAGGCATCCCCTGCAACAAAAAATTCATAAGACTTCATAAGAAATCACGTTTAAAGGGATGCAGACCCGGCAATTTTCCTCATTAGAGCCCTGAAAGTGCAGCAGATGATTTATAATTATGAAACCACTCTCCACATGTACACGGACAACCCAAATGTAGGAATCTGCAACAAAGTTTGTTAAAATCCTTGTATTGTACATAGATCACCCAGAGGGGAATGTTTTTTCTCAACAAGAGTGGAGTTATGCTTTTACACACACACTTATGAAAAACAAGATTCAAAGAAGAACATGTGGCTGATAAAATAACACATATAAAAGCTTGTATATGTGGCTGATAAATGACTCATAATAGCCTGTGCATAAATGACCCATAAAACACGTACATGTGGGTGATAAATGACACATATAATACTGTAAATATGGCTGACAAATTACACATAAAAATGTGTACTGTACATGTGCATAATAAATGCACTTAAAAGCCTGTGCATGTGGATAATAAATGACACATAAAAGCCTGTACACATGGCTGATAAAATGGGACACATAAAAACCTATACACGTGGCTGATAAATGACACACAGACACCTGCATGCATGGCTGTTAAAATAGGACACATAAAACCTGTACACGTGGCTGATTAATGCTGCATGAAATCCAGTAGATGACAATTGTGGTAAAATGGTGCATGTTATAATAGATGATAGATGATTAGGCTGTCTGTTTCTGAGCATGTGTTGGGTTATGTTAGCAAAAGGTATGTGAAAGGCCAATTCTACTTACTAGATAGATGGCTATTCCACCTCCCAACAGGAATCCACTGTAAACATCAATGGGATGATTCTTGTACTGAGTTATACGAGTGAGGCCACATATTATTCCACATATTATAAAGGAGAAAACCAGCAGTGGTTTCAGTAACTTGGATGAATCTGTTAATGTTGCATTGAAATACATCTGTAAGGCAAATAATTTTTTACATGAGTATTTTAGCTGCTCCAATCAAACGTGTGTAAAGTAGGAGTACATAGGGATCCTTGTACAAATTGAACTAAATAACCATACAACTGCTTAATTTATCCACCCTCTTTTTTATTGTTTTCCCATATGGAGGGGTCACATCATTGACACTTGAAAGGAAAAAACTAAATAAAGCTGACCATACATGATTTTTTTTTTTTTAACAAAATTAACAGATTTACAAAGGAAGTGGATGGAGGAATCCCCTCCTGCTTGGACCTTGTATTCTGACAGTAGAATCAGCCATTGTTGGAATAGCTGATCAGCATTTGCAGCTGATCTCCATGAAAAAATTTCCAACATACAGTATCCCATCAACAAAACTGAAAACACAAGTATTAGAGCCTACACGTTGATCAAAATTTGACCAGCCCCTGTATGGCCAGCTTGTTTTTAAAACTCTATCAGCTTTAATTGTTGTGTGTGTCCCAGCTGGGAAGACTCCCTCTCATATCCTGTGAGGTCACACAGGCATGAAGTGAAGGGAAGTTCTTTAACTGGGATACAAATATTAATACATGGCCTTTTATTTAGTAAGTAGGGAAGGTATAAGACCTGTGTAAGATTTTTACTGCTGTTTGCACCACCACTGGTATTCCTCCTACTCCCTGTGTGATCACTAATAGATGATAGGAAATAAACAGTTTAAATTGCAACAAACACCAATAAGAAAAATCCACCAGAGTTTCTAATCTCTGTATATACACTCTACCATAGCTATGTTTCTATGTTCTATTCTAATTGCATTAGCTTAGTAGTGTCCCAGAGTTATGCTGATAATACATTTCCCAATTTCCCTTTGGGAGTAATCAAGTATTCTGTATTCTCACATTTTATCCGATCACAACTGAATGCAGGTGTTGGTCCTAACAGCACCACCTGACTTGACAAACTTTGAATCTGAAAAATCGTAGAAGCTGGACAAGGAATTATCAGCTGAAAAGTGACTGCAGCCAATCAGATGCAGTTGCTGTTTAGGTATTCTGACAGCTGCAGGAGGAGAGGTTGCCAGAATACAATAGCTGGCAGGAGAGATTCCTCCACTCATGTTGTTTAGAGTTGATGGGTGAAGTGATTGATTTCTCCCGTTCAGCCCACGGAGCTGGCTGAACATAAAAAATTCTACTGTGTATGGTTAGCCTTATACAACAAAACTAGCCTTACATACTGTAGTAGGATTTCTATAAGCTTAAGCTCACTAAATTGTCCACCGTAAGCTTTGGGCACTACTGCTTGCACCTCGCTGGGCTCTGTGATTCCTTTGCATGTCACTGGAGGACACAGTAGTAAAGTAATGGCTGGCAGGAGAAATGACAGCGTTCAACAGGATAGACACTATCAAAGTGGCACCCAAAAGAACACACTACCCACTGGAAAGGTAAGTATTAAGCTTCTTCTTTTAAAAGGTTGCCTTTGTTTAACTTTTTTCTTTGACAACAAGGTCACTTTAAATAGGCTTAGTGATATGTGTTAACTAAGGTTAGGGAAGCTAGGTTCCATGTAATGCAATGAGGAATGCTTGATTAGATACATCAACAATTAGCCTCCATACAAAGGCTCATTTTAGCTCTCCTGGAGTAACAATCAATCGCTGGAATAGTACAGGTTTATTTCCCATTAACAGTGCCTTTAATGTGGACTTGCTAATTAGTGAGAGAGATTTACTTCACATATATACTGTACATGGCTGAGTTTATAAAAAAGTGCATTCTGGTTAAACAAATACTCTATGACTTTTAATGTTCTCCCAAAGGATGAGTTAATCATCTACTCTAACCGGGTTAATCATCTACTAACTGAGTAAAGTTAATTGCTCTTGACTTATAATTAATGTACTGTACATTGTAAGATATCATAGCATGTAACAGTTTCTCCAAGGTATTTTGCAATTTAATATTTAGAGAACAGTATTAAGTGTTATGTTATCACTAACATAACTATTTCTATATCATACTATTTCTTTAAAGGCTGAACCATAAGGAAAACACTTAGGGGTGCACTCATAAAAAACTTTGCATAGCAATTCACCCAGTAAAAGTGCAAGTACATTCATTTTGTGTGAATTGCTATGCAAATGTGTGCATTTTGCAGTGTGAATTGCTATGCAAACCTTATTTACACATCCCCAAATATTGTTCCCAAATAATGTAGGTATGTTGTCAGTAAAATACTATTAAAAGCATTTGTAAATTCATCTAGCGCAAGCACCTGGATTTGACTTTCTGTGAGTCTCTTGCAATCCCCTGTACAGCAGCAGACTAGGAGAGGGAAGATCAGAACTAAAAGCCAATCAGCTGTGTGGCAGCTACAGGATGACAAGACATATGTTGACCTTTTGGCTAAGATCAAGTGTAGTATCTGTTCTTATCAGTTTCCAGGAGGTGGCGCTTGCTTCCGTCCCTGATCTATGGCGAGATAGAGATGGGATGGCGGTTGCTATGCAAAACCTACTGGAGTAAAGGTGACCTGGAGCGGTTTGTAGCCGAAAGGGAAGCCTTCTGATGGGGATGGAGAACCACGGGGTCTGAGCCGGAGGGTCGGGACCCTGGCCTTCTGGCCTGGATTGGGGCAGATCTAGCTCTGGACAGTTATTCGGGAGAGAGCGCTGGCTCCCCTTTCTCCCACCGGGGGGAGCGGCCAGTATTTCCCGAATGTAATTAGGTAGGAGGGACGGAACGACGGTGAAGCCTGATGGTAAAGGGCTCTCACCAAGCTTCCAGAACTCCATGCCTTCCTGCCTGGGGTGGGGTCTGCTGTGGTCTGGGGACCAGGGTTGGTCTTTGAAAGCCTATGGAGTAGTGCCCCTGGAGTGGCAGTCCAGGGGTGCCATAAAATCACTGTGAGTGGCAGTCACTTTGATTTGAGGCACCACGATCACTGCACCATAAAAAACATGCTTTTTTAGCACCTGCCTCTTGGGCCGGGCCTTTTGGCTAGGACCAGAGGAATTTTTTATTCCTGGCCGGAGGGCCTGGTCATTGTTTTACACAATGGCCACCTTTTTCACTCTCCTCTCCACTATCCCTTCCCCACTTTTTATTTATTTTCTTTCTTTTTTGATTGAAATCCTGTGTTTGTCACGTCTTGTTCACGTTTGTCACTGTGTGATGAGTAAGGACGGGTCCTCGGGCCAGCCCTGAAAGTCTTGGGAAGGGGTGGTCATGGCCTTTTGGCTTCGTCCGCCCTAACCCATGGGGTCTCCCTTCGGGGGAGCCCTACCTAGTACTTGGGTGGGTTCTGCCTCGGCAGACCTTCCAGAGAATGGGGTCTGTCTGGTTTCGGCCAGATAGACCATTGTAAAGTACCTTTGTCCCCGTCTGGAGCCTAACGCCCTGGGGGATCAGGGAATTGGCACGTCTTGTGTACCCGTTGCACTTTTTTGTGAGCACTCTTTATGTGTGTGCACATTTTTTATGCACCGGGTGAAGTTTTTGGGTGTGTTATGCACGCCATAGGCTTTGAAAAGAAAAAGACATATGTTGACAGGAGGGATGAGCAGAGAGATTATGGTAGTTTATCAGTTTGCATCTGCTCCTGTATTGTTTAATCACAAGCTGGAACAAGAGGGTGACATGGCTGTATTACCTAGCTGCTGTATAGAAAGGTTTGGTCACCTACATGGCTCTGATGTCTGGCAGTGATCTGCATATCTTAGGACCAAATGTACATAATTATAAATCCTCTGACGAAAGCTGCCATATATGCACAACATTGTAGTTCAGTTGAATATTGAGCTCTTTTCCTGGGTTTCGGCTTTATCCATTTACTTTATTTTTTCTTTACTTGTTTACAATTTTTAAACTTTGTACATGTCCATATGTTCATGTAGTAAAAACAGGTATAGGGGCTCATGCACGCAGCCGTGTCTGTCCATATATCATAAGTTCAGTTTTATTTTGCCAACAGATAGCCCATAGGTGCTGCATATGGCTGCCAAAAGAATCCAATGGATATACGTGGCTATACATGTGTCAACGCAAATACTAGGGATGGGCCAAACACCCCCAGTTCGGTTTGCACCAGAACATGCAAACAGGTAAAAAATTTGTGCGAACATGCAAACCCTATTGAAGTCTATGGGACACGAACATGAAAAATCAAAAGTGCTAATTTTAAAGGCTTATTTGCAAGTTAAAAAGTGTATGGGGACCCGTGTACTGCCCCAGGGGACATGTATCAATGAAAAAAAAGTTCTTAAAAAGGCTGTTTTTTTAAGGAGCAGTGATTTTAAGAATTCTTAAAGTGAAACAATAAAAATGAAATATTCCTTTAAATGTCGTGCATGGGAACAAGGGCCTCATCCCCACAACCATTGCCCAGTGGTTGTGGGGGTCTGTGGGCAAAGGGCTTATCAGAATCTGGAAGCCCCCTTTAACAAGGGGGCACCCCAGATTCCGCCCCCCCATGTGAATGGGTATCGGGTACATTGTACCCCTACCTATTTACCAAAAAAAAGTGTCAAAAAGTAAAACCCACAAGAGACAGTTTTTGACAATTCCTTTATTAAAAAAAAAAAGTGTCCCGTGATGTACATCCATCGTCAATCACACCACCAGACAGACTCGAAAAATAGAAAAAAAATACGAAAATACGTTGCCTCCATGGGAGGCGTCCCGCCGACTGCTGTCTTTTCGTTGTGACAGCTGTTATATAGGCAAGGACGGGGCCACCCGGTGATGTACCCGTATGACCCCGCCCCCTTTGAGGCAGATGAGGTCAAAATGGGCAGGGTCACTCGGTTACGTCACTGGGTGGCCCCTCCTTTGCCTATATAACAGCTGTCACAACGAAAAGACAGCAGTCGGCGGGGCGCTACACATCCAGGCAGAGAATATTTTTTATTTCCTTCTATTTTTTGGGTCCATCGGGCGGCGTCATTGAAGATGGATGGACTTTTTTTTAATTTCCTTTTTAATAAAGGGGTTGTCAAAAAACTGTCTTTTGTAGTTTTTACTTTGCACACTTTTTTGAGTGAAAGGGTAGGAGTACCCTGCCTTTGGCCAATTATGGCTCTCATAGCAGAGTGCACTGTGATTGGCCAAAGCATGCAGGTCAGGTGCATGCTTTGGCCAGTTATCAGATATCAATGCACTGTGATCTCGCAGTGCATTATGGGGCGTTCCACGGCGTGCAAATTTGGCACAAGTGCCCCATAATGTTAAGAATTCTGTGAACGGGTGAACACCAGATGTTCCAATCAAACTTACGTGCGACTCGAACCGCGGCAGCATCTCTAGCAAATACATGCAGTCGTATAATTCTGGATGCAAATTTCTACGTCCACAGCTGTACGTATACACATGTTTATCCAGATACATGTGTATACACACGTTTAGGTGCATACAGCTATTGACTTCTATAGGCGACTGTCAGGGCCGCTGATAGGGGGGGACCACTAGTCCTCTTGTAAGGGGTCCGAGCACACAGGGGGCCAAAAAGGGAGGGGGATTGGTGAGGGGCGACAATCGTGTCTCTCCTCCTCCAGCAGCTGAAAGCTGGTCTCTCCCCTCTCCCTGCTGCCAGTTTTCAGCTGCTGGAGGAAGAGAGAGACACAATTGTCGTCCCTCACTAATCCCCCTCACTGTGTACCCCTCCCTCAGCTCTGGCTCTAATGTTAGCTCTGCTAGGTGAGTTTGTTAGTTCTGTAACGTTGTTGCTCTCCTTGTAGTTCCCCCATCTCATCTATCCTATCTCTCTGATCCTGGAGCTGATCAACTGTATTCCAATGGGTTCCAATGGGGTGAAGAATTTACTGTTACACCAGTTCCATAGCTGCCTGTTTTCTTGTCCCAGTGCAGTGTAGTGGGCTTTATGTAACTGGATTTTCCGCTCCTCTCCCCCAGACTGCTTCCTGACCTATGCAACTTTGCTTCTTCTCCCCTACACTGTCAGTTCCCCCTGCAAATCTATGTATCAACTTCTTCTATATAACCATTTACTAACTGATCTGGTCATAGTAAACTCCATTTTGTATCTTGTATCTACAGGTAAGCCTATAATAGGGCTTACCTGTAGGTACAGTGTATAAACGTAGTAGCCAATGAAAGCACCAGCGCATGTGCACTGTGCTCTCAATGGATGGCATACCATCCATTGAGAGAGCTGTGCTGTGACCATGACTACTGCACGCATGCGTTGCGTGGGAGTTACATCATTGCAGTTTGGCCAAACGACTGGAGCCCAAGAGCTCAGAGAGAAGATCAGACAAAGATGGAATCCTCTAAGTAGTGGCAGCAGGCCTCTGGAGAGATCTGTTTTTTAGTTAAGTCTGTCATAATAATATTTCACCGAAGCATGTCCCCCCCTCTCCCAACAGGGATGTTAAAAAAATGGTTAGAAAAGTATAACTAAGGGCTCATTCACACAGGTACTCTGGCTGTGGGAAGGAGGAGTTTGGGGTGGAGCCACTTGTCATTCTGTAGGGATGCAGCACCTGTACAAACACAGCCGCAGGCCCTAATTTGACAAGTGTACAGGTGCAGGTGAGTGGCCCCCAAATGCACACTGTCTGTACACCTACATCCCCAAACCTGTCAAATGAGGACCTGCAGCTGTATTTGCACAGCTCCAGGTGGCTCAAGCCACATAAATGAACCACTGATTCACACTGTACAGACCACAGCACCCATTTGCATGAGCCCCAAGACCTTATCCACAAAGAGCTTTATTTATTAACCTCCCTGGTGGTATTCTA
Organism: Aquarana catesbeiana; assembly: GCF_042186555.1. Lineage (NCBI taxonomy): Eukaryota > Metazoa > Chordata > Amphibia > Anura > Ranidae > Aquarana > Aquarana catesbeiana. Next base: position 233,946,843 of record NC_133330.1, on the reverse strand, counting down.
GAGTGTGGCTTGGGGTGAATTTTCATTACAAAAAGCGGTAACCCCAAGCCACACTCGGGATTGCATCGCAGTATCCTGGTAAAATTACTTACCTTGTCCCCAGGATCCTGCGATGTCCTCCCGCTGTATCCGCAGGCTGTGTCCTCCACCCGATTCATCACTGTGTTTGTCTCTGTTCCCTGCGAGCATCGCAACGCATGGGGCGGACCCCAGCGGCAAATTAAAAAAAGTGAAAAATACAGAACCTATACAATAAACTGTAATCTGTAAGAATACATTACTGTATCAAATCATTTCACCTCCCTTGAGTCCCTAGTATTTTGTCCAGTGCCCTGCCTGCAGTTTTATATTATATATACTATACTTTCTGCCTGAAAACTTGAGAATGTCCATGGCATCCAAAAAGCGTCTCTTTATGTCAAACATGGTTTTAGATCAGCTAGAAAACAGCGATAGTGAATTAGAATCACTTGCAGAATTGAGCGATAGTGAATCGTGGGGAAATTCGTCATCAAACACTGAAAGTGATGACAGTGACAATTCTGCAACTGAGCAAATTTCAGTGTTTTTGATTTGATTACATTATTGAATAAAATGTATTATTATTGTATTAGTATTTGTTATAATTATTTATAGTTATTTATTATATTATAATTCCTGACCTATGCAACTTTGCTTTTTCTCCCCTACACTGTCAGTTCCCCCTGAAAATCCATGTATCAACGTCTTCTATATAACCATTTACTAACTGATCTGGTCATAGTAAACTTCATTTTTTATCTTGTATCTACAGGTACGCCTATAATGTAATCACTGGCAGCCACAATAGGTCTCTCATGACAGTTTAATATGAATGTTGTTGTACCATGTAATCAATAAAAGAGACTCAGATAGCCAGATGGTCTCTGCTTAGAACCTAATCTGTCAACAATTTCAATGTCTGATTTTTCAACAAATTAGCTTAATTGCAACAATAATCACATTGTTTTCAAGGTTACATACTATCTTCCATGTATACTCAGACAACATTTGTTTAGGATGCAGAACGTGTAGTTTACTCTGCTTTGATTTTAGGTCCAAATCTGACATATTTTCTGATATTATACCTATGACTGGGTATTATGATTAGCATTGTTGGCTGGAACATAGTCTCTAGCAGTCTCACTCCTGGAGCTGTTGGATCAAACAAGCCAGTTGTTCCAATTAAACTGTATCTATACTCCATTTTTTAAAAAATTTTTTGGATAGAGTTGGGAATAATTAATGCCTTTTGAGGCTCTCTTAGGGAGATAACATCAATTTCCTGTCTTGTGAAAATGTTGTCTAAAAGAGAAGAAGAACTTCTGGTTGGAGAGTGTGGACTGTTCAAGTGATTTAATAGTCAGAAGCCACATACCTTGGGACTACATGTCCCATGATTGCACCCTGTCCCTTGCTCCAGCAAGCCCCCCCCCCCCCCAACACACACACTCTTATGCTTAAAGATTTTGCTTCAAAATCAAGCTGCACAAACAAAGAGGCAAAGGGGACAGCTCTAACAGATGTGTATTAGGAATGTATGAGGAATGGTACAACATATATATATATATATATATATATATATATATATATATATATATATATATATATATATATATATATATATATATTGTCAATGGGTTTAATGGCACCTTGAGGGGAGCTTTCTACAGCTCTTTCTGTACACTAGTCATGAGGAAGTGGAAGGCATTTCCCTCAAAATAGCTTGCCTTCTCTTGATCAATACAGATTTGTATTCAAACTCTTTTAGTGTCATGGACTTTTTGTACTGGGTGCTCCTCAACAATCACCCTATAGCTGAAAATCCACTGTGTGTCTTATTTTGAGACCAATAGAGAGGCAGCAGCCCAAGGCTAGAACAAGGTCCAGTCTACCAATCTCATTCACTGTCTGTCCATTCACTTTGAAGGAGGTCTGCCTCTGGGTTAAACCTCTAAGTACCAATGTTCCACTTCTACTGATCAAGCCATATCGCACACACGCACCAACTCCCACACTAAAGACATACTAAATTGGCTTCAGTCTAAATTGACCCTAGTAAATGTATGTGAGGCAGGGGCCTTAGATTGTAATCTCCTTGAGGGCAGAGACTAATATGATTGTACAGTGCTGCACAAATTGTTGGCATTATAAAAATACATGTAATAAACAAGTTCACCTATCTAGATAGGCAGCTAGTGACCCAGCAGTGATTTTCTGGGTCCCAGCATTAATGAATCCCTTGGTGCTGGCTCCTGCTGCCCTTTAAGGGGTGTGGCATTCTGGGAGGTGGGGCGGGAATTGTGACCATGTGACTGCCTTGATTGGTTGTCATGGCGGTCAAACGATGGGAAAACTCCCAATCGTCAGAAGTGATTAGGAGTTTTTCGTGTAACTGCAGGGTTGGTGCTCTCGGCACAGTTCAATCGGTGCTAATGCATGCAAATATGTAGCCCCTTGGCACCAAGGCCCGGCGGCTGAGAGGCCGCATATTTGCGTACGGTCGGCGCCTAGGGGTTAAACACAGTCAGTATTGGCTGTACAGGATTTTTCTTGCTCTTTTTTGGAATTAAACGTAGATTACAGTAATAGAGCTTACATTTTTAACAATACAGAGAGTTGTAATTTTGATACAAAACTCAATAGGAGAAACATAATTTAACAGCTCTGATTGTTCAGGTGCATAAATACAGCAGTGTGTACAGACAACAATAAACTGGTGCATTTAACCAGGGTTAGAGGGGAGGTTAGGAAGGGTGAATAGAGGGTACGGGTGGGTATTTCTTGGGTTTGGAGCACAGGGAGGCTGTTTCTAAGTTCTGGGAGGCGAAGTATAATTGGTCAGGGGAAGATAAATACAGGATTTTTTATTATACACAATATAAGGTTCAGTTTTAAAAAGCTTTCCTGCAGGCATGCAGAAGTTAATGTGTGGGAGTACACAGAATATGACTGCCTTCCCTGAAGCATTAATTAATAGTTAGCAGGTTTGGCTGCCTGCCTCTCCTGCTTGAGCTGTTCTGTCTGTAGGAGGGAAAGAGATGTATTTTCAGCACAGCTAAAAGCTTGTCGTTATGTCAATCAATGTCTGATTTTGTATGGCTTCTAAAGTTAAAATAATGTTTAATATGCAAAATGAGCTCTTTGTCCAGAACCTCCATCAGACAGGTGCAGAATGAACAGACCTCACAGCATCACTTATCCTGCTTATTAACATGCTTACTTGCTGATGATTTGATGTTGTTGCCGCTAACTGTTGAAAGTGAAGCCCTCTATATATCTGCATACTGACATTTATTTAAAGTGACCTTCTTAGTTGCCTAAAAAAATCAAGGTTAAAGTTCCTTTAGTAAAATAAAATCTGTTATACTCACCTCTATGACAGTCCTTGTCTCCTACCTTTGCTCTATAACAGTGCTGTAGCCTCCATCAGTATGGAATAGAGGAAAGATAGGAGGCAAGGCTGCCAGAGAGGTGAGTATAATAACTCTTTACTAACTAGCCTTGATATGCAAATAAAAAAAAAAAATAAATAATAGTTATCCCTTAGAGAAACTTCTGATACACTTCAGTATGTGAGCATTGTTATCCTATGACAGGGAACATGTTAATGGCACAATCACCAGGTGAAAATAAAACCCTACAAAAGTAGGACTGGTACAATCCAATATATATTAAACTTTTTTTTTTTTTTTTTTGAGTACACTTTAATGTTGCAATGAATCCAGATTAAGACATCTATTTATGATTAGGTAACAGTTTAGCTATAAAAGCTTATCAGTCCTAAGATGCTGTGGCTGCATCAGTTTTCTTTTTATTAGGCTAAGTATACTTTTCTGTATATGCAGAAAATTTTTTTTTTTAAAGTTTTGGATACAGTAGTGAGGGTGTAGAACCCCTTTTAGGTTTTTACTGCCATCTGTGTTGCAATCATGGAGATTTGCTCTCTCTAACAAATCTGGTGGCCACTGTAATTGGAATAGAATGTGATGGGAAAATTTTAACTAAAGCCTCGCACACACGATCGGATTGTTGGCCAACAAAACCGTGGACTTTTGTTCAAAGGGCGTCGGCCCAAAATCATCTTGCATACAAATAGGCAAGGAATTTTCGGCCAACAAATACGAACGTAGTGACGTACTATGTTGTTTTTCAGCTCTTTAGCGCCACCCTTTGGGCTCCTTCTGCTAATTTCGTGTTAGCAGAATTTTGGTGAGTGTTGATTCGCGCTTTTCATTTTGCGCTTTTAATTTCGCGCTTTTCATTTTGCGCTTTTCATTTTGCGCTTTTCATTTCGCACTTTTCATTTTACACTTTTCAGTTAATTTCTGAACGGCCGTTTGTCAACCAACCATGTTACGGAATCGGAGGAGATAACGTGTTATTTATTATTGGCCTTGGAGTTATTGCTTTGACATTATTTTTTTGGTTGAAAAATGATTTGATTTGGTATATTTTCCATCTTTTTGGATGCATAGAATGGAGTTTTTGGTTAAGTTCTATTGCCAGATACGTAGCATGTCTAATTTTATTTGTTTTCTTTTTTTCATGCACAATAAAAAATTTGTGGAGAATAATACTTGGCTATGTGTTTTACTTCAAATGACAGTTTGGGAGTAGGCGGTTGCATTTAAAAGATACATTGTAAAATTGACAAGGGACACCAACATAGTTGTATCTTTGATCATAAAAACTACGGGATAATGGTGTTGTGGTAACTTGCCCAAATAAAAAAAAAAAAGCATAATAATATTATTCTTGATATCACTAGAAAAAAAAAGCCTTTGAAAATTTGTTTGCAATAACTTCATCAGTATCACCAGCAAAGCAGCTTCATTATTATCCCATTAAAGAAGAAGAGAATTGTGCGCTGCATTTCGAAATTTCATAATGTGCCACGTCACGAATGTTAATTCTCCATTACGAACGCTAGTTTACAAGACCGACCGCTTCTGGCTCATCCTTGCTTCCGAGCATGCGTGTTTGTACTTTGGACTTTTGTACGATGGACTTGTGTACTCACGCTCGGAAAATCCGACAACAGATGTTTTAAAACCTGCGATCCAACATTTGTCCGCGGAAAATCCGACAACAATTGTCCGATGGAGCATACACATGGTCAGATTTTCCGCCATCAGCCTGTCATCACGTTTCCCGTCGGAAAATCCGATCGTGTGTACGAGGCTTTATAGTCACCAGAAAATGACTAGAGTGGAAATTTGCTCAAGTGATAACTGTTTAACTTAGGACTTTCCTCACTTTGGAGATCTTCATTTCCTGTTTTGTTTATAGGGCAGGAAATAAATATCACAGATGGGAAAAATAACTTTACAGGTTTTAACAAGTTGGTGCTAAAATATAAAAGATTTGCGCTGTCTAATACGTGAAAAAAATATATATACCAACAAAGTATACTATGATCACAGAATACTTTGTTGGTATATGTATTTTTTTCACATATTAGACAGCGCAAATCTTTTATATTTTAGCCCCATTTTCATTATTTCCTCATATTCAAGGTGTAGTAAAAGCGCAGCAGTCTTTATCATATAACCTTTATCATTTATTTAGTGTGAGATTTTGCTTTATATAATTTTAGGTTTTAACATGTTTTTACAACTCAATCTTTTTTATTCATAAGTTTTAAAGAGAGTAAGGAAGGGTAAAAATGTCTGTCAATTTTTTTTTTTCATTCCATTAGGGAGATTTTACTTAATTTCCTGTCCTGAAGATGAAAAAGGAACTGAGTGGTAATCACTCCAAAAATAAAAGGAAATTCCATTCTTAGTTGTGATAGGCACAAGTCTCTACATAGGAGATTTATCCTCATCTCTTGTTCTGGTAACATCTGTACAATTTCCCACTATTTTCTATCTGGATGACAATGGTCATCAGGACAAAAATTTAGGGAAAATCTTAAACGTGAGGATACGTGTTGTAATTTAAAAAAAAAAAAAAAAAAAAAAAAAAAAAAGGATCCTTTTAGCATATAGCAAATGACTACGGACTGGCTCTGAATATATAAAGTTTAGCAAGGAAACAAACAAACCATGAAATGTCACTTTAATAATACAAAGTAAAATATGTTTCTGCATTTAAATGAGAGAAGATTCTACTCACAGAAATGTAAACAGCTGCGAATGCTGCCAGGGTGGCATGTTGAGAAGGGAAAGATTTTCTGCCAACAAAAGACAAGCACAATTACAGTGTTTATAAAGTTCCTTTAAAGACATAACCAATTACTTATCAGCAAGAAGGCTTTAATTAGTTTACTTTTCTTTCTCAATTTAGTAACACAGTTCAGGATTTAAACCAAGCTGGTACAAAGCTCCTTTATCCCCGATCACAAAATTATGACACCATGACTCTATATAATATATTTATGAAAGATTCAATGGCAGATGTGCCTTAATTTTGCAGAACATTCGCTCTTTTTATAAAGCATTTTTACTGCCGGGTTAAAAATACATTCCCTGACATCTTTCCCTCAGTTGGCAAAAGTCTTTATTTTAACATTCACCCTATTTATAAAAGGATGGATTTGACAGTTACAGCATATTTACTGAGCACATTTAAAAATAAGTGTCATATCTATAAAGAATTTTCGGGCAAAAATGCTAATTAATTTCCTTGGGAAAATGTACCCTTCTGACATTTATCACATTTGTCCAGAATTCCACAGTCAAATTTTTTAAAATTTTATAATGGGGTGAATATACACCAGGTGAATGAACAATTTGGTGAATATTGCATTTGCAGTTAGTTGTAGCTTTTCATCAGGCCATGAATTTGCAGTGAATTTGTTTTTATACAGTTTCTGCACTAGGATTATGCATTTTTTTTGTGTTTTTTTATGTGAAAGTAAGAAAATTGTGCCTGCCCAGACAAATCCAACCTGGGACACCAGGTCTGGTATCACTATTGCAAAGGGGAAGTGAGCATGTAGTCCCCATCTTTGTTGACATCAGCTTGCATAACTTTTTTACATTTGGGAGGGGGGTTCCCAAAAAAAAGGATGTCTCCTCCAAAAGCACGGATGTTAAAAAGTACAGTAAGAAGTAAAAACAGGAAAGAAAACAAAAACTATAAAATACCTAACAAAGTTTGTAACAGAACATCATATGTGTGCAGAGCAAAGATCCTGATGCCCCCCTATCCCCACCTATCTCATAACACACTCAAAATGATCTCACCCTGGAGTTTAGATAACAGGAGGTATGTTCTGGGTCTCCCATAAAAATAAATTAAAAAAAAAAACATTTTTGATTTACTGATAGAATATTAGGTGGTTCCTTCCAGTAGTAACACTGTCCACGCCATTGCCATGGATTCATGTTCCAGTCACAGTGTGGTCATTTCCTTTTATTGTAATCCCACTAACTGACCTTTTGATATCATGTTACATGATGTTACATGACATTTTCATTTCCCAGGGGCAAATAACAAATAGTAAAAGCTATATTAACAACATTAGGTATGCAATCATCTTCTACGTGTCCTCTGATATTGTGCTATTTAGCGATAGGGGTTTATGATTTACAGGACATGTTCAAAATTTTATCTATAATACATTCTACACGTATGTCTCATAACAAAAATCAGTCTGAAACCAAAGAAGTTGCTTCTGTAAGGACAGTTTTATATATGCTTTATATAATTGTACATGCTGGTCCTAATAATGAGCAAGGTGCCATCACCATTCTTCAAATACAAGACAGTCATCAACTTTTTCCACATATCAAAATGCTACATCATATATATTCAACCTTTACCTTCCAGCATTAATGACAGCAAGATCTTGCCCCGAGCAAATGTCCTCCAGCACATATGGATTTTCTTTGCAGGACACATTTAGGGATGTGTAGTTGGGTTTACAGACTGTCAGGAAATAAGGGGTCTGGTATCCAGTGGAGAGCTGGATTATATCTGTAATGAGAGCTGTAGAGCAAAGTCCGAACACATGGACACCTTGGAGGAAAATCAAAAGTAATTGTTAGTGAGAGATGTACCAAGTATTCACTGCAACAAATGTAAAATCGAAAGAAACTGTAAAATCTTTAAACTTAATTAAAGGAGCATAGAGACATATGATAATTGTTACTGTATCCAGCCAGGTGTAGTCAATTTGGAAATCTTATGTCAATAGGTACTGCAATTAGACAGCCTTTTTTTTTTTTTTTTTTTTTTTTTTTTTTTAGCAATTAAGCAATCAATCAGGTTTCATGTCATAGCTGATTGTATAACCCTGAATATGGTACTTGTCAGTGCCACCCCTCCCTCAATTATAGGTATAAACATCCAAAGTCAGGCGTAGCTTTTTATCAAATGATCTCTTGGTGGTTGGTCATACCTGTGTTTCTGACCTCCATATGACTGTAAGATCTATTCATTAATGCGTTCACCTTAGAGTTATACAACATTCACACAGATTCAGCTTAAGGCCCCTTTCACACTCGGATCCGCCTGTCCGTTTTTCAGGAGGATCCGAGCACGCCACCCATTGACTTGTATGGGCAGGCGGATGTCAGTGGAAATGTGTTCGCTGACACCCACCTGCCATCCGATCCGACAAGATCTGCTGAAAACAGACAGATGATGATACGTTCGCCATCTGTCCAGCGGATTGGATGGAATCAGATGAAAACAGACATGCTGTCCGTTTTCATGTGGTCTTCCCATAGCGATCAGCGGGGCTCTGACAGGTCCGTCCCTGCACAGTGAGCAGAGATGGACCTGTCATCCGCCTGCTCAGCGGGGATCAACGGATCGATTTTCCGCTGAGCTAGCGGAGTCCGCTGAGCAGATCCGCCCTGTGTGAAGGGGGCCTAAAACTAAATAGGAAAATGTGTGAATCTTGGATAAAAGTTGTGTAAATCTTGGGTGAAAACCCTAAAAAAAACCCATAGATGTCATATGTAGATCAGACATTCAGGTATGAACAAGCCAACAGATCTTTTCATAAAGATGTATGCCTGAGTGAGTATGTTTGTAGTAGTGTAAATCATTTGATTCTATCCCAGAAAAAGATGTAAAGAGCATTGGTGTTCAGGACTTGAACAGTCCGATCAAAGATAAACGTGTACAGTGCCTGTTAACAACTCAATGCAATGCTTCTATAGTTAGATCATATGGTTTGTTACACAAAGCTATTAAAGGAAACTTGTACTGAGAACCAAGCCTACCATTCCTGACCTTTCCTTTCTGTATACAAGTTCCCTGTCTACCATGCTGACCCTTTCATTTCAGTACCTCTGAATTACCAACCTAGAACAAGTAAGCAGATGAGGGGCTCAATAATGACAGCTTCTTTATCTTTCTCTGTACATGGTTCTATTAAATACAATTCAATTTTGCATTTCCATTACAGACTATGTGCTGCTGTAAAAGCCCTGACTTGGGATAAATTGAAAAAGGGTTAGCGGTTACAGGAATCAGGAATACATGTTCCTGAAAAGAAAACATACAGTACATCAATTAAAATCTAGCAGAAATTCAGTCCAGTCCCAACGCTATCCAAAGCTACAGGAAAAGTTTTACTGGAGACCAACATATTACAGCAGGTTGAATGATGAACGTTATCTGCATGAATAATAAACCAGTCAATAGGTGATTCTCAAGATGTTTAGCTTGTTTTCTAAAATAAGCTTTTAGCATAAAATCTTAAAGCATTTCACTTTTGTGGAGAGAACATTAATATATATATTTTTATTTAGTTAATACAACAAGGCCGTCTAAAATAACAAACCAGAATACAGTTAGACCATTTAGGAAATGATTTCTGACTGATTGATATGTGTTTTGAATAGGCCTGCTTTTATGCCAGTGTGAAAATTGTATCGCCAGTAATACTCCAAAAAGCCTATATATACAATACAGAGAACAGCAGGTAATAATGCTAAGTACATTCTTATTAATTAATTCCCCCACTCTAAATTTCTAATTATCAATATTGTCAGGGTTTTTTATGATTTTAAATTATGAAATATGAAGTTGCCTAGTTCTGAGATGAACCCAATCTTCCAGGGTCACATGAATGTTTACCTCATCTCAAAGCTGCAGTTTGTTATACTCATGAAGTTTGCATATAGAGCAATTAGTTGCAAGGACACATTTAATACAATGGACAATGGATTACAATAACCCTGTTTAAGATGAAACACCCCTGTTTAAAGTGAAACTGGTTCAGACCCAATGAACACTGTTTACAGGAAAGACAATCACATATCTTCGTATTTTTGCATGACATTACCAAACTAACCAGTTTTATAAATAAGTTGTACACATTTCTGATTCAGTGTTTAATCAGCTGACTAAGGTACAACACTTCCTGTATGTTCATCTTAATGACAGAAACCATACAGTGAGGAAACATGGACTTTTTAGGTACCAGGTATTAAAATAATAATTTTATCTAGATTATATAAATCACATAGAAAAACATCTAAAAGACAATAGATAAAAATGAGTAATCAAAGCAAGCTACTACTGTAATATGGCCAAGTGGCCCGGACAGAGGCTAATGACAGAGACTCCTATTGTTCCTTCTTGAGAAACTAACAACTGAAGGACACCTTAAAAACCATTACCCTAAGTTAGCATTCTGGAATCCTTCTATAGAGTGTCTTGAAGTCAAAGGAAAATTAAGGTGTATTTCAATATTGTAAAAAATTAATTATTTTATACTTTTGGGACACTTTTGGAAGAAACTATGAAAGGTTACATCACTTTTTCATTTTATGTATATATAAGACATCATAATATCCAAAACGATTGATGATTAAGATATTATTTCCATGTCTATGTTTTACCTGTAATCCTTAGGCTAGTTTCACACTGGAGTGGGGGGGGGCATTAGTGGTAAAGCGCCACCAAAAGTAGTAAATTTTAGCTACGCTTTACCGGTGTAAAAATTACGCTTTTCGGCCGCTAGCAGGGCACTTTTAACCCCCTCTAGTGGCTGAATAAAGGGTTAATAGCGCCCGCAAAGCAGCGCTGCCGAAGCGCTTTGCAGGCGCTTCGGCAGAGGTGCCCATTGATTCCAATGGCAGGGGCAGTAGAGGAGCGGTGGATTCACCACTTCCGCACCGCCCAAAAGATGCTGCTTGCAGGACTTTTTCTAATGTCCTGCAAGCGCACCGCCCCAGTGTGAAAGCACTCAGGCTCTCACACTGGGGCTGCAGGGGAAGCGTTTTTCAGGCGCTTTACAGTCGCTCACTCTTTCATACTGGTCACTGAAAGTTCAACATGGCACCTCATGGCAAAGAACTCTCTGAGGATCTGAAAAAAAGAATTGTTGCTCTACATAAAGATGGCCTAGGCTAAGTCGTTCCAGAAGGAAGCCTCTTCTAAAGACTATGCACAAGAAAGCCTGCAGTTTGCTGAAGTCAAGCAGACTAAGGACATGGATTACTGGTACCATGTCCTGTGGTCTGATGAGACCAAGGTAAGCTTATTTGGTTCAGATGGTGTCAAGTGTGTCTGGTGGCAACCAGGTGAGGAGTACAAAGACAAGTGTGTCTTGCCTACAGTCAAGCATGGTGGTGAAAGTGTCATGGTCTGGGGCTGCATGAGTTCTGCTGGAACTGGGGAGTTTCAGTTCATTGAGGGAACCATGAATGCCAACATGTACTGTGACATACTGAAGCAGAGCGTGATCCCCTTCCTTCTGAGACTGGGCTGCAGGGCAGTATTCCAACATGATAACGACCCCAAACACATCTCCAAGATGACCACTGCATTGCTAAAGAAGCTGAGGGTAAAGGTGATGGACTAGCCAAGCATGTCTCCGGACCTAAACCCTATTGAGCATCTGTGGGGCATCCTCAAAGGGAAGGTGGAGGAGCGCAAGGTCTCTAACATCCACCGGCTCCGTGATGTCATCATGGAGGAGTGGAAGAGGACTCCAGTGGCAACCTGTGAAGCTCTGGTGAACTCCATGTCCAAGAGCGTTATGGCAATGCTGGAAAATAAAGGTGGCCACACAAAATATTGACACTTTGGGCCCAGTTTAGACATTTTCACTTAGGGGTATACTAACTTTTGTTGCCAGCGGTTTAGACATTAATGGCTGTGTGTTGAGTTATTTTGAGGGGGCAGCAAATTTACACTGTTATACAAGCTGTACACTCACTACTTTACATTGCAGCAAAGTGTCATTTCTTCAGTGTTGTCACATGAAAAGATATAATAAAATATTTACAAAAATGTGAGGGGTGTACTCACTTTTGTGAGATACTGTATTTGTTTGCATCATATTATTAATCCTACTGCTATATGTGATTGTTAAATAAATCTTGTTGTAAAAATAAATCTTATTTTTTTTTATGTCTGTAGTCCATACTTAAAAATATCTACATAGAGCACACATTCAGGGATAATTGAATTGGTCAGTGTAATTATATTTAATAATTTATTTCATATTGGATGCACCGCCATCTACTATATCAATCAATCAAGCAATCTATATCACTGACAAAAGTAATTGTTCAAAACCTCCTGACAATATATAGAGTAAAGTAAATATACATATTAAATGTACCAAAATGCTGTTTCACTAAGGTACAAGAAAAAGCAAAGTGAACAGCCTACTTGTCGTTAGAAAATCATATCTTTAGCACAAACAGGGCTCCTGAATACTGAAAGGGATGGCCCCTGTCTAGGAACAATGTCAGAAAAACATGCTGAAATTATCTGTTAGCTAACTAAAGTGGAACACAAAACTTTCTACTAGTTTTGGGGAATGGTAAGGGTTTTTTGTTTTTTTTCTTGCCTTTGTCCCCATTAGAGAGTCTTACCTTAATTTCCTATCCCAGTAACACAGGAGAAAGTAAGTAAAATATCCCTGAATTGAAAGAAACCCACTTTTGACAAGTGTCCCCACTGACACATATGCAGATTTCTCCTTATCTCTCGCTCCAGTGACAACTAGTAACAGCTAAAAATTGAAGACATACTCTCACTTTCTGTAGTGGTGACAAAGGAGAGTAAATATCTTCAATAATGGCTCAGTTTAATGAAACGTGAAAACGATTATGACCCTTCTGCAATGAGCAAAAAAATAAAAAAGTTAAACAGAGAAAGTCCTCGGGTCTTTTTTATAAATAGCTGTATAAGGTAGCATAGATGTGAATAAAGGTTCATTTGTTCATCTCATTAGCGTGATGTGAAAGAAAACCACTCTCAAAAATATTACATACAGCACGAAAAAAAAAAAAAAAAAAAAAACTTTCTTTGTTGAAAGTTCTTTCTTCCTCACTTTTTTACTTTTAGGCACAATTTGCATAACAAATGAACCACAGAAAGATTGATGCTGATTTGAGATACAATTGCATTAATAAATGTCTCCCATAGTATTTAGGAGTGGATCCACCCTCCACCAGTGTTTGTAGGAAAGGGGAAGAACGATCTCTGTTATAATTTATGTGGGGTGCGTGGGCTACAATCTGACAAAACCAGCTGAAGCTGGATGTTGCTAACCCTGGGGTAAAGGACCTGACTTGACTATTGCATATTTGATAGTTTGCTTTGTGCTGAAGATAAGTAGACTTTTGTGTTGCATTTTCTGAAGTTTTGTTTTGCTGCTGGAAGCTCTCTTGTGTTTGCTTAGGGGTTGTAAAGGTTTGTTTTTTTTTTTAAATAAAAATAACAAACACACCTGCTTAAAAATAACAAACTTACCTGCTCTGCAAGGGTTTTGCACAGAGCAGCTCGATCCTCCTCTTCTAGGGTCCCCCACCAGCGCTCCTGGCTCCTCCCCTTCATCGGGCACCCCCACGGAGAGCGGGCGTGCTTCTGAGTCCCACTGCACAGGATTTAATTGACAGCAGCGGAGCCAATGGCTCCCACTGCTATCAATCCAATGAGGAGAGAGACAGCGGCTAGAGATGCTGGGCTTATGCACATCACTGGATCGGATCGGGCTCAGGTAGGAAAAAAAGGGGGGGGGGGTAGCTGCAGCACAGAAGGTTTTACACCTTAATGCATAGAATGCATTAAGGTGAAAAACCTTGAGACTTTACATTCACTTTAACAAATAAATACTTTTATGGTTAAGATAACTGGCTGTTGCATGTAATCCCAAAGTGCTAGACCCCTTGAATATCACAACAGGACAGTTCATACACAGACTGTAATTGAAAAAAAAACAAAAAACAATTTAAGGTATATAGGTAAGTATATACAGCATATAAGTAATTATAATATAAAAATAGGGTTTTTATAAATTTTGGGGAATAATTTAAAATTTGCTTCTGAGTTTGTTGTAACAAGCAGGAGTTATCCTTGATTTTGTGGAGTGTCCTCATGGGTATACACACCATAGGCTGACATAACACAAAATGTATTTTTATTACCTTCTGCTTGACTCTGTGGTGAGGCACATATTTGGAGTCTCCTGACAGACATAAACGGACACAGTCTACTTATATTTTATCTTTTAATATATGTTTATCATTCAAATAATAGATCACCTTAAAACTATTGTTGTACTTATGTCAGTTTTTGAAACTTCTATTCAGTAAAACAAACCCTATGGACCACCGCATATAATTGAGATACTGCTGTGTAACTGTAGGCAATGTGGCATTAGCTGCATTGCTTCACATAAAAGTTTTCTTCAATGTTTAAATAAAAATGGGAATCACTAGTTCACTAAACTGGTGATCTTGTAAAGAATACCTGTCACCTTTGTACTAAAATCATGGCTGAACAAATGCCAAAAACAACAACTTATAAATATCAACTATTTTTTCTAGCAGTATAGTTACTTTTAATAATATCAATTTAATGGCCATATAAAATTGTTCTTATGGCTCTTAAACGTGCCATACAGAATTAAATAAATGCTACCCCCAAGGCACCAAATTTGCATTATTGTATTACCATTACTAACAGAAACAGAAGAACTGAATTAAAGATGAGATTTATCATGAATGCTTTGTGCAGTAGTTACTAGACAATGTTTCAATTTTAATCAGGTTGTAGCATTAAGATCCAAATTGTAACTGAATGACATTTAGTTTACAAAATCACAGCGTATGATAAACAATTGCCAGGGTTTTTTCTATCATAAAATACTGTGTTAATCTTTTTTATCCTTTGTGGTATCTCAATACTGCTAGTCTCCTACAAACTTTTGCAGCCACTTCCTGTCTACATGCAGTTGTTTCAGCATCACCTTACCTACACCCAGGGCCAGTGCTAGACTATTTTGCGCCCTAGGCGAGACCAGCTACTTGCGCTCCCCCCCCCCCGCAAAAAAAAAAAAAAAATCTAAATTAATTCAATAACTTTGGCACCAGAACTGGTCCAGGTGGAAACAGGAGAGGGGGTGCAGCCAGGTGGAGGGAGGATATAGCCAAGTGGACAGGAGAGGGGGGTGCAGCCAGGTGGAGGGATGGAGTCAGGTGGACAGGAGAAGGGGGTGCAGCCAGGTGGAAGGATGGAGTCAGGTGAACAGGAGAGGGGGGTACAACCAGGTGGGGGAAGGATGGAGCCAGGTAGAGGGAGGATATAGCCAGGTGGACAGGAGAGGGGGTGCAGCCACGTGGACAGGAGAGGGGGTGCAGCCAGGTGGACAGGAGAGGGGGTGCAGCCAGGTGGAGGGAGGATATAGCCAGGTGGACAGGAGAGGGGGTGCAGCCAGGTGGAGGGAGGATATAGCCAGGTGGACAGGAGAGGAGGGTGCAGCCAGGTGGAGGGATGGAGTCAGGTGGACAGGAGGGGGGTGCAGCCAGGTGGAGGGATGGAGCCAGGTGGACAAGAGAGGGGGTGCAGCCAGATGAAGGGAAGATATACCCAGGTGGACAGGAGAGGGGATGCAGCCTGGTGGAGGGAGGATATAGCCAGGTCGACAGGGGGTGCAGCCAGGTGGAGGGATGGAGTCAGGTGGACAGGAGAGGGGAGGTGCAGCCAGGTGGAGGGAGGATATAGCAAAGTGGACAGGAGAGGGGGTAGCCAGGTGGAGGGATGGAGCAAGGTGGAGGGATGGAGCCAGGTGGAGGGATGGAGCAAGGTGGAGTTATGGAACCAGGTGGAGGGATGGAGCAAGGTGGAGGGATGGAGCCAGGTGGAGGGATGGAGCAAGGTGGAGGGATGGAGCCAGGTGGAGGGATGGAGCCAGGTGGACAGGAGATAGGGTGCAGCCAGGTGGACAGGAGAGGGGGTGCAGCCAGGTGGACAGCAGAGGGGGTGCAGACAGGAGAGGGGGTGCAGCCAGGTGGAGGGAGGATATAGCCAGGTGGACAGGAGAGGGGGTGCAGCCAGGTGGAGGGAGGATATAGCCAGGTGGACAGGAGAGGGGGTGCAGCCAGGTGGACAGGAGAGGGAGTGCAGCCAGGTGGACAGGAGAGGGGGTGCAGACAGGAGAGGGGGTGCGGCCAGGTGGAGGGAGGATATAGCCAGGTGGACAGGAGAGGGGGTGCAGCCAGGTGGAGGGAGGATATAGCCAGGTGGACAGGAGAGGAGGGTGCAGCCAGGTGGAGGGATGGAGTCAGGTGGACAGGAGGGGGGTGCAGCCAGGTGGAGGGATGGAGCCAGGTGGACAAGAGAGGGGGTGCAGCCAGGTGAAGGGAGGATATACCCAGGTGGACAGGGGGTGCAGCCAGGTGGAGGGATGGAGTCAGGTGGACAGGAGAGGGGAGGTGAAGCCAGGTGGAGGGAGGATATAGCAAAGTGGACAGGAGAGGGGGTAGCTAGGTGGAGGGATGGAGCAAGGTGGAGGGATGGAGCCAGGTGGAGGGATGGAGCCAGGTTGAGGGATGGAGCAAGGGGGAGGGATGGAGCAAGGTGGAGGGATGGAGCCAGGTGGAGGGATGGAGCCAGGTGGAGGGATGGAGCAAGGTGGAGGGATGGAGCAAGGTGGAGGGATGGAGCCAGGTGGAGGGATAGAGCAAGGTGGAGGGATGGAGCAAGGTGGAGGGATGGAGCCAGGTGGAGGGATGGAGCAAGGTGGAGGGAAGGAGCAAGGTGGAGGGATGGAGCCAAGTGGAGGGATGGAGCCAAGGTAGAAAGGAGGGTGGGTGCAGCCAAGTGGAGGGAGTCACACACCAATGATAAGGTCTGACTCGAAGCCTTCATCCCCAGCACCCCCCCCCACCTGACAAGTTCTTACCTTGGGGCACTTCTTTCCAGCTCCCTCCACATGTCAGGCAGCGGGCAGCAGTCTGTGTCACCAGTCATACACGGGAGACCTCCTCCAGCTCCACCCCCGTTCAGCTGATCATTCGGTTCCCCGCGGTCTCCGGCGGCCGGTGTCTTGTCGAATACTGTCCCCCATCCGATAGTGTCCGCCCTGTACTGCGCAGGCGCAGTACAGAGGACAAACGAGAGCCGAAAGTCTCCGAAGTTCAACAGCTGATCGTCAGCTGTACACGGCGCCTGCGCTTTTATTCTTACCCTGTGTCCAGGTTCATTCCCTACTATCCAAGTGGACATAGAGCAAGAATAAATAGATGCCGAGCGCAGCGAGGCCGTGCCCGAAGCGTGGTGAGCGAAGCGAGCCCGCGAGGGGGCCTCTTACAAAGCCTTCACTAATAAGTGCCCAAGCGCCGTGTACAGCTGATGGTCAGCTGATCAACTTCGGACACTTTCGGCATCTCCTTCTCCTCCGTACTGTGCAGGCGCTGCGCCTGCGCAGTACGGGGCGGACACTATCTGATAGGAGGACACTTCTCGTCAGAACACCGGCAGCGGAGAGGCTGGATAAGCTGCAGGAGCAACTTTGCTTTTGGTTCCTTGCTCCTCCAGGACAAGTGGCCCGGCGGCCTCAGCCCAGCATGTGTCCTGTGGCCAGTCCGAGCGTGGGTGGATCCATCCTGGCTGTCTTGCACAATGCCACCCGCCCCGCTCCTCCAATGGCTGCACATCACCCAGGGACTGGCAGAGAGCCAGGGCTGGCGCTCCCACTAGGCAAACTAGGCAGTCGCCTAGGGCGCACTGCCACCTAGGGGCGCAGCCAAAGCTGCTGGGTCCCCTCCAGAGGATCAGTTCCCCCTTGCGGGTGGTGGCTGGTGCAGAGTGTAGCGGGAGGTGCTCCATATGGCTGGCTGCAGAGTCGCTGGGCGGTGAGAAGGAGCAGGCAGATTTCCCCCTTCCCCAGACTAAGCCAGGGGCGACCATGCTGATGTCCAGCAGCCGTGGTTGTCAGCTCTCTGCAGTGCTGGTACTATACTATTTTGCACCCTAGGCAAGACCAGCTACTTGCGCCCCCCAACAAAAAAACTTTCAATTTTTTTAACACAGGCCACTGCACACTATGGGGGTTATTTACGAAAGGCACTTGTAGTGCAAAGTGAATTTGCCTTTCGTAAATAACCCCCTATGGGTGAGCAGGGTCTTAGGTAGAGATGCACCTGCATGCTAGGTGTCACTGAAATAAAATTGTCCCTACATTGGTGGTTTCACTGGGAGGACAAATGTCCTTGTGTCCATGTTGTCACTGGAAGAAAAAAATTGTCCCTGTGTCCATGTGTGATGTGCACCAGTAAATTTAAGGGGGTGGGTGGTAGGAAGCTGGCAATGGGGTACATGGAGATGAAGATGACAGGGGGTGGTGTGGTAGGAAGCTGACAGTGGGGTACAGGGGGATGATGATGATGATAGGGGGTGGGGTGGTAGGAAGTTGACAGTGGGGTACAGGGGGGAGAAGATGACAGGGGGTGGGGTGATAGGAAGCTGGCAGTGGGGTACAAGGGGATGAAGATGACAGGGGTGGGGTGATAGGAAGCTGGTAGTGAGGTACAAGAGGATGAAGATTACAGGGGGTGGGGTGGTAGGAAGCTGGCAGTGGGGTACAGGGGGATGAAGATGACAGGGGTGGGGTGGTAGGAAGCTGGCAGCGGGGTACAGAGGGGATGAAGATGACAGGTAGTGGGGTGGTAGTAAGCTGGCAGTTGGGTAAAGGGGGGATGAAGATGACAGGGGGTGGGTGGTAGGAAGCTGGAAGTGAGGTACAGGGGGATAAAGATGACAGGGTGTGGGGTGGTAGGAAGCTGGCAGTGGTGTACAGGGGGATGAAGATGACAGATGGTGGGTGGTAAGAAGCTGACAGATGGTGGGTGGTAAGAAGCTGACAGTGGGGTACAGGGGGGAAGAAGATGACAGATGGTGGGTGGTATGAAGCTGACAGTGGGGTACAGGAGGATGAAGATGACAGGGGTGGGGTGGTAGGAAAATGGAAGTGGGGTACGGGGGGGGAAGATGACAGGCGTGGGGTGGTAAGAAGCTGGCAATAGGGTACAGGGGGATGAAGATGACAGATGGTGGGTGGTAAGAAGCTAGCAGATGGTGGGTGGTAAGAAGCTGACAGTGGGGTACAAGGGGATGAAGATGATGGGGGTGGGGTGATAGGAAGCTGGAAGTTGGGTACAAGGGGATGAAACTAGCAGATGGTGGGTGGTAAGAAGCTGGAAGTGGGGTACAGGGGGTGGAGATGACAGGGGTGGGGTGGTAGGAAGCTGGCAGTGGGGTACATGGGGGATGAAGATGACAGCGGCTGGGGTGGTAGGAAGCTGACAGTGGGGGTACAGGGGGTTGAAGCTGACAGATGGTGGGTGGTAAGAAGCTGACAGTGGGGTACAGGGGATGAAGATGACAGGAGGTAGGGTGGTAGGAAGCTGGCAGTGGGGTACATGGGGATGAAGATAACAGTGGGTGGGGTGGTAGGAAGCTGACAGTGGGGTACAGGGGGATGAAGATGACAGATGGTGGGTGGTAAGAAGCTGACAGTGGGGTACAGGGGCATGAAGATGACAGGGGGGTGGGGTGATAGGAAGCTGGCAGTGGGGTACAGGGGGATGAAGATGACAGGAGGTGGGGTGATAGGAAGCTGACAGTGGGGTACAGGGGCATGAAGATGACAGGGGGTGGGGTGATAGGAAGCTGGCAGTGGGGTACAGGGGGATGAAGATGACAGGAGGTGGGGTGGTAGGAAGCTGGCAGTGGGGTACAGGGGGATGAAGATGACAGGAGGTGGGGTGGTAGGAAGCTGGCAGTGGGGTACAGGGGGATGAAGATGACAGGAGGTGGGGTGGTAGGAAGCTGGCAGTGGGGTACAGGGGGATGAAGATGACAGGAGGTGGGGTGGTAGGAAGCTGGCAGTGGGGTACAGGGGGATGAAGATGACAGGAGGTGGGGTGGTAGGAAGCTGACAGTGGGGTACAGGGGGATGAAGATGACAGGAGGTGGGGTGGTAGGAAGCTGGGAGTGGGGTACAGGGGGATGAAGATGACAGGAGGTGGGGTGGTAGGAAGCTGGCAGTGGGGTACAGGGGGATGAAGATGACAGGAGGTGGGGTGGTAGGAAGCTGGCAGTGGGGTACAGGGGGGTGAAGATGACAGGGGTGGGGTGGTAGGAAGCTGGCAGTGGGGTACAGGGGGATGAAGATGACAGGAGGTGGGGTGGTAGGAAGCTAGCAGTGGGGTACAGGGGGGTGAAGATTACAGGGGGTGGGGTGGTAGGAAGCTGGCAGTGGGGTACAGGGGGGTGAAGATGACAGGGGGTGAGGTGGTGGGAAGCTGCAGTGGAGTACAGGGGGGTGAAGATGACAGGTGGTGGGTGGTAGGAAGCTGACAGTGGGGTACAGGGGGATGATACTTCAGGGGGATGTAGGTGACAGGAGGTAGGTTAGTGGGGAAACAGGGAGATGATGAGGAGGATAAAGATGATGACAGGGGGGCAGTAGGTGGCAGCATCATATGTATTGTCAGGGCTGTGTGTGTGTGGGATGGCTGCTAGCAGTGATTTGTAGGGCTCCCTCGGTCAGGCTGTGAAGTCACGGATGCTGTCAGTGTCGAGCAGGACCGTCATGACTCATGCAGTACCTTGAGACTCCAAAAGAATGATGATCACCAGGTTCCTGCTGTGACAGATCCTCCGCCAAGTCCCTAGATGTCCATCCTGGAGAGGAGATCAGGGAGCTGCTCATCCGCGGCGGCTATTGTGCTCTGCACACATAGTTGGAGGTCTGCAGAGCGCGGGGGCAGGGGAGGAGTGCACATGGAACCACCCACTGATCCAGCAGCTATTGCATTTTCTGCATTGTGCCCAGTTCACCAACTACTCGAATGAAAGGAGTGACAGTGGCACCACTCCTTTGACAGCGGGATAGAGAAAGATTTTCTGACAAGCTCTGTCCCAGCGCCTCCTCCTCCACAGGACTGCACCATTCCTTGCGCCCTGAAAGCATTAGCTGTCACACAGCGAGATAGATAGCCAGCAGCCGTGGGTGTGCCCTAGGCGGCAGTGCACCCTAGGCGGCTGCCTAGTTCGCCTAGCAGTAGTAGCCCTGAATGTGAATAGGCTCTAAAGCCTGGTTCACACTTATGCATTTTTTAGTGCATTTTCAGTTTTGCAGAAGCACACTACAGTTTCATATGTATATAGTTCACACCTGTGCATTTTATAGAAAAAGTCAGGGACTTTTCTGGTTTTTGGTTCCATAGTTTTCAATGGATTAAAAGCGTGTATTGCAAAACGCAAAATGCACCTGGAATATGCAAACTGCAGCCAGCATAGGTGTGAGCCAGGCCTAAAACAAGCAGTGAGTGATTCTCAAAGATCATGTTTCTATCAGCTTCAATTAAAACATCTGCTTGCAGGCTGCCAAGTTTTGCTCTCATAGGAAAAAACTAAGATTTTATTGCCTCTATTGTGAATTTTGAAAATTATTTTTTTTACAATTCCTATTGATACAAAGATGAACAAGGGCTTATTTTAAAGTGTTATTACCCTGGTGGTTCAGAATATGTAATAACAAAAAAAAAAAATTGAATCCACTTTTGGATTGAATCCACTTAAAATGTTAAAACTTATATGCGACTTTATTGATTGGGTTTGGATCTACGTAAAGTAAAAATAAAAACAGACGCAAATAATGTTATATTTTTAAAAGTTATAATTATATAGTATTTCTTTCTACTGAATACAAATGAGATATGCAACCATATTTACTGAATTAGACCACAGAGGCAATATTGTGGTTGTTTTGGGAAATAGAATAAGATGCATCCCCATCCCTGCAGAGTCCTGATGGTTCTGTACTAATTATGCAGCATTTCCAATAAAACAATATTATGTTACCCACTGGATTGTGCATTATAGTTTTAGCATCTAACTTGTTTGTTTTTCTCTGAAGGCTGTGTTTGAATTTAAACTTTGCTTCTAGTCTATTTATGCCTCTAGGAAATTGTGCTGCAATGAACTACATAACAGAGTATTATGGATATGCAGTCTTAGTATTGGTGTTGTGCCTACACTGAATCCTCATCAGTTACTATGACAGATAGTGACAGTTTACACTTTTGTTTTTTATCAAACAGTACTAAGCAGTTTTGTAAGTCTAAAGGTTAAAATCCATAGTTGCCAACATTGAAAAAAAAATATGTGGGACACTTTTTTGGCTGTAGGCGGAGCCGATCAATAATTAGGAGGCGGGGCATTCGTTTGTAGGTGTGGTCTAGTAAAAAAATAATAGTTGCGGTGCGCGAAGCGCGTCGCGGTGAAAATGGGTGTGGCTTACGTGGAAAGTGGGCGTGGCTTACGCGGAAAGTGGGCGTGGCTTGCATGAAAAGTGGGTGTGGCTTGCATGAAAGTGGACGTGGCTTAAATTGGCGTGGCTCAAGAGGGTGTGGTTAGAGTCTGAGATGAATGAGGGATGGAGAGGGAGAGGGAAAGGGGGAGAGGGAGAGGGGGAGAGAGGAATGACGGGACAGCAGCCCCAGGTCCTACACAACAATAGAAATATGTGTATTCTAGAAAGTTTAACAATCAGCAGATAAAGATACTCCAAACACCTGGTGTTAACGCTTCAATCATCCTGGCACCATGGTTGTTATGGTGTCAGGATGATTGAAGCGCATTATTTCTATTATTACATTGTAATATAAAATTAAATCATTCAACTCACCATAATGCCGAATCAGTGGGATCCCTGAGCGTGTCACTAGCCACGTTGCCTGCCACCAGCAGAGTCTGTCCTTGCATCAGGTGCCCCCGGCAGAGTCTGTCCTTGCATCAGGTGCCCCCGCCAGAGTCTGTCCTTGCATCAGGTGCCCCCGCCAGAGTCTGTCCTTGCATCAGGTGCCCCCGCCAGAGTCTGTCCTTGCATCAGGTGCCCCCGCCAGAGTCTGTCCTTGCATCAGGTGCCCCGCCAGTGCAGCCCCCCCTCAGTTAGTGCAGCCTCCCCCCTCAGTGCAGCCCCCCCTCAGTTAGTGCAGCCCCCCCTCAGTGCAGCCCCCCTCAGTTAGTGCAGCCCCCCCTCAGTGCAGCCCCCCCTCAGTTAGTGCAGCCCCCCCCTCAGTTAATGCAGCCCCCCCTCAGTGCAGCCCCCCTTCAGTTAGTGCAGCCCCCCCTCAGTGCAGCCCCCCTCAGTTAGTGCAGCCTCCCCCCCTCAGTGCAGCCCCCCCCAGTTAGTGCAGCCTCCCACCTCAGTGCAGCCCCCCCCTCAGTTAGTGCAGCCCCCCCTCAGTTAGTGCAGCCCCCCTCAGTGCAGCCTCCCCTCAGTTAGTGCAGCCTCCCCCTCAGTGCAGCCCCCCTCAGTTAGTGCAGCCCCCCTCAGTGCAGCCCCCCTCAGTTAGTGCAGCCTCCCCCCCTCAGTGCAGCCCCCCTCAGTTATTGCAGCCCCCCCTCAGTGCAGCCCCCCCTCAGTTAGTGCAGCCTCCCCCCCTCAATGCAGCCCGGCCCCCGCTCAGTGGAGGAGCGGCCGGTGTTCTGCCGAGAAAGTTCCCCTCGGCAATGGCGGACCCCCTGTACTGCGCAGACACAGCGCTTGCGCAGTACGGGGCTGGGGAACTTTCAGGAAGACACGGCGCCGGCGCCGTGTCTTCTGCTCGCTTTAGTGGAGAGGGGAGGGGCCGTGCAGCCAAAGAAGCCGCTTCATTGGCTGCACGGATCGAGCCCCCTTCCCCTCTCCACTCAACACTAGAGGCAGATAGAGCGGCGGCGCCGGCCGCCATTTTGCTGGAGCCCGCTGCTCCAAAAAAAAAAAACAACATTCCCGATTTTCCTTATGGAAAATCCCGATTCGGGACACTCTCCAATCGGGACGAGGGTCCCAAAATCGGGATTGTCCCGGGAAAATCGGGACTGTTGGCAACTATGTTAAAATCGAATGACAGGTTTTATAACTAGCATTGTATTTTTATCTTAGAATGCCTTAAAGTATAACTAAAGGCAATTTTTTTTTTTTTTTTTTCGTTTTGGATAGAGAGGAGAGGGATTAGAACACCTGTGAATTTTTATTGCTGTCTGTGCGCTGGTTAAAGAGATTCCCCCTCTCTATTGGTCCTGTTTACCATTATCATTGAAAGTGAAAGTAAAAGAAAAATCCCAAATATTGGGTTGTCCTCAGACAAGTATCCCGTGAGGATCTGATTAATCCCATATTTCATTTCCTTGTCAAAAGAAGTTTATTGAGTATACAATGTTATAAAGATACATAAAGTAAGTTTACAAGGATCTATAAAGTAAGCTTATTGTTTTACAGTAGGGTTTATATAGGTAAATATCATGAAATTTCAAATATTAAACATTGGGTTCACGTAAACCTAAATTAAAGATATATATAATTTCCTTAGTTACTTTTGTAGGTATTTAAATGATTTATACCTACTATACATATTGTTTACAAGTAGAGTGTATATAGGTCAAATAAATTCTGATAATGAGCTTTAATCGTAAAGTGGAGAAAAGGAAAGAGAAAGAAGAAAAAGGGTTGAAAGGTAGAGGTATGGTCCACAAGGTTGTCCCGCTCGTCAGTTTATTATTCTTTTTAGTTCTCTTTGAAGCCTTAGAATGGGTGTCTCTGTAAGTCATTTAATCTGTTACCATGGCAACAGGACAGAGTAATTGAAGTTTGACAGGAACTGTTGTTTTATCCAAGGATGCCAAAGTTTTTCAAATTTTGGAATTTGATTTTGATCGATGGCTACCATCTTAGCATGGGACATTGTATTATTCATTCTGTGAATTGTTTCTGCTAGTACCAATGTAGGAGATTTCCATGCCTTGGCCACTGTTTGTTTTGCAGAAGTTATTAGTTGGATCATAAGTTTGAATTGAGAGAGTGTTAACCATTCCGGTTTTAGATTAAGTAAAGTTAAATATGGATCTGGTTGTATTATTTTTTTAAATATTTTAGATGCAATCACGAAGACTTCCTTCCAGAAGGTTTGGATTACTGGGCACGTCCACCATATGTGTAAATATGTGCCTATTTCTGGGCATCCTCGAAAACAAAGAGCTGAGGTATTAGGTGAATATTTTGCCACTCTAGCGGGTACAAGGTACCAGCGAGTTAGGACTTTATAATTTGTCTCCAGTGCTAAGATGTTGGGTGAAGATGACTTAGATGTGAGCCATATGTTAGACCAGTCCGTGTCTTTTAAAGTTCGTCCCAGGTCCTCCTCCCACCTCTGAACGTAAGAGGGTCTATTAAGATTTGCTACTCCATATAATTGATTATAAAGTGATGAAATTGTACCTTTAGCAAATGGATCTTTTGTACAGATTGATTCAAAAATGGATAATTGGGATAATGGTGTATCCCCCTTTAGGAATGGTGTATAGAAATTTTTGATTTGGAGATACCCATATTTCATTTCAATCGTCACATTAATTGTTGTTGGTAATGTCATGTCCTAGATGTGTCTGTGGACTGTTATTTGGCATTAATGAGGAGACTTGAGGCCTGGTCACAAAGGTAGAACCAGGTTATAAGAGATCTGTTCTCGGTCACAAACCCCTACTGCCACATACTGCGCATTTATTGGTGTTTAGATTGAATGTATGTAGTGTAAATATCAGCTGCTGGTGTTTCATGTCTGCTCATTAAGTGTTTTACTAGAGATCTTCTCAGTTCCTCATCTCCACATCACTGTGTATTTCTATTCAGTTCTCTTTTTCTCTCTCTCCCTCTCCAGTGTCTTATTAGAGATCTTCTCAGTTCCTCATCTCCAAATTACTACTGCGTATTCCTACTCAGCTGTGTCTCTTTCTCTCTCTCTCTCTCCTTGTTCAAACCTAAGAATTGTGACATGGGACACAAGTTAGCGAAGCCAAAAAAGGGCAGTTTGGCCTGTGATTTGGTATTAGAACGGGAGGGAGAGGATGCTGTGAAAAAGGGAAAGAAATTAGCAAAAGTGTGTGGGATTGATATGCATTTGGGTGGGAGATTACAAGTAGCTGAAGGGCGTACTGTTTTTTGAAACGTAAATAAGGTCTGTTGTCAGATTATGGGTTGCTAAGAGCAGCAGATGCTTGGTTTAAAGTTGCAAACGCTATTCATGAAGAAGAGGGTGGATGGAGCAGGAAACAAACCAAAATGGTTGCATTGTATACGTGTACAAGAAAACTAGAAAAGAGGAAGCTAAGTAGTCAGCCACTGCCCTATAATGGCGTCTGGTCCCCAGGAAGTAGACACTGCCCTTCGTCTACCACCCCTCTGTTCTAAGTGACACCTCCCCCTGTGGCAACAAGCCCTATGCCACCGCCCCATGAACCGCCCACACCGAAACCCACCCATATGTTTCCAGTGATGGAGCATAGTAGCAATTAATGTAGCATTTTAATTAAATAAATAATTTATGTATAGGATGTATTGAATATTTCTGAATATTTCAGTCAGAGTCTGAATTTAGTTGTAATTGCTTACCCTTGCATTATTGAAGCTAAAAGGTGTTTCTTTTGGTTTTAATTGTGTTTAAGCTGTATTAGCAATAATTGGGGAGTTTAAAATGTTCAATTTCAATATTTAACAGGATTATAAATAAAGAGGAAGTTTATGTATTCTAGGCGTTATGCCAGAAGAGCAAAAGAGGAAGTGCTTTCTTTGCTTACATCTATGTGCTAGATTTAGGTAGGCCACATTCACATCTGAGAGTTTTGTATTCTGAAAAAAAAAAAAGACTCAGTATCTAATTGGAATGTTTAGAAAGAAAAATAAATATGTATGTTGTGGAGATTGGCTGGACCGAGGCTCCCTATAAAAAATTATTCTGTATGGAGATGGCTCACATCTCTACTCTAAAACGCCTGAAGTCAATATGTTTACAAGAAGTTTACTAATTTGGGTTTTAGCATGCTGAACAGTGCGCATAGACACATGTTAGCTGCCGCATTTATTTCAGGTCTTAAAGAGTCAATCCGAAAGGGTCTGAGTATAGAGAACCCACAACCTTGGAGCTTGAGACGTTGTTATTAGTAGTTATTAGGTCCAGAATCCTCACAGAACAGTAGAGAGTAGCTCCTCTCATGATGGCCTCTGACACACCGTATCTGCGCCCACCAGTACCAACTCCACGTGTCTGCTACAACTGCGAAAGACCCAGCCACTTCAGAAGGGAATACCGAAGCCCATGGAAATTAACCTACAGTCAACCAAGCCCCAACCGTGGTCCACATGAAAGTGCCCAGTACCAGGGACATGACACCTCACCTACCTCTCCGGATCACATGGACCTTCTCCACAAGGATTCAGGCAAGCCTGTTTCACCTGCCAGCTACACCTGGACTGTTATGCCACAAGGTGCCCAGAACTCCCCCTCCCAATTTGCCACAGCAACGTCCCTCATTCTGGACACCTGGATGAAGTTACACCCAGACATTGTACTCCTTCAGTATGTAGATGACCTCCTGCTTGTGATTGCCTCAATCTACTCTGAAAGCTTCCTCCACTACCTGGTTGAGCAAGGTTGCAAGACCTTAAAAAGCAAAAAGTCCAGAAAGAAGGTGATTTTCCCAGGCCTCTGCATCTCCCAAGGCACCTGACATCTCACTGAAGAAAGAGTTGCTGCAATCAAGGGCATCCCTTTGCCTCAAGGTCAAGCAATCCCTTTATGATGCCCTGAAATCTGACCCTTTCCTGCTTTCTCCAGAAGCTGTGGACAATTTTGAAACTCTGAAGGAGATCCTCTCAACAGCCTCTGCTTTGGGACTAAAAGACTTTCAAACTGTTTGTCTCAGAGAGGCAAGGATATGCCACAGGAGTTTTGGCTCAGGCCCATGATAACAGACTCAGGGTATCACTCCTGTCAACTGGACTCAGTGGCCAGGGGGGGACCCTCCTGCCTTAAAGCCGTCTGTGCAGCCCAATGCCCCTCATGACATAACTGCCATACTGAACCAAGTACAGCCCAAACACCTGTCCTCAGCAAGACACCTCAGAATTCAGTGTGCCTTGCTTTTCCCCAATAACATCACCATCCTCCGATGTGATACCCTTAACCCATCCACTCTCCTTCCTCTTCTCGAGGGGGGAACCTCTTTGGAAAATGATTCTCATCTCACCGCTCATGACTGCTTCGAAGTGATGAGGAAATTGACACAACACACTTACCGACAGTCAGTGAAACAGCATGCAAATTGGCCGAAGGAAATTTTGGGATCATCCGGAAAACCAGAGGGTTCCTGACAGCAGCAGGAACACCTGTAAAACACAGTGCAGCTATCAAGAACTTAATGGATGCCCTACTCCGCTGGGAAACAAGCTGCGGATCGAAGAGAGAATGCACCTATCCTGGATGACCCAATAGACACCCCTAAAGAGACTGTACAAACCACTATGATTCTACAAAACCTTCCTGTAAACAGGACTCACCTCAAGGAGCAACAAGAGACATCTGACAAAGAAGAAAAAGAAGTGTAGATCAAAAAAGGAGCCACAGAAGATGAAGGAATCACGGAA
This sequence comes from Aquarana catesbeiana, assembly GCF_042186555.1. NCBI lineage: Eukaryota > Metazoa > Chordata > Amphibia > Anura > Ranidae > Aquarana > Aquarana catesbeiana. The sequence continues at coordinate 233,918,147 of NC_133330.1, read as the reverse complement.
TTAAACAAGAGACTGTGTCTGCCACATAGGCCGGAAGCCTATCCTGTTACCAACATGATGGCGAACACCACAGCTAAAAGACTTTTAGCTGTGGTGTTCGCCATCATGTTGGTAACAGGATAGGCTTCCGGCCTATGTGGCAGACACAGTCTCTTGTTTAATTCCGTGATTCCTTCATCTTCTGTGGCTCCTTTTTTGATATAGTGTGCAGATATGGTGTCCCAGAGGTCATAGAGAGTGACCAGGGGTCGGCTTTCAAGGCCTCAGTAGCCAAAGAGATATGGACAGCCTTAGGGGTCACACTAGCTTTCCACACCCCATACCATCCTCAGAGTAGTGGGAAGGTGGAAAGACTGAATGGCACAATAAAGTCTAGAATGCTGAAAATGTCTCAGGAAACGGGAATGAGTTGGCCAGACAGCCTACCCATTGCCTTTGCCATTGCCTTGTTCAGTGTTAGGTACGCTCCAAGGGGAAATCATGGTTTGTCATCCTATGGGATATTGTTTGGTTCAGTCCTCAGTCTAAGTTGTTATTTCCCACAACAGTTGCAGCTCTAATCTGATGTATTAACTGTGTATGTGACTGTTTTATCTCGAGAATCCATTCGGAAGTGTTTTCTTCCATTCCAGATCCTGAGCTGGATACAGGAACGCACAAGCTGGTTCCTGGTGACTGGGTCATGGTAAAGAAGTTTGTGAGGAAACACACCCTTGAACCCAGATATGATGGTCCTTTCCAAGTTCTTCTGACAACTACTACATCAGTAAAAGTTGCCGGAAGGAACTTGTGGATACACGCCTCTCACCGCAAGTCCTGTGCCCGAGGAAGAGGCTGAGGAGACCAAGCCATGATCCTGTTTATCCTTTTTATTGTGATTGTTGTTCAGGCACAAGAAGTAGCCATCAAACAGAAAGATGGCATAACCCAATTCTGGTATAATTCATCCAACACACATGTTACCACTTTCATATCCCCTTATAGTAAGATACTTCTAGGTACTGATTACAGTGTCCGGTCCAATGACAGAGCAATAGGTCCCATGACTGTGTATGTATGTGTCACTGACACTTATTGAAGTCACTCTTAGATAGAATGACAATCAACAAGCACACAGATCAATACTTCACCAAAGGTTATTGTGAGTCTTACAGTGAGGTGTCTGCAGATCTAGCAAGTTCAGTCCTTAGGGGACGTGTACTGGATCTGTGGAGACATGAAAATTAGAAGTATAATGACAGGACAGTGAACAGGAGAATGTGCAATGGCTAAAACCATAATGCCCCTGCATATTCTCTTAGCGAACCCAGAGCCAGAAGAAAGTGATGTACCCAAACCCAACAGAAGATGCAGAAGTGCCCCAGCAGGAAGTTTTGACCCCCACGTATACATAGATGCCATAGGGGTCCCAAGGGGGGTCCCTGATGAGTTCAAAGCAAGAGACCAAGTAGCAGCGGGTTTTGAGTCACTGATTCCCATTATCACTGTAAATAAAAATGTAGACTGGATAAACTACATCTACTATAACCAACAAAGATTCGTTAACTACACCAGAGAAGCAACTTCTCACATGACTTTCTAAAACCATATGGTCTTAGACATGCTCCTAGCTGAAAAGGGGGTTGTATGTAAGATGATCACCAAGACAAGTACATGCTGCACTTACATCTCAGACAACACCGGCCCAAATGGTAAAGTAACTTTAGCCATTCAGAAACTAGAGGACCTGTCCAAAGAATTAAAACAGAATTTAGGGCTCACCAACCCGTGGGATCAGTACTTTACCTGGATAAAGGGAGGATGCCAGCTAGGAATAGCTATCCTGGTAATGGCTGCCATAATCTGTTGTGTTCTCCCCTGTATTAGGAAGTGTGTAGAAAAGGCTGTCGATCAAACTACCCCTACGTTCATGAACCAAGAGATACCAGATGATGATGACGATGTCTATGTAAGCCTTGATGAAACCTATGATGATAATTATGTGTTACACTCCGTTGCAGTCACCCTCCCCCGAGATGCAACACCGTAGGGCTATAGGGACAGATAGCATTTGGCCGCACTCCCCCAGCTGTATCGAGGGGGGTAGTGAACTAGTCGCTGCCCTTTCTCTACATACAGCTTAAAAGAGTTGCAGAGGGGGATGGGCTGGGTGGTGTAGGCCTTTCAGTGTGAGGGACAGTTTTGTGAAATAAGCATTTCAAGGGGGGAACTGTAATGGATGTGATTATGAGTGTTATGGTGAAATGCCTATTTCAAATATAACCATATAGATATAAGTGCTTATCTCTCTCTCTCAGCTATCAGCCTTAAACATATTCAGTTAGATGTCTGCCAGCTTACCCCCCCCTTCATGTGGAACAGAATTGCAAGAGTTACGAACAAGTTAAAAGAAGATTGCGCCTGTTTTCAAGAACTGGAAACAAGACACCCTATTTAGCTATGATAGTCTGCTATTCCCTTATATAGATATAACCCAGCTAAAAGCTTATACTTTGTCACAATAATGAATATGTATATCTTGTGGTTTGCATACGCTTGTCTTATTTGATATTTGATTTGATAACAAAATATCCGGCTCACTGTATATTAGCCGGGGTCCAGGAAGTAATAAAAGCAGAAGTATCAATCTACTGAACTCGTGTATGTGTCAGTAATTTGCTTCAAGTGTGCACACTTTTACATTGAAGGTTAATTTGGCCAGGGGGACAGAAACAAAAGTACCGAACGGTTCTGGTTCGGTCCAAAACAATAGAGGGGAAATGTTACATAGTAACATAGTAGGTGAGGTCGAAAAAAGACACAAGTCCATCAAGTCCAACTCATGTGTGTGATTATATGTCAGTATTACATTGTATGTTGCGGTCGTTCAGGTGCTTAACTAATAGTTTCTTGAAACTATCAATGCCCCTGGCTGAGAGCACCGTCTGTGGAAGGGAATTCCACATCCTTGCCGCTCTTACAGAAAAGAAGCCTTTACGTAGTTTAAGGTTAAACCTCTTTTCTTCTAATTTTAATGAGTGGCCGCTAGGGTTGCCACATCATCCCTTTAATCCAGGACACAAATTAATTACACAGGTTCTGAGACTGATTTAATGCAGATAAGGCACCAAGTGAGTTTAATTACCACCTTAATCAGCCTCAGAACGAACCTGTGTAATTAATGTGTGTCCTGGATTAAAGGGATGATGTGGCAACCCTAGTGGCCACGAGTATTGTTAAACTCCCTTCTGCGAAAAAGTTTCATCCCTATTGTAGGGTCACCAGTATGGTATTTGTAAATTGAAATCATATCCCCTCTCAAGCGTCTCTTCTCCAGAGAGAATAAGTTCAGTGCTCGCAACCTTTCCTCATAACTAATATCCTCCAGACCCTTTATTAGCTTTGTTGCACTTCTTTGTACTATGTTCCAATAGGGACACTAGTTCTGGTGATCTGGGGGTCCCCAAGGAATTCTCTTACTTTACTTTTCCTCTCACTTCCTGTTTGGCTATGGGACAGGAAGTGAAGGCAAATCTCTGCAATGGGGTACAGATGGCGAAAAAAAATATGACATGGCTTATAACCCTCCCTTACTCTATCCAAAATGAAAAAAAAACATTTGCCTATAGTTCTACTTCACATATAAACTCCAGGCAGATAAACAGTAACAGACACAAATTAAGGCACGTCTGTATGCAATAATGATTCAAAGATTTTTTTTGTGCAATCACTTTGTATCAGCTTTTTGTAATTCCCTATACAGTAACACTTAGACTGAGTGAATAGAGGGAAGGACTGGAATCCAGTCAGGTGTTCTGCATATGAATATGTGGAGGAAAAGCACATTGATAGCATAGAAAGTGAGAAAAGGGGTGACCTCACTGCCTGCTGCTTTTTCATTATCCAATCAGTAGGCTGGGGTTGGAGAAGGGACACCAGTAAGCACTCGGAACGGAAGAGGTAAGCAGGTACCTGTTGAAATCGGTACCTGCCCCCCCCTCCTAAAAATGTGCGAATTGTTCAAGAGGAGCCGGGTACCTTCCCCATTTGGGTGGAGCTCCACTTTAATGTCAGATTTTTAAAGAAAAACAAACATTGTGGCAAAATAAGGCCTGAAGTTTATTTAAATACTACAGCTTCTAATATAATATTAAAAAAAAAATTACATTTTGTCAGCCCTGAACATGATAAAAATACAGGCAGTCCCCAGGTTACAAAAAAGATAGTTTCTGCACATATCTACCCTAGTGTGATACTGTTTAACCTCTTGCTGACCAGCCGCTGTCATTTTACGGCGGCAGGTCGGCACGATCCCGCAAACCGTCGTAGCTATACGTCCGATTCTGGGATCGGGATAGCAGGTGCGCGCATGCCCGCTGCACAGCAGGGGTGTCGATTCCCGTGGCCGACAGTCGCGATGACTGACGGCCATGAAGGATCGCAGGCACAAGAGGCAGAACAGGGACGTGTGTGTGTAAACACACAAATCCCTGTTCTGTTCTGTGAGGCGTGACAGATCGTGAGTTCCTATTAGCTAGGATACATGATCCGTCACTTCCTCTAGGTCAGTCCCCTCCCCCTACAGTTAGAAACACACCTAGGGAACACAGTTAACCCCTTGATTGCCCCCTAGTGTTAACCCCTTCCCTGCTAGTGACATTTTTACAGTAATAAGTGCATTTTTATAGCACTGATAGCTGTATAAATGCCAATGGCCCCAAAAATGTGTCAAAAGTGTCCGACGTGTCCGACAAAAATCGCAGATCGCCACCATTACTAGTAAAAAAAATAATAAAAATGCTATAAATCTATCCCCTATTTTGTAGACGCTATAACCTTTGCGCAAACCAATCAATATATACGCTTATTATGATTTTTATTACCAAAAATATGTAGAAGAATACATATCAGCCTAAACTGAGAAAAAAATTAGCTTTTTTAAAAAAAGAAACGGGGGATATTTATTATAGCAAAATGTACAAAATATTGCATTTTTTCAAAACTGACGCTTTTTTTGTTTATAGCGCAAAAAATAAAAACCGCAGAGGCGATCAAATACCACCAAAAGAAAGCTCTATTTGTGGGAAAAAAAGCACGTCAATTTTGTTTGGGTGCAGCGTTGCTCGACCGTGCAATTGTCAGTTAAAGCGACGCAGTGCCGAATCGCAAAAAATGGCCCGGTCATTCAGCAGCTAAATCTTCCGGGGCTGAAGTGGTTAATAAAATCCAAAAATTAAACCTTCAATCCATAGACTCACATTTTGTGGTATATGTGTAAGCATATAAATTGCCTCCTCTCCTGGATTACCACTGTAAGATCTAGCCGGAAGCAGGGAAGTTCCAAACAGCCAACAGGAAGTTTACAGACCACTGGGAAAAGTGGGCATTTTATTAGATGCCCACAGCATGGGATTGTGGCAGTTAAAATAAATTTAATAAAATTTAAAAAAAAAATAAAAATTTTGTGTTACTGTCCCTTTAATAGTAGACATGACAGGACACAAGTTTTGCAGGCGGGAACAACGTGACTTTGGGCGGGAAAAACACGTGTTTTTGAAAAAATTACATGTGAGTAAGGGCTATATAAGACCCCCGCAGTTAGGCTCCTGTCAGAGTGTGACCCAGAGTGATTTGGCAAGCTCCACAGGCTATAATACAAGAGCTATAATACGGGAGCTCGCCTATCGTGTGAGGTCATGAAGACTCTCTTGAGACGGGTCCTGGAAAGAGCGGCGTCGGAAGGAGGGGAGGAGTGGCTGAAGAGATGCTTGTCCGAATTGGAAGCGGAGTCGGCGCCGGATGCCGGAGCAGAGGATCTATCGGCATATCCTTCTAATGTCAGAAGGGATGGTGAGCCAGTCGTACCGCTGCCTATTCCACCCACTCCCAGCCAGAACTCTCAACCCCGGAAGATACAGCGCAGCTTACCTCCAGAGCATCTGGGATCTGCTAGTGCCTCGTGTGAACAAGTAGAGTCCCGCCCATGTGACGAAGAGGCTGATGTCGGCTCGGCACAGCTGCGCAGTGGGCAGCATGTGCGAAGAAAGAAGAGGGCATTCTCTCCATCCCCTATTCGCGTCAGAGATGGGAGGGAGCGAGCGTGGCAGTCTCCGCCTACAGATAGCAGTTTTCCTCTTTCTTTACAGGTGAATGAAGGTTCAGCATCAGTGGTTGCCATGCCAATGGCGTCACAAGTGTCTAGGCTGTCTCAGCTGGACACTGCGATGGCTCCTCAGACGACAATATCTACTGCAGCTGCTGCCGGTGCACAAACACAGAGCAGTAGTACACTCAGCGATCATTCTCCTAGTGAATTTGTTAAGACTAGTGAGTCAACACAACAGCATTTGTTTACACAGTTACTTCATTCATTTTCTAAATTCACGTTAAACAACCCTCAGTTCTCAGTCCCTGTTTTTTCTCCTGCTAATGTTTGGTCCAGTACTGTTAACCATACGATGCCTGTGGACCCAATTGCTTCTGTGAATAATGCTATTATTAGTAATATTCCAGAACATATTGGTGTATTGCCTGTTTTATCTCACATTCCTGAAACATGTTACAATGAAGTTCTACCATGTGATATTTCACCTTTGGGTTTTCATTTAGCGTCCAATAAAAAAGACAAAATTTGGAAAGGTGAGTTTGTTGATTTGTTTGTCTTTTTACAATTGGTTACAAGCCTTTTGTATTTTTTCGGCTATAATGGGTGAGAAGTTCCCGGATAAATGTAGTGGGTTGTTTCAACATCTTGAGCATATTCTTGAGGCTTATAGGAATTTTGGCAGTTTTGGCTGGTATAGTTACGACGAGTCATTCCGCCAAAAAATGGCTATTTATCCTATGCTAAAATGGGGTATGAAGGATGTTGGGTTATGATTGAACCTTATCCTTCCCCCTAAACCAGTTTTCAATAAACAACCGACTGGTAATCAAAATGTTTCTACGGTTTATAGGAAGGGTGTGTGTTACGCCTTTAATGAGTCCCAGTGCAAATGGTCTACGTCGTGTCGTTATAAACATGAGTGTTCTTTTTGTTTTGGGACTCACCCTTTATCTAACTGTTTTAAAAGGACCCATTCCCATACCCAAAACAGGGACAAATCCAAAAGCGTTCACGCCAGTAAAGTTGGAAAAAATGTACCCTTGGCTACTGCTATATCCAGACAGGGTGAAAGCGGAAACTTTAATTAGGGGTTTTTCTTTAGGTTTTAAGCTCCCAGTTTTTTCTGGTTCAGGTTGCAATATAGTAGATAATCTTAAATCAGTTCAGGCACATAGTCAGGTGGTTAGGAATAAATTGATTAAAGAAATTTCAGCAGGCCGAGTGGCGGGTCCTTTCTTATCTCCTCCTTTCAAAAATTTTCGTATATCACCTTTAGGATTGGTTCCAAAGAAAGAACCAAATTCTTATTGTTTAATACACCATCTTTCTTTTCCAAAAGGCAATTCCCTGAATGATGAAATTGATAATGCATTATCATCTGTGACATATGCTACGTTTGATGATGCGATTGCAATTATAAGACGGTTTGGCATTGGCGCTTTATTAGCGAAATCTGACATTCAATCTGCATTCAGGTTATTGCCTATTGCACCAGAATCTTTTAATTCCCTGGGTTTTTGTTTTGAAGGTGCGTTTTTCTATGACATGTGTTTACCTATGGGATGCTCATTATCCTGTAGGTATTTTGAGACTTTTGCTACCTTTTTACAGTGGGTAGTTATGCATGAATCTGGATGTGAGGGCATTATCCATTATTTGGATGATTTCCTTTTTATAGGCCCTCCAGATTCACCGATTTGCTCTTTATTGTTACAATTATTTTTGGCTATTTCAAAATTTTTTGGCATTCCTATCGCATTTGAAAAAACTTTTCTTCCTGCCCCGGTTATGGAATTTTTAGGGATCAACATTGATACAAATTTGTTCCAGTATCAACTTCCTTTATTAAAGATTTCTCGGCTTCAGGATTTAATTTGCTGTTTTCTGCGTCCAAAAAAGTTTTATTGAAAGAACTTCAGTCTTTTTTAGGATTATTAGCCTTTGTGTCTCGCATTATGCCCGTCGGCCAAATTTTTTCTAGGAGATTGTCATTGGCAATGTCCGGTTTAAAATCTTCTTTTTTCGCATATTCGCCTTACTTCGGATCTCAAAGATGATCTTTTGGTTTGGTCACAATTCCTTATGGATTATAACGGGCGAACCTTTTTTCAGGAAGAATTTGTTTTTTCTGCAGATATGGAATTGTACACAGATGCTGCGGGATCGCGCGGTTTTGCAGCTATTTGGTGTACTCACTGGTGTTGTGGCTCTTGGCCTCAATTTTGGGTTTCCAGCAAAGTGACAAAAAATATTGTTTTGTTGGAATTGTTTCCCATCGTTGCAGCTTTTGAGCTGTGGGGTGAATTTTTTGCTAACAAAAGGATTTTAGTTCACTCAGACAACAAAGGAGTGCTTTTTGCATTGAATTGTCTCTCTTCAAAATCAATATGTGTAATAAAGCTTCTGCGTTATTTTGTCTTATTATGCTTAAAATTCAATATTTGGGTTAAAGCAAAATATGTTCCTGGTAAACATAATGTAGTAGCTGATGCATTATCTCGTTTCCAGATGGCTCGTTTCAGGCAGTTTTTTCCGGAAGTGGATCTAGTCGGTCACTCTTGCCCGAGTCACCTGTGGGATTTGATCTAGCCACGTTTTTTTCAGCTATTAAATATTCTGTTGCTCCTAAAACATGGACCGAATATTCAGTTGCATGGAATAGGTGGCTTTTTTTTAATGATGAACTAGGTTTTTGTGGTTATGATCCTACAGAACAAATGGTTTTGGCTTTTCTTTGTTCACTCATGCAACAAAAGCTATCTTTTCACCATATCAATAAGAGTTTAGCAGGAATTTCTTTTTTGAAATTTTATAACTTACCAGTTTGTAAAAGTTTTTTCTCTGTCCGTCAAGCGCTAAAAGGATATAGAAAGAAAACTTTTACACCTGATCTACATAGGCCGGTTTCCTTGGAGCTTTTAAAAAGGCTTTGTTTAGCAACGCCTTTGGTGTGCAGTTCAGAATATGAAGCGTTGTTATTTCATTCAGCTTTCGTTCTGATCTTCTTTGCGGCGCTTCATATTTCAGAACTAGTTCCAAATAATAAGAGAGGTAATTCAGGTTTAAAATTTGAGGAGGTTTCAATTTCATCAGGTGTTGTGGGGGTTTTTATCAGTAGATCCAAGACCGACGTGACTGGTAAAGGGCACTGGCTGGCGTTGCATGCCTGTGGTGATCCCATTATCTACCCTTATGGGGTACTTTCAAAATATCTTTCTTCCAGGCCTTCATGTTCGGGTAATTTTTTGCTTCATTTAGACTTTTCTCCCCTCACTAAATTTCAATTTTCAGCCATATTTAAATGATGCTTGTCTCATTTAAGCCTTTCTCACCTAAAATTTTCGACCCATTCATTCCATATTGGAGCTGCCATAGAAGCAGCTAGATTGGGCCTTAATGATGCAGTTATTATGCGGTTGGGGAGGTGGGAATCCAATCGTTTTAATATCTATGTTCGTCCTAATTTATCTCTCTAAACTTTTAGGTTGCAAGTTTTACGTTTGGATAATTGGACACTCGTTTGTTCATTGGGCCCACAAAAGAGCATGCCGACGCTGTTATACTTCCAACCTATCTTTATCTCCTGAATCTTTTCGAGTTCCTTGGAAAGGCATTCGTGGGCTCCAATGGATGAATCTTAATCTTCATCTTTCCAATTTGGCCCAGTTGTGGCCTACTCCTGCAGTTATAATTATCCATTTAGGTGGTAATGATGTAGGTAAACTAAAAACGTTGGATTTACTTTTTATGATTAAAAATGATTTACATCGCATTCAGCTTTATTTTCCAGGTACACGTGTAATTTTTTCCGAAATGGTTCCGCATCTTGTTTGGTTGTCTTCTTCAGAGAAAAAACCTTTGGAGAAGATTAGAAGACATGTGAACCATTCTATTGAGGAATTCATGCTTCTTTTAAATGGATTTTCATTTCGCCATGTAGATTTAGAAGGTGTTTTTTCTGGCCTTTATAGACAAGATGGAGTTCACTTGTCGGATGTTGGCCTAGATATTTTTAATCTGGGTTTGCAAAATATGATTGAAATGGCCGCGGTTATGGGGTAGGCCGTTTTTTGTTTTATTAACAAAAATCGGCTGGTGGGGACTTTTGATGTTTTTATTTAGTGTACTCGCTCGAGTTCTATGACTGAGCGAGATATTGATTGATATTTTTAAAGTTTTTAAATTTTGATTTATTTATTAATTTAATAAAGTAAGATTAATTAATTAATTAATTTATACCAATAAAGGTGCCACGGCCATTTGTATTACCCAAAAAAAAAAAAAAAAATATATATATATATATATATGAAATTAATAAATATTTAAATAAATATATATGAGTTAATTTTGTGTGGCTTGGAATTATTTCTTTATATAGTTTACTGGATAGTTTTATTTTGTACAGCCTACATTCCCATGTAATAACCCACGGCACAATGGAGAGCAAAGAAGAGGCAACGTCAGCTCTGTAGGTTTGTTCTTAAGTTGAATTTGTATGTAAGTTGGAACAGGTACATTTTTTAAGTGTAACTAAAGCCACAAAAAAATGTGTACAGTTTTTGGATAGCATAGGGAAGGCAATTGGATTCTGAAAATTATGGGTTGTAGAGAAAACAAGGATTGGTGATAAAGCTTTCATGGAGACACCTTTTTCCCATGATAACTCTTACAAGAGTAAATTTCCCTTCCTAGGGGTAGATTTTCTCTCACTCCCTGTTGTCTCCCTCTGTTTAGTAGGAGTCGTGTGTAAGTCGGATGTACTGAATGTAAGTCGGGGACTGCCTGTAATATATTCTTTCAAAACAGAACCCTTAAATATTTTCTTTTACAAAAGATTTTATTAATATTCAATTCAACATATAAGCGCAACAATTAGATGGTTACAATGCATATGAGCAAAACAGATCATACGATATAAAGAAGAGTATCTACAAGTTTCAAGGAAGACCTCACATATGAGCATTGAGTCAAACATCATAATCCAGAATGACTTAGAACTTAGAATGACTTTTTTGGCTACAATATTTATAGATTTTTTCTTTATCCCTCACAACTCCATGATGCTTAATAAGTAAATGAGAAAATCCCCCTGTAATTTAGATTTTCATGTTACTGCTCATTTTTTGGGAACCCGCTTCTCTGTCCCCCTATAATTTTTTTGCTAATGTTTGGGTAGCTTAAGCCAGGCAATAATGGAGCTGAATATTTTATTCTGGAACTGATTTCTATCAGCTTAATAGGTGCTTGGAAGCCATAACAATGCACTGATCATGCGTTAATTTGATCTCTTACAGAGCAGAAATCAGTCAATGCTCTGGGCTGGCAACATATGATAATATGACTTCAGACCATGTCATGGTGCCAAACTGAGCACATCCATCCCATACAGCTGATCTGAAAATATTGCAATCTGACTATATTCCCATTTGATCACTTCAAGCCCCAAGAAAATCACTGTTATGTGATTACTTTTTTCATTAGGTAGCTTAATTTACAATATAAGCATACAAATAATGCAGCAAAGTGTATTCAGCTCCGGGGTGAAAGTGAAAGACAGGCTTAAGCTGAAATCCTTGCCCATTGGTCACTCCCCTCTGACATGTTTCACCCACATTGGGCTTGATTATAGAGTCCTCAATATTTAAGCCCAATGTGGGTGAAACATGTCTTTCATTTACTTCACACCAGAGTTGAATACAGTGTGCAGCAATACTTGCATGCTATTGCTGCGTTCTGTGTTCTGGCTACAGGGCTGGCCCAAGACATTGTGCTGCCTGGGTCCAAGAATGAAATGCCTCCCCCCCAAAAAAAAAATCACGCCCACCAAAAGGCCCCCCACATCCATTATTTTCTGATAATTACAACTAAAATTAAATTGATCATGAAATCAGATTTACAAGCAACGGCACCATGAAAGTTTATCCCCCTTCATGACCAAGCCATTTTTTGCGATACGGCACTGCGTTATTTAACTGACAATTGCGTGGCTGTGCCACACTGTACCCAAATACAATTTATCTCCTTTTTTTCCCACAAATGGAGCTTTCTTTTGGTGGTATTTGTTCACCTCATCGGTTTTTATTTTTTGTGCTATAAACAAAAAAAGACCGACAATTTTGAAAAAAAAAACATTTTTTACTTTCTGCTATAAAACATATTCAATAAAAAAATGAAAAAAATTGAATTTCTTCATCAATTTCAATATGTATTACACTACATATATTTGGTAAAAAAAAAAATCCAAGTGTATATTGATTAGTTTGCGCAAAAGTTATAAGGTCTACAAACTATGGGATATAATTATGGAATTTTTATTTCTTCATTTTTACTAGTAATGGCGGTGATCAGTGACTTATAGCGGGACTGTGACATTGCGATAGACAAATGGGCTATTTAAACTCAGCCAGTGCTCAGGATCAGTTCTGCTTTGTCTTTCAGCCTTCCCTGCATCCTGTGTTCCTGTTATCCTGTATCCTGAATCCAGTTGCTGACCAGGCTTGTCTGACCACTCTCTGAGCTCTGTTTGCACCGACCTTAGCTTATGCTACCAGCGCATGCCTCAACTGCCCGCTGTCGCCAGTACCAGCCTGCTCCAGTCTGCCATCCTTCAACCGCCTACCAACCTATCTGCCGCACTGAAGTCTACTGACCACCTCTCCTGCTTGGCATGGATACCCGCTCTGCTACTGGTAAGACCTACAGGCACTCCTGCCACTCTGCACTCTTGCGCCTTCTGTTCACACTACCAGGGGCCCCGAGTCAGAGGTGTAAGAGAGGCCTCCCTCATCATTTCAGGCTCTGCTACCAGGTACATGATAGGAGTGCCTAAATGCACAGATGGAATACACAGTGTTACATGAAAAAAAGATTGAATTTCTATCTATTGAGTCCTGAGATTTTGACAGCCATAGCAAACAGCATAATGGCACCACTTTGTTTTTTATTGAAACCTCAACCTGTTGATTGAACAGTGAAGGAGAAACTGAAAATTGATGAGGTAATCTCTCTGCTCATTGATCTGTCTATCTTTCACCATGCTCCTTGTCAACACATTTACATACAGCACACCTGATGGGTTCTGATGCTGCCAGTTCCTCTTCAGGTTTGTGTATTACTGTACAATAGATTGCAATGGCCAGTAATTTGCACATCCTAAAGAGGAGCTCTCATATAAAATATATAAAAAAACTTAATTAATACTTCAGTCTGTGTAAAAGGTGAAAAGCAATGCATAGTTACTATGACGTGTTTCATGGAAAATGTCATGTCTTCAATGTATGTAGTACCTGGTCTTGAACTTTGTCATTAATCTTTATATGACCTTTCAGAGCCAATCATGGGTCTGGCTTGCATACAGTTCCATGTATTTTTATTCAAGCACAACCTTTATAAACAGTCTTTCAGTGATACTCATGATATATCCAAATTACAACAACCCTCTTCAAAGAAGTAAAAAAGAAAAAAGAAATAAATGTGAAAGAATGTACAGTTCCCTGAAAAAGTATTCATACCCCGTGAAATTTTCCACATTTTGTCATGTTACAACCAAAAACGTAAATGTATTTTATTGGGGTTTTATGTGATAGACCAACACAAAGTGGCACATAATTGTGAAGTGGAAGGAAAATGATAAATAGTTTCAACATTTTTTACAAATAAATATCTGAAAAGTGTGGCGTGCATTTGTATTCGGCCCCCTTCACTCTGATACCCCTAACGAAAATCTATTGGAACCACTTGCCTTCAGAAATCACCTAATTAGTTAATAGAGTCCCCCTGTGTATAATTTAATCTCAGTATAAATACAGCTGTTCAGTGAAGGTCCTTCTCTGCCCCCCCCCTGTTCTCCTCCGCCCCCCCTGTCCTCTCCCCCACCTCGTCCCCCGCAGCCGGCTCCCCTACTCTTCTCTCCCGCCAGCTGTGGGGGGAAATAGTAATAGGACACAGTGAGTGAGATCGCTCCTGTGTCCTGTGATTACTGAGCAGAGTAAACTGATATTGAATACTCTGCTCAGTTGATGAATGTACAGGAGTCTTTGTCTCCTGTTCTTTCATCTTTAGTGCTGAGAAAGGGACTAGGGAATGTGTCCTCGGTCCCTTTGTCTGTCTCAAAGGGGAGATGTCAGAGTTCTGTTTAGAACCCTGACATCTCACCAAAGCCCCCCAAAAAATATAAAATTAAATATTGTAAAAAAATTCTAAAAAATGAAAAAGCATAAAAAAATAAAATAAACTACTGACACCACTCTCCCCTGCCTTACCAACACTGTCCACTGCCCCAACCCCCTCCCCCCAAAAAGCATTGTGAAAAAAAATTAAAAATAAATTAAATTGTAAAAAAATCAATTGTTAAAAATAAAAAAAAACATCCACTGCCACATACCACCCACCCCCCCACCCCCTTCCCCAGAAGCACTGTGAAAAAATACTGAGAAAGTGATTTAAAAAATATTTTGCTGCGGGGGGGGAGTGGCTGGGCGTTTGCGGGCGCCACCTCTCTGAAATGAGTTTGCCACCTCCCTGAAATGAGTTTCTGCAGGTTGGGATGTCTGGGTATGAATACGTTTTCAAGGCACTGTATATAGTACAATCAAGAAAATACAGCATTAATTATATATATTTTTTACTTTGAAAACACTAGTAAAAAGTATAAAAATAATACCTCTTGAAAAAAAAAAAACTCAGCCCACCTCCGTAGTCTCCTCAATACACTAAACTGTGTCACCCAACACCCACAGGTCCTTACTTACCCCCCTCCCTGTCCAATGGCTGTACCCTCCTGCACTGTCTACAGCTCAGCTAGTAAAAATGGACATTGCTCCTGCAATACAGATATGTCTTATTCAGTTCTATGGGACTTTATTGCACTGGCATGGGCAGTCTGGTACTGGATTTTAACCAGCAGGACTTAAGACAGTACAGGAGGTTGCAGCAATTGGCAGAGGTAAGGGGCTGTGGGGGAGAGTGGATGAGGAAGATAGGTGACACAGTCTGGGGGGATTATTCCCAAAAGGTGAAAATAAAATTGTGTTTTGAAAACTTTACAACATTTATTCATGTACTGATGACATTTAGTGTATGTATTTATTTTTTATTTCACATACCTTTTATTTATACTATTATACAGGATTTATATAGCGCCAACAGTTTGTGCAGCGCTTTACGCTTAATCCTATAGCACATTTGCATGTAAGTGAATAATTGCTGCAACTGCTTAAAGCGGGGTTCCACCCAAATTTTGAACAATATCTGTATGTATTCTCTTCCTTACCTAGATGCTGACATGCCGTTTAAAAAAATTTAAATCGCCATAATTACCTTTTATTTTTCTATTCTTCTTTGCACTTCCTGGTTCTCCTCCCGTGGGAGTAGGCGTGTTTCTAGCCTCTCCCAGACTCCTGGGAGCTAGTCTCAGGCTTCCCAGGATGCCACTGAGCATGTGCGGGAATGAGCGGTGAATGCTGGGAGCACAGCATTCACCACATCCAGGAAATAAATGCTTGTGGGCTTCAAATGCCCACAATGAAGCTGGAAACTGCCTGCAGTGAATAATATAAGTTATTCTTTCCGACGAAATCTGACACAGGCAGACATATTACACACAATATGTGAGTATGTAATGCTGAGAAGAAAAGTTTGTGAATGAACTCAAAAAAAAAAAAAAAAACGATAGATAGGTGGACCCCCGCTTTAAGCACCAGTGAGGTGTAATAGTTTATACCTATCTTGTAACTGTCACTTTGATGGACAGCTTGTCTGCATGCCAGAAATTACTATACTAAATATTATAATACCGTGCAGTATACAATATGTATTATGAAAGTGGTTCCTTAAAGTGATTGTACAGTCTCGTTTTTTTTTCTCTAAAAATAACAAACATATTATACTTACCTACCCCATGGACCAATGCTGCATACACCTAGGTGAATATAAATGTTTGCTTTTTTAATTTCCATACTTCTCTTTTAAAGGTATTTCTTTAAAAAAAAAAAAGTGATTGTAAAGTTTTTTTTTTTTTTTTTCTCTAAAAATAACAAACATGTTATACTTACCTGCTCTGTAAAGTGGTTTTGCACAGGGCATCCCAGATCCTCCTCTTCTGGGGTCCCTCCTTGGTTCTCCTGGCTCCTCTCTCATGTCAAGTGTCCCCACAGCAAGCAGCTTGCTATGGGGGCACCCGAGCCGAGTCACAGCTTCCTGTGTCCATTCAGACTCGGAGCCCCATTTTGGCAACACCCCCTATCTCTCCTGATTGGAGTGGGAGCCAATGGCACCACTGCTGTGTCTCAGCCAATCAGGCAGAGAGTCCTGGACAGCCCAGGAACTTGTGGACATCGTTGAAGAGAGATGGGGCTCAGGTAGGTATTAGTGGGTGCTGGGGCGGCTGCTGCACACAGAAGGTTTTTTATCATAATGCATAGAATGCATTATGATAAAAAACCTTCTGACTTTACAACCACTTTGACCACTTTACGTCTGCCCTATAGCAGTTTTACTGCTACAGGGTGTCACCTGTGTGCCAGATCATGTATATATACGTGACCCAACACTTTCGGGTAGGGGACGTGCATGCGCTCTACTGGTGGCTTGCTTCCACTGTAATTACACACTGTGGAAACCAATCGGTGGGTGCAGGTGTACCCAACATCCTCTGCACCCGACGATCGTTAGGCAGAGAGACAGAACTGCGATCTGCCTCAGTAAACAAGGCAGATCTGTGTTCTGACAGGAGGGAAGGGATGGAATTTGTGTCCCTGCAAAGTAGAGAACAAATTACATCTCTTCCCCTAGTAAGAGGTGATCAAATACCACCAAAAGAAAGCTCTATTTGTGGGGAAAAAAAGGACATCCATTTTATTTGGTACAGCGTTGCATGACCGCACAAATGTCAATTTAAGTAACACAGTGCTGTATCACAAAAAATGGCCTGGTCATGAAGGGGGGGAAATCTTCTGGAGGTCAAGTAATTAATAGTACAATATTTAGAATATTTTAACAAATTAAGGACCAAGCCTCTTTTTGAGATCTGTTGTTTACAAGTTAAAATCATTTTTTTTGCTAGAAAATTACTTAGAACCCCAGAACATTATATATTTTTTTCAGACAACCTAGAGAATAAAATGGTGGTTTTTGCATTTGCGCAGCAGTCTTACAAGCGCAAATTTTTTGGAAGAACTACACTTTTTTATTTAAACGGTAAGACAAAAGTAAAGTTAGCCCAATTTTTTTTATTGTGAAAGATAATGTTACGCTGAGTAAATTGATACCCAACATATCATGCTTCAAAATTGTGCTCACTCTTGGAATGGCGACAAACTTTGACCCTTAAAAATCTCCATAGGCGACATTTAAAAATTTCTACAGGTTACAAGTTTTAAGTTACAGATGAGGTGTTTTGCTAGAATTATTGCTCTCACTTTAACGATCGTGGTGATACCCCACATGTGTGGTTTGAACACCATTTTCATATGAGGGTGCGACTTACGTATGCGTTCGCTTCTGCGCGCAAGCTCAGCGGGACGGGCACTTTAAATTTATTCATTTTTTATTATTATTTTATTTTTTATTTTTACACTGTCCATTTAAAAAAAAATGGGTCACTTTGATTCCAATTACATGGAATGTAAACATCCCTTGTAATAGAAAAAAAGCATGACAGGACCTCTTTAACCACTTCAGCCCCGGAAGGATTTGACCCCTTCCTGACCAGGCCATTTTTTGAGATATGGCACTGTGTCGCTTTAATTGACAATTGCGTGGTCGTGCGATGTTGTACCCAAACAAAATTTATGTCCTTTTTCCCCCCACAAATAGAACTTTATTTTGGTGGTAATTGAACTCCTCTGCGTTTTTAATTTTTTGCGCTATAAACAAAAAAAAAGCCACGATTTTGAAAAAAACACAATATTTTGTAGTTTTTGCTATAATAAATATCCCAATTAAAAAAAAAAAACAAAAACACATTTTTTCCTCAGTTTAGGCCGATATGTATTCTTCTACATATTTTTGGTAAAAAAAAATTGCGAAAAGCGTATATATGGATTGGTTTGCGCAAATGTTATAGCGTCTACAAAATAGGGGATAGATTTATGTCATTTTTATTATTTTTTTTTTTTATGATTAGTAATGCTGGTGATCTGCAATTTTTATCAGGACTGCGACATTGCGGTGGACAGATCAGACACTTTTGACACTATTTTGGGACCATTGACATTTATACAGCAATCAGAGCTAAAAATAGCCATTGATTACTGTATAAATGTCACTGGCAGGGAAGAGGTTAACACTAGGGGGCGATCAAGGGGTTAGTTGTGTTCCCTAGATGTGTTCTAACTGTAGGGGGGATGGGACTGACTAGGGGAGGAGAGAGATCATCTCGGCTGTTCCCGATGGGTAAACTGGGGAGGCAACTGTGGAGCAAAATGATAAAAGTGATCTTGCGGCTAATCCACCGTGGAGACCACTTTTATCTGAAAGCGGACCGCCCGCTGTTTAAAAAGGAGAGGGGAGGGAAGGGGCACCCCCCACCTCACAGTACACAAGAACAGAGCTGAGGCTGTCAGTCAGCTGGAGGTCCCTCTCCTGTCACCCTTTTTCTCTTGGTGTCAGGAAAACTTGTCAGAAGGGACTCATGCGTATAGCAGAGGAATGAAGCAGCAGAGAGAAATGACACTCAGTGCTCTGGATTGAGTACACACTATACAGGGATATGCTTTGTTCATATTTCATGTCTGAGGTTTACAACCACTTTAATACATTGAGTCAATGACTTGGAACAAGTAAGCAGATCAAAAGTCCTGACTTTACCCTCAGTTACCTGACCTACAGTACATCATACTTGTTCCAGGTCAATAACTAGTATAAACAAGGTTAGGTCAGCATAATAGCCAGTCAACTATCATTTTCAGAATGATGGAAGCAATGGCAGCTCCTATTTTACCTATAAAAGGTTACTTGAAGGCATATTGACAACACACTTAGTTAACACTAGCACATAGTTTGCAGCCAAAGTCTGGAAAAACATATAATACAAGTAAAAAAAAATATGGTCAGTCTTCACATTGTACCATAAGGCATGAGTCTAACAAACTTGACATTAAACAGTCGATTTGCTGTATGTACAGGTGTCCTAAAATCAGATTCATAGTGTAAGACATCCTCAACAAGGTTAGAGAACAAATACCATCATACTATATATGACAATAAAACAAAGATCTGAAATATCAGTGAGTTGTATACTTGGTCTTAATTTCCCACACCACTTAGCTTTGCTCAAAATAGACATTCACCAAGGATGTGTGTTAGCCATTTCACCACTGGAAGATTTTCCCCCCTTCGTGACCAGGCCATTTCTTGCAATACGACACTGCGTTACCTTAACTGACAATTGCATGGTTGTGCGATACTGTACCCAAATAACATTTATGTCATTTTTCCCCACAAATAGAGCTTTCTTTTGATGGTATTTGATCACCACTGTGGTTTTTATTTTTTAAGCTATAAACAAAAAAATACTTTTTTTTACTTTCTGCTCTAAAACATATCCAATAAAAAAAAATTGAAAACATTAAATTTCTTCATAAATGTAGGCCGCTATGTATTCTGCTAAATGTTTTTGCTAAAAATAAGATCCCAATAAGTGTATATTGATTGGTTTACACAAATGTTATAGCGTCTACAAACTATGGTATATGTACTGCAATTTTTATTTATTTATTTACTAGTAATGGTGACGTTTAGCGACTTCTAACGGGACTACGATATTGCGGTGGACAATCGGACGCTGACTGTCACTTTTGACACTTTTTGGGAACCAGTGACACTAATACAGTGATCAGTGCTAAAAAATGCACTGTCACTGCTACTAATGAGACTAGCTGGGAAGGGGTTAAACATCTAGGGCATTAAAGGATTAAATGTGTGCCTATCCAGTGTTTTGGTGCACTATGTGCGTTGCTTTTACTAGGGGAAGAAATGGATTCTAGTCCCTGCTTTGCAGAAACACAGAATACATTCTTTCCTCCATCAGAAGAGCAATCTGCCTTGTTTACAGATCGCTGTTCTGTGTTCTTTATCGATGATCAGCAGGTGCTGGAGGACATTGAGTGCCCAGCACCCGCAGATCGCCTTCTGTAGTGAACATTCACAGCAGAAGCAGTGTTCCCCCTGCTGGACACACACACGTATATATATATATATATATATATATATATATATATATATATATACACACATACGTGTCAGTGCACAGCTGCCACTCTGTAGCAGTAAAACGGCGGTCAGCAAGTGGTTAAAAACTAGCTAACTTTTGATCTCTAGAAAGCATTGTTTCTGAAATTTCAATGTGTCACCCTTTTAACTATAAAGTTAAAAAGATTCATTCTAGGAGCTCTTTTGTTCCAAGTAAGATCTAAAAACACCCCAAAGTTTTTTTAAATGGTCTGAGGGATCCAACATGGGGCGTTATGAAACATGTAAGGAAGTTTTGATATCCATGCCGATTTTCCATAATCAAATGAATCCTTATGTTACATAAAAGACAATCACACCTATAAACCTGACAGCTCTTCTTAGAAAAGAGTTGAAGTTGCATCCTCCAGCATTGATATTTGCTTCTGCTCCCATTCCGTTTTTTCTTTTGGACAGACAGCAGTATAAGACACCTTCACCAACCATTATCTAAAAAGAAATGAAACACCATAAATGATGTATTATAAAAAAAAGTTGCCATAGCAGATAATGTGTAACTTTCTATTACATACTGTATTTGTCTCTTCCTTTGGTCTTCTTTGGCTGGAATATTTGTGAATGGGTGTTTTAATGTCTGCAGACAGATCACTAGACTTTACATACTGACATATATTATTGCAGAATTGTATTACTTAAAATGGTTGTAAAGTCAGAAGGTTTTTTATCTTAATGCATGCGCATTAAGATAAAAAGCATTCTGTGTGCAGCAGCCGCCTCAGCCCCCCTAACACTTACCTGAGCCCTATCTCTCTCCAGCGATGTCCACGAGTTTCTCGTCCCTCGGGGACTCTCCTCTTGATTGGCTGATACACAGCAGCGACACCATTGGCTCCCGCTGCTTTCAATCAAAGTCAGTTAGCCAATCGAGAGAGAGTGGGTGGGGCAGAACCAGGTCTCCGAGTCTGAATGGACAAAGAGAGCTGTGACTTGGCTCGGATGCCCCCATAGCAAGCTGCTTGCTGTGGGGGCACTCAACAGGAGGGAGGGGCCAGGAGAGCTGAAGAGGGACCCGAGAAGAGGAGTATTGGGCTGCTCTGTGCAAAACCACTTTACAGAGCAGGTAAGTATAACATATTTGTTAAAAAAACAAGACTTTACAATCACTTTAAACTTTTAAAGAAATTCCTTTAAAAGAGAAGTATGGAAATTAAAAAAAGCAAACATTTATATTCACCTAGGTGGATGCAGCATTGGTCCAATGCCACATGTGTCCCCTGCTGCCTCTAAGACAGAGAACTGAGTGATAAAAGACCTTTTGTGAGCATAGAGCTAGTGACTGTCAGCCACTGGCTCTTTTCTCTGCCTCTCCAGCGCTCACTGGGGCGCTGGGCTGTGGTGGAGGCGGGATCTGCTAGCTCGGACTCTAAGCGGCTTGCTGAGAAGCTTATCCAGTTCCCAGTCCAGACATCTGGGTGGATCCCGACATTAAAGTAAGGATCTGTCCAGAGCCTGGATCACCTGAGTGACATCAGCCAACAGCTGACTTTAGTCTGCTGTCGGCTGAATACAGGTCACAGGAATGCAGAACTGAGTGCATTCCTGTGACCTACAAAAGAAGTAGGGCCAGAGGAGCTTTGATCATACAGTACTTCTCCTTTAAGTGTGTGAAGAACCCTTCTGTACTTAATTAAAATGAAAAAAAATATATATTTTAATTAACGATTGCAGGAAAACAATAATACAGAACATAAATTGTGATGTGAAATGTATAGTAATCAAAATATAGTATGTTGTTTGTAAGAATTCTGACTATAAATCTGTTGTATGTTCAACTTTTGATAAAAAAGATTGAAAAAAAAGGAATCCTTGTAGTAAATGGTTCTTTGTGTTTTTCAGTTTGTGTGAATATGTGTAAGTATGTTGTAGAAGAGTCCTAGAATGGAGAAGATATATAGAACATGCTTTCAGATTGTAAGCTCTAATGAGCAGGGCCCTCTGATTCCTCCTGTATTGAATTGTATTATAAATGTACTGTCTGCCCTCATGGTGAAAAGCGCTGCACAAACTGTTGGCACTATATAAATCCTGTTGTATCATTATAAAAATAATGCAAGTTACATTTTTTTGTGTTTAAGCAGATGTGATCATACTTTGGGGCAACTGTAACTTATGCTTCTTGCAGTGCATTCTTGTATCATCATTTGAATCAAATACAATTACTGACAGTAATAAAGTTGTATGAACGCAGAGAAGGACTGGACTGGGATGCCAAGAGGCATTGCCTCCTAGGTCATTACTAATAACATATGTTGAGTTGGTGGTCCTAAGTGGAGATGCTTCACATTTCGAATATGATTGCAGCAAGACCAGCAGTTGGTTACACATTACATAGATGAATCTTCCCCATTCAGACCTGCAATCACACATCTAGCATTGGAAAATCTTCCAGCACCAACTTCCTCTGAGGCGTCATGTGACTAAAAACCAGAAGTAGCAAAGGAAACTGATGCTGAAAGATGGGAAAAGTTGTGTCAAGATAAAACATGTCCTTTAGGAATACCTTTTTACCACACCCAGCTTTCTTTATCCAACATGGTTGCTCTGTGGAACCTCAGAGGCTTATTTGTGGCTGGCTATTCTAAGGCATCACAGACCATTCTTATTTCTTACTTTCAATATTTTTATTCATTTTCAATATAGAAAATACAACATAAACATGAATCCAAAGGGAGAAACAATAAATGTAGAAATTAATATAAGAAAGGACTAGTGTCCTCCGACATCATATATGCTCTTATAACTTTCCATAGAGAGTGTCGGTCTGTCTGAGACCCATCAAACCTTCTAACAGAACCATATGAAACCAAGGAACACTAAAAGCCATAATGGCTATAATTGTCTAGCTTTAGTTGTGTAGTTTAGAGTTAATACCCCAAATTAGGGGAAGTCCATAACCTTTAGGGGTAGATAGACCATTTTTATTTCAGGTATAGTGACAAATGAGGTCCAAGAATTCTGTGTGTTTTCCGAGAAATTAGATAAAACATATGCAGTAACAGCTGGCATAATATACTTTATCTGATTTGTAGCTATTAGCAACATAGACAGTTCACTTTCCAGAATGCAGACCAATGCAGGTGATAATGAACACATACATATGCCCAGCAAAAGAAACACGTTCAGGACCATGGACAGTATGTACTGTAGATGTAAATTACAGCATGGACTGTAACAAACATAAAAGGTCTGATTACATCACTAGCATGTCAGTTTATTTAGTCATGGCCGGTAAGCAACATAACCTCACCTAAAGGCTGCACCTCTCTTAACTGTCTCACTTGGAAGGGTTTAACCATAGAGATTCTTGATAACTTTGATTAAGCTCTTCTGGGTGAAACATGTTAAAAGGAGCAGCCTTTAGGTGGTGTTATGTTGCTTGCCGGCCAGGGCTAAATAAACTGACATGCTAGTGTTGTTTTCAGGGTAAGACCTTTTGTTTTTTAAATGATTTCTAGAAGTTACAGAAACTTCAGACTTTTATTTGTTAAACCTGGTTATAAAAGGAAAAAGGTTGACTGGAGATTGGCTTTAAAACCAGATTTGTAGAGAGCCCTCTCCTGTGTTGAAAACAATTATGCCCCGTACACACGGTCGGACTTTGTTCGGACATTCCGACAACAAAATCCTAGGATTTTTTCCGACAGATGTTGGCTCAAACTTGTCTTACACACGGTCACACAAAGTTGTCGGAAAATCCGATCATTCTGAACGCGGTGACGTAAAACACGTAAGTCGGGACTATAAACGGGGCAGTGGCCAATAGCTTTCATCTCTTTATTTATTCTGCGCATGTGTGGCACTTTGTCCGTCGTATTTGTGTACACACGATCGGAATTTCCGACAACGGATTTTGTTGTCGGAAAATTTTATCTCCTGCTCTCCAACTTTGTGTGTTGGAAAATCCGATGGAAAATGTCTGATGGAGCCCACACACGGTCGGAATTTCCGACAACACGCTCCGATCGGACATTTTCCATCGGAAAATCCGACCGTGTGTACGGGGCAATAGTCTAATTTGGCTGCATGTTGTGGAGTTATTTTACCAAAAGGAGAATGTTCACCTTGCAGAGTAAAATTTCACTTTAGGTGAAAATTTTCTATTAGCTTAGTGAGTGTGGCAAAAGTTCACTTTGCAAAGAATACTCAATCACATGTAATGAAAATGAAAAAAAAGCAAAAAACTGGAGATTTGTTTGGATATACACTGAGCAAAATTATAAACACAACACTTTTGTGTTTGCCCCTATTTATCATGAGCTGAACTCTAAGATCTATGACTTTTTCTATGTACACAAAAGGCCTCAAATATTGTTCACAAATTTGTCTAAATCTGTGTTAGTGAGCACTTCTCCTTTGCCGAGATAATGCATCCACCTCACAGGTGTGGCATATCCAGATGCTGATTAGACAGCATGATTATTGCACAGGTGTGCCTTAGGCTGGCCACAATAAAAGGCCACTCTAAAATGTGCAGTTTTATCATACAGTACAATGCCACAGATGTTGCAAGTTTTGAGGGAGCGTGCAATTGGCATGCTGACTGCAGGAACGTCCACCAGAGCTGTTGCCCTTGAATTGAATGTTTATTTCTCTACCATAAGATGTCTCCAAAGGCGTTTCATAGAATTTGACAGTACATCCAACCGGCCTCACAACCACAGACCACGTGTAATCACACCAGCCCAAGACCTCCACATCCAGCATCTTCACCTCCAAGATCGTCTGAGACCAGCCACCCAGACAGCTGCTCCAACTGTCAGAAACCATCACAGGGAATCTCATCTGCATGCTCATCCTCCTCATCGGGGTCTGGACCAGACTGCAGTTCATTGTCGTAACCGACTTGAGTGGGCAAATGCTCACATTAGATGGCATCTGGCACTTTGAAGAGGTGTTCTCTTCACGGATGAATCACAGTTTTCACTGTATGGGGCAGATGACAGACAGTGTTTATGGAGTTGTGTGGGTAAACGATTTGCTGATGTCAATGTTGAGGATCGAGTGGCCCATGGTGGCAGTGGGGTTATGGTATGGGCAGGCATATGTTATGGACAACGAACACTGGTGCATTTTATTGATGGCATTTTGAATGCACAGAGATACCGTGACGAGATCCTGAGACCCATTGTTGTGCAATTCATCAATGACCATCACCTCATGTTGCAGCAAGATAATGCATGACCCCATTTTGCAAGGATCTGTACACAATTTCTAGAAGCTAAAAACATCTCAGTTCTTGCATGACCAGTAGGGATGAGCCGAACGGACCCCTGTTCGGTTTGGACCAGGACGTCCAAACACCGCGAACGTTCAGACCCGAATAACCCCATTAAAGTCAATGAGACCCGAACGTCAAATATCAAAAGTGCCCATTTTGAAGGCTTAAATGCAAGTAATTAGGCATACAATGGTTATAGGGGTCCGGGTCCTGCCCTGGGGGACATGGATCAATTAAAAAAAGTTTGTGAAGAATGTCATTTTTAAATGAGCAGTGATTTTTTGATTTTTAAAGTGAAAGCCTAAAAATGAAAAATTCCTTCCAATATAGTTCCAGGGGGGTCCCCTTAGTCTAACTGTAAAGTGGCAGATCTGTACCATGTCTAGAATCTGCTGCAGCACTAATTGAATCTATAAACCAAAAAAAAATACATTTTTCCTGCAAGCTGCCTTTATTTTGCTCAGCAACAGCTGGGGAGCCAGTGTGTATGATGAGGCCACAAGGTAGTGCACTGGGAACAAAATCAGAGATTTTTTGGATACATTCTGGTGTCACTTTGAATAGAAGTAACGGGTGCGTTAAAATTGGTTCCCAACGTAACCCTATAGAGATGATGTTGATGAAAGCAAGAATTTGCCTTGCTGTAAAAAATTGCAATGATATTCACCTGTCAAACAGGTGCAGAAAAATTGGTCTTTGGGTGTCGGTGGTGCCTTCCCACCGTAACCCTATAGAGGTACTCTTGATGCAAGCAAGAATTTGCCTTGTTGTAAAAAATTGCAATGATATGCACCTGTCAAACAGGTGCAGAAAAATTGGTCTTTGGGTGTTGGTGGTGCCTTCCCACCATAACCCTATAGAGGTACTCTTGAGGTAAGCAAGAATTTGCCTTGCTGTAAAAAATTGCAATGATATGCACCTGTCAGACAGGTGCAGAAAAATTGGTCTTTGGGTGTTAATTGTGCCCATGAAACCTATACCAAAAACATTCTTGCAGATGAAATGATTGAACAACCTCAAACCTAGGCAGCCTCAATGTCCTGCAGAGATTCCACATAAAAAAAAGACTTAATTAGTGACATCGGCATCAGGGGCTTCATAGCTGGTAATCCAGGACTGATTCATTTTTATGAGTCTGTGGACAGACGTGTTGTATGATCAGTAATGAAACCTCCTGCAGCACTGAATGCCCATTCTGAAAGCACACTGGATGCAGGGCAGCCCAACAACTCAATAGCATACTGGGCAAGTTCTGGCCAGTGGTCTATTCTCATGACCCAGTAAGCCAGTGGATCGTCAGCTGGAAAGCTCTCCGTCTCTGTTTTGCCCCGAGGTAATCGTCCACCATGTGGATTTTATGGCTGACTGCCTTGCCCAACGATGCCAGAACATTCCCTTCCGCGTGATGGTAGAGAGATGGAACGGCCTTACGTGAAAAGTAGTATTGACTGGGAACCTGCCATTGTGGTACAACACATTGTGCAAAGGGGCAGAATCCACCAGGCTGAAAGGCAGAAGTTAGAGCTATACCATCATCCCTGTCAGTGGAGGCTACTGAAAGGTAATGACTCTGTATCGCAGGGGCAGACTGAAGTGGGTAAGGAGGAGGAGGGACAGATTTGTGCCCCTTTTCTGTGGCTTTTAGGTGCTCTTGCCAGCGGGCTGATTGGTTGGACGTTAAATATCTTGTTAGGCATGTGGTACCCAAATGGTTGGTGTTTTTGCCACGTTTGATGTGCCTGTGACACAGTTTGCAGATAGCAACAGTGCGATCTGCTGCAGATGTGCTGAAAAAGGCCCAGACAGCTGAGCTGTGGGGAGTGGGCTGGGAGATAACAGCTGCAGAATGTGATGGAATAGGGTGGCTGCTCTCTACTCTTTCTTGACGCCGACCTCCTTGGGGTTGTGCCGCCTCACCTTCAGCTTCTTCCTCTGCTCTATCTGGCACCCAAGTCGCATCAGTGACCTCATCATCATCATCTCCATCTCCTCCATCTTCATCATTACCACTGGAGAAAACTTGGCAATACACTGTGGCTTGGGGAACATGAATACCAATTGGTCTACCAGTGTTCCTCCCTCTCTCTAGGCTCATGTTCCTGTCATCCTCAACCTCAGAACCAGCATCTGAATCCAGTAATGACTGGGCATCATCAAGGAGCAAGTCGCTGACGCTGTGGTCAAATAACTCAGCTGACTCCTCAATGGCTGATGTTAGGGCTATGGCAGGAATAGATGTGGACAAAGAGGCAGGTTTATCCGCTCTGGCAACTGCAGGGGACTGCACACTTGTCTCTGCTTGTGTGACAGAGGATGAGGAGGATGAGGAAGGTTTAGTAAGCCAGTCCACCATCTCCTCTGCATGCTGTGGCTGGATAGCACGGGCAAACTCACTAAACAGAGGAAATGATGCCCTGCCTGAGGACTGACCACCACGTCCA
Organism: Aquarana catesbeiana; assembly: GCF_042186555.1. Classification (NCBI taxonomy): domain Eukaryota; kingdom Metazoa; phylum Chordata; class Amphibia; order Anura; family Ranidae; genus Aquarana; species Aquarana catesbeiana. The sequence continues at coordinate 233,890,153 of NC_133330.1, read as the reverse complement.
CCTTTGCCTGTGGACACATTTGTTGCTGGCCTCCTTACAGTGCCAAGGGAACGTCTGCCTCTCCTTGTTGTTCTCCCAGACATTATTGGGAGGGAGGGGGCGGTGTTTATAAGCAAATGTAAAGGAAAAGTTGAAATCTGTACGTAGATTTACTTTAATCAATGTAAATAAAGAGGTGTTTGGTGCCCTTTAATTTGAGTACTCACACTACACAGACACACTCCACGGATACAATATAATATACTGCAATATAATGTATAGTGACGCACAAAATTATATGGCGTTAAAATGGCAGTAACGCACACAGAAGTAAATGGCATTAAACTGGCAGTAACGCACAAAACTATATGGCGTTAAACTTGTAGTAACGCATAGAGAACTATATGGCGTTAAACTGGCAGTAACACACGCAAAACGATATGGCGATAAACTGGCAGTAACACACGCAAAACTATATGGCATTAAACTGGCAGTAACGCACGCAAAACTATATGGCATTAAACTGGCAGTAACGCACGCAAAACTATATGGCACTAAACTGGCAGTAACGCACGCAAAACTATATGGCGTTAAACTGGCAGTTAAGCACGCAAAACTATATCGCGTTAAACTGGCAGTAATGCACGCAATACGATATGGCGTTAAACTGGCAGTAATGCACGCAAAACTATATGGCGTTAAACTGGCAGTAACGCACAAAACTATATGGCGTTAAACTTGTAGTGACGCACACATAACTATATGGCGTTAAACTGGCAGTAACGCACGCAAAACTATATGGCGTTAAACTGGCAGTTAAGCACGCAAAACTATATCGTGTTAAACTGGCAGTAACACACGCAAAACGATATGGCGTTAAACTGGCAGTAACGCACGCAAAACGACATGGCGTTAAACTGGCAGTAAGGCACGCAATACAATATGGCGTTAAACTGGCATTAATGCACGCAAAACTATATGGCGTTAAACTGGCAGTAAGGCACGCAAAACTATATGGCGTTAAACTGGCAGTAACGCATGCAAAACGATATGACGTTAAACTGGCAGTAACGCACGCAAAACTATATGGCGTTAAACTGGCAGTAACGCACGCAATACGATATGCCGTTAAACTGGCAGTAACGCAATCAAATAAACGGTGTTCAATCGTCACTACACTGAAGCTATCTGAACTGTCCCTACTCTAGCTATATACTAATGTCAAGATTACTCACTACACTACACTGAAACTATCTGAGCTGTCCGTACTCTAGCTGCACACTATGAAAAGCTGAATGATGGTCCTCCTCACTACACTCACACTATCCTTAGACTGACACTAAACTAATATTCTCCACTGACAATTGAAGCAAAATAGCACAGTATAGTACACTAACTAGGGATGAGCCGAACACCCCCCCTGTTCGGTTCGCACCAGAACATGCGAACAGGAAAAAAGTTCGTTCGAACATGCGAACACCGTTAAAGTCTATGGGACACGAACATGAATAATCAAAAGTGCTAATTTTCAAGGCTTATATGCAAGTTATTGTCATAAAAAGTGTTTGGGGACCTGGGTCCTGCCCCAGGGGACATGGATCAATGCAAAAAAAAGTTTTAAAAACGTCCGTTTTTTCAGGAGCAGTGATTTTAATAATGCTTAAAGTCAAACAATAAAAGTGTAATATCCCTTTAAATTTCGTACCTGGGGGGTGTCTATAGTGTGCCTGTAAAGGGGCGCATGTTTCCTGTGTTTAGAACAGTCTGACAGCAAAATGACATTTTGAAGGAAAAAACTCATTTAAAACTACCCGTGGCTATTGCATTGCCGACAATACACATAGAAGTTCATTGATAAAAACGGCATGGGAATTCCCCAAAGGGGAACCCCGAACCAAAATTAAAAAAAAAAAAATGACGTGGGGTTCCCCCTAAATTCCATACCAGACCCTTCAGGTCTGGTATGGATTTTAAGGGGAACCCCGCGCCAAAAAAAAAAAAAAAAACGGCGTGGGGCCCCTCCAAAAATCCATACCAGACCCTTATCCGAGCACGCAACCTGGCAGGCCGCAGGAAAAGAGGGGGGGACGAGAGTGCGGCCCCCCCTCCCTCCTGAACCGTACCAGGCCACATGCCCTCAACATTGGGAGGGTGCTTTGGGGTAGCCCCCCAAAACACCTTGTCCCCATGTTGATGAGGACAAGGGCCTCATCCCCACAACCCTGGCCGGTGGTTGTGGGGGTCTGCGGGCGGGGGGCTTATCGGAATCTGGAAGCCCCCTTTAACAAGGTGACCCCCAGATCCCGGCCCCCCCCCTGTGTGAAATGGTAAGGGGGTACTTTGTACCCCTACCATTTCACGAAAAAAGTGTCAAAAATGTTAAAAATGACAAGAGACAGTTTTTGACAATTCCTTTATTTAAATGCTTCTTCTTTCTTCTATCTTCCTTCATCTTCTGGTTCTTCTGGCTCTTCTGGTTCTTCTGGTTCTTCCTCCGGCGTTCTCGTCCAGCATCTCCTCCGCGGCGTCTTCTGTCTTCTTCTCCTCGGGCCGCTCCGCACCCATGGCATGGGGGGGAGGCTCCCGCTCTTCTCTTCTTCTCTTCTTCTTTTCTTCTTTTCTTCTTTTCTTCTCTTCTTCTCTTCTTCTTCATTTTCTTCTCCGGGCCGCTCCGCAATCCATGCTGGCATGGAGGGAGGCTCCCGCTGTGTGACGGCGCTCCTCGTCTGACAGTTCTTAAATAACGGGGGGGGGCGGGGCCACCCGGTGACCCCGCCCCCCTCTGACGCACGGTGACTTGACGGGACTTCCCTGTGACGTCACGGGGAATGCCACAGGGAAGTCCCGTCAAGTCACCGTGCGTCAGAGGGGGGCGGGGTCACCGGGTGGCCCCGCCCCCCCTTATTTAAGAACTGTCAGACGAGGAGCGCCGTCACACAGCGGGAGCCTCCCTCCATGCCAGCATGGATTGCGGAGCGGCCCGGAGAAGAAAATGAAGAAGAAGAGAAGAAGAGAAGAAAAGAAGAAAAGAAGAAAAGAAGAAAAGAAGAAGAGAAGAAGAGAAGAGCGGGAGCCTCCCCCCCATGCCATGGGTGCGGAGCGGCCCGAGGAGAAGAAGACAGAAGACGCCGCGGAGGAGATGCTGGACGAGAACGCCGGAGGAAGAACCAGAAGAACCAGAAGAGCCAGAAGAACCAGAAGATGAAGGAAGATAGAAGAAAGAAGAAGCATTTAAATAAAGGAATTGTCAAAAACTGTCTCTTGTCATTTTTAACATTTTTGACACTTTTTTCGTGAAATGGTAGGGGTACCCCTTACCATTTCACACAGGGGGGGGGCCGGGATCTGGGGGTCACCTTGTTAAAGGGGGCTTCCAGATTCCGATAAGCCCCCCGCCCGCAGACCCCCACAACCACCGGCCAGGGTTGTGGGGATGAGGCCCTTGTCCTCATCAACATGGGGACAAGGTGTTTTGGGGGGCTACCCCAAAGCACCCTCCCAATGTTGAGGGCATGTGGCCTGGTACGGTTCAGGAGGGAGGGGGGGCCGCACTCTTGTCCCCCCCTCTTTTCCTGCGGCCTGCCAGGTTGCGTGCTCGGATAAGGGTCTGGTATGGATTTTTGGGGGGACCCCACGACGTTTTTTTTTTTTTTTTTGGCGCGGGGTTCCCCTTAAAATCCATACCAGACCTGAAGGGTCTGGTATGGAATTTAGGGGGAACCCCACGTCATTTTTTTTTTTAAATTTTGGCCGGGGTTCCCCTTAATATCCATACCAGACCTGAAGGGCCTGGTATGGAATTTAGGGGGACCCCCACGTCATTTTTTTTTTTTAATTTTGGTTCGGGGTTCCCCTTTGGGGAATTCCCATGCCGTTTTTATCAATGAACTTCTATGTGTATTGTCGGCAATGCAATAGCCGCGGGTAGTTTTAAATGAGTTTTTTCCTTCAAAATGTCATTTTGCTGTCAGACTGTTCTAAACACAGGAAACATGCGCCCCTTTACAGGCACACTATAGACACCCCCCAGGTACGAAATTTAAAGGGATATTACACTTTTATTGATTGACTTTAAGTATTATTAAAATCACTGCTCCTGAAAAAACGGCCGTTTTTAAAACTTTTTTTTGCATTGATCCATGTCCCCTGGGGCAGGACCCAGGTCCCCAAACACTTTTTATGACAATAACTTGCATATTAGCCTTTAAAATTAGCACTTTTGATTTCTCCCATAGACTTTTAAAGGGTGTTCCGCGGCATTCGAATTTGCCGCGAACACCCCAAATTGTTCGCTGTTCGGTGAACTTGCGAACAGCCAATGTTCGAGTCGAACATGAGTTCGACTCGAACTCGAAGCTCATCCCTAACACTAACTAATAGCACTAAACAGAGCCCTGTTCTATCTCCCTCCACGCCAAAATCACACTGAAAATGGCTGCCATTTAAATAATACTTTTATACTGTGGTGCGGGAATGAGCCATGATTGGATAAAGTCATGATGACAGTGTCCAATCATAACTCTGACAGTGCTCTGTGCCCTGATTGGATGAAGCTTTCACTGCTTCAGCCAATCATGGCTTGCAATGCACTGTTCAGTGCCGCAAAGCCTTGTGGTCGGTTCAGGGGGGCGAACAAACGGTTGAATAATGAAAGTTCGGCCCGAACTTATGCCGAACCATTCGCCCATCCCGAACCATCACCCAGCATACTCACCGGACATGTCACCCATTGAGCATGTTTGGGATGCTCTGGATCGGCATATAGGACAGCGTGTTCCAGTTCCTGCCAATATTCAGCAACTTCGCACAGCCATTGCAGAAGGGTGGACCAACATTCCACAGGCCACAATCAACAACCTGATCAACTCTATGCGAAGGTGATGTGCTGCACTGCGTGATGCAAATGGTGGTCGCACCAGATACTGACTGGTTTTCGGACCCCCCCAATACAGTAAAACTGCACATTTTAGTGTGGCCTTTTAATGTGGCTAGCCTAAAGCCCACCTGTGCAATAATCATGCTGTCTAATCAGCATCTTGATAAGCCACACCTGTGAGGTGAATGTATTATCTCGGCAAAGGAGAAGTGCTCACTAACACAGATTTAGACAGATTTGTAAACAATATTTGAGAGAAATAGGCCTTTTGTGTACATAGAAAAAGTCATAGATCTTAGAGTTCAGCTCATGATAAATAGGGGCAAACACAAAATTGTTGCGTTTGTACTTTTGCTCAGTGTATTTGGATGACTGAAGGCAGTAGATTCCCTTCCATGAACAGCCAATTTCCTTTAATAAATCATCCCCTGTAATATCCACAAAATAAGCATTAGAGGCTGCAGCAGGTATCTTGAGCCTGCCTAATTTCTGGGCTAATTTCTGCCCCTCCCACACACACACACACACGTACGTACACACATACACACATACACACACAGCTATTTGCTTTCTGCTCAATCAATCATTTAGGTACAGTGTCAGGTGTGGGCATTGCCAGAGGGCACTCTGTATGTTAATGCAATCAGTCCAGGAACTCCTCAAGCCTTAAACCTATATTCTAGTGGTGCAGAAATACAGCTACAGTCAACTTATAATTGCTACTAGACCTGGGATTTACATAAACTCTCCCAAGGATAAATGTATTTACATGCTTGAAAAAGATATGTAATGTGATTTTTATTTGCTCAGTGCTCTTTCCTGTTCTGTCAGAGGAAGACATATTCTAATCTGATGTGAGTAGAGGTAACTCTGTAACTGAAAAACAGGTCAGAGTGAGCTGCAGGGGCTTATGATATCATTGTGTTCACCATACTAAGCTTCTGCTCACTTGTGCTCTTGAAAGAAGATCCAAGGCAGGGTGCTGTGACATTTATAAGAGGATATTATAGCATTTTGCAATCTTATGACAGACCAAAAGACCAGCAAAGAGACCAAGGGAGATGTCACTGGGTCTAAAAAGTGGTGTATATTTAAAACAAGAAAAATTTGATTCAACACATTTGTGTGTTAATTAGAAGGAACAAGGGAAGATATACAGTAATATGCATTTACTGCACTTTAGTTTTAAAGCTAAACTCTCAGGAGCGTCTAGCGCTCCTGCTCCTCATTCCGGCATCCTGGTTTTGGCATTCTCCTTGTCTGTCTGTCCACCTGCATGGTGGTTGATGTGGCCAAACACTGTGTGGAGAAGACCAACCTGATTTTAGCCAGCCAAACCTTTAGTCTCATGCTTGTGATAGTTTGTGATAACATGTGTAATATCTGATGCAGCTCCCTGTCTGTCTGCCCTGCTAGATTTGATTTCCCTGTGTATGACCTCGGACTGAATAGCGAATATTTTCTGAACTAAGCCTGCCTTTTACCTGGACTGTCATTTAACCACTCTGCCTGTCTGCCAACCGCAAGTACCTGTTTGCTTTGCTCAGTTCACGCCTGCCCTGGCGTGGTAGCCAGGCACTATAGCATTGTGTATAAGTCCTGGGGGGCAACTGAGTACCTGTAGGCCTGCTTGCCTTATGAGAAAGGGGCTGCTATAGGTGACGAACACAGTAGCCAGCTATAGTGTCTGACCACCTGCATTAGGGGTAAGCGTGACATAATCTCAAGCCTTTAACAAAAACATTTCTGTGAAGATGGACTCTACACAGGCTTGTCTATTTGCTGAGGGGATTTGCAAACTGACACACCAAGTCCAGGAACTGTCTGTTCATGTAAATGTACCTCCAGGAATAACGCAGAAGCCAGAGCCCAAGGTTAACCCACCTGATCATTTTTCTGGTGACCCCCATACAGTATGTTTTCTAACTTTAAAAATAGTTTTATGCTATACTTTAAGCATAAGCCACACTCTTCTGTTTCTGAAGCACAGCGGATTAACCTTAGTCCTCAGGTGGACTAAGTCAACGCCCCACATTATATAAGGCTGCTTACACGGCGGCCGTGTGTAGTGTTGTTGGCGTGGACAGATGACAGATACAGTAGATAGCTTGAGTTAGATTAGGCAGGCAGGTTATTCAGTTAGTGGCAGTGTGTGTGATATATATATATATATATATATATATATATATATATATATACAGTCAGTCTAATATATATATATATATATATATATATATATATATATATATATATATATATATATATATATATATATATATATATTATATATATATATATATATATATATATATATATATATATATATATATATATATATTTATATATATATATATATATATATATATATTCTGCCTCCAGTGTAGCCTATATCTAACAGTGCATTCGGTGGTGTACACTTTCTAATACACTTCAGGCAGTGTATTAGTATATATATATATATATATATATATATATATATATATATATATATATATATATATATATATATATATATACAGTGGGGATGGACCCCCTTACATTTTTCACTCCTTGTTATATTGCAGCCATTTGCTAAAATCATTTTTTTCCTCATTAATGTACACACAGCACCCCATATTGACAGAAAAACACAGAATTGTTGACATTTTTGCAGATTTATTAAAAAAGAAAAACTGAAATATCACATGGTCCTAAATATTCAGACCCCTTGCTGTGACACTCATATATTTAACTCAGGTGCTGTCCATTTCTTCTGATCATCCTTGAGAAGATTCTACACCTTCATTTGAGTCCAGCTGTGTGTTTGATTATACTGATTGGACTTGATTAGGAAAGCCACACACCTGTCTATATAAGACCTTACAGCTCACAGTGCATGTCAGAGCAAATGAAGATCAAGAGGTCAAAGGAATTGCCTGAAGAGCTCAGAGACAGAATTGTGGCAAAGCACAGATCTGGCCAAGTTTACACAAAAATTTCTGCTGCACTTAAGGTTCCTAAGAGCACAGTGGCCTCCATAATCCTTAAATGGAAGATGTTTGGGATGACCAGAACCCTTCCTAGAGCTGTCCGTTCGGCCAAACTGAGCTATCGGGGGAGAAGAGCCTTGGTGAGAGAGGTAAAGAAGAACCCAAAGATCACTGTGGCTGAGCTCCAGAGATGCATTTGGGAGATGGGAGAAAGTTGTAGAAAGTCAACCATCACTGCAGCCCTCCACCAGTTGGGGCTTTATGGCAGAGTGGCCCGACGGAAGCCTCTCCTCAGTGCAAGACACATGAAAGCCCGCATGGAGTTTGCTAAAAAACACCTGAAGGACTCCAAGATGGTGAGAAATAAGATTCTTTGGTCTGATGAGACCAAGATAGAACTTTTTGGCCTTAATTCTAAGCAGTATGTGTGGAGAAAACCAGGCACTACTCATCCCCTGTCCAATACAGTCCCAACAATGAAGCATGGTGGTGGCAGCATCATGCTGTGGGGGTGTTTTTCAGCTGCAGGGACAGGACGACTGGTTGCAATCGAGGGAAAGATGAATGCGGCCAAGTACAGGGATATCCTGGACTAAAACCTTCTCCAGAGTGCTCAGGACCTCAGACTGGGCCAAAGATTTACCTTCCAACAAGACAATGACCCTAAGCACACAGCTAAAATAATGAAGGATTGGCTTCACAACAACTCCGTGACTGTTCTTGAATGGCCCAGCCAGAGCCCTGACTTAAACCCAATTGAGCATCTCTGGAGAGACCTAAAAATGGCTGTCCACCAACGTTTATCATCCAACCTGACAGAACTGGAGAGGATCTGCAAGGAGGAATGGCAGAGGATCCCCAAATCCAGGTGTGAAAAACTTGTTGCATCTTTCCCAAAAAGACTCATGGCTGTATTAGATGAAAAGGGTGCTTCTACTAAATACTGAGCAAAGAGTCTGAATACTTAAGATCATGTGATATTTCAGTTTTTCTTTTTTAATAAATGTGCAAAAATGTCAACAATTCTGTGTTTTTCAGTCACTATGGGGTGCTGTGTGTACATTAATGAGGAAAAAAATGAACTTAAATGATTTTAGCAAACGGCTGCAATACAACAAAGAGTGGAAAATTTAAGGGGGTCTGAATACTTTTCGTCCCCACTGTATATATATATATATATATATATATATATATATATATACAGTCTCATATATATATATATATATATTATATATATATATATATATATATATATATATATTATATATATATATATATATATATATATATATACTCTGCCTCCATTGTAGCCTATATCTAACAGTCCATGCGGTGCTTGAGTTGGTCTTCCTAGGGGACAGGAGCCACACCGGGCCAGAGATTCTGTCAGCTCTGCAGGGGCAGGCTCAGAGGTGGTTGAAGCCATGCCAGCTTCAGCCAGGAATGGTTGTATGCGACAATGGCACCAACCTTTTCCCCACCCTCCGACAGGGACACTTGACCCATGTTCCATGTTTGGCACACGTCCTGAATTTTGTGGTGCAGCAGTTCTTGAGCAAGTACCCAGGCAGTACCCAGGCTTACAAGATCTCCTGAGTTAGGCCAGATAAGTCTGTGGTCATTTCCGCCAGTCATACAATGCCAGTGCTCGGCTGGCTGACATTCAAAGGGAATGCAACCTGCCCACCAACCGACCTCATTTGTGACATGCCCACCAGGTGGAACTCAACGTTTGCAATGCTGCTGCGACTGCACACACAGCAGAGGGCCATCAATGAGTACCTGTGTGAGTATGGCACCAGGACAGGGTCAGGGGAGCTTGGCTTCTTTTCGCCACACTAGTGGCTACTGATCAAGGATGCATGCACTGTCCTGTCACCATTTTAGGAGGCCACAAGGATGGTGAGCAGCAACAATGTATGCATCAGTGACACTGTCCCTCTAATCTCCCTGCTGGAGCACACACTTCGTGGAATCATGGACAGGGCACTTGAGGCAGAACAGTGGGAGGAAGAGGAGAACTTCCTTTCCTCTCAAGGCCCCTTTATCCAGATAGCATTCCTGTGGGCCTGCCAAACACATAGAAAGAAAGGAGGAGGAGGAGGATTGTGTCACCATGGATGCAGAGCAGTGGTTCTCAACCTGGGGTTGAATGGCGATTTGCCAGGGGTCACTGAATCCTGGGCTGTTCCTGAAGCCCGCACCGCTCTCTCAGCCTATTCGCGGCCGCCCAGAAGGGCTGTCCCTGGAGCCGCCCAGCTGGGCTGTCCCTGGAGCCCGCGGCTGCCCACTCAGCCTCTTTGCAGCTGCCCATTTAGTTCACCACATGGCTGGGGGACAGAGACTAGAGGTCAGCTGACTGGTGAGGAATGTGAAGTGAGAGGGGCTGAAGGAGACTCTGTCTCCTGATTTTGACATAGGTGTCACCGCTGTGAGACACCACAAAGCCAGGGACAAGGTGAGTAACACTACCTGTGATTACAGTTGCCATTAAAAGTCCCCACTACAGTTCTTAGATCAGCAGATGACCTTGATCAAGAGTACCTAAGTCCTAAGTTGGCTGATCAGAACTCTCCCCAGCACTGCCACTGACCCCACCCCCCACCAGCACTGCCACTCATCCCACCCCCCCCCCCCCACCAAAGAGTAAGAGAAGAAATAAAAATAGAGACTACATGGAAGGGAGAGGAAAGGAGGGGGAGGAACAAAGAAAAAGGGAGAGAAAGAATAAGAGAAAGAGCAAGAAAGACAGCTAGAGAGAGGGATGGGGGGGGGGACAAGAAATTAGGACAGAGAGGGGTAAAAGGGAAAGAAAGGAGAACAAAGAGAAAGAGCCGTACATCATAAAATGTACCATATGGGGTTTAAATACTGTACGAGTAGAAGGGACTTGGGTGCTGAAAACCTATGCTTTACCCTACTTTCTCTCCTCTGAAATACCCACCATTATTCTTGGTGACTTTAACATTCCTGTCAATGTTAACAGCCCAACTACAGCTAAACTTCTCAACTTAACCTCATCTTTTGACCTAACCCAATGGACACATACTTCCACTCACTCCAATGGTAATACCCTTGACCTTGTATTCTCCCATCTCTGCAACCCTGGCAACCTCACCAACACCCCCTTTCCTCTATCTGATCACAACCTCATTACTTTCACTGTATCCTTGCCTCCAACCACCCATCCCTCCAAGCAGCAAACAATTACTTGTAGAAACCTTCGCCACTTTAACCCTTCTCTTCTCTATTCTGCTACTGACCACCTATATGACATAATCTCTCCCCTGTCCTGTCCTGACCTGGCCACTTCTGTCTAAAACAGTTCACTCTCATCATCACTAGATGCACTTGCTCCTCTAACCACACGCAGAATTAGGCCCCGACCGTTACAACCCTGGCAAACTGACAACACTAGAAATCTCAAAAGACATTGCCGTGCTCTTGAACGACTGTGGCGTAAAACCAAATGCCTGCAAGACTTCACCCTATATAAATCTGCCCTTCTAAAATACAATTCATGCCTCCATGCTGCCAAACAAGCCTACTTTGTCTCTCTTATTAATTCCTTGTCATCCAGTCCCCGTCGGCTCTTCTCAACCTTTAACTCTCTGCTTCGTCCACCACCCCCTCTACCCACTAACTCACTCACTGCCCAAGAGATTGCCAATCACTTCAAAGACAAGATCGATGCAATTCGTGAGGATATCTCCACTGTGCGTACGTCTTCCCCACCCATCATACCTTGCCCAGCAGCACATTCAACACTCTCCTCTTTTGAATTGGCTACTACGGAAGAGGTTACAAAAATTTTCTCGGATGCCCACCTAACCAATTGTCCCTTGGATCCTGTTCCCTCACAACTACTACGGTCACCCTCTTCTTCTATCCTATGCTCCCTCACCCACATCTTCAATCTCTCCCTTTCTAGTGGCATTTTCCCCTCCCCTCTAAAACATGCGCAGATCACTCCCATTCTTAAAAAGCCCTCACTGGACCCTACCGACCTGAACAACTTAAGACCCATCTCATTACTCCCATTCACCTCTAAACTTCTAGAACGCTTAGTCTACAACCGTCTTAGCTCCTACCTCAATGAAAATAACCTTCTTGACCCCTTACAGTCTGGCTTTCGCTCGCAGCACTCCACGGAAACTACCTTACTAAAACTCACTAACGATTTACTAACTGCTAAAACCAACAGCCAGTACTCCATACTCCTACTACTTGACCTCTCTGCAGCCTTTGATACTGTTGACCACCCGCTCCTTCTCAATAAACTACATTCCCTTGGCCTCCGAGATTCTGCTCTATCCTGGTTCTCTGGCTATTTATCACAGCGCTCCTTCAGTGTCACCTACAACTCTGTCTCCTCCTCTCCATTGCCCCTTTCTGTGGGGGTCCCCCAAGGCTCAGTTCTTGGACCCCTTCTCTTCTCTATCTACACCTCCTCCCTTGGTCACTTAATAACTGCCCACGGCTTCCAATGCCACTTATACGCTGATGACACCCAAATCTATCTGTCTACTCCTCACCTCACTCCTTCAGTCTCCTCTCGCATTACTAACTTACTAACTGATATATCAGCATGGATGTCGCACCACTTCCTTAAACTAAATCTCTCTAAAACTGAGCTATTAATATTCCCCCCCACCCGTGCCCCCCTCCATGAATTTTCCATCAAAATCAACAATGCAACCATCAGCCCCTCCCCTCACGCCAGGGTACTAGGTGTAATCCTAGACTCTGACTTGTCATTTGAGCCTCAAATCCAATCGCTGTCAAAAGTTTGTAGAATTCACCTCCGTAACATCTCAAAAATTCCCCTTTTTTAACAAATGAAACCACCAAGTTCCTCATTCACTCCCTCATTATCTCTCGCCTTGACTATTGCAACTCCCTTCTCATTGGCCTACCGCTCCATAGGCTATCCCCTCTTCAGTCTATCATGAATGCTGCTCAGTGTCTGCCAACCCTCTACTTCAATCACTACACTGGCTCCCAATCACCCAGCGAATATAAATTCAAAATTCTAACCACAACATACAAAGCCATTCACAACTCTGCCCCAAGCTACATCACTAATCTTGTCTCCAAATATCACCCAAATCGACCTCTCCGCTCTTCTCAAGACCTCCTGCTTTCAAGCTCTCTCATCTCCTCCTCCCATGCTCGTCTCCAGGATTTCTCTAGAGCCTCTCCCATCCTCTGGAACTCGCTACCTCCATCTATCCAGCTATCCCCTACTCTTGCTACCTTCAGGCAATCCCTGAAAACTCATCTCTTCAGGAAAGCCTATCACGTCTCCAACTAATCTCCTACCACTTCCACCAGCTCATTCCCCACAGTTACAACCTTTTGTACCCCCTGCCCCACCCTATTAGATTGTAAGCTCTTCTGAGCAGGGCCCTCTTAATCCTATTGTATTGTATTGTATTGTATTATAACTGTATTGTCTCCCTTTTATATTGTAAAGCGCTGCGTAAACAGTTGGCGCTATATAAATCCTGAATAATAATAATAATAATATGCTACGAAAATAATTTTACTGTTAGGGGTCCCCACAACTTGGGAAATTTTATCAAGGGGTCACGGCACTAGTAAGGTTGAGAACCACTGATGTAGAGGATAACACTCAGCAGCAGTCAAGGGATGGTTTTCAGTCCCCAGAAACCCAAGGAGCTGTACGTGGCTGGGAGTAGGTAGTTACGGATCATGTGATCCTTAGTGACCCAGAGGACTCAGAATCGAATGCCTCTGCAAACTTACGCTGCATAGCCTCCCTGATTCTGCAAAGCCTGTGAAAGGACCCTAGGATTCGTCATATCAAGGAGAGGGTTAATTACTGTCTGGCAACCCTTCTTGATCCACATTACAAGGGTAAAGTTGCATAACATCTTCAGGAGGCCTTGAAGAAAGGTTTGTGTAATGCATTTACAGACCCTGGGAGGTCACCATTTCCTGGTTCTGGACAATGTGTTGCTGAGGCAGTCAGAGGAAGAGCGATGGAGAAGGTGGCCAGCTGACCGATGCCTTTAAACAATTTTTAAGTCCTTAGTGCCAAGGTCTGATCGGTTCAAGCAACCATTGCCAGCGTCTGCATTATTTGGTGAAGGAATATCTAGGGGCAAGGGCAGACTTGAAGACCTTTCCAACAGAGAATCCACTGGGTCTTGAGGATGGACCACTGGCCAGAACTTGTTCAATGTGCAATTGAGCTACTGGCCTGTCCAGCATCTAGCATGCTTTCTGAATGCACATTCAGTGCTGCTGGAGGGTTTGTAATGGATCAAAGAGTGCACCTGTCTACACACTCTGTTGATAGGCTCGTATTCATAAAAATGAATCAGTCTTGGATCAGCAGCTTTCAAGCTCCTGATGCTGATGTAACTGATTGAATTTGCTATGGATGTGGGATCCCTTGAAGACTGCCTATGCTGACTATCCTATTCCTCCTCAATCTTGATGATGCTATCTTCCAACAATATTTTTGGCTTAGGGCACCACCACCATCACCCAAGGCCCAATTTTTCTAACCTGTTTAACAGGGGCATGTAATTACAATTTTTGATGTAAAATTTCACAGCAGGGCCCGTTCCTGCGCCCAACAAGAGTATCTGTGAGGGGTTACAATGTTGTGGCACCACCACTACCACCCAAGTCCCAATTTTTCTGCCCCTGTTTAACAGAGGCATGCAATTACATTTTTTGAATGTAATATTTCACATGGGGGCCCCTTCCTGCGCCCTACAAGAGTATCTGTGAGGGGTTACAGTGTTGTGGCACCACCACCACCAACCAAGGCCCAATTTTTCTGCCACTGTTTAGCAGGGACATGTAATTACAATTTTTGATAAAATATTTCACAGCAGGGCCCGTTCCTGTGATCAACAAGAGTAACTGTTAGGGCTTACAGTGTTCTGGCGCCACCAAAACCAAAGGCCCAATTTTTCTGCCCCTGTTAAACAGGGGCATGTAATTACAATTTTTGATAAAATATTTCACAGCAGGGCCCGTTCCTGCGCCCAACAAGAGTAACTGTGAGGGCTTACAGTGTTCCGGTGTTCTGACATATACTGTCCTCCTATCGGATAGTGTCCGCTCCGTACTGCGCAGGCGCAGCGCTTGCGCAGTACGGAGCAGAAGGAGATGCCGAAAGTGTCCAAAGTTGATCAGCTGACCATCAGCTGTACACGGCGCTTCGGCACTTCTTAGCGATGGCTGTGTAAGAGGGCCCCTGGCGGGCTCGCTTCGCTCGCCACGCTTCGGGCACGGCCTCGCTGCGCTCGGCAACTATTTATTCTCACTCTATGTCCACTTGGATAGTAGGGAATGAACCTGGGCACAGGGTGAGAATAAAAGCGCAGGCGCCGTGTACAGCTGATGATCAGCTGTTAAACTTCGGAGACTTTCGGCGTCTCATTTGTCCTCCGTACTGCGCCTGCGCAGTACAGGGAGGACACTATATGATAGGGGACTGTATTTGACAAGACACCGGCGCCACCAAAACCAAAGGCCCAATTTTTCTACCCCTGTTCAACAGGGGCATGTAATTACAATTTTTGATACAATATTTCACAGCAGGGCCCGTTCTTGCGCCCAACAAGAGTAACTGTGACGGCTTACAGTGTTCCAGTGCCAACAAAACCATAGGGCCAATTTTTCTGCCCCTGTTTAACAGGAGCATGTAATTACAATTTTTGATATAATATTTAACATATTTAACTGCTAGAAATTTCATCAATAGAGACCTATCACACTGTCTACAGATTCCCTTGATTAATGTGCACAGACCCTTTTCAGTCTTAGCTGTTGATAAATTTCCCTTGTCCATGTGCCTGGTCACCTTATGCACTGTACCTATCACTCAGACTATTATCAAATTTCATAGGAGACAATCAGCTTCTACTTAATAACATCTTCTGCCTATCCCCTTATCTTGGGTTACCCTTGGCTTAGACTTCATAACCTGCACATAGTTTGGGCTACAGGGGGGATTAGGTCCTGGTCCCAGACCTGCATCCAGAACGGCATTAAAACTGCTGACCAGTTGCCCATTTGTAACTCTTTTGTGACCAGTATCAGTCAAGTGCCTTTATTACAGACCTTTTCTGATTTTAATCATGACATTTTTTCCAAGTGTGACGCCAATTTGCATAACCATTTGCCTTTATATGACTGTTGTAGCAAAGACACGGACAAGTTTATTGAATCCCCTATTGGCCACCTCTCCAGCCAATTGCCACAGTCTTAATTTTTTTCCTTACAGAGGCCAAATTTACCCGCTGTCTCACAGCCTTGAGCCCTGTTTGGAAACTTTCTCTAAGTTTCACAATATCTTACCTCCAGCAAAAGTAATGTGCTCCACCCAATCTACCCCTGGAAAGCTGTTTGTTCCACTCCACCTTAGGCATAAAGTGCTTTCAGAAGCACATTAATCTAAGATGGCCGCAGGCTCAAAAGGACTCCTGTTCCTATGTAAAGGCTTGCAAAACCTGTGCTCGCTCTAAGTCCTCAAAAGTCAAGCCCTCTGGATTACCTACCTTTGCCTGTCTCTAAATGCCCCTATACGCACATCCAGGCTAACTTGTCCTCAAGTCCTGCTGCCTCTACACCTGATGATATGGTTCAGTCTGTTTCGGCACCAGTTATTCCGGTTCAGCCCATGCCAGTTAAGCCTCCTGCTTTTTCTTATTTAAGAGTTTCAATAAGCTGGCTCTACTGCAACTACATCTGCTCAAACCGGTCTAAGAAGTTCTATCCATCCTTTGGAGGGGGGGGGGTAATGTCAGGACCATCTAGTGCTCCTGCTCCTCATTCAAGCATTCAGGCTTGTCTTGGCTATGTCATTCTGCTTGTCTGTCTGTCCACCTGGAAGGTGGTTGATGTGGCCAGACACTGGGTGAAGACCAACCTGATTTAAGCCAGCGACACCTTCAGTCTCATGATCTCGGGCCGGATAGCGACTATTCTCTGAAATCTGCCTGCCTTTTACCTGGACTGTCATTGAACCACTCTGCCTTTCTGCCACCCACAAGTACCTGTTTGCTTTGCTCAGTTCACGCCTGCCCTGGCGTGATAGCCAGTATAAGTCCTGGGGGGCAACTGAGTACCAGTTGGCCTGCTTGCCTTATGAGAAAGGGGCTGCCGTACATACTTTTTCCTCCAATACACACTCTCCCCTTTTCTCTAAAACAGATGCTGGGTTTTCCAAACAGCCTACATTTCCTTCTGAAATTGAATCTGCTACCAAATGGTGTGGGACAGAAAATGATGTCACACACCATTTTGGGATGTATGTACAGAATGTTCAGGATATAGATCCTAAAGTTTTCTTTATTTTTCACTAGCCACATGTGCTAAACAAGGTAACAACTGGGCTGTTTTGCCACTGCCAGTTAGCTCACTCAAATGCCACAATGATAGAGAATAATGCTGCTATAGAGATCTTAATGTAGCTATGAAGTCTTAGGGAGTGACAGAAAATAGTGTAACTGGGAACCCAGGAACACATCACATCATATCACTTGAAGGATGAGCTATAATGGCTGATTTAGAGACCACTTATATGAACTAGCACTATGGATAGTGTTTTTGTCCACACACCTGTAGGTTGGGAGCACACGCATAATTCTATTGCTGCTAATTTCTTTCATTATAATAGCGATAAAGATTAAGAATAGTAAGATCTTCTCATAATTGCAGGTGGACAGACTTGGATAAACATTCATAGAAGTCGTTTGCCAAGGGCTGGCATGTTTGCAGATGGGGTTCTTTCTCAAAGTGGGGGTATTTCTATAAGTGGGAGCACTTCTGACTCTGTAGTCATCATCTGAAGATTTCTTTTCTGTCTCTTCACAGGTATATCTGCAGCTGACTGCCATCCACCCAGAATTGAAAACTGAAAAGTGTTTGTTTTCCCTAGCCTAAATTGCTATGGTATGTCTGCAGCTGACTGCCATCCACCCAGAATTGAAAACTGAAAAGTGTTTGTTTTCCCTAGCCTAAATTGCTATGGTATACTCACACTGATGCAACTCCAGCTTTAATCGCATAACTGAAAAGAGTTTTCCTTATGCCTTTTTAACCCTGGTATGTTCCTTTGCTTAACCATCTGTAGACTGTCCACATGCCTTGCTTTTGTTTTCGTTCCCTCCCTATGCCTTACCTCTAAATTATGGCCTTTTCTTATCTCTATTAGCTGTCCACTTGTAATGCCCTGTACACACGGTAGGACATTGATCGGACATTCCGACAACAAAATCCATGGATTTTTTCTGACGGATGTTGGCTCAAACTTGTCTTGCATACACATGGTCACACAAAGTTGTCGGAAAATCCGATCGTTCTAAACACGGTGACGTAAAAGACGTACATTGGGATTATAAATGGGGCAGTAGCCAATAGCTTTTGTCTCTTAATTTATTCTGAGCATGCTTGGCACTTTGTACACAGGATCTGAATTTCCGACAACTGATTTTGTTGTCGGAAAATTTTATAGCAAGCTCTCAAACTTTGTGTGTCGGAAATTCCGATGGAAAATGTGTGACGGAGCCCACACACGGTCGGAATTTCCAACAACAAGGTCCTATCACACATTTTCCGTCAGAAAATCCAACCGTGTGCACAGGGCATAAGTCTGTTTCTTAAGTGAGAATTTTGCTCTGCATAGCCAGCCATTTTTTATTACCTCCCTAATTATTAAATAGATGTACACACCCCCCTTTCCTAGCAGTATATAACTAAGCATCTCTTGAGAAAGGCACGTTTGCCAAGGGGTGGCACGTTTGTAGATGGGGTTCTTTCTCAAAGTGGGGGTACTTCTATAAGTGGGAGCAGTTCTGACTCTGCACTTCAGCGAATGCATGAAGTGAAGAAAACACCTTGAAAATTACATAACAGGTGACCTTGTTTACATTATACAGCTCTCCCCCCCCTTCTAAAATGCACTGTCTACCACTCCTTCTGACAGCTGTGGCTTCTATCCTTAAACTAACTCTCCTGCACACCTCTCCTCCACCCCACACCTTATATATATCACCATCACTTCTGTCCTCTCCTTATTACTGCGCTCACCAACTCCTGCTAATTCTAAATCCACATGCCCAATGCTCCAGACCACTGGGGCACGTCCCTTCATATAAATCACACTCCCTCATTACCTCCCTCACCCTTCAGCTTCTCCTATCCTCTGGTGATGTATCCCCAAACCCTGGGCCTCCTTCGTTTAACTGTATTCAACTCACACATTACCCTAGCAATGGATACATGCTCCTACTCACTCTGAAGGCAATACCCTTGACCTCGTCTTTTCCCACCTTTGCACTCCATGCAACCTCTCCAACTATCCTTACCCTCTCTCTGATCACTACCTTATCAACTTCACTCTCTCCCTCTCCTCCACCTCCTCTCCCTCCAAACGCCTAATGGTTACCCGTTGGAACCTTTGCCAGCTCAACCCTTCTCTTCTCTACTCTGCGACTGACCACCTCTATGACAAAATTGCACCACTGTCCTGTACCGACCTAGCCACTTCTGTCTACAACACTTCACTTCTAGCCTCACTGGACACACTGGCCCCCCTCACTACACACAGAATCCGGCCCCGTCCTCTTCAACCATGGCAAACGGATGATACTAGAAGTCTGAAAAAACACAGCCATGCTCTTGAGCACCTGTGGCGCAAGACAAAGTCCCAGAGAGATTTCAGCCAGTATAAATCTGCCCTCCAAAAAAACAATTCCAGCCTCCTCACTGCCAAGCAGACCTATTTCATCACTCTCATTAAATACTTATCATCCCGTCCCCGTCAACTCTTCTCTACCATCAACTCTCTACTTCGTCCTCCACCACCTCCACCCACTAACTCACTCACTGCTCAGGAGATCGCCAATCACTTCAAAGAGAAGATTGATACAATTCACAAGGAGATCTCTACTGTTCAGATACCCTCCACACCTTACACCTCATGTTTACAGGTACAATCATTGCTCCCCTCTTTCAACCCCACCACTATTGACAAGGTTGTTAAATTACTTGCTAGCGTCCATCTTACCACCTGCCCTCTGGATCCTGTTCCCCCGCACATGCTACTTTCACCCTCTGGCTCAATTCTACACTCTCTACCCCACATCTTTAATCTCTCCCTCTCTTCTGGCATCTTCCCTAACTCTCTAAAACATACACTTGTCAGACCCATACTTAAAAAGCCCTCTCTGGACCCATCCAATCTCAACAACCTACGCCCCATCTCATTGCTCCCCTTTTTATCCAAACTCCTTGAGCGTCTAGTCTACAACCAACTGAGTGTCCACCTTGCCAATAATAGCCTTCTTGATCTCCTTTAGTCTGGATTTTGCCCTCGACACTCCACAGAAACTGCTCTCCTAAAACTAACAAAGATCTACTAAAGGCCAAAACTAAGGGACACTATTCTGTACTCCTACTCCTGGACCTCTCTGCTGCCTTAGATACAGTTGACCACCCCCTTCTCCTCAAAAAACTCCATGCCTTTGGCCTCCGTGACTATACTCTTCGCTGGTTCTCTACCTACTTATCCAACCACACCTTTAGTGTTACTTACAATTCTACTTCTTCCTCTTCCCTTCTCTGTTGGAGTCCCCAAAGGTTCTGTTCTTGGACCCCTCCTTTTTTCAATCTACACTTCCACCCTGGGTCAGCTGATAGCCTTCCATGGCTTCCAATACCATCTCTACGCTGACGACACTCAAATTTATTTCTCTACCTCTCAACTCACTCCATCATTCTCCTTGCCTATCACCAGATATATCAGTCTGGATGTCACACCACTTCCTCAAACTGAATTTATCAAAAACCAAACGTATAATTTTTCCTCCACCATGTGCCCCCTCCCTCTATCAAAATCGATGGCACAACTATCAGCCCATCCCCGCATGCCAAGGTTGTAGATGTAGTCCTGGACTCTGAACTCTCCTTTAAGCCCCAGATCCAATCACTGTCCAAATCTTGCCGCCTCAACCTCCGCAACATCTCCAAAATATGCCCCTTTCTAACCAATGACACCACAAAACTCCCTAGTCATCTCTTGCCTTGATTACTGCAACTCCCTCCTCATTGGCTTACCCCTACATACTCTATCCCCCCTTCATTCAATCATGAATGCTGCTGCCAGGCTCATCCATCTTACTAATTGCTCTGTGTCTGCTACTCCTCTCTGTCAATCCATCCACTGGCTTCCGCTCATCCAACAAATTAAATTCAAAATATTAACGACTACCTACAAAGCCATCCACAGCTCTGCCCCCAGCTACATCACTGACCTAGTCTCAAAATACCAACCTAATCTTTCTCTTCGTTCTTCGCAAGACCTCCTGCTCTCTTGCTCTCTCATCACCTCCTCCCACGCTCGCCTCCAGGACTTTTCCAGAGCCTCTCCAAGCCTATGGAACACCTTACCCCAATCTGTCCGCTTATCTCCTACTCTGTTAGCTTTTAGACAATCCCTGAAAACCCTTCTCTTCAGAGAAGCCTATCCTACCCACACCTAACAACTGTATTTTCATTTTGTCCATCTGATCATCCCCCACAGCTACTACCCTTTGTTCCACTTGACCCTGTCTTCTAGATTGTAAGCTCTAATGAGCAGGGCCCTCTGATCCCTCCTGTCTTGTATTGTAATTGTACCGTCTTCCCCGATGTCTTAAAGCGCTGCACAAACTGTTGGCGCTATATAAATCCTGTATAATAATAATAATAATAATAATAAAAGTCTGATTAATGGAGTTAAGTCTGGCTAATTGAGTTCCCCACAGATAAAATAAGGTAGTGTTAAAGTTAACCTCTAAGTATCTACTCCAAATGAAACCATTTAATAAGGTAAAGATCAGTCTATAGAGGGCAGAAGTCCATTATCTTTAATTGACAATGTACTTTGTGGATCTCTTTCCATTATCTAAATGAATCAAGCCTGGCTCATAGTTTACTCTTCAAATTGTTTTAGAAAATCTATCAGTAGTAATACAAAGGTTCAAAATCTGTTTAAGCACAATACACATGTGAACTGCTTTTGAACTACCAGAAATGTGTCTGTCAAGAAGATTAATGAACTTCATGAATTCTGTTGCCAACCTGAGGCAAATCAAACATGGGTGACCAGTGTTTGAACTGTTTATCTGTTTGAAAGTGTGTATTACAATTTGTATAACATATAACACGATTTTCAGATTTCTGATCCTCTGGGAAGTTTACTGTTATGGGAGGCTCTGTTAGAAACATCTCCCCTCACTCCTCTCCAAGTAACAATGGTTTATCAGATAGGAAAAGAAGAAAAAACTCCAACTGCAACAGACAGAAATAAAAACGTTATTCATAGTAGAAGAAGGCTAAACAGTTGCCTTTGCTGCATATTTTTCCTTATTTCTTCTCTAGTAAAACTGTCCTTGAGGCAAAGACAGTCTTGGTAATACAATCCTGGATGACAGTTAAAACCCAACAGGGATTCCAATCCTTCCCCATACCATTCAAAACTTTTAGAGTGTTCATGGTTCTCTTGGCATTGGCCCGAATGGGTTGTGTGTTGGATGAGTCTCCCTTTTGAGAGAATACTGTAAGATGCTGATGCCTTTAGGAAGCACCTGTGGTTGTTTTGAAATGAGATGATCAGTGAATGACTGATTGAGATGTTCAGCACAGGAACCTTTTAAACTGTTGAGCTTTAGTAAAGAGCTGCCAAGATACCCCTTGAACCTTGGACTCTAAGTAGCTGAAGAATACTGATGAATTTTAGGATGAGCTATGAGCTTGTGTTTGGACCAAACCTTGGTTGTTTGGGCATTTTGGATGAACGTCTCGGCATTTACCCATTTGGCAATAGCTGAACATCATGTTGCCCCAGAAGACATCTATTGATGATGAAATGCATTGGGTGGAGCTTCTACTGACGTCATCATCATCACGTACTAGGAAGTGGATGTCCATGCCAGTTGTGGATTTAACATGCTCATGTCTTTAAAATTAATGTAAGTGAGATTATTTTATTCATTAAAGCATTAAAGTTTTACAAACTGTTTTACACTATGGAGAGACTCTTTCTCTTTTGCCTATTATGATATACTGCACTGAGTGTTTGGCTATATTTAAATCCAAGTGTCACTGGTCCTGACCAATTCAGGGGCTGAGTGGAGGATCTCTATATCTCCAAAAGAAATCATATAAAGCGCTTGATGACCACCCTGTAATTAAGGTGGTCAAGGGAAGTTGGTAAGCGTGCCCCCCATTACCACTTTTGGGTGAAGGTTCTTGGTGGTGGAGTTGTAAAGCACTGAGGGAGAATTGATTTATCACACGTCGACACACGGTTTTTGACATCTTCATATGGACTTATATGCATATATTATTTATTAATATTTTGTTGCTTGGTCATAGATCATTGAGATTTATAAATGGAATTATATGCACATATGTATTAATACCAACTTGTTTGTCTATATGCACTTTATGACTTTTTGAGCTTTGCATGATTAGCGCAACACATTTTATTTGGTAAGATACCTCTTGAACCTTGGACTCTAAGTAGCTGAAGAATAGTGATGAACTTTAGGATGAGGGATGAGCTTGTGTTTGGACCAAACCTTGGCTGTTCGGGCATTTGGAAGAACGCCTGGGCATTTACCCATTTGGCAATATCTGAACTTCATGTAAAATAGCAATATTACTACTGCTGTTATACATGACAGCTTTCCACTGTCAATAGTTGTTAAGGACGCTGGTGGGTGCAGGCACCACTGAGTCTTTAACAATCAGTAAAATCACCAGTCCTATTAACTTACAAAGGCACTAGGGATAGTTAAAAAAACAACATGGGGGTTTCCCCATAATTCATGCTAGATCCTTCAGGTCAAATCCCCAAAAAATCCATACCAGACCCTTATCCAAACATGTAGCCTGGCAGATTGAGAAAGAGAGGGGGGCGATGTGTGTCCCCCTCCAGAACTATACCAGGCCACACCATGTCCTAAACATGGGGGGTACTTTGCCAGGGGGTACCCCCCCTATGCAAAACACCTTGTCTCTATGCAGATGACCCTTGTCCAGCAGTTGTGGGAGTCTGCAGGTAGGGGATTTATGGGAACATGAAAGCCCCCTTTAAGAAAGTGAATGAGTAATGGGTTCATATTACCCCTACTCATTAAAACAAAAAAACATGTCCTAATATGTACAGCTGCTGTTAATAATGTCATTCATTACTGTAGATCCACGACAGTTATAATGCCTGATACCTGCCGACCCACCAAAAGAAAAAAAACCTGCTGACTGCTGACACATCCACCACCAATGTACAACCACCACCAAGTTGTCCAGCGATGTAGAACCATGTCAATCATGATGACCAATGCCTACCAACTCGTCGAAAGAAAAATAAACCGTGGCCTCCCTCTAACTGACAGGTCCGGCAAATGATAGCTGATATATACAAAAGGGTGAGGTATCCCAAGTGATGCCCTAACCATATATGTTCAACAACATTATCGCAATCTACTCTTCTCTGCCGGACCTGTCATTTGGCAGGATAAAAATGGCAGGACCAGGCATACTGTATAATGACAGTCTGCCAGTTTTTTTTCAATGACTTCATCATGACTGTAATCAATCCACATCTCTGAACGATGTGATTGATGGTGAATGTACATCATGGGACATTTTTTTTTATTATAGGACCTGTCAAAAACTGTCTCTGTCTTTAATTACATTTTATATATTTTTTTTTAATGAGTAGGACATGTGGACTTGTATGGTTCATAAGGGTGGAGCTGCATGCTCGCCCCTTTCCCATTCTATGCGTGCCAGGCTGCATGCTGAAATAAGGTGGTGATGTAGATTTTTTCGGGGACCATACACTTTTTTCTCTTGATTTTTGCATGAGCTTACCTCTTAAAATCCATACCAGACCCAAATGGTCTAGAAAATAATTTAGTCATCCTTATAATCAATACCAGACCTGAAGAGCTTGGTATGAATGGGGGGGAACACATTTATTTTACATATAAGCAATAAGAGCTTCCTATATTTAATTTTAGATGCATTATACTTCCCATTAGTAGAACTGAATTTAATAAAACAATTCAGGATTAGGGATGAGCTTCGTGTTCGAGTCGAACCCATGTTCGACTCAAACATCGGCTGTTCGATCGTTCGCCGAATTGTGAACGATATGGGCCGTTCGCGCCAAATTCGTGTGGCGCGTCATGGCCCATAATTCACTGCGGCATCGCAGTGCATTGCTTGCTGATGATTGGCCAAGCATGCACTATGACCCACATGCTTGGCCAATCACAGCGCCGCCTTAACAGAGAGCCATAATTGGCCAAAGCCAAGGAGGCTTTGGCCAATTATGGCTCAGGGGATTTAGTACACGCCCCACACTATATAAGGCCGCCTGCACGGCGGCCCTGTGCAGTGTGTTCTGGTGTGCTTAGAGAGAGAGAGAGACAGTGTCATTTCATTTGAGTTAGCTAGATTAGGCAGGACAGTCAGTCAGTTAGCTGCACTTAAAGTGTATTGTGTATATATATGCATCCCAGGTGTTGCATATATATATATATATACACTGTATTCAGTTTAGCTAGATCCGTTCCTGTTATCTTCTAGACTATTTACATTTAGTGCAGTGCGTCCTGCTCACAGTGTTCAGCTAGATCCGTTCCTGTTATATTCCTACTGACAGGCAGGCTTGTCTTGTTACAGTATTTTGAAGAAAATTACTGGTGTTCTTTTGATCCTATTAGTACCACAGTCAGGCAGCTAGACTATTTACATTTAGTGCAGTGCGTCCTGCTCACAGTGTTCAGCTAGATCCGTTCCTGTTATCTTCTTACTGACAGGCAGGCTTGTCTTGTTACAGTATTTTAAAGAAAATTACTGGTGTTCTTTTGATCCTATTAGTACCACAGTCAGGCAGCTAGACTATTTACAGTTAGTGCAGTGCGTCCTGCCCACAGTGTTCGGCTAAACCTACAAGTAAGTGGGGTGCGTCCTGCTCACAGTGTTCAGCTAAACCTACAAGTTAGTGGGGTGCGTCCACCTCACAGTGTTCAGCTAAACCTACAAGCTAGTGGGGTGCGTCCTGCTCACAGTGTTCAGCTAGATCCGTTTCTGTTATCTTCTTACTAACAGGCAGGCTTGTCTTGTTACAGTAAATACAGCTACCTGAAGAAAATTGCTGGTGTTCTTTTGATCCTATTAGTACCACAGTCAGGCAGCTAGACTATTTACAGTTAGTGCAGTGCGTCCTGCTCATAGTGTTCTGCTAAACCTACAAGTTAGTGGGGTGCGTCCTGCTCACAGTGTTCAGCTAAACCTACAAGTTAGTGGGGTGCGTCCACCTCACAGTGTTCAGCTAAACCTACAAGCTAGTGGGGTGCGTCCTGCTCACAGTGTTCAGCTAGATCCGTTTCTGTTATCTTCTTACTGACAGGCAGGCTTGTCTTGTTACAGTAAATACAGCTACCTGAAGAAAATTGCTGGTGTTCTTTTGATCCTATTAGTACCACAGTCAGGCAGCTAGACTATTTACAGTTAGTGCAGTGCGTCCTGCTCACAGTGTTCTGCTAAACCTACAAGTTAGTGGGGTGCGTCCACCTCACAGTGTTCAGCTAAAGCTACCTGTAGAAGGTTGGTGGTGTTCTCATACTACAGGCAGGCAGTTGATTTTGCTAGCTGCAGTATCAGTACATATATATATATATATATATATATATATATATCCCAGCTTAGTGCAGCTACAGGCCATTAGTATGTCTGGAAGGCCAAGAAGGAGAGGCAGACAGTCACAAGCCAATAAGAGAGGGCAAGCAGGCTCTGTGTCTAGTGCTGGTCGTGGAGACGGTGCATCCTCATCAGCACGTGGCCATGGGACACGCTTGGCCTTTTTTTCGGCAGCTGGCCATGTTGAGCAGCAACATGCGGAAGACTTGGTCGAGTGGATGACCAAGCCGTCCTCATCCTCCTCATCCTCTCTCACCCATGCCCAGGGTACTTTGTCTGGCAAAGCAGCGGCCTCTTCCCTTGGCTCAATGTCATCAGTGACTCCTTCCCTAGCCCCACCATGTCCTCCTGAGGAGTCCCTCGAACTGTTTGACCACAGTGTTGGGTACATGCTCCAGGAGGATGCCCAGCGTTTGGAAGGCTCTGATGATGATACTGAGCTCGATGAAGGCAGTAACACGAGCACGGACAGAGGGGGTGCCCAAGAAGGACAGCAATCTGGCAGTCATGCTCCCCCTGCTGCAGCATACTGCCAGGTTTGCTCCAGTGATGAGGAGGGAGGGGATGATGAGGTCACTGACTCAACGTGGGTGCCTGATAGGAGAGAGGAGGAGGAGGAGGCGGCACATCACCAACGAGGCAGGATGCCCTCCAGGGGCCAGCCTAAGGGCAGCACATTGACTGCATCACACCCCAAAGCTCCACATGTGCAGGGCGCTGCAGTCTCTGCGCGTTATTCAAAAAGTTCTTTGGTGTGGGCCTTTTTTGAGACGAGTGCATCAGATCGCACCGCTGCTATTTGCAACATATGTCTCAAGCGTATCTCGCGTGGCCAAAACATCTCCCGCTTGGGTACCACATGCTTGACCAGACATATGTTGACCTGCCATGCAGTTCGTTGGCAAGCGTATCTAAAAGACCCACACCAAAGAACAAAGAGGACCTCTGCTTGCTCCTCATCAGCTGAGATTTCCAACCCCACTAGACCTTCAGTCCTCTCTGAGACCTGCACTGAGAGGAATGAAGGTGTAGAATTAGGTGTGTCACAGCCACGTACTTGTGGGCAATCTGATTTTGGTACACCGACGTCAGATTGTACCAGGCAAATTTCCCTGCCCCAGCTGCTGCACCGCCGAAAGAAGTTTGCTCCCAGCCATCCACATGCCCAACGGTTGAATGCTAGCTTGGCAAAATTGCTAGCACTTCAACTGCTGCCTTTTCAGTTGGTAGACTCTGCCCCCTTCCGTGAGTTTGTGGAATGTGCGGTTCCTCAGTGGCAGGTACCCAAACGCCACTTTTTCTCACAGAAGGCGATTCCGGCTCTCTACCAGCATGTGGAAGGCAATGTCCATGCTTCGCTGGACAGGGCGGTCAGCGGTAAGGTGCATATTACCGCTGACTCATGGTCCAGCAGGCATGGACAGGGACGTTACCTAAGTTTCACGGCGCATTGGGTGACTCTGCTGGCAGCTGGGAAGGATGCAGGACAAGGTGCAGTAGTGTTGGAGGTTGTTCCGCCACCACGCCTCCAAAATGCTAATGATTGTGACACATCTCTCTCCTCCACCCCCTCCTCTTCTTCTTCCTCCATGGCCTCTTCCTTGGAACCAGCGGTGCTCCGTAGTCGTTCAAGGGGCTACGCAAGTACGCAGGCCAAAAAATGCCATGCGGTGCTTGAGCTGGTGTGCTTGGGGGACAGGAGCCACACTGGGGCAGAGGTTCTGTCAGCTCTGCAGGGGCAGGTTCAGAGGTGGTTGACGCCACGCCAACTTAAGGCAGGAATGGTGGTTTGCGACAATGGCACCAACCTCCTCTCTGCCCTCCGACAGGGACAAATGACCCATGTGCCCTGTTTGGCTCACGTCCTTAACTTGGTGGTGCAGCGGTTCTTGGGCAGGTACCCGGGCTTACAGGATGTCCTGAGGCAGGCCAGAAAAGTCTGTGTGCATTTCCGCCGGTCATATAATGCCAGTGCTCGGCTGACGGACCTCCAAAAGGAGTTTAACCTGCCCAAGAACCGCCTAATCTGTGACATGCCCACCAGGTGGAACTCAACGTTGGCCATGCTGCAGCGGCTGCACACGCAGCAGAGGGCCATCAATGAGTACCTGTGCGACTATGGCACCAGGACAGGGTCAGGGGAGCTTGGTTTTTTTTCCCCCACGCCAGTGGGCCATGATCAGGGATGCATGCACTGTCCTGTCACCATTTGAGGAGGCCACGAGGATGGTGAGCAGTGACAGTGCATGCATCAGTGACACTGTCCCCCTTGTCCACCTGTTGGAGCACACGCTGCGTGGAATAATGGACAGGGCACTTGAGGCAGAACAGAGGCAGGAAGAGGAGGACTTCCTTAGCTCTCAAGGCCCCCTTTATCCAGACAGTGTTCCTGCGTGCCCGCCGATCACACAGGAAGAGGACGAGGAGGAAGAGGAGGAGGAGGAGGAGGAAGATTGTGTCAGTATGGAGGTGGAGCCTGGCACTCAGCATCAGCAGCAGTCTTTAAGGGATCAGTCCCAAGAAACACATGGACTTGTACGTGGCTGGGAGGAGGTGGCTGCGGACCATGTCGTCCTTAGTGACCCAGAGGACTCCGGACCGAATGCCTCAGCAAACCTACGCTGCATGGCCTCCCTGATCCTGCAAAGCCTGCGTAAGGATCCTCGTATTCGTGGTATCAAGGAAAAGGACCAATACTGGCTGGCAACCCTCCTTGATCCACGTTACAAGGGTAAGGTTGCGGACCTTATCTTGCCATCGCAGAGGGAGCAGAGGATGAAACATCTTCGGGAGGCCTTGCAGAAAGGTCTGTGCAACGCGTTCCCAGAGGCTGGGAGGTTACAAACTCCTGTTTCTGGACAATGTGTTG
The DNA here is from genome assembly GCF_042186555.1 of Aquarana catesbeiana. Lineage (NCBI taxonomy): Eukaryota > Metazoa > Chordata > Amphibia > Anura > Ranidae > Aquarana > Aquarana catesbeiana. Next base: position 233,860,716 of record NC_133330.1, on the reverse strand, counting down.
CTGAGGCTTCGGTCAGTCAAAGAAGGAGCGGTGGAGAAGGTGGCCGTCTGACCGATGCGTTCAGACAATTTTTTGGTCGGCAGCCCCAAGGTATGATCGGTTCCAGCAACCATCGCCAGCGTCTGTTTTACATGGTGCAGGAATACCTAGGAGCAAGATCAGACTTGGACACCTTTCCCACCGAAAATCCTCTGGGTTACTGGGTCTTGAGGATGGATCACTGGCCAGAGCTTGCACAGTATGCAATTGAGCTACTGGCCTGTCCTGCATCCAGCGTTCTTTCGGAACGCACATTCAGTGCTGCTGGAGGCGTGGTAACCGATCACAGGGTGCGTCTGTCCACTGACTCGGTCGATCGACTGACCTTCATAAAAATGAATGAGTCTTGGATCACCACCAGCTACCAAGCACCTGATGCTGATGTAACCGAATAATTTTTTTTGAAATCTCAGATTCCTTCAAAGACTGCCTATGCTGATGCTGAGTGACTATCCCTGAGTAATTATCCTCTTCCTCCTCAATCATCACGCTGATAGCTTGTAAGAACATTTTTGGTTCTGGGTGCCACCACCAGTGCCTAAGGCACAATTTTTCAGCCCCTGTTTAACAGGGGCGTGTAATTACGATTTTTGATGTAATACTTTGCAGCAGGGCTCGTTCCTGCATTCCAACTAGAGTGTCTGTGAGGGGTTGCAGTGTTGTGGCACCAGCACCAGTGCCTAAGGCCCAATTTTTCAGCCCTTGTTTAACAGGGGCGTGTAATTACAATTTTTGATGCAATACTTTGCAGCAGGGCTCGTTCCTGCATTCCAACTAGAGTGTCTGTGAGGGGTTGCAGTGTTGTGGCACCAGCACCAGTGCCTAAGGCCTAATTTTTCAGCTCCTGTTCAACAGGGGCATGTAATTACAATTCTTGATCTAATATTTCACAGCAGAGCCCTGTGAGGGCTTACAGTGTTGTGGCCACAGCAACACCTAAGGCCCAAATTTCTGCTGAGTATATAGGGCAGGACCCTACTTTCAAACAACTAACTTACAAACGACTCCTACTTGCAAACGGAAGGAGACAACAGGAAGTGAGAATAAATCTACCCCTAGGAAGGGAAATTCTCTCCTGTAAGAGTTAATATGGGAAAAACATTTCTCCTTTCCACTGATGCTTTCCAATCCATTGGGACAAAAAGTGAGGTGAAATCTTCTGAAGAGGAGGAAAGACAGCAAAACAAATGTCACAGGGGTGATAACCCTTTCCTATGTTTTCCAAAAAGCTTAAAAAAGATTTTTTGGCTGGAGCTAAACACGTTAAAAATGTACCCGTTCAAAATTACAAAGAGATTCTACTTAACAACAAACCTACAGCCTGTATACTGCTGTTCAGAGTATATAGGGCCTGGTGGCCTCACACCTTTCCTTATTTTAATTTGGGTGCGGGGTTCCCCTTAATATCCATACAAGACCCAAAGGGCCTGGTAATGGACTGGGGGGTACCCATGCCGTTTGTCTCACTGATTTTCATCCATATTGCCAGGACCCGACATTACATTAAACCCGCAAGCAGTTTTAAATGAGATTTTTTCCTTTAAAAATGACATTTGGTGCAGGGACTGTTCTAAACACGGGAAACACGCGTCACTTTACAGGCATACTATAGACACCCCTCAGGTACGATATTTAAAGGAATATTTCACTTTTTTTTTTTTTACTTTAAGCATCATTAAAATCACTGCTCCCGAAAAAACGTCCGTTTTTAAAAGTTTTTTTTGCATTGATACATGTCCCCTGGGGTAGGACCCGGGTCCCCAAACCCTTTTTAGGACAATACCATGCAAATTAGCCTTTAAAATGAGCACTTTTGATTTTGAACGTTCGAGTCCCATAGACGTCAATGGGGTTCTAACGTTCGTGCGAACTTTCGGTCCGTTCGCAGGTTCTGGTGCGAACCGAACCGGGGGGTGTTCGGCTCATCCCTATTCAGGATATATAATACATTTTGCAAGTGTCCATAGTCTAAAGAAAAGTCTTCCTTCTTCTTCTATTGGACTAGCATTTTTCTTATACATAAAATAGCAAAATATATCTACATTGCTTGGGGTTTGGCCTCTTTTTGCTTTCAGTATGCTTCAATTGTCTGTCTTTCGTTAACTCAAATTTGTACTTAAAATCTTTCCACACACCGTTTATTCCATAGGTGTCCTTTCTATGTGCCCCCTATCTGTAGTCTGTGTATTTCAGCAAAGATTGTTTCATTGCAGCAGAACAGTAACAGCATGAGTAATCTTCTGTGCAGCTTAGACAGTACAATTTGCTCCCACTGGGTCTGTAACCAACACTGTAACCATTACTTTGCAATAAATGTAACGGACTAATGTACCTAAAAGTGGCACAGGAGCATCTGTAGTGAAAGTCATACACAGGGACTTAAGTCAATTTCACAAATAATTCATGTAGTTTTAAGTGGCCACTAAGGCATTGTAAATTACTCCATTTGGACCAAATTTTTACTCTGCATTAGAATTTGTTTTTGTTGACATCATCTGGTTAATTTACTGAAGTTATCTTCGCTTTGCAAAAGGAATTTTCCCTTTGCTTAGTGCATAAGGTTAAGCTTTGATGACTTCCATCTCCCAATAAAGTGCAAGCAAAAATACTGTTTTTATTTTCCTTTAATGTGATCAGATATTCTTTGTAAAGTTAATTTTCACAACATTTATTAAGGTGAAATTCTCTTGCAAAGAGAAAATTCCATTGCAAAGTGAACAGCTATTTGCTTTTAGTAAACCAACCCCAATATGGTAACATAAAAATTTGGCAATACTATATTAAGTATAATTTTTAGTAGTATCAGCATGAATTGTTATGAAAGTGCAATTGGCATTGTGATGGTATCATTGGATAAGGAATCATGGTTGAATTTAATGTCTAAGATTAGATATAAGAGTAAGGTTGCAGTTTAGAGTTAAGAGTTCTTTTGAGGCAATGAGAAGGGATGAGCTCAGCATTCAGATCTAACAGAAGTTTAGAACATTTAGTGCATTCGGGCATACCTGAATGTGACAGATTCTGGCTGTCAATGGTTGCTAAGGAAGCAGTGGCTGCTTGGACCCACCGCAATGCTTAGCAACCACTGGCATTACCCTGCCTTTTCACATGGGCAGGAATCCCTGGCTACATAAGCAAATGGGCAGGGAATAGAGTGGGTTAAATCATTGCTTTACTATGGCTACGGCATATTTGGACAATGATGTCATCACTATTCTTAATGTCAAGGATTGCTAAGGAAGCAGGGGCTGCTTGCACCCACCATGTCCCTACCAACAACTGATATCACTTAGGCCATTCACTTACATTGCCAGAAATCCCTGGCCACATAAGCAAAATTGCAACATCCTTGCCTAAATATGGCCACATGGCCATATTGGTCAGAAATATTGCCCAAATATGAGCATGGCCATATCTGGCCAATGATGTCACTACTATCACTGCCCCTGGCTTTATATCGCTGATGACAGCTCAGGGACCTATTCGGCTTTGTGTGTGTCAGTTTTTTTGGTCAGTCAGCGGGCAACATGATTGACAATGGATTTACAATGAGGGACTTTTGTTTTGTTTGTTTTTTTCAATAAAGGACTTGTCAAGCATTTGGGTGTCTTTATTTCCAGGTGGCATTTTTTTTTTTTTTTTGTGAAACAGTATGTACCCCATACTCATTAACGTAGGATGGGGGGCCAGTATCTAGGGGCTCCCTTATTATTAAAGGGGCTTCCAGATTCCGATAAGCTCCCTGCCCGCAAACCCCCTCCACCACCAGGCAAGCATTGTGGGAATGCAGTCCTTGTCCTCATCCATGGGGAAAAAGGTGCTTTGTCAGGGAGGTCCCCCCTGGCATGGCACCTCCCCATGTTGAGGGTATGTGGCGTGGTGTGGTTCAGATGTGGGTGCATGCTCTTCAAATTTTAAGTCTGCTATGGATTTTTAGGGGATCCTCATTTTTTTGCAAGAGTTACCTCCTTAAAAGCCATACCAGATTTAAAGGATCTAGAATATATTTGGGTGGGGGGGTGCTCTATGCAATTTTTTTCTTTGTTCATGCTGTGGGATGTGCTACAACAAGAATTGCTGGCAATTAAAACTTCATTGCTTGCTTCGTCAAAAATAAAAAATAAAAAAAAAGACAAAAAACAGCATGCAGACCCCTCCAACGTCCCCCCACAATACATAACAGACCTTTAGGGATTTGTATTTTGGGGGAACTTGGGGGTCTACTGTATGTGCCATTTTTTCTTTTTAAAAAAAAGAGGCAAGGAGGAGATGTGTAAAACTTTTTTTTCCTTTGTTCATGTATTTTTACATTTTTTTATATTGCACTGATACATGTTCCCCAGGGCATTACTTAACCACCCCCCCCCCCCCAAGGACACACAAAAATACTCTGTTTTTTTACACTTCTTGCCTATTAGCCCAGGAAATGGGCATTTTTAATTTGACAGACTCAACTCTCATTGATTTTATTGGGGTTCAGCATCTGTTTTTCTTTGAAGTTTACCAAACTCTGCGCAAACCAAACACAAGGCAGTTTGACTCATCACAATTAAAGATTATGTTTAAAGTTTAGTTCCCAAAGACCCTCACCCATTTGCTCAGCTCCCACTAACTGATAAACTCTTGGCAGGCCCACAATGTAGGCGCTTGTGACTACACCTTCTACTCACACCTCCACGACAGCATTTCTAGGCTGGGCTATATCTTCAGTACCCCAGTCCTACTAGCCAACTAAACTGCAGCAAACATACATCCACGCCCATGGTCAGATCACGACATGGTACTGTTAGATAATACACATATTGGCATCTCACCAATAAACGCTACCTGGTGCCTCAATGGGTCCCTCCTTACAGACCCTGAACTGGTTGCTTAGGTCACGGACTGCCTAGACTAATATTTCTGTATAAATAATACACGGGACACTCCCCCCACTATGTTGTGGGCTGCCCATAAGGCAGTTATTTGGGTATATCTGATATCAATAGCTGCTGCAAAGAGAAAACGTAAACCAGCAGATAGCACCAGACTCTCCCGCGAGTTAACCAAACTGTATCATATACACAACCAGTCCCACTCCCCCAACACCCTGTGGCAGATATCCACTAAGAAAATCGAGTTAGATACGGTCCTCTCTGAGCAAACGGAAAAGACACTGAGATGGTCGAAAGCTACGTTTTTATTGCACAACAACTTGGCTTTAGCAATGTTCGCTAGAAAACTAAACTCCACCATCCAACCTCCACACTTGTATAAACTTAGAAATGATAGGGGGGATATGGCCACCCATCCTTCAGAGGTACTCAAGATCTCCAAATTTTACCAGGACCTACTAGCTGCCCCTTCCTCCCTGCCTGGCCCCTCAACCAAATCATGGTTGGACGGACTGACCCTCCCTTCTCTAACTAAAGAGCAAACCAATGCCCTGAATGCCCCCCATCGAGGAAATATGGGCAATAATTGCCTCCCTGAAACCCTCTACGGCCCCAGGACCGAACGGATTTTCTTCCACATATTATATAAAATTTTCAGGTCAGTTGATCCCACATTTAGTAAAGCTATTTAACCACATACTAGAAGGCCATGCTTTCCTAGAGGACATGTTGCTGGTGAACATATCCCTGATACCCAAACCGAACAAAGATCACTCCCTTCCCCAAAATTACCGACCCATTTCGGTCATAAACAATGACCTGAAGCTTTTTGGCCGCCTTCTGGCTGATAGGCTTTCGGCCATAATCCCCACGCTGATCTCCCCAGATCAAACAGGCTTTATCCCCACTAAGCAAATAAATGATAATATTAGTTTGGCCTCTAATATAATACAAGACGCAGACCTGTTCTCCAGAAAAGTCTTTCTGTTGAGCCTAGATGTACATAAGGCATTTGATAGCATGACATGGCCTTATTTAGAATCCGTCCTGTCCAAATTTGGGTTATAGGAGGAGTTTGTGCACGGTTTCAGGGCCCTATACCACCACCCTCGCACCCGCATTAAACTCCTGGGCTGTACCTCAGAGTATTTTTACACTGGGGACCAGACAGGGATGTTCCCTGTCCCCATTACTTTTCACTTTGGCAAATGAGCCTCTAGCCCAATTGATTTGCCTGAATTCCAACATGCTATGTGAAAGGTGAACAAGAATTCAAACTAAGTATGTACGTGGACTTTGTACTCCTTTTCCTATCTGACCCTGTGGTCTCTTTGCCAAACTTGATCCCCACCTTAAACACCTTCCACAACTTGTGGTGGCTGGGGTCAACTTGTCAAAATGTGCTGCATTTCCAATCAACTTTCCGCAATCTACACTATTAGGAATCCAGTCTAGTTTTGGTTTCACACTATGTGGGGAAACATTACCATACCTGGGGATTAAGCTTGCCACTTCCATCCGCAAACTATATTTTGCAAATTACCCCCAAGTATTTGCTTGTATCAAGCAACTGCTACACCTGTGGTCTCCCTACCATATATCATTCTTGGGTAGGATTTAGGCCATCAAGATGTCTATACTTCCTAAACTTCTATTCTGTTTTAGATCCTTACCTCTATATGTTTCCTGCCAGACCATAGAGCTGATTCAAAAGGAGGTAAATGCCTTTGTCTGGCAAGCCAAAAAACCCCGGCTGAACAAAAAACTACTCTGCCGACCAACGACCCTGGGTGGTCTGGGGCTACCGCACTTGTTGCTGTACTATGCTTCCGCCAGACTGGTACAGGTGGCACAGTGGCACTCCCCCCCGGCAAGAGTCCCATGGCTTCAGTTTGAGAGGTCCTCGGTGGTCCCATATTACCTCCCAGGACTTCTTTGGTTGGACAGAGTTAGGTCCAAAGACCTGACACCATTAAACGGAGTAGCTGGCCAATCATTACAGCTGTGGTCTTTATACAAAACTTCATATGTCCTGGTACCCCACAGCCCTTGCTTTGCCTCATTCCTAGGCGATCCCAGATTCCCGGCAGCTTACAACATACCTAATAATTTTTCTTAACCTCCCTTGAGGCCCTGACCCAAGAACCCCCCTTTAGCTCCTTTGTATTCCTGCAGGAGCTATATGAACTACCTAGGACGGAATTTTACAAATATTTGCAGATCAGGCACTTCTATTCTACTCACTACCAAAGGGAGGGGTCAAATCCATCCAATACATTTGAACACCTAAGTAAGGTCTTCTCCAGGGATAAGGGCACTATTTCCATTATGTATCAATACCAAAATGAACGTGACCTCCCCTCCAAATCAGCACCAATGCTCAGCTGGGAAGTGGAAACAGGTCTAGAAATAGCCCAGGAGAGTTGGACAGATATGGTATCAAATATGAGAAAATGTACAAAATCGATGGTGGTAAGGGAAACAGTAGTAAAAAAAACTCCACACAAGATGGTATTATACCCCCTCAAGACTGAATAGATTCAGCCCCTTGGTTCCGGGGATCTGCTTCTGAGGTTGCCCAGATAGGGTCACAGACCTCCACATATTTTGGAGCTGCAAGGTCCTTCAACCCCCTGGCTAAAAATAGTTACTAAGGTTGCCCAGATCACTGGAACACACTATACTCTGACCTACCAGATGGGCCTTCTATTTGCTGACCTCCCAGAGGCTACCCCCCCGGCTCAGAAACCTACCCACACGCTCTTCAATGCAGTACACTGGGAAATAGCCCTGCACTGGAGATCGCCGGCAGTTCCCTGAGACACTACGCCGGTATTTGAAAGAAAATGGGCCCCCTGGTCATCCTATGATCTAGAAGGTCCAAGGAGTGTGGATTTACTTATGCATGGTACCTCACAGCCAATATGTCAGCCCCCCCCCCCTTTTTTCCCTTGTTTTTGTCTTTTTTCTTCCCTCCTTATGATTTTATCCATGTTGTGCCCTTAGGATTTCCCCTTCATACAAAAATGATAGTTCCGGATACCGGATAGGTCAGTGACAAGTTTTGGTTATTGTTATTCATGCCGCCTATAATCATTTACCTTTGGATTGGGAATATCACCAGATTATCCCTTATCTGATTACAATTGTTATGTACGTGACTATAATTCGTAATTTAAATGTCTTTTTCTTTACAATAAAAATCGTTGGAAATAAAAATAAAAATAAAGTTTAGACTGAGGTTAAGTGCTAAGTTTTAGTGCTAGAATGCGTTTAAGCTTAGGAGTTATACTGAGGATTAGGGGTATAGTATCTGGGTTAGATGGTTAGGGGTTAGGTGAGGGTTAGAATTAAAGGTAAGAGTTATGTTAAACTTGAGGGCTAGCTTTGTAGGAGCCCCTGTAGTAGGCTTCTGTGTCAGAGATTACATTGGTGGATTATCTGACAGTGTTCAAGTCTGACTGTTGACCACTAAGGTCCATGCAGTGTCACGTGGAGAGGTCACATGCTCCCACCTACCCAGAAGTCCTGCCCTGATTTGGAACAAAGTCCCTTTGTCCCTCTTTCCTCCTCATTTGCCCCTCATTTTGGTCTGATCTATAGAGTTGTATATAAAGTGCACTATTTATCTTTCAGAAAGTGTTTCCCAGTGCTAAACCTTTCATCCAATTTCTAAATTGCTGCATTTGTAAATTTCAAAAGCTAGCATAAAGAATTAGTAGTGGTAAAAAAAGCACTTGTTGGTTTAACAAATCTTTTTTTGTATAATTCTCCTCTAAGGGCACGTGGCGGTGGTGGGCCCTATGCCTATATACTTTTGCTAATTTTTCTCCCTCGTGGGAGGTACACTATATTGCCAAAAATATTGGGATGTCTGTCTTCACACGCACATGAACTTTAATGGCATCCCAGTCTTAGTTTGTAGGGTTCAATATTGAGTTGGCCACCCTTTTGCAACTGTCACTGCTTCAACTCATCCGGAAAGGCTGAATTAGAATTAGGAGTGTGTCTATGGGAATGTTCGACCATTCTCACAGAAATGCATTTGTGAGGTCAGGCACTGATGTTGGACAAAAAGGCCTGGCTCACAGTCTCTGCTTTAATTCATACATAAATATCATTGTTCTGTTGGGTTAAGGTCAGGACTCTGTGCATGCCAGTCAAATTCCTCCACCCCAAACTTGCTCACCCATGTCTTTATGGACCTTGCGGTATTCCCGGGTAAGGTATCACAGAAGGGCATGACCACACAGCTACCCACGCCGTTGATTTTCTGTGATACCGTATCACAGAAGGGCATGACCACACAGCTACCCACACTGTTGATTTTCTGTGATACCTTACCCGGGAATACCGCTCTCAGCGTTAATAAGGTATATCGGGACTCAACGACTTAGTACGGAGATGTGATACATGCCTATACTGTTTTTTGATACATTGTAAGTGTACATCTATATGGGATCACTTTGTTTTTTTAAATAAAATTATTTTAATTTACTGGATTATGCTATGGGCACTTCTGTTTCTTCGCTCGTCATGAGCTAAATTTAGATGGAAGCATGCAGAGTGGGCTGACAGCCATTCAAACATCCATCCACGGATCCAGCCCTATTTGAGTGAATTAAAGAGAGTCTGCTGGTACCAAACCAGTGAAAGACACGCTGTTAACCCATTACCTTACGGTAAGTGAATTACCTACAGGGGATTCCCACAGAAGCAATGTGGTGAAGGATTTATCTGGGATTTTGATCTGCAGAGATTTGGTGTTCAACATTTTGTATGAACAGATCAGCCACTATCCCACACCCTGCTTTGTAAACATAAGTGGAACTTTTTATTTTTATTTACATATGAACTTCTTAAGCGCTACTAATGTTTGAAAGACTTTTGTTTTTTTTAAACATATTTTTTGATACTGCTTTGTTTACCTGGTGCGCAGTCATGTTGGAACAGGAAGGGGCCATCCCCAAACCGTTCCCACAAAGTTGGGAGCATGAAATTGTCCTAAATGTCTTGGTATGCTGATGCCTTAGGAGTTCCCTTCACTGGAACTAAGGGGCCAAGCCCAACCCCTAAAAAACAACCCCACGCCATAATCCTTCCTCTCCCAAACTTTACACTTGGCAAAATGCAGTCAGGCAAGTACTGTTCCCCTGGCAAATGCCAAACCCAGACACGTCCATCGGATTGCCAGACAGAGAAGTGTGATTTGTCACTCCAGAGAACACATCTCCACTGCTCTAGTATCCAGTGGTGGTGTACTTTACACCACTGCATCTGGCGCTTTGCATTGCACTTGGTGATGTAAGGCTTGGATGCAGTTGCTCGGCCATGGAAACCCATTCCATGAAGCTCTCTATGCACTGTTGTTATGCTAATCTAAAGGTCACATGAAGTTTGGAGGTCTGTAGCTATTGACTCTGCAGACAGTTGGCGACTTCTGGGCACTGTGAGCTTCAGCATGCGCTCACCCCGCTCTGCCATTTTATGTGGCCTACCACTTTGTGGCTGTGTTGCTGTTATTCCCAGTTGCTTCCACTTTGTTATAATACCACTAACAGTTGACCGTGGAATATTTAGTAGCAAGGACATTTCACGGATGGCCTTATTGCACAGGTAGCAACCTATCATTGTACCATGCTTGAATTCACTTAGCTCCTGAGAGCGACCCATTCTTTCACAACTGTTTGTAGAAGCAGTCTGCATGCCTAGGTGCTTTATTTTATACACCTGTGGCCATGGAGGTGATTTGAACACCAGAATCCAATGATTTGGAGGGGTGTTCCAATACTTTTGGCAATATAGTGTATGAGTATACCTTGCTGGGTGAGTTAGCTACCAGGAGGCACTGTCACTTTGCACTGCATGAGTAAGTGACAAAGTAATTTTAAACCTGTCCTAAACTTTTAAATCTAATTGACAGTTGTACAGAAAGAACACACTTATAAATCAGGCCACAGGCGCCCCACTACAGATGGTAGATAGATAATACAAACTTTCACTAGGTGTGCATATTTTAATTAATAAGAGAAAAACTGTTTTAGAACATAATGCCCTAAACTATTCTGACCACATGACCAGATTACGTTCTCTGTTCCCTCATCTACCCTCCTATCATTATATTACTTTTGTTGCAGAGCTGCTTGCAAAAGATGAGCCATTTATGCTTTCAAATGTAATCTAGAGCAACGGGCTTGATGGACTATTATCTGCAGACTGTCATTCTCTGTATCATTCCCATGAACCTTTTCTATTTCTCTTGTCTGCCGAGACTCTAAGCTAAAGGTAGTCATCTTATTTTTCTGTAAATGTTGACCTTTTTATCGCCCAGAAAAATCACTGGTTTGTGAAATGCTGTGATAGCAATACGACAAAAACTCCATTATCAACATAAAAAGAAAAGGAGAAGCTGTGATTATCTAAAAGTTATTTACAAATAACAATACAGCAATGAGGGAATTGAATTATTAGATACAAGATTCCACATCTCACCAATTCTCATTAACACAATAATTGCATCAAATATTTTTCACTGTTTGATGAAGTGAAAATAATTTTGTGCATGGGGTGCAGAGACAATTTAAGGTTAATTGTCACATGAAAACACACGTTTTAAATTTAAAAAATGGAGTGGCAGGGCTAGAAAATGTATCCCCAAATCAAAGCATGGGGAATATTTTACACAATTCATTTTTTAATCTAAAGTAGTAACATAGTATACTGCTATAATATAAATTTCATGTAAAATCTACTTAAGGGTTGGAAACCCCTGGCACAAGTTCCAAGGTTTGCACGCAATGCCTTCTGTATTGGCATTTGATGGCATTGGCTTTAATTGACAGCCCCTAGGCTGTCCAGTAAAAAGCCGGTCCCACACATCTCCCTTATGTCAGTGAAAGCCCACTACTGACTGAAGACATTGGCATGCTGTGCTGAGGTAAACCACCTGCATGCTTATAAGCAGCCCCCTGCATTTCTACATGTACAGGGTTTGGAGCTAATCTGAGGTTTGAATCAATGGACTGGGGCTGATTTGAGATCAAAAGTGTGTAGACTAGGACCAATCTAAGCATGTAGGCAGTTTGCCTACAATAAGGGTTTTTTCTATAGCAAGATAGTTAGCCTGCCCAGGCCAAGAAGGGGGGTTCAGACTCCTTTCCTGGGGTTTTTGGGCCCTGACTTCCCGACCTGTGATATAAAAAAAAGGGGAGGGCTGGATCCTGGGCTCCCGGCTGTGACCACACATGAGATAGTGAGAAGGAGCTGCTGTGCCATGTAGTCCTACAGAATGCCAGAACACCGGAAGAATCTGAAGTGTCTGGAGAATGCCAATTATGGGCTTTTACCTTATAAAGGTATGCCTGGGCAGTCTCAGTTTAGGTAGCTAGGTTTGAAAATGTATCGCAATGTTATGGACTTTGCCATAAGGGTTCTCAGTAAAAGTTTTAAAAGGTTCTAAGCATGATGTGAAGTTATTCAAGGGGTGCATGGTAGAAAATGGTGTATCAGAAGACCAGGGTCTGTAAAGCACAAAGGGGTATGAGGAAAGGTCAATATGAAAGGTTAACTGTGCAGGAAACTTTGCGAAGAAGATGGTGGACAATTGCTATGGGTGCAAAGAACTGGTGGGAAGTAGTGTATAGCTGCTGGTCATGAAGCATGGTACCTGGTGAAGGTGACAGGTCCTCCGATAGCGAGGAGGTCAGTGTTCCAGCTCCCTCCGTGGAGATTGGTACGAAGACCCCATGTACCCGGCCACATGGTACGGAAGTGAAGGAGTTAACTAGAGCATGCATGAGGTTTGCGCTAGTGCTCGGCGGGACCCCAATCTGTCACTGGGAGTGGGGCGACAGAGGTACGCTGGACTGGTGGAGAAGGCATGGGCTCAGCAGTGTCCCTCCTAAATGCAACATACATCTAAAAAGGTGTGTAGTAAAAGGGGAAAGCACATTTTACAGAGGGACTCTGTACTTTTAACTACTGCCACAGTGTACAGCTCATCTCTAAACCGGGGTACTGCCATAATGTTTGACTTTCACATGAATGTGGCCCGACCTGGCATTGATGAGCACACACACGAGAAAGGAACCACCACGTCCAGGGTGAGTAGGTCTCACCCACAAGCGTGATTTGTGAAATGTATGGATTGGGACTGATCCAAGGTCTGAAGTTTATGAATTGGGGAAGATCTGAAGTCTTAAGTGCATGCATGCATTGGAGCAGTGTTGAGGTTTGAAGTGCATGCATGCAGTGGGGCTGATCTGAGGTCTGAATTGTATCGATTGGGCTTCATCTGAGGCCTGACGTGCATGCATTGGAGCTGATCTGAGGTCTAAAGATGTACAATTTGGGGTTCATCGGAGACCTTTGTTTGATGCCACTAGGCGGTGATAAAGTCAGCTCTGCAATTAATATTCTTTTTCAATCTTCTGCAGGGTCCCTGGAAACAGAAGCCTGCTAGCAGCCTACAGCCCACATACTTCCTTGCTTGAACTCTGAAGCAGGTATTGTTGCTGATCTGAGGTCTGAAGGTGCAGACATTGGGATTGGTTTAAGATCTTTCTGTGATTCTGCAGGGCTATGAGAAAGTCAAATTTTCAATGAATACCCATTTCCTCTAGCCTTCAGGCTCCCTGATAGCAGAGGTCAGCAAGCGGTCTACAGCCAGCAGTTCTACACTCTTCCTTGTTTGAATCCTGCAGAAGGTACAGTATATATATATAGGGGGGTGTCTGAACGAGCAGCGGAGAGGACGTGTGGAGGCTGAGCTCCGTCTAGAGTACAGGAATCCACAGTCATCCTCGCTCATCTCAAGCTTTTAAAGCTTCATCTCGACACCAAAAGAGACTGGCTTTCTTCTGCTGCTGCCCCAGCGAGATATTAATCGCACTTGCTACTATTTTTGATTCTCGGCCTACAGTCAGACCTGAGTCCTGTGCTTCCGCCGCCATCTTGGGGCCTGCTTTGGGACCGAAGCCTGCCGCTCTCCTCTCCCGCGGACCGGAGGATAAAAGGGACTTCTTCTCCTGGTCAGGCTGGCATCGGATGACACGGAGGGCTCGTGAGACGGCACAATACTGCCTGGAGGACATCGTGAGTTAGGTAGGTCAGGTCTGTGCGGTGCATAGTTGCTCGGGAGAGCTCCTGCCATCCTGCGGCACAATCCTCGCCATCCGTCCTCCTGCACAACAATCCTGCTCCCCACACAGCACCCAAAGCCCACCAGACGGCCGGTGAGCCGATCGGAGCGGATATCACGGCGATTCACAGTGCCTGAGGCCGCTCGGGAGACAGGCCGCGGCTCCGGCCTAGCGGCGGCCATCTTGCTACACCCGGCCGCGGAACCAACGCTTAATCCTGGCCTTACAGACTGCCCTCCACACGGCCTTTCCTTAGGACATTAGCAAGAGCACATCCGCCACCTGTGGCACCCGTCAATACCCCTCCACAGTGGACGGCAGGTGGAACAGCAGCTCCGGCCCAGTGAACGGCGGCCATCTTGCTGCACCCAGCTGAGGTACCAGTGCTCAATCCTGACCTTCCAGACCACCCTCCACACTCCACCCTTTCTTCTACACAGCCTCTGGAGCCCATCCGCTACCTGTGCCACGTATTTACACCCCTTCTAGGCGGCTTGTAAGCAGAGTATCAATTCCGGGCCTGTGAACGGTGGCCATCTTGCTGCACCCGGCGGCCATCTTGCTACACCCGGAGCTCACCATACTGACTCCTCTGCGACCGTTAAGCCACCCCTAGAGGTTGGGGCACCATGACCAGCCAGACCGTGACCCCCCAAGGATGGACAGACTGTCTTTATCCGGTGACAAGTGTTGAAATTGCAACCCCGGGGGCGTAGCCTGGACATGGCTGACTAGAGACGTGTTTTGGCTGGGCTCCCGTCCGTCTCTCCCCTATCCCAGATATTTCAGTCCATTATTCAGAATATGTACTCCTCCAGAAAGAAGGCAGCAAAGAAAGCCAACAAACCAACTAAATCTACTCCTCAACCTCAGACACCGGGTGAAATTGAAAGACTTTTTCGGCTCTCCTTGCTTGGTTCCCCGGAACTTAAAATGGCGTCAGTGCATGGTGAGCATACTGAGAGACAGACTCCACAAAACTCCCCATCGACTGACATGGAGGCGCTGTTGACCGACACCTATACGGGCTTCCCTGCAGATCTCCGCTCCGACTATGGAGAGCCGTCACAACCCCCCTCACGATCTCTCGGAATGGCGGCGGAGCTGCGCTCGCTTCTGCAAGCACTCCCCACTAAGGCAGACATAGCAGCCCTCATAGAGACAGTGGAAACCGCTCACCGTAAAGAAATGAGCTTGATGAAGGCGGAGGTCCAGGCACTCAACACCAGAGTTGAGATGGGGGAGTCCTCCCTAGCAGCCCTAGAGCGGAGAGTAGCAGCTGTAGAAGGGATCCAGGACACTCAGGCAGAAACCCTGCAAGACCAACAGCTCCACATGGAAGAGATGGAGGACCAAAGCCGTAGAAATAACCTGCGGCTGCGGGGACTGCCGGAAGCTACTGGTACCGAGGACCTAGCGGATACCCGGTGTAGATCTTCCATATCGAGTGGAAATCGATAGGATTCACCGAACACTGGGCCCTAAACCAACTGATCCTTTGAGACCGCGCGATGTAATCTGCAGATTGCACCACTATACACACAAGGAACAAATTTTACGCAAAGCCTGGGAAGCAGAAGACCCAGAATTAGATGGTGTAGCTGTTAAAATATTTCCTGACCTCTCCCATGCTACTCTACAGAGACGGGCGATCATGAAACATTTACTGGATCTAGCCCGGCACAGAGGAACCACATATCGCTGGGGATATCCCCTTTCGGTCACATTCAGGAAGGAACAGAGATTCTTCACATTACGTAAACCAGATGCTTTGCCAGCCCTGTTTTCCTTCCTTGACACGGATCCTATTGATGTGCCTAACTGGCTCGCCCCGCTGCAGCGACCACCAGGACACATGAATATACCGAGACTGGGGGGGAACCTGCCACCCAGACAACAGAGGAATCGTCGCTCAAAAAGGTGAGTCTCCCGTCCTCCCTCCCGTCCCAGCACATCTAGAATGCGTAGAAAGAATATCTCGTATGTCTGTATAAGTAAAATAATAAACCAACAATAACATAACTTGAATGGGTATGTGTTTGCGAACTTCATGTGCCAGTTTCTTGATCACCACCCCCCATTTCTCTGACTCTGAGTGTACATTCTGCTATTCTCAAGAGCATTCTGAGAAGTGGACCCTTTGCTGTGGTGTCAAGTCATGTTTAGCAAATTAACACAGCCCCAGAACTCGGCATCTCAGCAAATGTGGTATGATAAAACTATAAACCCAACAGCTTAACAGATATATTTAAACCAAACATAACAATAACGTGCACCCCACTTCAAAAATGATGGCATGTCTTTCAAACCTAGTTAGTATGTCTTCAGATCAGTCTCGTCGGGTCTCCATCAAACAGGAATTAACAGATCCGTCAGGTAATGTATCTGAGCAAGGCTCTATGGTATGCGGCTTCAACTGATCTCCACGAAAGGAGGAGGTACAGAAAACTCTACACTTGGCAGCTCCACTACCCCCTCTCCTGTTTCTGTAGTATGTCCTCCGAGAAATGTTTCCAGGGTAGTATCTGGAGTAGCCGTGAGACTTCTGTTAAAATGGATGGATATAAACCCCTGAGGTCTCCATTTCATAGAGTACCTGTGGTTGAAAGAGACCTCCTGGGTATACCCCGTCTCTTTCTCCAGCTTACAGCTCAAAGTATATTGACCGCTTTAACTGTATCATGCAGGTTAATCATGAGTGGTCACTGCACTGATAAGGACGGAAGTCTTGCTAATCAGTGTAAAGGATGACCTCTTTCTCTAGGTAGTAGGGTTAAGAAAATCCCTATTCCCTCCGGCAATACAGAGGGGCAAGTGATGTTGGGTGGACAGCATTAGTAATCTAAGCAAAAACTTTGGGCATTATTCAGCCTGAATCAAATTCGTCTTAAGGGATGCATACTTCAAGACTCACGTGCATCTTCTTGTAATGGCTCTCTAATACCCCTCCCCCCTTTTTCTTACCCCCCCCCCGTTTCTTCCCCCCCCATCTATTACTTTCTCTCCTATCTCTTTTTTCTCTTCTCTGGTAACTGCCTCCTGACTAGGGTATTTATACTCTCATATCATACTGGGACTCTAACTAAGAGAAACAAAGATACCCATATAGATATTTAAAGATATGATAATGCTACATGCCTTGATGTATTACATGTACTATTATAATGCAATGTCGGGAGGCTGCGACCCCCTTTTGTTATATACCACTGTGGTATGTTGTGGGCTCTGCCCCTCTCTTTTCTATTGAAAACTAATAAAATATATATTTGAAAAAAAAAAAAAAAAAAGAAGGTACAGTATATAAAACCTCTGAATTTTCTGAAGTATAGAGTTTGGGGCTGATCTGAGGTCTGAAAGTGTGGAAATTGGGGCTGATATGATATCTGAAGGTGCAAAAATTGAGCTTTATCTGAGATCTGTATGTGATACTACACGTTTTTTAAAAACTCAGCTCTGCATTTAATATCCATTTCATATCGCAACCAAGCTTTATAAAAGCAGAGCCCCACAAGCAGACTACAGCCTGCAGTCGCACACCTTTCCTTCCTTGAACCTTCTAGTGGGTAGATAAAACCCCTGCATTTTCCGAAGTGCAGAGTTTTGGGCTGATCTGAGGTCTGAAGGTGCAGAAACTGGGGATGATCTGATGTCTGAAGATGCAGAAACTGGGGACTAATCTGATCTCTGAATATGTAGAATTTGAAGCTGATCCGAAATGTGCTGCAGGCTTTGAAAAATTCAGATCTGCAATAATGTTTAATCCCTATCACCTCCAGGCTCCATAAAAGCAGAGGCCCACAAGCAGCCTACAGCCTGAATGCTTGCAGCCCATACATCTATTAGCTATTTTCTGAATTTCTATTGGAAAAAAGTTGTATCTTGACCTCTTAGCAAGGGTGTGGCACTTCTGTTTCAATTTTTGTTAGATTACACTACAAGCCCAGGAGACTGTGGAGATCCTGTGGGTATGAAGATTCCTGCCTGGGAACCAGATCATGTACACTAACATCAATAAATTAAGATAGCAATACCAGTAAGATAACCCTGTGGGTCCAGTCAGTGCACATTTTCCATATTCCTCAATTGTTTGATGCTTGCAGTATGTATGTAAAACCACTGTATTTCTGAAAGTGCAGGATATGGGGCTGATTCAAGGTCTAAAAGTGAAGGGTTTGGGGTTGATTTGAGGTCTGAAGTTGAATTAATTTGGGCTGACCTGGGATCTTTATGTGATGCTGCAAAACTGCCAGAAAATCAGCTCTACAAATAAGTGTAAGGTAAACCAGATTCTCAGCACCATAAAACCAATACAAGCTTATGAGCGGGTGCATTGCTCACATGCTAATACTTCTAGGCAAAGAGGCAATAAATGTACTATTCCTGTTTATTGTGCGCGCACTCACACATGTACAGACGTACGTGCACATACAAATTTGCATGTGCACTTGGCACCAAGTGGCCTATTTAAACTGGTCTGTGACCATGAGCAATTGCTGAATGGACTTCAGTTTGTATCTGTATTCCTGAGACCCAATCCATTGAACCAGCTTACCTGTGTATGACCCGGTTTTCTCCTGGACTTTGTTTTTGCGCCTTTATAACCTTGTTCATCTGATCTCTCTGACCTTGACCTGTTTTACTTGACTCAGCTTTGCCTGCTGATTCTATACTGTGCTGCCTGGCTGTTACCGACTTAGGCCTGCTTCCTGGACTTGCTCTGCCTGCTGACTCGATCCCCTGTTGCCCAGCTGCCGCTGGTTGCTGCCTGTATACGGATTCTGCTACCATCTCCTGCTCTGGTGACAAGCTACTTCAGTATCCTGTTCTCGGGACTGCGACCCCCAAATTCATCCACTTAAAAAGCGGACTTCGTCAGCCAGCTACTCCGGCACTCGTTCCACTCCGTGCCCTCACACTCTCTGTCTCCATCTTCAAGAATGTTGGGCAGGAGGTGCAAGAGAGGCCTATACAACATTCTATTCATCACCAGATACTTGATAATAATATTAATTTCCAATCTCCTCCTGGCTCCCTAAGTACTGACAGTGCACAATGGGAAAAGTGTTGCTTACTTGACATGGTTATCATGATGTTAATAGAGTGAAAAATGGCAGTCAAGTGTAGCAATTGTTCTTTTCAACTGGTGTGGATGACGGAGATCAAGTCATATGTACTCTGTGTTGGGAAAATGTTGTGTGCCCCTCACTCATTTTATGGTGTCACTTTGAAATGAAACATGAGAAAAAGTACAAAGATGAAGCAGATAGAGCAGAATGTGTCAGGAAAGCAGCAGCAAAATATGAGAAGCAAAGTAGTATGTTCAAAGACCTCTGTTACAGAAGCCAGTTCTAAACTCTCAGAATATATTGTCAAACATGAAAAACCAGAGTACCTAAAGCATAACTTAAGGCGTTTTTATGGACAGAGTCGAGATGGATTGGAAAACCTGTCAGATTTGTATTGCATTCACTATATCTGGTCTCCCACAGTACACAGAACATGGAAATGCAATTATTTTAGTAAATATAAACAGCTAAATACCCTTTCTCATCAGCAGTATATAGCAGTCTTGTGATTTCTATCAGTTCCTGGAGAAGCTTGTAGGAGGAGTTTTCATACTGCACTGAGCTGTCTCATGAGGCTGCAGGGCTCCTGACTCTCTGTCTGGACATGTCTGGACATGTCTGGACAGTGTTGAATGGCCCTGTGCTGATCACATGCACTCTCCCAAGAAATAAAAACAAAACTCTCTAGCAATACACACCAAACTGAGCATGTGCAGCCTGACTCCAAAGGCTCTGTCTTATCCAGACTTGTCCAGGGGGGCAGTGTAGGGAGGGGAGGGTCTGTGCATACAAGATCAAGCAGTCTTTTTACACAATCCAGATAAAAGTCTATATAAGGGCGCTCGGAGTAACAGACCAAGCAGATATCAGCCTATGTAGAAATAGAAGAGGATCTTCATGCACTTCCAGCAGCACTTGAAGAGAAAAGCAAACTCTGGAAATAAAATGAAAAGAAAAAAAGGCAGCTCTTAGTGCAGAAGTAAAACCTTATATTTCCCAAAAGAGTTAAAAACACTTACAAAAGGGTGAATGGGTAGGAGCACATCATATTAGTAATATGGCAGGTGGTCTGGCATTCTGTAGTCCCAAGGAGTCTCAGAGATATCCGGAGGTGTAATTCTAGGGTAGCATATTCAGAAGTGACCGGCACATGGAAGCCACAACTCTCCTGGATACTGGGAAGACAGCTAGACTGTCTGAGACAGCATGGAAGCCAAATCTAGGAAGTGATGTCAGCGGGAAGGGACCAACAACCAGTGTGGACAGCGTGGACGTATTACTAATATGACATGCTCCTACCCATCCACCCTTCTGTAAGTGTTTTTAAACCTTTTGGGGAATATAAAGTTTTACGTCTGTACTTAGAGGTGCCTTTTTTCTTCTCTTTTTACACAATGCAGAGGATTAACCCCCTAAGTTCCACAGTGAGTGTAACAAGCATGCTTTATTGCATATACAGTCTGATTTTACTGTTGTGGGTTTCGTAACACTTTAACCTCTCTATGTGTCCTGTTGATCATTATCATTGAAAGTGAAAGTAAAAGAAAGTCCCAAATTTCGGCTTGTCCCCAGAACAACACTAGAGAGGAAGTCTTCCAATGGGGACACTAGTTCTGGTGACCAAGGGGGCCCCAAGATATTTTGCCTTAATTTGCAGTGATTTCCTCTCATTTCCTGTTTGGCTATGGGATAGGTGGGTAAAGGAAAATCTCCCCAATGGGACACAAATGGCAAACAATACTGACGGGATTTATAACCCTCCCTTACTATATCCAAAATGAAAAAAAATGTTTTGCCTATAGTTCTACTTTAAAAAATGTTTTATTTAAAGGAATGGTAAATGAAGAAGCAATCATTTTTAGAATTAAAGATTTGCTGTTTCCAGAATGAACTGTTGAAAGGAAGAGTTCTAAAATGGCAGAAAACATGTTTCCAGCAAGCAGTTAAAAATAATCATGCACCAGTGTTCTGAGTGGCTTTGGACATAAATGTGAACAACAAGGACATTTCAGGATTAGCTGTTGTTGCATAATACTGTGATGGAATTGGTAGATGAGAGGAACTTTGCTGTTTTAGGAACATGTATGGCACTACAAAAGAATATTTGGCAAGAGCATTTACCGATCAGTTTGAAAAAAACCCCATAAAGGCTAGGGATGAGCCGAACACCCCCCGGTTCAGTTCGCAGCAAAACATGTGAACAGGCAAAAAATTTGTTCGAACACATGAACACCGTTAAAGTCTATGAGATCAAACATGAATAATCAAAAGTGCTAATTTTAAAGGCTTATATGCATAGTATTGTCATAAAAAGTGTTTGGGGACCTGGGTCCTGCCCCAAGGGACATGTATCAATGTTCGGCATCATGTATCGGCGACGTCATCGTGTGGTCCCACCCTCCATTATAAAAGAACTGTCACCTGAGAGGCCGGTCATTATGGCGGGGGCCTTCCATGGAGGCAGATCGGTGGTGGCGTGTGGCTTTTTTTTTTCTTTTTCGGTCCGTCGGAGCGAGAGAAGAAGATGAATGGACTTCGTGGGACACTTTTATTTATTTATTTTTTAATAAAGGACTTGTTCCAAGGCGTGTATTGTCGTTTTTACCATTTTCACACTTTTTTGTGAAATGGTAGGAGTATATTTGTACCATGTTACCATTTCACACGGGGGGGGTGGCAGGGATCTGGGGGTCCCCTTATTAAAGGGGGCTTCCAGATACCAATAAGCCCCCCCGCCCGTAGACCCCCACAACCACTGGGCAAGGGTTATGGGGAAGAGGCCATTGTCCCCATCGACCTGAAGGGTCTGGTATGGATTTTGAGGGGGACCCCCACGCCATTTTTAAAAAAATTTTTGGCGTGGGGTTCCACTTAATATCCATACCAGACCTGAAGGGCCTGGTATGGAATTTGGGGGCACCCCACACAATTTTTTTTTTTAATTTTGGTTCGGGGTTCCCCTTAATATTCATACCAGACCCAAAGGGCCTTTTAATGGACTGTGGGGGAATCCCATGCCGTTTTTTTCAATGACTTTTATGTGTATTGCCGAGACCGACAATTCATTATAGCCGCGAGTACTTTTAAGTTACTTTTTTTCCTTTAGAAATGTCATTTTGCTCTCGGACTGTTCTAAACACAGGAAACATGCACCACTTTACAGGCATACTATAGAGATCCCCCAGGTAAGAAATTTAAAGGAATATTTCACTTTCATTGTTTCACTTTAATGCCCTGTACACACGGTCGGATTTTCCGACGGAAAATGTGCGATAGGACCTCGTTGTCGGAAATTCCGACCGTGTGTGGGCTCCATCACACATTTTCCATCGGAATTTCCAACACACAAAGTTTGAGAGCTTGCTATAAAATTTTCCGACAACAAAATCCGTTGTCGGAAATTCCGATCGTGTGTACACAAATCCAACGCACAAAGTGCCACGCATGCTCAGAATAAATTAAGAGACAAAAACTATTGGCTACTGCCCTCTTTCTAGTCCTGACGTACGTGTTTTACGTCACCGCGTTCAGAACGATCGGATTTTTCGACAACTTTGTGTGACCATGTGTATGCAAGACGAGTTTGAGCCAACATCCATCGGAAAAAATCCATGGATTTTGTTGTCGGAATGTCCGATCAATGTCCGACCGTGTGTAGAGGGCATAAGCATTATTAAAATCACTGAAAAAACTGACGTTTTTAAGACTTTTTTTTGCATTGATCCATGTCCCCTGGGGCAGGACTCAGTCCCCAAAAACTTTTTATTATAATACCATGCATATAAGCCTTTAAAATTAGCACTTTTGATTTCTCCCATAGACTTTTAAAGGGTGTTCTGCGGCTTTCGAATTTGCCGCGAATACCCCAAATTGTTCGCTATTTGGCGAACAGGCGAACACCCGATGTTCGAGTCAAACTTACGTTCGGCTCGAACATCGGGCTCATCCATAATAAAGAGTACGTATGACAAAAAATATTGCCATTACAACAGGTGTCCCAAGAAATTCTATGTGCAAAAATATTGAATTATGATTTGAGCACTGTTACATGCAAAGGCATTAGAATTTTTAACTTTCTTATTGCTGACTCATCATTAACCCACTGACAATAAGAACATTACTAGAGGAGATGGACAAGGTGTCTACAAGGATTTGTCTCTCCACTGACCTGTGAGATGGCTCAGTGGGAGAAGGTGTGTGTGCAGTTTGTGGAGTATTTTTATGTAATATGCACTTTTAAAATAAAAGGGTTACAAAGAATATGAGCAATGGCTAGTAAAATGTGTGTTTTTGACTATAAGTACACCTCAACACACTCAAACAGCAGTTATAAGGTACAGACCAGACCGTGTTAGGTTTATTTGAGGCATTGAAGTAATGTTTGGTAAAAATTCAAATATTTGTATGTGAAATGCAGTGAAAACTGCAAGCTTTGGTTATTTCAATCACTTGAGGGGGTTGTTATCACATTAAGTTGTCAACCCCCGAATACATCAATGTTTTCAAGAACTTAAATTCTCTTTCAGATTTTCAGTAAAATGGCCCAGTATTTTTTGTGGCCTGTTGGGAGAATTTACAGGACACATTTAAATGTTTGAAAAGGAGGCTTTTACAAATCTCCGTCTCCACTCTACATCATCCCAAAGGTGTTCTATCGGGTTGAGGTCAGGACTGGTGCGCAGTCATGTTGGAACAGGAAGGGGCCATCCCCAAACCGTTTCCACAAAGTTGGGAGCATGAAATTGTCCAAAATAACTTGGTATGCTGATGTCTTAAGAGTTCCCCTCACTGGAACTAAGGGGCCAAGCCCAATCCCTGAAAAACAACCCCACACCATAATCCCCCCTCCTCCAAATGATTGGATTAGTGCACAAAGCAAGGTCCATATATTCATGGTTGAGTGAGTTTAGGGTGGAGGAACTTGACTGGCCTGCACAGCATCCTGACTTCAACCCGATAAAACACCTTTGGGATGAATTAGAGCAGAGACTGTGAGCCAAGCCTTCTCATCCAACATCAGTGCCTGACTGCACAAATGCGTCTTTGTAAGAATGGTCAAACATTTCCATAGACACACTCCTAAACCTTGTAGACAGCCTTTCCAAAAGAGTTGAAGCTGTTATAGCTGCAAAGGGTGGGCTAACTCAACATTGAACCCTACAGACTAAGACTGAGGTGCCATTAATGTTCATGTGCAGTAAAGACAGGCGTCCTAATACTTTTGACAATATAGTGTATATACTGTATTTGTATGATTGATATATATATATATATATATATATTTTTTTTATTTTTTTTTTTTAAATGGCAAACATGTTATACTTACCTGCTCTGTGCAATGGTATTGCACAGAGCGGCACTGAACCTCCATTTTTGGGGTCTCCCCATAGCAAACCGCTCGCCTTTGGGGCCCTCTGCTCTCTCTCCACAGGACTTGATTGACAGCAGAGGAAGCCAATGGCTTCCACTGCTGCCTTTGTGTCCTGTCAGTAGAGGATCACAGACAAATGCTGCTGCAGAAGGACACAGCGCTGGATCGAGATAGGACTCAGGTAAGTATTTGGGGTGGTGAGGAGGGCAATACGACTACTGGGACATTTTTACCTTAATGCAGGGAATGCATTAAGGTAAAAAATATCTTCACTTTAGAACCACTTTAAGTATCTGCAAACCTTTACAATAGATATGAATGATTTAAACCAGTGCTACTGCTGATATGTTGCTATAATTTGTCTTTCTGTTACACATTTTAGAATCTATGTCTACTGTCAACATCCATCAGAAGAATAAGCTTTAACTAGAAACAGTTTGCTTTGAAATTGATTATCTGTCTGGGGAAAAAGTTAAACTGGTGATGGTTCAATGCATGGGTAATTTGCAGCTGTTCATAGTTGAACTGCTGCACCCAGCATTCAGGCTGAAGTTCCGTATGTTTTTCTTTTACAAGGAATAAGATTGTAGCAGTTGAGACAACGATACTAAAATCATCCAATCAATAAGACAATCTGTAGGTGAGGAGTTTTATGAGTTGGAGAATTGTCTGCACATTATACGTTTAATGACCTCTTCCTTGTCGGTTATCCTTTTAAAGATTATAAGATCTGACTCAAATTGTTTTGATAGCTGATCTTTTTTTCACTGGCTTTAATAATTTTTTTTGATTGCATATAGAGCCAGTAAATTGACAAAGTGAAATGCCTTAAGAAATAAGTGGCCTTTATCTAATAAGGAAAGACTAAAATGAAAAGTGCAGTAACTCGACTAAACATATATTTAGCAGTCTTTATTATTATTCTGAACACTCCTAATTTATAAAAGGTGAAAAACCTGCTGTGAGTTATTGTATAGCACACCACCATTATCAAAAACTAAATGAAAAAAGTTGTTGTTTTAAAATTTAAAGCTGGTAAATTCCCTATATACAAACAGTGATGAGCCAAACACGTGAGGTTTGTTTACGGGGTAAGTTCACAACTTACTGAAAGTTTGGGTGCAGATTTAAGACCCCATTAAAGTAAAGAGGAGCTGAATGTAAAAACAGTAACAACCATTTTCAAACCTAATATGCAATGGCTTGTTATACAAATGGTCTGGGGGCTGAAGGGGGCTGGTCAATTTTTTTTTTAATTCCATTTAGTGAGGAGTAGCATTTTAATAATGCTTAGAGGGCAACATTAAGAAATTCTAAATTCCTTTAAATAATATATCTGTGAAATACTCTGCATGTTCCTGTGAAATGCACATCTGTATGATGTATACAACCTACAACAGGAAAACTGGCATTTACAAAAAAAATTTAAAATCTGTTTGAATTGCTGGTAAATGATAATTCCCAGCTGATTTGTTCTGTTTGTAAACAAATGACTGGGGATTCTCTTTATCTATATTAGATCTATACCAGAATCTTGTCCTAGATGAGGGTCTGGAATAGATGTTAATGTGGGACCCACAAAAAAAGAAATAGCATGGGTTCCCATCTAAAAATACATGTCCAACCCTTATCCTTGATTAGGTCCTGGTATTCATGTCAAGGGGGACTCCACACACACAAAAAAGCAAAGGGTAGGGTCCTTCTCAAAATGTACACTTCACCCTTATCTGAGCATGCAGCCAGATTGGCCAGGAATAGGAGAGCTGAGCATGTGCACCCCCTACTCCTGTACCATACCAGGCCATACGCCCTCAACATGTAGGGGCACATTGACAGGATGTTGATGAGTCTCTTCTCCACAACCCTGTCCCAATTATTGTGGGGGTCTGCAAGTGGGGATCTAAACAAAATTTGGAAGCATCCTTTAAAAAAAAGGGTGCTCCCAGACACAGTCCCCTTACATGAATGAGTAAGGGGTACATAGTGCTCCTACTCACTCCCAAAAAAATGTACATAGTAAATTAAAAAACACACTTTTTGACAAGTCCTTTATTAAAACATTTTTAAAAAAACCTCAAAAATGTCTCACTATAAAAATCCATCATCAGTCATGTTGTCTATTGATGCAGATCCGTGTTAATCACAATGAATGACACCCATCAGCCTGCCAAAAGAAAAAAAAAACCACTGATTTCCCAGGGATTCCTGTGGTAAGCAGTTGTTGGGAGCAGATTGTGTCAGCTGATTGTGTCAGCAGTAGGTGGGTATTGCTGGACAATGTAATTGATGAGAAATTTACATTGTTTTATGGGAGCAAAGCTGTGACTTACTGACTTACAGAACTGTGTATATACAGTAACATACATTTTACTTTCATAGCAAGTTGTCTATCAAAGGATAAGTAGGGCAGCCACTTGGCATGGGACCCGGAAGTTAACAGTGATCACTGTTAAGTAGCTGTGCCCACTACAGTTATTTTCAGCTTCCACCTGGATCATTCAGGTATTGCACATGCATTTTTACATTGGTAAAAGCAATGTAACTATGCAAAAATATCCACATCCCAACTTCAGTTTTAGGCTGGGTTCACACCGTAGCACGCGCTGGCTCACAGCAGGAGTCTGGTGCGTCTCCATTCACAGTTTCAGGTCCGATTTCAGCCCAAATATTTGGCTGAATTTGGACCTGAAACGGACCGAAAGACGCACAGAGATCCACAGTGGAACCACTGGGGGGATCCATAGAGAGCCGGTCACAATCTCCTGCTATGCAAATTGGATGAAGCCCAGGTCATTGTGGGCTTCATACATATCATCAATTTTAGACTCTATGCAATTGATATGCTGGTCATGTTGTTGTACAGATCCAGCTTGGGAGGATACTGCAGCAGATACTCCTGTGCTAGAATTATTGCTCTTGCTCTAACGATCATGGCGATACTTCACATGTGTGGTTTGAACACCGTTTTCATATGTGGGGGCGACTTACGTATGCTTTCGCTTCTGCGCGCGAGCTCAGAGTGATTGGATCCCTTTTATTCTTATAACAAGGAGTGTAAACATCCCTTGTAATAGAAAAAAAGCATGACAAGGCCTCTTTAATGTGAGATGTGGCCTCAGATCTCACATTTACACTTACAAAATAAATAAATAAATAAATAAATTGGCGTGAGTGATGTTTGACGTCGCTGCCATCGTCCAATGGCAGAGAGTCGGGTGGGGGCCATCATTCCCTCATTCGACTTAGTGCCAAGCAGGGTAAAGGATTGGATCGTCTCTACCACTCCGGATGGCTCTGGTAAGCGACGGAGACAACCGGGACGCAGCAAGAGGGGGGTGGGCACCTCTCCCGCAGCCGATAAAAGTGATCTTGCGGTGAATCCATCTTGGAGACCACTTTTATCTTAAAGCGGACCGCCCACTTTATCAGAAAATACTGGGGTTATGGCAACTATGTGCTGCCATAACTCCAGTATTTGACGTCAAAGGAGCGACGTATATCAACTGCGGGTGGTCGGGAAGTGGTTAAGACAATTAAAACAATTAAAAAATATATTTAGGTAGGCAACTATGTCAAAGAATTATTGCCAAGTTAACTGTGCATACTGATCCTGCAAAATTTGGCCCAAGCATTTGGGCTTTAATGACTTATGGTCATGAAAGGGTTAATATTCAGGCTCTAATGATGAGATCTGCCAGTTCGAAAGTCTTTTCTGAGTAGATGTCATGCCCACCATTGCTGCATTTTGATTTAGTGTGACAGTCAAACCCCAGCTCCTGAATTCTCAATCCACGACAAAGCATCAAATAATAGTAAATGGCAGACAAAGGGAACAGACCCATGGACCTCAGTAAAATTGTATGATTTGCATCTCTTTCATGGGTTAAACATTTAGGTTAATGACACCGTTTGGCAGCAGTTCCATGGTGTTCAGGGTGCCATCTTGCTGGAGAAATCATATTGACAAACATGCCATCTGCCATGGATTCATGTTACAAGTTATTGTGATGATGGTGAAAGTGTCATGTCATCGTTGTCAACATTATTAAATCGTTTGAAAAGACTCCTTGCTTTTCTGCTGCTGTATTGATGTCTGTAATACACAATATGGGTTCAGAGGCCCATGATTTAATATATATTCAATTAGGATATACAAGTATTTAATATTTCATAATCTTAGCTTCAACAAATATTTTTTTTTAAAGGTAACAATAACTTTAATAGATGACACTAATTTGTCATAGCATGCCTAGCACCCACCATAGCTTTACACTGCAATCTTGTGTGAAAAAATTAACAACTTTTGGAAATAGCTTACAATGTGTCAGGACACCATTCTGAGCAAAGATGGGCATGTGCTGAGAAGGAGACATCAGAATAAAAATGTGCAAGAAGAAGAACTGGCATAGCCCCAATACTATACATGGCCGTGCTCGTCTGCACTGAAATGCGCCAACGTGTGCACCTGTGCACGCTGGTACACGTTCATGCACACCCACTGCTGGAACTGGTGGCAAATGTACTATATAGGGACAGCGACAGTGGACAGAGATTGCTGGATAATCTTAAGCTACCAGTACTCTTTGCTCCTGTGTATCCTGTATTCCATGGACTTCCCGTTACCAACCCAGTTTGCCTCTGGACCATCCTGCTACCTGACTCTTGGCTTTACCCCAGCTTGCACAAAGGACTTTGCCTCTCCTGAGTAACTGTGTATGACCCTGGCTTTCCCCTCTGACTATTCCTCTGCCTGCTCCACTTGATTGCTGTGTATGACCTCGGCTGTGTTCCAGGCCACACTCCCGCCTACCCCCTAGTCTCTCCATGTATGACCTTGGATTCCATCCTGACTACTTTTCTTTAGTCTGGTACTGCCAGTCTGACCTCTCTCTTCTTCTGCAGGTGCCATCTCGCTAGTGGTCACATCTCCTAGAGCAACAGTGGTCCTGCCATCAGTCCTGACAGACCAGCTGACCACTATCTAGTGGGCACCTCTGGAAGCAACCTCCAGCAGACCTACCTAAAAGGCACCCTTACTTCTTTGAGCCTTGCACTCCCTGCTCTCACCTCCAGAGATGCTCAGTGCTCAGCCACAAGAGAAGCCCTATCGTCAATTTGGCCTCCAACCAGGTACGTGACACAAAGCCTTCAAAGATCAGGCAGCTTATTTTTCCTTTATCAGGTCCCAACAGTGCATATTCCCATAATGAGTAGAAGTGTGCAGTATGGTAACAAACTCTGACTGACAGCCACATCAACCAGTCAAAGTGTTGAACTGTAAAATATAATTTTTGGAACTAGAGGAATATGTACCGGATGAAGCTTGTCGTGGAGAAGATGAAAGATGTTTCAGTGAACCTGACTAATCCATTCTGCAAAGGTCCGCAATATATTTCTGAAATCAAGAAATTTGGTATTGGAGGAGCTGACTTTATTTAACACATAGCAGAGAATTAATTTAAGCAGAGGAGTTTAGCAGGACCAGACTTGTCCCTATTTTGTTGCATGGAGCAATTACTTAAGCTAATATGGACTGTCTCTGTTTTTCATTTTCTCTAGGCTGGAAGTGTGATCTCAGTAGGGCATAGATTATAAACATTCAGAGATCCATCTTTCCCTTAATGCTCACAGCCCATTAGTGCCAAAACCATATAAATCACATAAAACACACACACTAAAGCCCCTATAAATGCTAAAGGCAACAGAGTATGAAATTTACCTGAAAATGATGAGAAAGCACTTTCAAGTAAAAAGAATATATACACTTACTGTTGCTGCTGGTCCAGCAAATGCTAAGCAAAGTAATATCAAAAATGGAATTGATTCTTGGTGGGGTTCGATGTAGGGCATACTAAGGCTCCTGTCATAGCAGCTAAATCCTGAATGAACTGGTTTAAAGACATCGGTTAACTCCAGGAAGTAGAGGCTGACCACCGATGAGGCCAGGATAGGTAACTAAAAAAAGAAAAGAAAAATTGTAAATATTTGCACCACAGTCAACTTTAAGAGAACTTATTACATTTGTGTGTATATCTATCTAGTTATATATAAATATATATACAGTATCTCACAAAAGTGAGTACACCCCTCACATTTTTGTAAGTAATTTATTCTATCTTTTCATGTGACAACACTGAAGAAATGACACTTTGCTACAATGTAAAGTAGTGAATGTACAGCTTGCATAACAGTGTAAATTTGCTGTATTTTCCCTCCCCTGTGTCATTTGACTCGTTAGTGTTTCAAGGTCTCAGGTGTGAATGGGGAGAAGGTGTGTTAAATTTGGTGTTATCGCTCTCACTCTCTCGTACTGGTCACTGGAAGTTCAACATTGCACCTCATGGCAAAGAACTCTCTGAGATCTGAAAAAAAGCATTGTTGCTCTACATAAAGATGGCCTACAGCGGTTTAACAGGACAGGTTCCACTCAGAACAGGCCTTGGCATGGTCCACCAAAGAAGTTGAGAGCACATGCTCAGTGTCATATCCAGAGGTTGTCTTTGGGAAATAGACATATGAGTGCTGCCAGCATTGCTGCAGAGGTTGAAGGGGTGGGGGGTCAGCCTGTCAGTGTTCAGACCATATGCCGCATGCTGCATTAAATTGGTCTGCATGGCTGTCATCCCAGAAGGAAGCCTCTTCTAAAGGTGATGCACAAGAAAGCCCGCAAACAGTTTGCTGAAGACTAGCAGACTAAGGAAATTGATTACCGGAGCCATGTCCTGTAGTCTGATGAGACCAAGATAAACATATTTGGTTCAGATGCTGTCAAGTATGTGTGGCGGCAACTAGGTGAGGGGTACAAAGACAAGTGTGTCTTGCCTACAGTCAAGCATGGTGGTGGGAGTGTCATGGTCTGGGGCTGCATGAGTGCTGCCGGCACTGGGGCGCTACAGTTCATTGAGGGAACCATGAATGCCAACATGTACTGTGACATACTGAAGCAGACCCCAAACACACCTCTAGGACAACCACTGCCTTGCTAAAGAAGATGAGGGTAAAGGTGATGGACTAGCCAAGCATGTCTCCAGACCTAAACCCTATTAAGCATCTGTGACGCATCCTCAAACGGAAGGTGGAGGAGCGCAAGGTCTCTAACATCCACAAGCTCCGTGATGTCATCACGGTGGAGTGGAAGAGGACTCCAGTGGCAACCTGTGAAGCTCTGGTGAACTCCATGCCCAAGAGGGTTAAGGCAGTGCTGGAAAATAATGGTGGCCACACAAAATATTGACACTTTGGGCCCAATTTGGTCATTTTCACTTAGGGGTGTACTCACTTTTGTTGCCAGCGGTTTAGACCTTAATGGTTGTGTGTTGAGTTATTTTGAGGAGACAGCATATTTACACTGTTATACAAGCTGTACACTCACTACTTTACATTGTAGCAAAGTGTCAATTCTTCAGTGTTGTCACATGAAAATGTATAAAAAAATATTTACAAAAATGTGAGGGGTGTACTCACTTTTGTGAGATACTGTATATATTTGTAAAGCAAGGAAGTAGAAGTATTCTAAAGTATGATGTAGAAATAGCAACAAATACCGGTATATCCACACAGAAGTCTACAAGGAATGACAAGGGTAAAAGTGTTTGCTCTTGCTCTTAGTGCACAAAGAGATTCTCTTTGCTCCAGCATCACCAGTATTACCCCTAGCTAGCAATTCTACCACTCTCACAAGTCAGTTATCATTGAGTGAATCAGGGAATTCCAAAATTTCTTTTATTCACCTAAATATTTGTATGCAGACTTTTCCAGCCTGAAGACGTTTTTTTTTTTCCAGACAAGACAGATCTGTTTAGAAATATTTGAGTGAATAAAAGATGTATGCTTCATTGAATCTTTCCATTTGTGAATTGGTACACTCAAACCTAGTGCCAGTGTTCCACATCATACTTCATATTCTAATTACTCAGGTCCATCTGAATATAAATGTAACATTAGGAGTGTCTGTACATCAGAGTGAAAGGACAGGGGGCCACCAGGCAGGTGTGCAACATGCATGAGTAAACTGATACAAATTTTTTAAATAGTTCACCTTAAAGAGGAACTGCAGTCTGCTCACATAATTTGTAATAAAAACAACTTTGCCATTCTGAAGCTTCCCTCCAACCACTTTGCATATTTTGTTATATATACTGTGATTCTGTGCTTGCCAAATATGCTGCAGAAATCTCCTTCTACTAAGTCTAACTGCATCCATTTTAACTGTGGGCAGCTGAAGCTGCTGCCTGTTCACTTCCTGGATTTATTCAGACACACAGATGCACAACTCCAGCTCTGCAGCCCTGTAGCTCTCATTGGCCTTTTATGACTTATCCCCCCTCCCTTCCTGGCAAACTCTCAGGAGAGTGAGAGAGTGAGAGCTGTGCATGATGTCATAAGCCTAGGCTTTTACCAGACAAGAAACAGGAAGAGGGCCGTACGAGGTATTTACATCAGAAAAAAAATTTTACTATCCAAAGTTAAAACAACAAGGGCAGAAGATTTAATAGATTGAAAGTTGAAAAAATGACTGAAGGTCCGCTAAGGATAAGCATACCCATATACCTGATGGGTCACGCATATTTTGCAGATATTTGGTTACCATGAATTAGCTTGAACCAGAATAAACCTCTGTTCAGCAGGATTGATTTGCTTACATTTCTGTCTGCCACCCTTGGAAAATCATGAAAAATGTCCTTTTTCTTTACTCATAAGGCTGGGTTCACACTGCTCCGACATGAAAGTCCCACGACTCCTGATCCGACTTTGCCCTGCATCATCGGTTAGACATCGGTCAGAGTTTAACCACTTGCCGACCAGCCGCCGTCATTATACTGCGGCAGGTCGGCACAAGCCTGTCGTAGATGTACGTTGGCTCCTTTAAGCGGGATAGCAGGCGCGCGCCTGCTGCATTGTGGGGGTGCCAATGCTCGTGGCCGGCGATCGCGATGACCGCCGGTCACGTGCGATCGCGGGCACGAGAGGCAGAACAGGGACGTGTGTGTGTAAACACATAAATCCCTGTGCTGTGAGGAGAGGAGAGGCAAATCGTGAGTTCCTATTAGCTAGGAACCACGATCTGTCATCTCCTATAGTCAGCCCCCTCCCCCCACAGTTAGAACACACACATAGGGAATACAGTTAGCCCCTTGATCGTCCCGTAGTGTTAACCCCTTCCCTGCCAGTGACATGTACACAGTGCATTTTTATAGCACCGATCGCTGTATAATTGTCACTGGTTTCAAAAATGTGTCAAAAGTGTCCAATGTGTCTGCCATAATGTCGCAGTCCCGATAAAAATAGCAGTTCGCCGCCATTACTAGTAAAAAAAAAAAATAGTAAAAATGCCTTAAATCTGTCTCCTATTTTGTAGACGCTATAACTTTTGAGCAAATAAATCAATATACGCTTTTTGCGATTTTTATTACCAAAAATATGTAGAAGAATACATATTGGCCTAAATTGTGAAAAAAAATTAGCTTTTTTAAAAAAAAAAAAAAAATTGAGGATTTTTATTATAGCAAAATGTACAAAATATTGTACCCCAGAACCTAGATGGAGTAAGTGCGGGGCTGGATTACTGACCACGAGCCCCCCGGGGGGGTGCAGTGGACCTGACGGAGCGGGGGGGGGAGTGTCACAGGCCGACCGGGGGGGTGGGGAGGGATGGTTGTTTGCCACCTCAAAAAACGAAAACCACCAGCCGCCACTGGTGGTAATGTAAAATAAATTTAAACTCTAACAGGATTTTATTTAGTTTCTTAAACTACATGTATGTTAATCCCTTCCCACCTAACCCTGGCATCCCTTTAAAAGGGTCTTATTGGCCGGGGGGTAGGACAGACTGTTGGATTCTGTCACAGGGGTCACATGGTTGGGCAGTCCATCCCACCTGCTCCCGATCATTACTAGATGTGGGATTACTACATGTGGGTGTCAGATATGCATTACGTGGGTGGCAAG
The DNA here is from genome assembly GCF_042186555.1 of Aquarana catesbeiana. Classification (NCBI taxonomy): domain Eukaryota; kingdom Metazoa; phylum Chordata; class Amphibia; order Anura; family Ranidae; genus Aquarana; species Aquarana catesbeiana. The sequence continues at coordinate 233,826,278 of NC_133330.1, read as the reverse complement.
AGGCCAAACCAATGCATTTTTTTTTTTGAAAATTCAGTTTTCAACTTGTTTTTTTTTTTTCTCACCATTACTGCTAATCTCTAGCCCATTTACAGCAAAGTCTACAAATGTGCTCTCTATTTCATTTCTCAGAGTAGGCTTCTGAAGGTGGTAACAGCTAAAAATGCCTGCAAAGCAAGCAATAGTATGGCCGTTTATAGTATTCATTGTGAGAGCATGTGACAGGGTGACAACACAAGAAAGAACCTGAGAGTTATCACCCCTTCACAGGAAGTGTCTGAGCAAGAACCCTCATGGTAGACATGTGCGATTAGTTTCGTACAAATCGAAAATTCGTAAGAATTTCCATAAATTTGTACATTCGGGAGGATCCGAAATAAGAATTGCTATGCTTCTGAATTTTGTACGAAATACGAAATTTTGTTTACGAATTTCGGGTCCAAATTCCTAACGAACATTCGTAATTGTTACAAAAAGTTAAGGAACCTAAAAGTTAAAAACCCAGAAAGTCAGTACAGCACAGGGATGGTGGGAGCCCCTCATAATGTTAAATTCATCATAACGAACATTCGTAATTGTTACGAAAAGTTAACAAACCTAAAAAAACCCCAGGAAGTCAGCAGCACAGCACTGTTGTTACAATTGTAATAAATTCGTATTTCGTACGAAATTTTGGACACAAATTTTGAAATACGAATTAATTCTAATATGAAACGGAACGGAACAATACTAAACAAATTTATTGACGGCGCACATGTCTACCTCATGGCACTAGATATTATTTTAATGTAAACCATAGATTTGAAAAAATGAGCATAACCTTTGAAGTTACATTACTATTTTAAAGATTATATGTTATTTTAGTCATTGGGTCTACTTTATTAGTACAGGAAGAAAATAATCTTTGAAAACTCTGTGATGGGAGTTTGCACTTTTGGAAAACTATGAAGTAGCAGAAAATAAAAATATGTTAAGAATATTCAGACCTACAGCACTTAATTGTGGCCATGACCTCTTTTTACATTTTTAAATTAAGCTAGCCAATTGCTTACAAAATTTTCAGGAATGGGTTGAGATAGGAATACTGTAAATTTGCCATTAAAAGCACAGCTGATGTTACTACAAAGGTCTAAAAACTTTTACAGGAAACGTCTTTTTTAAACCTTCTATTGATTAGTTTAACCAATTAAGGGCCGCGCTTCTTTTTGAAATCTGTTGTTTACAAGTTAAAACTCTTTTATTTTTGCTAGAAAATGACTTAGAACCCCCAAACATTATACATATATATTTTTTTCAGACACTCTAGATAATAAAATGGCAATCGTTGCAATACTTTATGTCACACTGTATTTGCGCAGCAGTCTTACAAGCGCCATTTTTTTTGAAAAAATACACCTTTTTAAATTAAAAAATAAGACAACAGTAAAGTTAGCCCATTTTTTTCTATATTATGAAAGATAATGTTAAGTAAATTGATACCCAACATGTCACGCTTCAAAATTTGCTCCTGCTCGTGGAATGGCGACAAACTTTGGCACTTAAAAATCCCCACTGGCGAAATTTAAAAATATCCACCAATTTTTACCACCAGGTTACTAGTTTTGAGATACAGAGGAGATCTAGTGCTAGAATTATTGCTCTCGCTCTAACGATCGCAGCTATACTTCACATGTGTGGTTTGAACACCGTTTTCATACTTAAATATGCATCCGCTTCAGTGCGCAAGCGTGGCGGCACAGGGAGCTTTAAAAAAAAAAAATTCTTATTTATTTTACTTTTTATTTTTTATTTTTACTGTCCATTAAAAAAAAAAAAAATGGGTCACTTTTATTCCTATTACAAGCAATGTAAACATCCCATGTAATAGAAAAAAGCATGATAGGGCCTCTAAAACCGCTTGCTGACTGCCTCATGCCGATATACGTTGGGAGAATGGCTCTGCTGGGTGAAACCCCGTATGGGTACGTTGTGCCTTTTAAGAGCTGCTGCACGGCAGGGGACCCGATGCGCGTGGCCGGCGGGCGCGATCACCGCCAGCCACGCGTGATTGTGGGGTACGAGAGCCAGCACGGGGATTTGTGTGTGTAAACACACAAATCCCTGTTCTGTCAGGGGAGAGGAGACATATTGTTTGTTCCTACTAAGTAGGAACAACGATATGTCTCCTCTCCCAGTCAGTACTATCACCATACAGTCAGAACACACCTAGGGAACACACACATTTAACCCCTTGATCGCCCCCTAGTGTTAACCCTTTCCCTACCAGTGACATCTACACAGTAGCTCTGTTATAGCTCTGATCACTGTATAAATGTCAGTGGTCCCAAAAATGTGTTAAAAGTGTCCGATCTGTCCGCCACAATGTCGCCGTACCACTAAAAATCGCAGATCACCGTAGATCATTCTTTTTTTGTTTATAGTGTAAAAAATAAAAACCGCAGAGGTAATCAAATACCACCAAAAGAAAGCTCTATTAATGGGAAAAAAAGAACGCAAATTTCGCTTGGGTACAGCATTGCATGACCGCGCAATTGTCAGTTAAAGAGACGCAATGCCAAACTGTAAAAAGTGCTTTGGTCAGGAAGGGGGTAAAATCTTCTGGTGCTGAAGTGGTTAATGTTAGATCTGAGGTCAAAAAGACCTCAGATCTCACATATACATGTAAATGTAATATAAAAAAAAGTATTTTTTTTTCAATAAAAAAAATTTCCCCTTTAGGACCATTGGGCGAAAGTGACGTTTGGGGGGGGGGGGGTGCCATCTTTCCCTCACTCAACTTCCAGCCTCACGGGAAAAACGGCACAGATGACCGGAACGTGGCGTCAGGGGAGGGGGCCTCTCCCCCCCCCCCGATAAAAGTGAACTCGTGGTGAATCCGCCGCAGATATCACTTTTACCTGAAAGAAGACCATCCGCCGTTTTTAAAAATTACCGGGGTTATGGCAGCTATCTGCTGCATAACAACGGTATTTAGCGTCAAAGCGTCAAAGTTCCAAGGTATAACGATGGTGGGTGGTCGATAAGTGGTTACCCTTTGTAAAAAAAAAAAAAAAATGCTCATGATTTTTGCATGTAGAAAATTGTGCATTTATTATATTCTATTTACCGTGGAGCCTGCAATGCATTGCACCCATGATCAGTAGATCTATGAACTGATGAGGGCCCTGGTAGTTCATTGAGAACTAAAAGCCATCTTCCATGGAGGAAGACAGGATTTGTAGTTCATTCATTGACAGAGCACTGTGACTGAATGACACAGCTGTGTGGGTTGAGCCCTGCACAGTCATGCTGTATTTAGATTGTGACAGTGTGTGCGGGAAAAGGATCCCACTCCCACTGTGACAGTGGGGATTTGGGGGGGTGTGCATGTGAGGCTGCTGCATTAGTAATATGCTACATGTTACACCCTGAATATGGATACATGTAATATGTTACTAAAGGTGAACTTATCCTTTAATACAATGACTGTTTTGCTGCCTCTGCATCCTTAGCTGGCACTCTGCCATTCTGCTTTTCGAAAACCTTGCAGTAAATATATTATTTTTGTAACCATTCCCATAAAATAGCATGCAACAACAGCCCTGAAGAAGAGGCAGTCCATTCTCTCAAATCACGTTGGCTTGATGTACATGTTTACACTTTTAATAAACGTCTTTAGAACTATACATCCAAGTTTCAGTTTTCTGGACACCGGGCACTCCTTCTAACCTAACTACCCAAGTTTAATACAATACAGTAGTATTTAAATCAGAACTAAACTTTCTCATTCAGCATTAACTATTTTTAATCCTTATGCTGCTATCATTAGTAGACAGATAGGAAATTGTATTACAATGTATATTTATTTGTTTTAAACTTTTTTTACATTTCTTTGGTTGCTCTGGTTTGTGGCCTAGTCCAAAATGATGTCACACATCCCAGGAGTTATCATTGCATTTTTTTCTTTTTTTCTGGAGGAGGGGCTTTCTCAGATAAGCACATCCTCCTACTTGCATGCCTCAGCTAAGGGCAAACGGATTCCAGGCAGTAAATGCTAAATGAATCATATGCCCTTACTCAAGATGGAGGCAGCTAAAAATAGCTAGGGGGGTGCATTTCACTGTTCACGGCACGTGACTTCATCAGGGATGGAGTCACATGGTGTGACGTAACGCGTAGGGAATTGCCAGACTGGAAGTGATGTTGGAAGCCTATATACTGTCTTGTATCTGCATATACCAAGCATTTTTCACCAACTGAATGTAAGAGTTACTATTTTTTAATAAATATTGTGATTTTAAATTACTACACCATGGGAGGTCACTTTACTTTACTTTAATATATGAATGCTGTAAAGGGACCATAACAAGGGAATATCCTAACACCTCTAAAGGCATTAGAAAGACCAGGAACCAGGCCAGGACTGGTGGAACATTGCCCCGAGATTCTTTGTAATCAAAAAGTGCATTTGACTGCTCACTAAGGTGAGAGTTCTGTGAGCACAGAGATGTCAAAAGGATGGAAAATACACCACAAAGTTTATATATGTTCACTTGAGAAGTACTGTATTTGGGAATACGCGATTATTCAGACACAACACCTCTGGAATATGAACCGTCACATATTTTGAGAGTCATTCACTTACACTTGTAGATAGACTGCACTATAGATATGCACTTTATATGTTATGGTATATACCACAGTGTATGAAATTGTATATGATTTTATGATACACATTACATGATAGAGCAACGCCATTTTTTACTACTACATAATCATTATAGAAAACAATCTGCTAAAGCTCAGTAAATTGAGCTTAGGTTCTGTCTCACTGAAAACAGACTTTCTGAAGTCATTAATTAAACACATGTAGCCAGGGGTTTGACACTATAGTCATTATAGTTGAACAGTTCGTTGTTGTTTGCAAATGAGTTTGGCCCCCCTAGTGTCTGCTGGAATCTGTTCGGATTTTTCCTTACTCTTTGAGAATAATGCAGCAAAGAATTGTGGGAGATGTAGTCTGGAGGAGGAAGTGACTCTGTTGGCTGGATCAGCCCTGGACAACAGGACAGACAATGCAAAACTGCCTGTGCAGAACTGTCTATTGGGAGGAGTGATAAAAGGACCAGCACGGCCTATTTTAAGCCTCTCTGAACGCCATTCAACACCTGCCAGCAGGAGGTCTGTGTGTGACCAGGAGTGAGAGACTGCGGCCTATAAAGTGGAGAGCTGGATCGCTCTGATCCCTCTGAGGGATCTTGGAGGACAGCCCTGCTATTCTAGCAAGTGGACCGGCCTGCGCTTCAGAGCAACTGGAAGCCACCTGCACTTCAGTCCATCGGGGGTTGCAGCACGGTGCAGCAGCACCATTTTCAGCAGACGGAGACACCAGGAGGGGATTCCGGACGGAGCCCCACAGCCATTGGAGACTATTGTGGTGAGAGGACACCTGCCCATTCCAGTAGAGATTATAGCATTGCTGAGTGAGGCATTATACAGCTGGAATTTGGGGCCTTGTCTTTCTCCTTGCGCTGTAAGGTCAGTACTGTATTGCACTCACATGTAAAGAGGACTTTACAAGTGGTGATATTTCTTCAAGTTAAGCAATCATCAGCACACCTTTTGTTCTACAGTAATTTCTTTCCTTTTGTCTTTGCGGATTACAAATTACAACAATATACTGCAGTTTAACCATCAGGCTAGCTGAAGACATCTGGAGTTTAAAGAACTTTCACCATCTTCTTCTTTTACTAAGCATTGCTGCTCTACTCACAAGTTGATCTCTGAATTATTGCCTAGGGGGAGTTATTAGTGTATATGCTTAATTTTACACTGTGTTACTGAATGTAAAGAATATATACTGCATTTTGGTCTGTGTGTTGAGGCCTCAGTGAGAAGGTATTTCATAGATATCTTGAAGATATTGAGTACCTATCCTTCTGTGCACCTGTTCACATACACCCCCTTCAGGTGATTATAAGGTTATATGTTCTGTATAAGTGCATTAAGTGATAACTGTTGTCAATCTTTCTGAGTGGTTCAGTGATATCGTGTGAGTTTCTTATTGCTAAAGTCACATTGCAGAATGGAACCCCAGGTGTCAGAGGTAAGAGAGGATCTGCAGAGTCGGGGTAGCCAGTGGGGTATAGAGTCAATCAGCAGCCCCCATGGGGGTACCGCTACACACATAGGGTGAATCATGATACTGACCAAATCTGTGCATATATTTCATGACGCACATTTGTATATTAACATTTTTGGTAAAAAATCGAAAGTACATTTTTTGCCAAAAGTTTAGCAAGGCAACTCATGATTACATCTTGTAACTTCAGTAATATGTTGACATTTCTTGGCTTACAGGTCTTGTATTTGTAGCTGCTAACTTTTCACATACCTCCCAACTTTCTGAAATGGGAATGAGGCACACCTATAAGAAAATGTATGTAGGCATGGGACACACCCCTGCCACGCCTCCCTTAACCACTTAAGGACAGAGCCTCTTTCTGAGATTTGGTGTTTACAAGTTAAAAGCTGTTTTTTTTTGCTAGAAAATTACTTAGAACCCACAAACATTATATATTTTTTTTTCTAATACGCTAGAGAATAAAATGGTGGTCTTTGCAATACTTTCTGTCACACGGTATTTGCGCAGCGGTCTTACAAGCTCACTTTTGTGGAAAAAATACACTTTTTTGAATAAAAAAATAAGACAACAGTAAAATTAGCCCAATTTTTTTAATATTGTGAAAGATAATGCTACGCCGAGTAAATTGATACCCAACATGTCACGCTTCAAAATTACCCTTAAAAATCTCCATAGGCAACGTTTAAAAAATTCTACAGGTTGCATGTTTTGAGTTACAGGGGAGGTCTAGAGCTAAAATTATTGCTCTCGCTCTAATGATCACGGTGATACCTCACATGTGTGGTTTGAACACCAATTTCATATGCAGGTCCTACTCACGTATGCGTTCGCTTCTGCACGCAAGCTTGGCAGGATGGGGCACGTTTAAAATTTTTAATTTTTTTCTTATTTATTTTACCTTTTATTTATTTTTTTTAGAGTATTCTTTTAAAAAATAAAAATTGTGTAATTTTTATTCCTATTACAAGGAATGTAAACATCCCTTGTAGTAGAAAAAAAGCATGACAGGTCAAAAAGACCTCAGATTTCATATTTACACTAAAATGCAATAAAAAAATAAAATGATTAAATGTAATTTTAAAATGTAACAAAAAAAATGTCCCTTTAAGAGCTATGGGCAGAAGTGATGTTTTGATGTTGCTTCTGCCCTGCAATGGTATGGAGATGGGCGGGGACCATTTTCCCCTTACCTGTCTCAATGCCTAACAGGAGAGCAGACCCAATCACCTCTGCCACTGCTGGCGGTTCCGGTAAGAGGGCACCGGAGCGCGGCGTGAGGGGGGCCCTCTACTGCCGCTGATAACAGTGATCTTACGGCAAATCTGGCACAGAGACCACTTTTATCTGAAAGAGGACCGCCTGCTGAAGAAGAGGATACCGGAGTTATGGCAGCTAGCTACTGCCATAACAAAGATATTCCTCTTCAAATTAGTGTCGTAAAACAACGGCGGGCGGTATGTAAGTGGTTAAAGTGTTACTAAACCCACAATAGTAAAATCAGTCTGTATATGCAGTAAAGCATGCTTGTTATACTCACTGTGAAACCTAAGGGGTTAATCCTCTGCATTGGCTGTTTGATCCTGTCTTCTCTGATCTTCCCCTCCTTCCACTGTCCCCTAATAATTTCCTGATAACGCAGAGTCTATGGAGTCAGGCTGCACATTCTCAGTTTGGTGTGTATTGCTAGGGAGGTTTTTTCTTGGGAGGATCCATGTGATCATCACAGGACCAATCAGCACTGTCCAGACAGAGAGTCAGGGGTCTTGCGGTCTCATAGGACAGTCAGAAAACCCCTCCTACATGCTTTAACCAGTGCTTGGCCGGACACTGATAGAAGCCACAAGACTGCTATATACTGCTGATGAGAAAAGATAATTAGTAGTTTATATTTACTAAAATAATTGCATGTTCTGTGTACTGTGGGAGACCAGATATAGTAAATGGTCCTGGGTTTAGTAACACTTTAAAGGAGAATTGTACAAAAAAACAATAATTGGTTAAACCCACAAGTGCTTTTTTACCACCATTATTCCTTTATATTGGATTTTGTAATTTACAAATGCAGCAATTTAGATATTGTATGAAAAGTTTAGCACTGCAAAACACTTTTTGATAGATAAGTAGCGTATTTTATATACAACTGTATAGATCAGACCAACTTGAGGGACAACTGAGGAGGAAAGAGGGACAGAGGGACCTTGTTCTCAAAATCAGGGAAGGTTGAAAGCTATGTTTTCATTTTTAAAAATCTTAGTGAAGTTCCTCTTTAAGATATCTGTGTATGATATCACTCAAAAAGAGCAGCACAGGAAGTTATTGGCTCACTGAATTAACAGGTAGTCTTTCGCACAAATATAATAAAACACTTTTAATTACATACTGAAAAGACCAAAAGAAAAAAAAAAGGAAGTTTCCATACACTTTACATATTAGCTCACAACAACAAAAAAATCACCACAGCTCACAGCGCTGCTACTAGATAAAAGGCATGTAATTACACAATAAATACCCCTGGCAACTTATATTGAAGCCAGGAGAGCAATGAACCACACTAATGCCCTGTACACACAGTCGGACATTGATCTGACATTCCGACAACAAAATCCTAGGATTTTTTCCGACGGATGTTGGCTCAAACTTGTCTTGCATACACACGGTCACACAAAGTTGTCGGAAAATCCGATCGCTCTGAACGCGGTGACGTAAAACATGTACATCGGGACTGTAAACGGGGCAGTAGCCAATAGCTTTCATCTCTTTATTTATTCTGAGCATGCGTGGCACTTTGTGTGTCGGATTTGTGTACACACGATCGGAAATTCCGACAACGGATTTTGTTGTCGGAAAATTTTATAGCCTGCTCTCAAACTTTGTGTGTCGGAAAATCCGATGGAAAATGTGTGATGGAGCCCACACACGGTCGGAATTTCCGACAACAAGGTCCTATCACACATTTTCCATCAGAAAATCCGACCGTATGTACGGGGCATAAGAATTGTATGAATATTAACTGTGTGACTTATCTCAACTGTCAGATATGACAACATGTTTAACACTTTGGGCTAAACAAGCTTTTACTTGTCTCAGTGGCTGTGACCAAATGCAATGTTATTATAGAGAACATATAAAAAACGAAATGTGTGTGTCCTATACTTCCCCTTACACAGTGCTCCAACCTAACAATGCTTTTCGGATTCATATATAGACATTTTCTCTCACAATTTTATCTAAGGATAGCCATACACGCATAGAGTTCTCATTCAGTCTCATTCAGTCCTCAGGCTGAACAAGACACATATAATGGATTTCTCTATCCATACTAAACAGCGTGGATAGAGAAATTTCCCCTGCCAGCTATTGTATTCAGACAGCTGTCACCCAAGGCTGACAGAACAACTGGCGACTACATCTGATTGGATAGTGTCACTGTTTGGCAGATCATTTTCCACCTGGCTCCTTCATTTTTGATTTGAGGCAGGTGGTGCCAACAGCATGAATAAGACAAAATTGGAGTCGTGTTCGGCAGGCTTAAAGGAGAAGTATAGCAAAAGCTCATTTGGCTGTACTTCTCATATGGATCACAGGAGTGCAATTTGTTTTGCCCTCCTGTGACCCATTTTCAGCAGAGAGCGAGCTGAAGTCTGCTCTCTGCTGATGTCACAGAAGTTGGTCCAGGCACCGCTTCATCACAACAATGGAAGTCTGGATCCGCCAGATCCCTGGACTGACACCTGGCTCAGCCTCTCAGCTAGACTGCTCCACCCCCTCCACAGCCCAGCGCTCCAATGAGTGAGGAGGGAGCAGAGCAGAGAGTGGTGACTGATACAGCTACAGCTCTCTGCTCACGGAGCTGTCAGAACCGAGTGATCGGTGGTGTTCGATCGCTCAGTTCTCAGTGCAGAGGTGCCGAGTGGCAGATGAAGCATCGGACTGATACTGCATCCACCTAGGTAAGTATAAAACTGTGAAAAAAGCCCAAACCCATACTTCTCTTTTAAAGTGGTTGTAAACCATTACAGACCACTTTTTACTACAGTAAGCCCATAATAAGGCTTACCTGTAGCTACCCAGGATATCTCCTAAACCTGCACAGTTTAAGAGATATTCCCTGTATTTGCATGTGCTGATGTCATCAGCACATGCGCACTGACACATACGTGCCATTGCTTCAGTAAGTGTGCCGTTACTGCGCGCATACGCTGGAGTGACGTCATCGCGGCTCCAGCCATATGCAATACCCAGAAGTAACCCCCGGGAGTGATGTCGCCGGCCGATGTTGTGTACGGGCAGCGCAGCGAGGACTTCGATCTCAGGTGAGTATTACATAATGAGCTAGTATGCTATGTATACTAGCTCATTATGCCTTTGTCTTGCAGGTGTTAGTTTTTTTTTTTTTTTTTTAATGGGTTTACAACCACTTTAAGTTCCTGTGCCATGGGGGAGCTTTACTAAAAATGGAGCAGTAGGAATCTTTTGCAGCTCTGCATAGTAACCAATCAGCTTCTAACTTCATCTTGTTCAATTTAGCTTTGGCAATGAAACTTGGAAGCTGATTGGTTACGATGCAGAGCTGCACCAGATTTTGCATGCTTCAGTTTTAGTAAATAACCCACATGGTGTGGTTGTATTTAGCGGACATGTTCATTGTTCTATATATCCTAGTTCAATTCAATGAGCTTTAAGTGCATTGCCATTTGTACTTGTAATAACTGACCTCCACATTTAGTTGCTAATAGTGTGTCTACATTCTCAATTCTAGGCACCTGGACATAGACCTAGCATATAAAATGCATTAGCTACATTTATGTAATCAGATTTCCTGTATGGAATATGTTTATGAACTAACAACTCTACTACATTTAACATGGTATGTGCAATCAATACAAATCAATAAGCTGCACTGGATTTTGTTGTTGTATTACAACAATGATGGCTACAGCTGAGTATCTAACAGGAGTTCATGCCAGTCCCAAAAAGCTTTGTTCAATAAAGACAATGAGATTGATTTACTAAAATTGGAGAGTGCAAAATCTGGTGCAGCTCTGCATAGCAACCAGTCTGCTTCCAGTTTTTTTTGTCAAAGCTTAATTGAACAAGCTGAAGTTAGAAGCTGATTGGCTGCCATGCACAGCTGCACCAGATTTTACACTTTTCAGTTTTAGTAAATCAACCCCAAAGTGTAGCAATGTGCTACCTTTTAACTAGAGTTACTCACTATTCACTCTACTGAAGTGAAATCTGTACAAAAGGAATCTGGATGTGCTGCTATCAGTCAAAGCGGAATGAAATCCAAAACCAAAAATGTAATACATTGCAGCTTACCAATCATTAGATGTGGTGGCTGCATTCGTTTTTTGTTCTTTGGCTTTTTCCCTCTGATTTTACCTGGTGATCTGGCCAGCAACACACCTCCAGTACACAACTCTGGAGGAATGAGAAAAGGAGGCACAACAGGCAGCAGCATTGTCAGTCTGGGGGGGGGGGACGGACGGACGGACGGTAATTGTATTAGTAAATTAAGGCCGGCTATACATGGTTCAAATCTTAGCTGGTTCAGCAGGAACCAGCTGAGATTCGTACCATTACTGGACAGGCTGTCTGTGCTGATGGGGGAATCATGCAAATTCCTTTCCTGCAACCCGTCGCTGCAGGAAAGAAATTTGCACCATCTATGGCTAGTCTTAGATACACTAACAAGTTGATGCCAAACTCCAACACATACTTCATATGTTACAGTAAACAGTTTTTTTTCCTTTTGAGATAAGGGTTTTACATGAATAAATAAAATCTGATTATTTTAACCACTTCAGCCCCGGAAGGATTTACCCCCTTAATGACCTGGCCGTTTTTTGTGATACAGCACTGCGTCGCTTTAACTGACAAATGCGCGGTCGTGCCTCATTGTAACCAAACAAAATTGATGTCCTTTTTTTCTCACAAATAGAGCTTTCTTTTGGTGGTATTTGATCACCTCTGTGGTTTTTATTTTTAGCACTATAAACAAAATAGACCGACAAATTTGAAAAAAAAAAAAATATTTTTTACTTATTGCTATAATGAAAATCCCAAAAAAAAAGTAAAAAAAAAATCTTCATCAGTTTAGGCCGGTATGTATTCTTCTACATATTTTTAGTAAAATAAAAATCGCAATATTGATTGGTTTGCATAAAAGTTATAGCGTCTACAAAATAGGGGATAGATTTATTGCATTTTTATTATTTCCTTTTTTTTTTTACTAGTAATGGCGGTGATAAGCGATTTTTAACGGGACTGCGACATTGCAGTGGACAGATCGGACACTTTTGAGCCTTTTTGGGACCAGTGACATATAAGAAAAAAAAAAGCAGTGCTATAAAAATGCACTGATTACTGTATAAATGACACTGGCAGGGAAGGGGTTAATGCTAGGGGCGATCAAGGGGTTAAGTGTGTCCCTGAGAGGTGTTTCTAACTGTGGGGGGGAGTGGACTGACTGGGAGTACAGAGAGATCGCTGTTCCTGATCACTAGAAACAGACGATCACACTGTACTCCCCTGACAGAATGGGGATCTGCTTTGTTTACATTGGCAGATCCCCGTTCTGCCTCTCGGTGGAACGATCGCGGGTGGCCCTGCGGACATCGTGGCCGCCGGCCATATGCATCGGCTCCAGCATTGCGCCACAGGGGGCGTGCGTGTGCACGCTGTATCTAATACACAATGTGCTGTACCGGTACGGCAATTCACGCAATAGAGCCACCCTGCTGCAGTATATCTGCGGCAGCTGGTTGGGAAGTGGCTAATCACTCCTGTCAGTGTTAAATGGTTTGTCTCATCCCTGTAAACTGTTACATTCTGCTGGAGAGCTTGTGCTTTTGAAAAAAACAACAGACTTGATGAATGGTTCACTGGATGAAAATAGAAGAAAGCAAACCAAAAAATAGAAACAAATGCAGCCATCACATTTAAGAAATGGTAATCTGTAGTATAATATATGTTTTTCTTTTGGGTTTAATTCTGCTTTGATTCCTCCTTTACCATTGAATGTTTGTTGGGATGTTAGCTGTAGTCCACCGCCAGCACATCCTCCCAACTGTGTCAGTGCGCATTACACATCTGTATTTTCCATTTTTCAAAGGGAAATCTAAGTCTCTGTAACTGGTTACAGCTGCCAGATCCAATCTTCATTTGGAAAAATTAAATTGCTGATTTTATTAGTGATTCGTCTATTCAATCCTTTAGAGGCTAACTCTTGCTCACCATCATACACACATTTAACACTCTGTAATTTTAGCTACATTGATCCTTTGCTACTGTCTCCATGTGTAAGATAAATGCTGGTATAAATCTGGGGCAAGTACAACGTCCCTAAACGTAATAAGCATTGGCTAAGGCTGGAAAATGCTGGAAAATTCACCGTTATCTAGGCAGGGGGATGCTGTAAGGGCCAGATAGGGCTGTCCAGTAAACATTGCTAGGTCAGGGATCCGCACACTAATAAAAAAATATGCCCCAAATGATAAAGCAGAAGAAAAACTAACAACTGCATTCTGCAAATAAATGTACTCTCAGTAATAATCAAAAGATAAAGGGTGGATTTACTAAAGGCAAATAGACTGTGCACTTTGCAAATTGCAGTTGCACTCTGCAACTCCAGAACTTAATAAATGAGCAGACTTCAATCATCCAATCATGTTCAAGCAAAAATGCATTTTTTTTTCCTTGCTCTTGATTGGATATTCTTTCCACAGTGAAGCTTTATCTCATTTACTAAGCTCTGGAGCAACTGCAGCCATAGGTGTGCGCAGCCTATTGCATTAGGGTGTGCACACCAAAGCTCAAACACACACTACTCACTACTACTCACATCACTCACCATGTTCATTCAGAAAGGGAAGGGGCTGATAAATACATATTTACCGGCCCCTTCCCTCACTCATCCTAAAACCTCTCCGCAGCAACAGCCTGCAGGAGAGGAGAGGAGGGAAGCCAGAAGTGCTGCAGAGGGAAGGAGTGGGGAGCCAGGGCAGTAGGGGGCATCTGTGCTACACAGGGTGATTAGGGTGTGCCTGGGCACACCCGGCACACCCTGTGCGCACGCCTATGACTGCAGCGTGCACAGTCTTTTTGCCTTTAGTAAATCAACCCCAAACTGTCAATTAGTCTACAGAAAACCTACATTAATCTGCTATTGTTTCTTTAAAATTGTTGTAAAGGCCGAAGATTTTTTACTTTCATTAATTCTATGCATGAAACCTTCAGTGTGCAGATCCCCCCTCAGCCCCCCTTATACTCACCTGAACCCTATCCCAATCCAGTGATGTGCATGAGAGCAGAAGCTTTTTCTGGGACTCTCCCTCCTCAATGCCTGAGACACAACAGCGGAAGCCATTGGCTCCCACTGCTGTCAATCACAGCCAGTGAGGAGGAAGCAGGGGACGGAGCAGAGATGCGCTCTGTGTGCCTCATAGACACACAGAGGAGGCTCGGGGCAAGCACACATGAGTGCCCACAGAGCAAGCAGCTTGCTATTGGGGCACTCAACAAGTGGGAGGGGCCAGGAGCGCAGGCGAGGGACCCAAGAAGAGCAGGATCAGGGCTGCTCTGTGCAGAACCATTGCACAGAGCAGGTAAGTATGGCATGTTTGTTATTTTAAAAAAATGCAAATCTTTACAAACACTTTAAAGTTTGCCTGAAATTGTTTCATACTGAACACAGAATACACATTGATATATCAGTAGCTTTTATTTTAAATATGATAATACATTAGTTACTACTATGACACTCTTGATGTCTTCTTTCAACTATAAATGTAAAACAGATCCCCCCCCCCCCCCAGGAGGTAAAAAGCCCTGGCAGGAAGCAGCTCTGAATATTTTCAGGATAGAAACTTACATTACGTTGAACAAAAAAGATTTAACATATGATACATAGGGGTTTGTTCACTAAAACTGGAGAGTGCAAAATCTGGTGTAGCAGTGCATGATAGCCAATCAGATTCTACATTCAGTTTGTTAAATTGGTATTTGACAAAAAAAAAACCTAGAAGCTCATTGGTTTCTGTGCAGAGCTGCACCAGATTTTACACTCTCCAGTTTTAGTAAACCAACTCTGTAGAATATGTAAATAAGGTCCAAGTGAAGTCTGTAGTTAATTGTATAGGATGGCACTGATGACATGCTTTTGAGAAAACTAGATGCCTAGCTGTCCCTAGCTTTAATACTTACTAGCGTGGATTGGCCTAGCTACTTCCCGCCCGCAATAGTTGTACCGCGGGCGGTTGGCAGTTCCAGGCAGGGCGATGTACCTGTACATTGCGGCCTTTCTTCCAGGTTTGGGGGGGCCTTTCACGCCCCCTGTCAACCTGTGCTGCGATTGGACACAGCACAAGTTTAGCTGCTGATTTCAGCCAATGATTTTGCCTGAAGTCAACTAATTGACTGTGGCCAATCTCACACAGTTCTGTGTTCACAAAAACACAGAATTGTGTGTACTGTGAACAGTGATCTGGCTGTTTCTTCTCTCTGCAAAGCAGTAAGAAAAAACAGACAGATAGTAAAGTAAAAGCAGCACACATTACACATTGTTAGGCACACAATAAACCCTTTGATTGCCCCAGATGTTTACCCCTTCCCAGCCAGTGTAATTATTACAGTGTCAGTGTACAGTATTATCACTAATCACTGTACTAGTGTCACTATTGTTGTCAGTGTCAGTTAGTGTACCTCCCAGCGAGGGCCTGTTAGTGCCAGATTGCTCGCCACCCTAAGGCACACTATAAGTCAATGATTCCAGTTGCAAATTCCAGTATATATACCATAGTTTGTAGACGCTATAACTTTCACACAAACCATTTAATGTACACCTATTGGGATTTTCTTCTACTAAAGACATGTAGCAGACAAAAATCAGTACAAATGAAGATGTGAGCCACACAGAGATATAAAATTAATCCTCATAGTGGCACCATCCCATTTAAATACATGTCAGACCACACCATAACCCCTGTAAGAGGGAGGACCACATCACCAACCACAGGGGAAGGGACTTTGAATGTGCCAACAAATGAGGAAAGACAAAAACATCAATTGTATAAAATCATTGTTTTAATTATATCACATTAAAAGATAAAGTGCCATCCAGATAGAACCAGATCATAAAAAACCAATAAGGTGTTGGACAGTCCATATTGAATGTTATAAGTGTGTGGAATCAGCGCGTTTTGCTATAATAGCTTCTTCAAGATTCACACTTAAATCCATCTGACACAACATCACATCCTGGCAAAATAGGAATTGGTGTTGTGTCAGATGGATTCAAACCTGGGGTGAACCAATGTGACACTTTTTCACTGTTTCTAATACTATGGGTGTTCCAAAATGGCAGCCGCAATCTTCTGCTGTATATCTGCACACTCAGGGTACACTAGGATGGCACTTCCTATTTCTTCAATATGGGTGTTTCAAGATGGCAGCTGTGACTACTTAGGATATGGACGCTATCACCAGAGGGGTGGGGCATCCCGCTGTATGGTGTCTGTATTCACACACACGGACCCCTCGTTTGGTAGGAATATGCGGGACGAGGGGGCTGTAATCAATTTCCCTTAATTTGAGAGGGTATTTAGAGAGGCTTTTCAGCCTCAATCTTTTGGTTTGGTTAGATAGACAGTGGTGCTCTATATTTTTGAATAATTAAACACCTGAGATTTATATAATTATTGTTTTTATATGTCTAGAGTATAAGGTGTTGAGTCGCCTCATACCGTGGAGACCCTCATCTTTTATATCCCTCTGCATTTGATTTGAGGAATCCCCCTTTCTACCAGAGTTTGTCACTTTGATTGTGGCTGATAAGGTGGGTGTTTTTCTGCTGTGTGTAGATATATTTTTTGATATAAGCAGCTGAATGACCTATAGCTCTATTTATGTTCTGTAAATGCTGTCACATGTCAGATTTATATTTTTGTGGTATTTTTACTACCTTTAACCGATATTTTGGAAGCTCAAGTCTAACCTCTAGGACCACACATCGCTTTATGGACAAAACAGGGTGGGCTCTGTGTTAGTACCGTTCAGGTACTAAGTTTGTAACAGTCTGATCTATGTGGGTAAGTCCCTTAGATGGATATCTATACATAGGATATTGGTTTCTAGGCCCCCTGTTGTCTCTCACTGTCCCCCATGAATGATCTTGTATATTTATTTATATTTATTTTCTTTTTTTTGCTTTGACCTTCCTGGTTAAATTAGATGATTAACTTAGTACTGCAGTATGTATATTTGTTGTGTTTTTTCTTAGATTTTTGGCAGGTGTTTCTTTGTTTTTGCAGTGTCCATCGCTAAGCGTGAATCCTGAAGAAGCTATTATAGGAAAACACGTTGATTCCACATGCTTATAACATTCAATATTGATTGTCCAACATCCTGGTGAACCCTTTGGGTCTGGTATGGATTTTAAGGGGAACCCCATACAAAAATTGATAAAAAATGGTGTGGGGTCCCCCCCAAAATCCATACCAGACCCTTATCCTAGCATGCAGCCTGGCGGGCCAGGAAAGAGGGGGACGAGTGTAACGAGCACCTGCTCGCTCGGTTCCACTCTCCCGACACTCCTCTGCGGCTATTGAATCAGATTGCAGATCGCAACATCTGATGGTTCGGTCATTTGATGCTCCGGGATTCGAACTACAGCTATGTGCCGATCTAATCCAGTTGTGATAGCTCAGAACAAACACCAGGCAGGCTGTATGTAAGTTCAAACAGGGATCTCACTTTTATTGGATGCACACACACTTTTATACACAGCAGTTTGAACACCCCGCCCCCAACAACCACTTTCCTATTGGTCAATTATAAAGTACCCTCTAGTCCTCAATTAGGTCCTCTTGGCCATGCAAATAAGGACTTGAAACAGGGTCAGCAGGGATTGGTCCGATAGCTTGAATAGGAGGACTGATATGTGTAATGACACAGAGAAGTCCCAGGGGGTAATTAAAGTACATAAACAAATGGTCAAACACAGAACAATGCATTCCTTCCAGACCATGGAGCCATCTGGAGGGGGTTAGCCTTAAGACAGGGCAGAAGACCCCCCACTGTGTAATAGAATCAAAGGAGAAATACTTCAATATTTCAAGGTTCATGACAATCCAGTATTCCAAGGTTTATAAAAACGAGCAAATGCCCCTGAACCATACCAGGCCACATGCCCTCAACATGGGGGGGTGCTTTCGGGCTCAGCTCCGCCTGCGACAAAGGCTAACCGCCGACTGCCTGCTCTGCTATCTAACAGTTGCTAAATAGGTAAGGGGGAGCCACTTTGTGATGTCACCATCCCTTTGTGATATCACCGACTGGTTAAAGGGGGCTTCCAAACTCCGAAAAGCCACCTGCCTGCAGACCCCCACAACCACCACCCAGGGTTGTGAGAAAGAGGCCATTGTCCCCACAACATGGAGACAAGGTGCTTTGGGGTGGGGGGGGGGCAGGGCCCACCCAAGTGCTGCTGAATCAGACCCAAGGTGCCCTGGGACAATTTCAGTGACCCTTAGAAATCTGAATCCAGCACCCCATTAATTCTTGCGTGTGGGCTGTGATCTGCAGTGTCTGGTGGGAGCATGTGAGACACACATAATGGAGGATTTGCATCAGTCTTAACTGGGTTTGGGCATTCTGGGACCTTTTAGAAGCACCTCCAGTGTAACATATTCCTGGCCATGTTACAGGATGCACAAATGGGAGCTTCCGACTTAGATTGGGCTCTGACACAAGTGGATAAAGTCATGTGAATGAGCCATAACACAGCTAGGCATCTTTACTAGCCACTTGACCCCAGGAAGATTTACACCCCCCCCTTTATGACTAGGCCATTTTTTGCGATACGGCACTGTGCTACCTTAACTGACAATTGCGCGGTCATGCAACGCTATACCAAAATAAAATTTGTGTCATATTTTTCCCACAAATAGAGCTTACTTTTGGTGGTGTTTGATCACCATCAAATTTTTCTATTTTTTGTGATATGAACAAAAAAAGACCAGCAATTTTGAAAAAATAAAACAATATTTTTTACTTACTGCTATAGAGCATATCCAAAAAAAAATTCTTCATAAATTCAGGCCAATTTGTATTCTGATACATGTTTTTGGTAAATAAAATCCCAATAATCATATATTGTTTGGTTTATGTGAACGATATTGCATCTACAAACTATGGTATATATTTATGGAATTTATATAATTTTTTTTTTTTACACTAGTAATGGAAGCGATGAGCAACTTATACCAGGACTGCAATATTTCAGCTGACAATTGGACACTAACTGACACTTTTGACATTTTGCGGGAACCAGTGACACTAATACAGTGATCGGTGCTAAAAATATGCACTATCACTGTACTAATAACACTGACTGGGAAGGGATTAAACATCTAGGGCAAATAAAGGGTTAACTGTGTGCCTAACCAGTGTTTCTATGTACTATATGTGCTGCTTTACTAGCAGAAGTGATGGATTGTATTCCCTGCTATGCCTGACGATCGGCAGGTCCAGCAGACATCCAGTGCCCAGCAGATCAGCTCCTGGTGTGAATAATCACAACAGAAGTGGCCCACTGCCAGCGGGCACACCCCCTGCAGGCGGAAGTGCAGAATCACGTATATATACGTGAGGGGCGCCCTGTAGCAGTAAATCTGCTATGAGGCGGTCCAAAACTGGCTAGAATCAACTGTAGTTGCTCTTGTACAACACTGCTGGCTCTCCTTTGTCCTTTTGGGCTCCTATAAGACAAAACAGGCAGCACAGTGAGTTTTCTGACTCTTTTTGGAGATACCTATTAAGCAGATAGTGCAGTACAAGGTGACTTTTTTTTAAAGATTGTATAATGGTTTTATTGTTAATAATTTATTATGATTGGGGCTAAATAATAAAGCATTTAAAATATTGTTCTTTTTCAAATTAATTTATTTTATATTGTTTGATATTATACAACCTTCTATCCAGTCAACAGATGAAGCTTCAGCTTTCTTTTCACATCATTACCATGGTTACTTTTCACCTATGCTTAAAGGACCCGTTGTTTACAGTGGGTTATCACAGCTGTGACTCATCTCCTATCAGAGAGCTTAATATCAGGTTTTAATTACACAAAGGGAACTGCAAAGCAAGCTGAGTTGTACTGTAACTTTAGTTTGCCATAGTGCTTTTACCTTTTATCAACCCTTTCATGACCAAAGGTAATTGAAACTTAGATGTCCAAACCAAATGAATATTATTTTGACAATTACTCAGTAACTAATTTGATAACTAATAAAATAAACAGACTCTCAACATACCTCATCAGACCTTACACTACCTATCTCAATCGTTCCATTACTCATGGAGATCCTCTACTCTAAAGTATCTTAGTGTTTATCTTACATCATCCTACACTACACTTTATGAAGCCAATTTCCCCCCATTATAGCCCTCCCTTGTCAAGTGTAAATCCCATAAGCTATCCCTGTTTGGACGAATGGCTACTATTAAGATGGCGATTTTATCTACATTCCTCTATGTTTTTGAGACGTTGCCCATCCACATCCCATCCTCACACCTTAAGAACCTTCAAATTGACTTTCTAAATTCTTTTGAGAATTTTTAACCTCCCTGGCGGTTTTCCCGAGTGTGGCTCGGGGTTAAAATTCAGTACCATTAGCGGTAACCCCGAGCCACACTCGGGATCGCATTGCAGGATCCTGGGGCGGCGTTACTTACCTTGTCCCCGGGATCCTGCGATGTCACCCGCTGTGTCCGAGGGCTCCGTCCTCCTCCGAAGCCTCTCCGTACCAGGCTCCGTTCCCTGCGAGCGGCGCGACGCACGGGGGCGGAGCCTGGCGGCAAATTAAAAAAAAAGTAAAAATCATAACACATACAGTACTGTAATCTTACAGATTACAGTACTGTATGAAATGATTTCACATCCCTTTTGTCCCCAGTGCTTTGGCCCATGCCCTGCATGCAGTTTTACATGATATACACTGTTCTTTCTGCCTGGAAACTGGAGATTGTGCATAGCAACCAAAAAGTGTCCCTTTACGTCAAAAGTGGCTTTAGACCAGCTAGAAAACAGCGATAGTAAATTAGAACACTTGCAGAATTGTGCGATAGTGAATTGTGGGGAAATTTATTTTATTACTATTTTTTTTAATTTTTTTTAATTATTTATTTTTATTTATTATATTATAATTTATGTTTTTGTGTTTCAAACTTTATCATACCCGGGATATCTACTAGACTCTTGTTTGGACAGATTTAAGTGTGTTATTGTTAAGATTTACAGACCTACAATATAAAACGCC
Source organism: Aquarana catesbeiana (assembly GCF_042186555.1). Lineage (NCBI taxonomy): Eukaryota > Metazoa > Chordata > Amphibia > Anura > Ranidae > Aquarana > Aquarana catesbeiana. Next base: position 233,804,834 of record NC_133330.1, on the reverse strand, counting down.
AAATTTCCATGCAAAATAATGGTACCGCTTTCAGCACCTAAAATCCGAAATAATCATACCGCCAGGGAGGTTAAAGACACAAGATCGCTAGGTCTGTACTCTATGCTCTCTGGGGCCAAGGTGGCCTTGCATTCCCAAATGTTGCTAAGTACTACTTGGCAACCCAGCTATGCTCTCTCTTACCTCTGATCCTTCATTGATCCTTTCTATTTACGCTTAATGTCCCATACAGTTTGACCTCGTATATGTCCAGCTTTTGGATTGAAAGGGCCTTGTTTCATTTTAGCTGGTTGGTGGATGTTGGAACTAGAATACTGTGGACGTTCCAGGACTTGCAAGACGCTTATACCCTTCCCAGGCAGGCCTTCTTTAGTTATCTAGGTCTTCTTTAGTTATCTACAAATATGACATGCAAATTCCTTTATGAACACCTTCCAATTTTCTAATCTGATGGAGTTTGAGAGAATTTGTTCAGAACACCATCCTCTAAGGCAGGGGTCTCAAACTGGCAGCCCTCCAGCTGTTGCAAAACTACAAGTCCCAAGAGGAATTGCATAGCTGGCAGCTACAAGCATGACTCCCACAGGCAAAGGCATGATGGGACTTGTAGTTTTGCAACAGCCGGAGGGGCACCAGTTTGAGACCCCTGCTCTAAGAGCATAATCTCCTGTATTTATAAACTTCTCATTACTGACCTTACGTCACCCGCCCCTCAGTATGCATATATGCAAAAGTGGGAGCAGGCCTTGGGGGAAGAGCTGCCCCTGAAAACGTGGCAATTTATTTGGTCAAAGATTTCCAAAAGTTCTAACTGTACCTTATACAACGAAAATCAATATAAAATTATTTTTCACTGGTACAAAACCCCAGACCTGCTCCACTCCATACATCCCTTGTTCCTGTCCATTAATTGTCCCTTACTGGCAGATGGTCCACTCCCTACTATACTCCATCTTCAGATTCTGAATTCCTTTCAATCCCAAATGTTCCACCTCAATCCTTCTCTAAATTTTGGTTGCAGTACAATGCTTGGTTGCTCTTAAATGGAAGAAACAGGAGCCCCTCTCTTTGTTTGAATTGTGCTCTAGGATCTGAGATGTTAAGAGGATGAAATACCTGCCTGCTTTCTTAACTGACTCACTGGATGCCCATAACTGGGCTTGGGAATTCTGGAACCTTTTAGAAGTATCCCCAGTCTGACATATTCCTGGCTGAGTTACAGCATGCGCAGATGGGGGCTTTAGACTTGGGTTAGGCTCTGGCACAGTTGGATTTTCTATTCTTACTTCCTAGGAAAAACTATATGCCTATTGGTAGACATATTGCCCTTAAACACAGGCATGATACTAGTGTTATGAAATCTGCAGCTCTAGAACATATTCCTGAAAATCACTGAGGAGGAGCCTGAGAAAAAATTATTCTTCAATGGGAAGCCAGATGGATTTCCAATCTTAAAGCTACATGTCTACCTGGCCTCAACGAGGCATTACATTTTAAGCCTATTTTATCATGGATTTCCCCTGTGGTGACTTGTTTTAAATTGCTTAAGTCCTGTTACATCTGACAAAAAAATACCCCCCCCCCCCATATTGTGCTTAGTCTATCTTTAAATTGTATGGTAGAAAAATATGTGCACCCCCTTGAAAGACATGTATATAGTTTGCCTTTACTGTATCTTGCATCATAATAAATATTAAATACAAATAATAATAATAATAATACCATCAAATTATCTAGTCAATGGAGTAAGGATCAGATCAATTTCCTGGATGTAAATGTACACAGACACAATAACCATTTGGAGACGAAGGCCTATTTTAAACCCACCGATCGGAACAGTTATCTTCCTTTGCAGAGTGGACACCATCTTCTCTGACTGAGGAACATACTGAAGACCAAATTATGAGGGTTAAAAGGAACTGTTCAACCACAAGTGACTTTCTCATCCAGTCCCAGATTATTAAAAGCAGGTTCATAGAAAAGGGTTATAACTCCCAGCAGTTAGACTCTTTGGTAGAGGAAGTGTCTATGCTCCCCAGAGAAGTAGTTTTGAGAGATGGAATACCCTGAAATAATGATAATAGCCATGAATGGGGCTTTATATCAGGATTCCATTCACAGTATAAAGAGGTGGAAGCAATTTTCAAACAACACTGGCATATATTGTGTCTGGACAAAACATTGAAACCAGTACTTCCAGCTGCCCCGAAATTTATATATAGGAAGGCCCCCAGTTTTGATGATAAGGCGGTGAAGAAAATTCTGGACCCACCCACAAGACCTCCATCCTTTTGGGATCATGATGGCTTCTTTGCATGTAGGAAATGTAAAGCATGTAGAGAGGTCCCCAGGCCAATGAGAGGATTGGATAGTTTCACTTCACCTTCTAATGGTAGAGAATTAAAAATTTGTGAATTCATTACATGTAATACTACCCATGTAGTTTACGCTTTAGAATGAAAAGTGGGAAGTGGGGCAAAACTGTCCCCCACAACCACCTATGGGACCGAGTCAGGCATAAAAGAAAGTATTTCATAGGTTAAAAATTGAAGATGTTTGATTGGTCATAATTCAAGTATTGATTTAAATAAAAACGGTACTCAGCTCGTGCTGGAGGGTATATAAACAAGTGGATTGCATCAAGATTTTGACAGACGACGCTGAAAGACAGAAGAAGATCATTTGTTTCTGGATGAGATGAAATCCATGCTGCATCAACTGATGGAGTGAGCCGGTTCCGAGGGCGGTGAAGAATGGATGCAGCAATGCTTATTATTGCCTACTGGACCACAAACTTCTGTCCCTTCCGTCGAATCTGCGGCAGCTGCTCCTGTGTCAGTGGACGATCAGACTGTGAGTTTGTTCCGCCCCCCCGGGGCTTCTTCCTCCTCCGGGTCAAGCTTCCGTGCCTCATCGAGTTTCGCACCCGCCTCCTTTATCTGTCAGTCAAGAGGCTTCGGGTAGGAGTCAGAGATTATCGCCGAGGATAGATTCGGGCGCATGCGCAGTAGTAAAATCTGATCTCAGGCGTTCTACAAAGAGACCTCGCAGGTTCGTATCCCGGTCTCCGCCTAGAGAATTGAAGAAACAAAATGACAAGGTGAGACTTCCTAGGAGTTCTGCTCCTGTGAGACGAATTTTAACAAATAAAAAGCCTAACTATACAGTGAGTGTTGCTCCAAGGGGGGATGTTGATATTACACCTGTGGAGCCTCCTGTATTGTCCGAACATTTAATTGACAAAAGTGTAAATATGGTTGATGTTGTTTCTGCTGTTGCCATGGATACTCAAGCTCTGCCTATTCGTGCAGTGGCGTTAACTGACGATGCGATGCAGGCGGTCCCTTCTACCAGTGCTGGTGCATCAGGTGAGTCTGATGACATTGCTATGTTATGTCATTTAGCAAAAAAGTTTTCTGCTATTGTTGATAAATTAAAATCTCCTGTTATTGATGATAATAATGTTGCGTCAGCGTGGAGAGCTGATTCTTCCGAATCTACGCTGACTCAATCTATTGAATCTAGTACTTTGAGTAATGATTGTATACGTCCTGCTATGTCATCTGTACATGTTCCTTCCACGCAAATTCCAGAAGGTTGTTTGAAAGAAGTGTTGTCATGCAAGCTTTCACCTTTGGGTTTTCATCTTAGTATCGCTTGTAAAGAAAAAATCTGGAGTGGAGAATATATTGTCATTTTTTCTTTGTTACCTTTGTCTCCTGAACATCGTTTTAATAAAAGGGATGAAAAATTTGATGTTGGGAGGAATGCCTCTGTTCCTAGATCGTTTAACAATTGGTTACAATCATTTTGTATTTTTGCTAGTGTTTTAGGTGAAAAATATCCTGAACGTTATAATGGGCTTTTCCAACATGTTGAGATTATTTTGGAGGCCCATAAAAATTTTAATGGACAAGCTTGGTATTACTATAATGAATCATTTCGTCAGAAGTTGGCTGTGCATCGTTCTCTTAAATGGGGGATGAAAGATGTTGGTCTCTGGTTAAACCTGCTGTTACCGCAAAAACATCAGTTTTCTAAACCAATTGTTACGAACACTGTTGGAATTCGTAAAGGCTTATGCTTTAATTTTAATGATGGTCAATGTAAGTGGCCAGCCACTTGTAAATATAAACACAAATGTGCGTATTGTTCAGGTGCACATCCAGCTGCTAGATGTTTTAAAAAAGTGGCTATTAGTGATAGTACTCCTTGGAAGGAGTCCTTTCTTAAAAGAAGTGACTCCCGTGATATTAGAAAACATGCTGCCGTGGCTTATTCGTTACCCAAACCGAATGTCAGCGGAGTTTCTACTTGAAGGTTTTTAGGAAGGTTTTCCGTTGCCTACATTTTTGGGTTCTGGTTGCTCAGTTTATGATAATTTATCTTCTGTTGCTGTTTACGAAGAGGTGGTTTCCGATAAACTTTCTAAGTAAATTTCTGCGGGACGTATGGAGGGCCCCTTTTCTGAACCTCCGTTTATTAATTTTCGTATTTCACCATTGGGTATTATTACAAAAAAGGAGGTGAATTCTTTTCGGTTGATTCATACCCTGTTGGTTTTTCATTAAATGATCAGATTGATCCTGATTTCTGTTCGGTATCCTATTCTTCCTTTGATGATGCCTTGGACATTATTAGGAGAGTGGGCGGTTCGCCTCTTTTGGCTAAAGCTGATGTGAAATCCACCTTTAGGTTATTGCCGATTCATCCATCGGCCTTTAACTCCTTGGGTATTTATTTTAAAGGGGAGTACTATTTTGACAAGCGCCTGCCCATGGGCTGTTCCCTGTCCTGCAGATATTTTGAATTGTTCTCTACCTTTTTAGAATGGGTTGTCAGTTCGCAATCTGGTTCAGTTCACTTATTACATTATTTAGATGATTTTTTGTTTGTTGGTATAGATGATACGGATGACTGTTTATATTTATTTACTGAGTTTAAGATTATTTGCAAAAAGTTTGGTGTTCCATTGGCACCGGAAAAATTGGTGCCTCCTACTCATTGTTTAGAATTTTTGGGTGTTACGATAGACACTGTAAAAATGGTCTCCCTATGGCTAAGGTGAGAAAGCTCTCTTTTTTGTTGGATTTTGTTCTTTCCAAAAAGAAAATTCGTTTGAAAACGATTTAATCTTTATTGGGCCTTTTGGCATTTAGGTCTAGAATTATACCGATGGGTAGGGTTTTTTCTAAAAGATTGTATCGGGCTATTGCTGGAGTTACTTCTCGGTGGCATTTTATTCGATTAACTGTCTCTATTAAGGAGGATTTATTTATTTGGAAACGTTTTTTGGATTTATTTAATGGTTGTTCTCTATGGCAGGCCCCCTTTTGTTTAGCTGAAGCTTTAAATTTGTTTACTGATGCTTCAGGGGCAATTGGTTATGGCGCTTATTGGCAAGGTCACTGGTCGGCGGAGACTTGGCTTGAAGCTTGGCGTGTTAAAGGTTTTACGAAGATCATAGTTTTATTAGAGTTGTTCCCTGTTGTGATGGCATTGGAATTGTGGGGTGAGGCTTTTAGGAATAGTCGCATTTTGCTTCATTCAGACAACAAAGGCGTTGTCTACGCCATTAATTGTTTGTCTTCAAAGTCTTCACCTGTGATCGCTTTGTTACGTCAATTAGTTTTTCAATGTCTAAAGCTGAATATATGGTTAAAAGCTAAGTATGTTCCTGGTGATTTCAACACTGTGGCTGATGCTTTATCACATTTGCAGTTGGATCGGTTTCGTGCTTTGGTGCCAGAAGCAGACAAGGTTGGTGCCCCATGCCCGGATTTCTTATGGAACTTGATCTGAGGTTCATAAGTTTGGCTGTTCATAATTCTATAGCTAAAAGCATGTGGGGGAGTTATGAAGCCGCGTGGTCTCTTTGGTATTATTTTTTAGAACATTCTGATAGTTTATGTGCAGGATTTTCGGAAAGTTTGGTTTTGGCTTTTTTGACATTTTTATTGTCTTGCAATTATTCTTGTTCCCATGTTCAAAAAACATTATGTGGCGTTTCTTTTTTGTTAAATTAAGGGGTTTTCCTTCTTGTCAGAGTTTTTTTTCGGTTCAACAGGCGTTAAAAGGTTATCACAAGGGTGAATTTGTATCTGATCATAGACTGCCTATTTCCTCTGCTCTTTTAGGCCGTCTGTGTTTGGCTACTGAATCCATTTGTTATTCTCATTACGAATCGATGTTATTCAAAGTTTAGCCTTTGTTTTTTCGTGGCTTTCAGAGTGTCGGAATTAGTGCCTCGTTCTAATAAGGACGTGGCAGGGTTGTTATTTGAGGATTTATTGATGGGTACTGATTATTTACGTATTTTACTTAGACGTAGCAAAATGGATCAATTGGGTTTAGGTCGTTGGATTACGGTGAATAAAATTTCTAATTCACGTATATGTGCTGTTTCACTGCATCGGCAATTTTTGGCGGTTCGGAATTGTTCCACTGGGCATTTATTTGTACACCAATCCTCTTTTCCTTTAACTACTTTTCAGTTTAACTCTGTTCTGAAGAAGTGTTTACAATTTCTTCAGCTCGGCCATCTCAGTATTTCATTGCATTCGTTTAAAATCGGTGCTGCTACGAAAGTGGCCGAGTTGGGTTTATCTAGTGCTGAAATTAAGAATCTGGGTGGGTGGAAGTCTGATTGTTATTTGTGTTATGTACGCCCTAATGTTTAATTTTAAATTTTGCAGGTGTCAAATTCAATGTGTGGGTTATTGGACATTCGTATATCTTGGTCTCACCATCATGCATTCCAGTGAATTTACGGCTCTAATTTGGGTCTTCCTTTATCGGACTTTCAAATTTGGTGGTATGGTAAAAAGGGGATGAGATGGTCTAATTTAAGGGAAACTTTGTTGTTCTTATATTTTTCTTGGCGTTCTCCTGACATCATTGTTTTGCATTTGGCTGGCAATGATGTCGGGTGTTTCAAAACATTCGACCTTATTTCTCAGATTAAGGTTGATTTTTTGTGTATTCATTCTGTTTTTCCGAAAGCAATCTTAGTTTTTTCAGAGATTGTTCCACGATTAACTTGGCTGAGTTCACAAGAAATCAAATTTTTCGAAAAAATTAGGAAAAGGATTAATAGGACAATAGCTAAATTTATGATTTCCTTGAATGGCATGTCTTTTAGACATGTTGATCTGGAAGGTGGCCTTTCGGGATTTTATCGGTCAGATGGTACTCATTTGTCCGATATTGCTTTGGACATTTTTAATTTGGACTTACAGACTTGTATCGAATTAGCCGCGCTGAAGGTGGGGAGGTGCCAGGCTCCTGTGTGATCACGGCGTATGGATAATATTATTTGTTGTTTTTTAACCTGAGCTTGGATAGCTAGGTAATTGTTATATCATTATTTTTACTTTTATTGCTATGAATAGTAAAGTTGAATAAAATTGAGTCTATTATATATGACATATATTCAAAGATATATATGTTGTTATTTAAGCCTATAATAAAACTGCGGCCTTATTTGATCCAAGTCTGGTGTTATAGTGGTTTATTTTAATAAATTACATTTTACAAAGTCCTGACTTCGGTACCATGTCCGTGTGGGCTGTTGTACATTGGGCGCACAAAGAGATTACTAAGAATTATGCCCTGTACACACGGTCGTACATTCCGACAACAAAATCCATGGATTTTTTCAGACGGATGTTGGCTCACACTTGTCTTGCATACACACTGTCACACAAAGTTGACGGAAAATCTGATCCTTCTAAACGCGGTGACGTAAAACACGTACGTCGGGACTATAAACGGGGCAGTAGCCAATAGCTTTCGTCTCTTAATTTATTCGGAGCATGCATGGCACTTTGTGCATCGGATTTGTGTACACACGATCGGAATTTCCGTCAAAGGATTTTGTTGTCGGAAAATTTTATAGCAAGCTTTTAAACTTTGTGTGTCGGAAATTCCGATGGAAAATGTGTGATGGAGCCCACACACGGCCGGAATTTCCGACAACAAGGTCCTATCACACATTTTCCGTCTGAAAATCCGACCGTGTGTACAGGGCATTAGGATTGCAGAGCATGTTCAAAACAAAAAATAGGTTTTAAGGATCATAAAATATTACCAATAATGATAGGTCATTTACGTGTAGAGGTGCTGCAGCATACTGAAAAACTATTCATGCATTCTGTCACTAGTGTAAACAGGGAACTTCTTGTGCTGAAAATTACACTCTGACTTGTTCATTCGCAAAGCAATATGCATTCTTAGCATGGAAAAAAGATGTTCTGTTATTGAATGTTGGGAGGAGTGAATGAACATCACATTCTCTGCTCATCTGATCACAGAATGCCTTCATTCAGTGTTTTATGAATGGACTAGGTAGAGTGTACCAGGCTGGCTGTCCCTCACTGCATGCACTGTAGGAAATCCACAACAGTAAGTTTTAGCATTGGACTTTTGGTGTTTACGCTGGTGACAGGATGAATTAAATTAGAGTTTTACATAATGAAGCAGCATGTGCAATACCCGTTATTAGAGGTAATTTATTTATGTAAACAAATATCTGAAAACTTTTTATTTTCAGGAGTTCAGTGCTTTTTCACCATCTTAATGAATTGAGTGGTCAAAGGGAATTGAAGTGTCTTCTGGGGATTGTTTTGGTGAAGGAGCAGACACAATTTTTCGAAGTAGGACACTTGAATATATGTGGATTCAAGTAATTATAAAGGTTCCTTTTCTATTTAAAAAAAATAACAAACATGTCATACTTATCTGCTCTGTGCAATTGTTTTGCACAGAGCAGCCCCGATCCTCTTTTTCTGGGGTCCCCCTGCCAGCGCTCCTGCCTCCTCCTGCCTTCCGGTTACCCTCATAGTAAGCTGCTTGCTATTGGAGTACTCGTGTGGGCTTGATCCTGAGCTGCACTGTGTGCGTCTATTGACACACACAGTGAAGCTCATCCCCACACCCCACTCCCTCGTCAATGGATTTGATTGACAACATCAGGGGCCAATGGTTCCCATTACTCTCACTGAGTCCAGTAAGGAGTGAGAGAGCAGCGCTGCTGCTCTTGGGCACAGCTTTGGATCGAGGTCAGGCTCAGTCAAGTATTTATGGGGGCGGGGGGAGCTGCACATAAAAAGTTTTTTACCTTAATGCAGAGAATGCGTTAAAGTGTTACTAAACCCACAACAGTAAAATTAGTCTGTATATGCAGTAAAGCATGCTTGTTATACTCACTATGGAACCTAAGGGTTTAATCCTCTGCATTGTGTAAAAAGGCTGTTTCATCCTGTATGCACAGATCCTCCTCTTCTTGCATTGTCTCCAAAGATAAGTAACTCTGCCTAGATAAGACAGAGTTACTGGAGTCAGGCTGCACATGCTCAGTTTGGTGTGTATTGCTAGAGAGTTTTTTATTTCTTGGGAGAATGCATGTGTTCAGCACTGTCCAGATAGAGGGTCAGGGGTCCTGCATCCTGAAAGGACAGCCAATGTAGGAAAATTCCTCGTACAAGCTTTAACCAGGCACTGATGGAAGTCACAAGACTGTTATATATTGCTAATGAGAAAAGGTATTTAGTAGTTTATATTTACGAAATTGATTGCATTTCGATGTTCATGGATTTAGCAACACTTTAAGGAAAAAAACCTTTAGCCATTACAACCACTTAAAATATGATTTTCTGCATCATCATTTAAAGCACTGGGTAGGCATTTATTATTTAGGGTATAATTATTTTAGCACTGTATGCTTTTTCCTGTATAAAATAATAAGTAAGATTTTTGATTGATGAAGGCAACAGTGTTACTACAATTCAAATGAATAAAACCAGGCAAGAAACGTATAATTGTGCAGCGCTACTTTTACCATACTCAAACCTATTACATATGTATATGAATCAACCCACAAAGTATTTTACCACTTCAGCCCTGGAAGATTTTACCCCCTTCCTGACCAGGCACTGCACTGCGTCGCTTTAACTGACAATTGCGCGGTCATGCGACATTGTACCCAAACAAAATTAACGTTCTTTTTTTCCAACAAATAGAGCTTTCTTTTGGTGGTATTTGATCACCTTTGCGATTTTTATTTTTGGTGCTATAAACAAAAAAAAGAGCGACAATTTTTTAAAAAAGGCAATGTTTTTTACTTTTTGCTATAATAAATATCCCCTAAAAATATATATAAAAAAAACAATTTTTTTCCTCAGGCTGTTATGTATTCTTCTACATATCTTTGGTAAAAAAAATTGCAATAAGCGTTTATTGATCGGTTTGCGCAAAAGTGATAGCGTCTATAAAATAGGGGATAGTTATATGGCATTTTTATGATTCATTTTTTTATTAGTAATGGCAGTGATCTGCGATTTTTATCATGACTGCGACATTATGGTGGACAAATTAGACACTTTTGACACTATTTTGGGACCATTGTCATTTATACAGTGATCAGTGCTTATGCACTGATTACTAGACATGTGCATTCGTTTTCATCCAAATGCATTTTCGTCCGAATTTCAGGTATTTTCGTTATCGTTTTAACAAACGATAACGAAAGTGCAGAGTCTGAAAAACGAAAGATCCGGCATAAACAAATGCTTTATTTTCGTTTTCGTTGTGACAACAGTTTGATATAGATAGGAGATTCAACATGATGCTAACAATAACAATCTGTGTCCATCAAACCTGTGGTTGAATGTGCCTAACCTTAACTCTATTAGTCCAAGATTATTCGACACAGAGAGAAAAGATTCGACATAGAGAGAAAAGATTCAACATAGAGAGAAAAGATCGCTGCTGGAATTGGGTGGGGGAAGTAAAATAAAAATAATGATAATGATGAATGTTATTGGCTGATTGTAACCAAAGAGGAGGAGCAGTAAAATAGCTAGAACTAAGTACACACGTACAGCCAACTTACTTTCACTTACGATTGCTAGCAGAGAGAGACACACACACTGAATCATTTCAGAAAATCTTAGCTGGTCTGTTTGTCAGAGAACCTGAATTATTTAGCAATTAAGCATAAGCACAGCAGCAGAACAATAGTGAAGCAAGCTACAGTTCAACTTAACTTTTTCATAATAATCTGCTGCTATTGTGTTAGTGTTGTGAACTTGACAGTGATACTAGTGTTGCTAGTGTTGTGATAGCCTCAGAGGCTGCCCGTGTTGTGTGGGGGGGGGGGGGATTTATTATTATAGATTCTATATTATAGATTGAGATTCTATATAGATTCTATATACCCTATCTTGTTACCTGTCTGATCAGTGATCACTATCACCAGTCCATTTTCTGTTTGAACTATATACATTCAACATGAACGACGTAGATTTGACAAAACAGCGAAAAATTCGACAGACACATAAGCCTTCAATGACAGATTCAATCTTAATTTGGATTTTCGGACGAATGCAATTTTTAACGAAAAACGAAATAAATAAAAACGAATTTCGGGAGGAACTAAATAAATTTATTTTTCGAACGAACACGAAATTCCGAAACAAAATATTTCAGTGTGCACATGTCTACTAATTACTGTGTAAATGACATTGGCAGGGAAGGGGTTAAACATTAGGGGGCGATGAAGTGGTTAAGTGAGTCCTAGAGAGTGATTCTAACTGTGGGGGGGGTGGGCTTCCACTCACATGACAGCGATCACTGCTCCCGATCACAGGGAGCAGTGATCTCTATCATGTCACATGGCAGAACAGGGAAATGCCTTGTTTACATAGGCATCTCCCCGTTCTGCGGCTCTGTGACACGATCGCCAGGAGACCGGCTGACATCGAGTTCGCGGATTCCGCAGGCACGGTCACGCTGTATGCGGCAGGGGCACGCGCCCGCTAGCCCCGCTGCCATTGTGCCGACGTATATCGGCGTGCAGCAGTCGGCAAGTGGTTAAGATGTTCCACAATCAGGATCCGTCCGGTCTGAAATTTTGGGGCATAGACCATATTAAACTAGCTTGGAGAGGTTCTAATATAGTAAGAGAATTATCCAAACACGAAACGAAATGGATCTTTCTCACTGATACCCTCGCGCCCAAAGGGTTAAATGTGGAACTTGATATCAACTGTTTTATCAGTGATATATAGGTTTTCTTTATGAATTTCTGTTTTTTTAATTTTTATTATATTAAATTAATAATTTACCAATGTTGGAGTTAGTATAATCAACAAACCCTCGATCTTCTCTTTTCTTATAGTTCTTATATTTCTATGTTCATATATATATATATATATATATATATATATATATATATATATATATATATATATATATATATATATATATATATATAAAAATATATTGTATTTTAGACTTGATTTATTCTGGCTTGTCATTGCATTATATTGCATTTATATTACATATATTACATATGTTTCACTTGCCAGGAGATTTCCATGATTGAACTTTACTAGGTAGTATCTGGGTTTGTTAGTATGTCAGTTTGCTAAAAATTTAGACTTGGATTGATTTATTATAGATTGTTATTGCATGTATATTACATATATTACTTATATTTGGTATCACTTAAGCGATAATATTTCTCTTATTGGAGTTTACAATGTTATTTCATGTGAACAATTTTATTAATACTATTAATTTTAATCAGGTGATAATTTAAATGCATTATTTGTTTGGATCATATAACCATACAGGGAAAACTCTAGTAATGCCAGGAGATATCCATGATTGAGCTTTACTAGGTAGTATCTGGGTTTGCTAGTATGTCAGTTTGCTTTAAATGAAATGTAGGATAAATAGGCCAGCTATCTGTATTGAACAAGTCCCCCTGTGATTGTGATTCCACTAACGAGCAGTGTTGCAAAGTAAGGCGGTGATCACCGGATGTTAGAACAATGCTGGGTTATCCTATAAATGCTGGGACGCCACGCCATTTGGTTATGCTCTCTGTTGAAGTCGTGATGAGGAAACGTGTCTGGAATGACCTTACAGCGACCGGAAATGACGTGTGCGTGTCACTATCAGGAAGGAACAGCCAGATACTTTCAATGCAGTGGATGCGGTGGATGGCAGACAGAATTCCATACTCATTGGTGATAACCGATTTTAACCGAGTTTGATTATTCAACCAAATGCCTGTTCTAATTTATGTTGTGTAAGTGTGTTTTTAAGGGGGTGGTCATCTTGAATAAACTTTTAAAACGCTATCACGCTATGTGGGGCCTTTTTTACATGACCAAACCACCCTGGGCAATGAGCTGTTGGAGATAACCAGAAAAAACGGGCGACATCTGGTGTGTTCAAGGCTTTTGAATTACATCCATTAGGTGAGTGTAAACCTTCAGGGGAGTGTGTTTTACTTGGTGTGGACTCTGGTGGGTGGTACCGATTTCTCATATGTTTTTACATGTGAATGCTGGTCATACTTCATTTATTTGATAGGAGTGCTGCTTTGAGTATTGGAACTGTCTATATGGACTAAGGACTTTTTTACTTACGTGTATATAGCTGGGAGCCAATTAAATGTTTGTTTGTAAAACTAAGCTTGTGTATATGTAGTAATATATACAATTATAAAACATAAATTTAAAAATGTAGTTGCAAAGCAAATGTAAATTTTAATACACAGGGAAATTAAGTTTTATTGTCTGTAATGTAACATCTAGAGATATAAAGTACACCCATAATAGCAGTTCTGTTTACATGGAAATCACTGTGATTTTGCATTAACATTTTGATATTTCATTTGCCATGGAAACATTTCTTTTTAATGTTTCATGACACTTTCAGAGCTCGAGTTGTCTGACATCTGCAGATGGTTGCTTGTAGTAACAAATAGAACAGTGTTAGGAACATTGTTATATTCTTTACACTCCATTAAGCCATTCAAACTCTCAGTCGCACATTTGTGAATGTTACAAGATGTTTTCCTAAACTGGGTCAATCTGTATGTTACTGTTATTTAGGCATTTCACTTAATGTAAATCAACATAGGGAATGTTTTTTAATCAGTTTGAGTGCTTTTGATTGTGGATTTAAAACACATTTGTGGGATCTGCAAACATTGTAAACTAGAGAAAACAAAAAGCCTAAAGGCTGAAGCTGCCCTAGAAATAACAAATAGCGAATAAGCGTCAAAATAAATTGATAAAAGCTGCCAGCACCTGAAAGTCTAGTATCAAACGCCAAAAGTACATATAAAAACACTAAAGATGCAGCGCTAGCAATAATATGTGAAAAAATTGTGACTGAAAAAAACTAAGGCAGAGTCTCATTAGCATATCAGCACGTGATCAATGATGAAAGATTCATATGAGACATATTCTGGTGAACAATAATACAAAAACATATATAAAACTTTAAATGTGAAAAAAGCAGAAAGGAAAAGTCCCATCAAAGTATCAGTCCATGAATGAACAAGGGAAAAACACCCATCCGTGGATATGCAAGAAACCAGAAAAAAAGAAAGGGTAATCTTCTGTGTAGATTCACACCCTAGGTGAGTAATATAATCCACTTACCAGATGGCGATGACTGCTGTTACGGCAGTCTCGCCCAGCTCAGGGAAATCGGTCTCCTCAAAACCAAAGGCACAATACCGGGACAGCAGCTAGTGGTGGGTAATTCTCGGGAATATGAAACAAAAAACTTCCATAGTGTAATGTGTACAAATTTAGGTGATTTATTGCAGTTAAAAAGAATTGCACTTACAATGTTGCAGTCAATTAAGAGCAGTGGAGTATGGCATAAGAACAAATAGCGGTGTCTCCGTCTGTTGAACTTCACTTCCTACATTCGTTTGTTAGCCCATCCAAAAACTGTAATGATGTCACCGTCGCAGGCTCCTCCCTACGTGTTTTGTCATGATAGGCCTTCGTTTTTGGACCTTCAAACAATGAGCTGGGCGAGACTGCCGTAACAGCAGTCATCGCCATCTGGTAAGCGGATAATATTACTCACCTAGGATGTGAAACTACAGGGAAGATTAACCTTTCTTTTTTCTGGTTTCTTGCATCTCCACGGATGGGTGTTTTTCCCTTGTTCATTCATGGACTGATACTTTGATGGGACTTTTCCTTTTTGCTTTTTTCACATGTAAAGTTTTATATATGTTTTTGTATTATTGTTCACCAGATTATGTCTCATATGAATCTTTCACCACTGATCACATGCTGATATGCTTATGAGACTCTGCCTTTTCTTCAGTCACAATTTTTTCACATATTATTTCTAGCGCTGCATCTTTTGTGTTTTTAAAAACATTGTAAACTGTTCGGTTTATTTTCAGGACACCATGGAGGCTCAATTCTTAGGGTTCTCTATTACACAAACTAGAGACAATGGTTGTGTGGTCATGCTCTGTTCTGCCTTTAATGCACTTTCTATTGGCCAGTATGTGTGATGACAAGTAGTTTCACTGGCCACTGCATAATCATGCACATTTTGGTAAAACCAACAACAATGCCCCAGCGCTAGTATCTGGATACCTGAGGAGCTAAACTGAGAAATGTGGTGACCTAGAGGGGAGAATATGAACCCCGTGCAGCTGGAACCAACCGTAACTGGTAGAAACAGATTAAAAGCAAAAACAACAAAAAGAGTCCAGCGCTCTGGGTGTCAGCGAAGCAAAATGCAACAGTCAAAAGTATATAGCTGAATACTTTAATAAAAATGGTAAGTCGTCCATATAACAGCCCTGTGGATTCACAATCCTGAAAGGTGATTACAAAACATATGGTAGGTTGACTAACTGTTCCTCAAGCAACAAGAGCCAAACCAGGAGTCTCACCCAACTGTATGGTCCCAAGATGTGACTGGAAGGAGGGGAGAGAGAGCCCGGGTGTGAAGGGGGTTCACTATTAATAAAGTAAAATTGAACCTGGAAGGGCCTTCTGTAATCTCCAATCGTCAGTTTACATTGTTTGAAGGTACAGGTACATTTTAAGCCTATGAATAAATTGCTATATTGATTTACAATTAGCAAAATAATAAGTGAATTTTAAATATAGCAGGTCTGCAATTCTAACCCCCAAACTCAATAACCAGCTGCTGTATCAGTATCACAAGTGATATGAAATCAATGAAGAAAAAGAGCACTAAAATATATGTACCATAAATAGTAAATAAATGTACTGTATACCCCAATGCTCTAAATTATAATGCAGAAAATCATGTGTAAACCATATGGTATAGCCAATGTTAATTTCGTCGACTAAAACGACCAAAACGTTTTAGTTGACTAAATGAATATTATTTTAGTCGACTACAATACGACTAAAACTAAAACAACTGAGATGACTAAAATACGACTAAAACTAAAATGGCATTTTAGTCAAAAGACTAAAATGGGACTAAAACTAAAATGCCATTTTAGTCAAAAGACTAGGACTAAAACTAAATTGAAATTTGACTTTAAAATTAACATTGGTCTGTAGTGCATGTTCATACCTCAATGCCATAATAAATAACATATTAGATTTTTCACTCCAGCAGTATATAATGAGTTTGGAAATTGTAGAGAAATGTTAACTAATACATTACAATTTAATTACACCTATTAGATTTTAGACGACTAAAATGAGTTTTAGTCGACTAACATGTGCTGGAGATTTTAGTCGACTAAAACGTAGGACATTTTAGTCGACTAAAATGTACTGGAAATTTAGTCGACTAAATAGGACTAAAATGAAAACAATTGCAGAAGACTAAAATGGGACTAAAACTAAAATGCCATTTTAGTCCTAAGACTAATGCCCTGTACACACGATCGGACATTGATCGGACATTCCGACAACAAAATCTATGGATTTTTTCAGACGGATGTTGGCTCAAACTTGTCTTGCATACACACAGTCGCACAAAGTTGTCGGAAAATCCGATCGTTCTGAACGCGGTGACATTAAACACGTACGTCGGGACTATAAATGGGGCAGTAGCCAATAGCTTTTGTCTCTTAATTTATTCTGAGCATGCTTGGCACTTTGTGCGTCGGATTTGTGTACACACGATCGGAATTTAACCGATCGGATTTTGTTGTCGGAAAATTTTATAGCCTGCTCTTAAACTTTGTGTGTCGGAAAAAGTCCGATGGAGCCCACATGCGATCAGAATTTCCGACAACACAATCCGATCGCACTTTTTCCGTCGGAAAATCCGACCATGTGTACAGGGCATTAGACAAACTAAATCAAAATTTGCTGCCAATATTAACACTGGGTATAGCTTGTTTATAATCTCACAAAAAGGCATATATTATGAAGACATACATACTATATATTGTGCAAGTAAGTTGTGTTATTCAATCAGAATAAATATGCACAAATGCCCAAAAGGGAGAATAAAGAAACAATCTCCAAGGTGCAAGTCTCTCTGAAATTACTTCTCAAAGTTATCCTCTTCAAAGAATTGTGTCTGCTCTTTCACCAATACAATTCCCAGTAGAGACAGACTCACCAATTGCCCTTGAACACTTAATTAAAAAAAAAAAAAAGCACTGTAATTAAACTTAAAGAGGAGCTCCAGTCTCTCCCCCCAGAATTAAAAGTCAGCAGCTACAAATACTGTAGCTGCTGATTTTTAATACAAGGACACTTACCTGCCCCGGATCCAGCACTGTCCTGACCCAAGCCGATTCTTCAATCAGCTTTGGGTGGAGACACTGGCATCTTCACTATGGTACACCGGCAGTAAAGCCTTGCGGCTTTACAACTGGTTTTCAACTGCCTATGCATTACCTGCTCTGTGCTTTGTGATTGGTCCCACAATCTTCTGGGACCTCTGATGTGTACCAGAAGGCTGCGGGGAAGGAGGGGGGGCAAACTTCCTCAAAAACAGGTACCCGCTCCCCCTTCCCAAAAGAATGCCAAATGTAAAGGAGGGTGAGGAAGAGTGGAATCTCCCCTTTTGGGTGAAGTTTAATATTGGTATCCTTCCTCTTCAGACTTTTCAACATACTCCATCACTGTCATCTTCGTTGGAAATACATTTCAAGACATAATGTAATAGGCTTAGAAGAAATAAACAAGCTTTCTGTTCTTAGGAGAAAAAAACTTTTATTTGCTGTTGGGAAACCATTATTATGTTTAAAGCTAAACCCCTGGGAATTTTTTTTTTTAATTCTCTTTTTAAAAATATTACCAATAATGATAGGTAATTTACGTGTAGAGATGCTGCTGCATTATGAAAAACTATTCATGCATTCTGTCATTAGTGTAAATATTGAACTTATGGTGCTGAAAATTACATTCTGACTCATCTGATCACAGAATGCCTTTTTTCTCTGTAAAAAGAATTCAGTATTTTATGAATGGACGAGGTAGAGTGCAAAAGGCTGGCTGTCCCTCACTTTATGCACTGTAGGAGATCCACAACAGTAAAGCCTCATATACATGATCGGATTGTTGGCCAACAAAACCGTGGAATTTTGTCCGAAGGGCGTTGGCCCAAACTTGTCTTGCATACATACGGCCACAAAATTGTTGGCCAACAATTACGAACGTAGTGATGTACTACGTTGTTTTTCAGCTCTTTAGCACCACCCTTTGGGCTCCTTCTGCTAATTTCGTGTTAGTAAACGTTTGGTGAGTGTTGATTCACACTTTTCATTTCGCACTTTTCATTTCGCGCTATTCAGTTCGTTTCTGAACGGCCATTCGTCAACCAGCCATGTTGAGGAATCGGAGGAGATAATGTGTTATTTATTATTGGCCTTGGAGTTATTGCGTTGACATTATTTTTTTGGTTGAATAATGATTTGGTATATTTTCTATACATGCATAGAATGCACTTTTTGGTTAAGTTCCATTGGCAGATAGCATTTCCAATTGTATTTGTTTTCTTTTTTTTTTTAATGCACAATAAAAAAATTGTGTAGAATAATACTTGGCTATGTGTTTTACTTCAAATGACAGTTTGGGAGCAGGCAGTTACATTTAAAAAAATACAATGTAAAATTGACAAGGGACACCAACATAGTTGTATCTTTGATCTTAAAAACTACAGGATAATGATGTTATGGTAACTTGCCCCCCCCCCCCCCCCCCAAAAAAAAAGCATAATAATATTATTCTTGATATCACTAGAAAAAAAAAGCCTTGGAAAATTAATTTGCAATCACTCTATCAGTATCACCAGCAAAGCAGCTTTATTATTATCCTATTATTATTGTACTTTGGACTTTTGTCCGACAGACTTGTGTACACACGCTTGGAAAATCGGACAACAGACATTTGTTATTGGAAAATTTTAAAACATGCTATCCAACATTTGTCCACAGAAAGTTGGCCAACAATTGTCCGATGGAGCATACACACGGTCAGATTTTCCGCCAACAGCCTGTCATCACACATTTCCCCTCGGAAAATGTGCTTGTGTGTACAAGGCTTTAGTTTTAGCATTGGACGTTTGGTGCTTACGCTGGTGACAGGATGAATTAAAGGGGTTGTAAAGGTAAAAATTTTTTCACCTTAATGCATTCTATGCATTAAGGTGAAAAAACTTTTGACAGTACCGCCGCCCCCAGGCCCCCCGTTTTACTTACCTGACGCCTCGAATCTTCGCTGCTCGTCCTCGTCATCTTCATTGCAGCTCAGCCTGGTCGCTGATTGGCTGCAGTGGATGGATTGAAAGCAGCGCAGCCATTGGCTCGCGCTGCTGTCAATCACATCCGATGACGCGGCGCGCCGGGGGGCGGGGCCGAGTGATACAGCGAGCGGCTATAGCCGCCGGCTGTATCACGGGAGCGCGCCCGCAAGCACTCACCACCATGCGAGGGAGCTCGCATTAAGGTGGTAAATGCTTGCGGGGAGGAGCTGAAACAGCCACCGAGGGACCCCAGAAGACCAGGTTCGGGGCCACTCTGTGCAGAACGAGCTGCACAGTGAAGGTAAGTATAACATGTTTGTTATTTTTAAAAAAAAAAAAAATTACCTTTACAACCCCTTTAAATTAGAGTTTTAGCAGCATGTGCAATACCCATTATTAGAGGTAATTTATTTTTGCAAACAAATATCTGAAAACTTTGGAGGAGCAGACACAATTTTTCGAAGTAGGACACTTGAATGATTTGATTGCATCTTAGAGATTGTTTCTTGCATTCTCTTTTTGGACACTTGTTCATATTTATTCTGAGGACTAATTTATTCTTGAAGGACTATTTATTTGTACTACATATGTATGGCTTTACATTATAGGCCTTTTTTGCACAATAATATGTGATTTTTTTTTTTTGTTCAATAAGATATTACACAGGATATATATGGATTCAAGTAATTATAAAGGTTCCTTTTTTATTTAAAAAAAATAACAAACATGTCATACTTACCTGCTCTGTGCAATTGTTTTGCACAGAACAGCCCCGATCCTCCTTTTCTGGGGTCCCCCACCGGCACTCCTGCCTCCTCCTGCCTTCTGGTTACCCTCATAGTAAGCTGCTTGCTATTGGAGTACTCGTGCGGGCTTGATCCCAAGCTGCACTGTGTGCGTCTATTGACACACACAGTGAAGCCCATCACCACCCCCTACTCCCTCGTCACTGGATTTGATTGACAACAGCAGGGGCCAATGGTTCCCGCTACTCTCACTGAGTCCAGTAAGGAGTGAGAGAGCAGCGCTGCTGCTCTTGGGCACAGCTTTGGATCGAGGTCAGGCTCAGTCAAGTATGGGGGCAGGGGGGAGCTGCACATAAAAAGTTTTTTACCTTAATGCAGAGAATGCGTTAAAGTGTTACTAAACCCACAACAGTAAAATCAGTCTGTATATGCAGTAAAGCATGCTTGTTATACTTACTGTGGAACCTAAGGGTTTAATCCTCTGCATTGTGTAAAAAGGCTGTTTGATCCTGTATGCACAGACCCTCCTCTTCTTGCATTGTCTCCAAAGATAAGTAACTCTGTCTAGATAAGACAGAGTTACTGGAGTCAGGTTGCACATGCTCAGTTTGGTGTGTATTGCTAGAGAGTTTTTTATTTCTTGGGAGAGTGCATGTGATCAACACAGGGCCAATCAGCACTGTCCAGATAGAGGGTCAGGGGTCCTGCATCCTGATAGGACAGCCAATGCAGCCAATGTAGGAAAACTCCTCCTACAAGCTTTAACCAGGCACTGATAGAATTCACAAGACTGCTATACAGGTGATACTCAAAACATGAGAATAAAGCGGTACACACGGGCGGACATTTCGATTGGACTGGTCCGATGGACCGAATCCGGCGGACAATCCGACCGTGTGTGGGCTGCATCAGACTTCCGACGGACCGCTTCGGTCAGAAATCCGACGGACTTTAGATTTGAAACTTGCTTCAAATCTTCCCGCCGGAACTCGGCCGGACTCAGTTCCTATCAGAAAGCCCGTTCGTCTGTATGCTGGTGCGATGGACCAAATACGATGCAAGGGCAGCTATAGCACCTACTTGCGAGAATGTTTCCAGCGCGATCCTATCGCGCTGGTTCTCAGCGACAGGGTGCTACATCTCTCCTCTCCAGGCTGCGGCCTGCTGCTTGTGCACCTTTTTCTTCCACACTTTTCCCTTCCACATAACTTTCTATTAATGTGCTTTGATACAGCACTTTGGGAACATCCAACTTCTTTTGCAATTACCTTTTGAGGCTTTCCCTCCTTATGGAGGGTGTCAATGATGGTTTTCTGCACAACTGTCAGGTCAGCAGTCTTTCCCATGATTGTGTTTCCTACTGAACCAGACTGAGAGACCATTTAAAGGCTCAGGAACCCTTTGCAGTTGTTCATAATTATAATATATAATATATATGATATAATAATAGTTCATAATAAGCTGCATCATAATTTAAAGCATTGGGTAGGCATTTATTATTTAGGGTATAATTATTTTAGCACTGTATGCTTTTTTCTGTATAAAATAATAAGTAAGATTTTTGATGAAGTAATAACAGTGTTACTACAATTCAAATGAATAAAACCAGACAAGAAATGTTATAAATGTGCAGCGCTACTCTTAACATACTCAAACCTATTACATGTGTATATGAATCAACCCACAAAGTATTTAACCACTCCAGCCCTGGAAGAATTTACCCCCTTCCTGACCAGAGCACTTTTTGCGATACGGCACTGCGTCACTTTAACTGACAATTGCGCGGTTGTGCGACGTTGCACTCAAACAAAATTGACGTCCTTTTTTTCCCACTAGAGCTTTCTTTTGGTGGTATTTGATCACCTCTGTAGCCTTTATTTTTTGCGCTATAAACAAAAGTAGAGCAACAATTTTGAAAAAAAGCAATTTTTTTTTTACTTTTTGCTATAATAAATATCCCAAAAAATATATAAAAAAACAAATTTCTTTCTCAGTTTAGGCTAATATGTATTCTTCTACATATTTTTGGTAAAAAAATTGCAATAAGCGTATATTGATTGGTTTGCGCAACAGATATAGTGTCTACAAAACAGGGGATAGATTTATGGCATTTTTATTATTAATTTTTTATTATTAGTAATGGGAGTGATCTGTGATTTTTATCATGACTGCGACATTGCGGCGGACACATCGGACACTTTTGACACTATTTTAGGACCAGTGACATTTATACAGCACTCAGTGCTATAAAAATACACTGATTACTGTGTAAATGACACTGGCAGGGAAGGGGTTAAACACTAGGGGGCGATCAAAGGGTTAAGTGTGTCCTAGGGAGTGATTCTAACTGTGGGGGGTGGGCTCACCACAACATGATAGAGATCACTGCTCCCGATGACAGGGAGCAGTAGAGCCCTGTCATGTTGCTAGGCAGAACAGAGAAATGCCTTGTTTACATAGGCATCTCCCCGTTCTGCCGCTCCGTGTCACAATCGCGGGCCCCCGGCGGACATCGAGTCTGCGGGACCCGCGGGCACGCTCAAGGAGTACGTGGCAGGCGCGCGTGCCCACAATGACGCGTCTTAAAGGGGACTACAGGTACGCCCATTTGCGCAGTCGTGCCATTGTGCCGACGTACATCGTCGTGCGCTGGTTGGCAAGCGGTTAAACAAGTGTAACTCACAAAATAACACTTAAAAAGAACATAAGGAAATAAAAATATACAGTGCAAAAAATATTAAGTCCATTGTGTGTGTTCTTTGTGCTCATTGCAAGCAGTTTCCACTCTAAGTTCCCACTCTAAATAAATCTTGTGATCACCTCCTCCAAGAACACCACCATGATAATGTGTATGTGGGTCTGCTCCAGGGAAGTACAGTAAGGTCAGTGGCTGGTGAGGCACTGGCTAGTATCAGAGCCAGATACACACAGGTTACATACGCCACAAAAGTTATAGTGAGAGAAATAATTCTAGCACTAGACCTCCTCTGTAACTGTAAACATGTAACCTGTAAAAAAATGTAAAGCGTTGACCATGAAGATTTTTAAGTGCTGAAGTTTGGTGCCATTCCACAAGTGTGCGGAATTTTAAAGCATATTATGTTAGGTATCTATTTACTCGGCATAATATCATCTTGCATAGCACACAAAAAAAAATCGGGCTAACTTTAGTGTTTTTTTTTTATTCATGAAACAGTTTCTTTCAAAAAAAAAAAATGTGTTTGAAAAATTGCTGCGCAAATACAGTATGACATAAAAAGTTGCAATGACCACCATTTTACTCCCTAGGGTGTCTGCTAAAACTATATATATAATAAATATATAATAATAATTATTAAAAATAATAATATTATATAATTAATAATTATATAATATTATATAATAATTATTTGTATATTACTTACTTATCGTAATTAACCCCTTGCCACCCAAGCCAATTCTGACACTTCTCTTCTATATACTTTTTTGCAAATTTTCTAGCAAAAAAAGTATATAGAAGAGAAGTGTCAGAATTGGCTTGGGTGGCAAGGGGTTAATTATGATAAGTAAGTAATATACAAATAATTATTATATATTGTTTTTAAGGTAATTTACTATATTTTAAAAAACTGTACTCAAGCAGGTGGCTTAATAGACAAATTACTGAAATTTGAGCTTATAACGACAAACCAGTAAGTTCACAGTAAATAGATACATTACCAATAAATTATTATGTTATAACATATAGAATAATAATATATTATTTAGCTTTAGTTTTACAATCTCTCCTAAACAATTTAAGCAACCGACGTTTACAAACATCCTTTTTGCCCCGTTTACATGCCGCGTTTAGCCGCATTTGCGTTTAGAAGTGTTTTTTTTTTTTTGCAAATAGTCAAAAATGTATCTTCATTAAAAACGCCTGTAAACTAAACACCTGTAAATGCGAATTACCACGTTTACGCGCATTTACATGTGTTTACAAGCTATTACAGGCATTTGGCGTTTCAAATGCCTTTGAACATCCGTCCTGAACGCATTTTTTTACTTTTCAAAAAATGCTTCTAAACTCAACTGCCTAGAAAGGACTCTAAACGAGCCCGTGTACATCTGCTGACAAGATAACATAGAGGAGAGTTCAGGGGCAGCTGAAAAAAACTCCCAACTGCTCCTAAACATCCGTTTACCAGCAGCAGTGTACATGAGGCCTTACTGTGTGAGAAAACATGAGATTATGGGTAAATCTTATATCCATAAACCCATGTTTTTTCCTTGTGGTTAAGAGGGCTGGGCTGGAAGGGAGAATGTGTCTTTTAGACACATGCCCCCTTCTATGACAGCCTCCACTGCAGCATTTTTATTGGACAGCTGGGGCCAATGGTTCTTTACCATTGGTCAAAGGCCCCAAGCTGTCCATTGAGCTCAGTGTCTCTGACAAGAAGTGAGAGGCACTGGGAGCTCGTCCTCTCAGTCTGCTGCAAACAGAGTGTGCCAGCGTGTATTTAAACTGGCCGCGCTGTATGTAGTTTCTGACAGGCTGCACAAGGAGCCCCGTTTCTCCAAGGCCATAGGTCCTAGGAGCCCCAAATTTTGACCGTTGGTGGGGTAGGACCTTGGCTAACTAAAAAAATTTGGGGTACTCTGTGACCCCAGGTCGCTGAGCTACGACCCTCAAAGCTCGATTGTTTTTTTTTCTTTCTTATTTATATTTTTTAATGTTCACCTGCCTCCTCTAACTGCACATCCTTGGTCTGCTCACCTCAGGAACCACCTCTAGGTTATAAGAGGTCTAAATAAGCATTTTCATATGGTTCAGCTAAGGTGCCCCTCTGTGCCTCCACCCTTAATGGACAATCCACATTTACTTCCCCACCTCTCCTCCACAGCACCTCAGCATACAATGATATCATTTGCGACTTGCCTAAGGCCGGCCATAGAAAACCGAACGTTCTGTCGATCGAAAAATGAAATGAAATGGTGCATTTGATTTTGCCATCATTTGCTTAATTTTTCTAAAAAAAATACAGCAAGTAAACAAATACACCATTGCTTAGCAACAGATATACACCATTCATGCTTCCCAATCTTTCTCTCTATAATACCCAAATAAATATCACCCAAAACGACTATAAGTGTGGCACCGTGTTTCAGTAACTATATAAATAGGCCCACATATTTTATACAAATCCATAACTAGTAAAAATAAAAAATATATTAAATAATAAAAAAAATATAAAAATGAATAAAATATTGCACATGGTTTCCAGAAACAAGCTCCACATCCCAATATAAAAGCTTTAAAAGAATTAAATGATATATGACAATACAATAGGAATACTAGAATAAAGTATAAAGTACAAACTCCGAATCATACTAGGACTTATTTTAAGAGAGATGAGAAAAAAACATTGCTGAATAAAAATAAAAACCCGTCCTAAAAATTCTTTAATAAAAACAATTAATCAGGGGGTCTCAGATATTACTAATAAAACAATTTATATCTACATCAGAGTTAGGTCCTCTAGGGACCAAAACTTAAGTGATATATTCGCTTAGGTTGGCCCTTTTTAACAGAAACTTTGTCTCAGATAGGGATACCATCAAGTTTCTTGGTGAAAATACTAGCGCTATATCAAACCCCAGCTTCTAGGGTAAAAGTCAATGAGTTGTTTTCAAATCAAATAATCATAGGAAATGGAACGAGGCAGGGGTGTCCTCTTTTACCTATCCTGAATATTTTGGTAATAGAACATCTAGCCAATGCTATTAGAAAGAACCCCTCGATACAAGGCATCGAGATAGGTAATTTAGAATGTAAAATGTGCCTCTTTGCGGACAACCTATTGTTGCTTGTTTCAAACCCCCATGTAATGATGCACAGAACGAAAAGAGAAAGAAGAAAGTAGTGCAGGGTTGGGCATGACAGTGTGTGGAGGGGAGACAACAAATGGTTAAGCGGGAAAGTGTGAAAGGAAGGGGATGGAGCGACTTGAAGAAGACAGAGTGGGATGAGCGGTATTTATTAAGGGGGAGGCGGGACTTCTGGGCAGCAGAGGAAGGGGCGGAAAGAAGGAAGCAGTTTCCCACATACCCTCACTGTGTTGTTGGTTTGTTTATCTGTTTTTATCTAATTTCAAGTGCAGTGAAATCGGTTTTGTCATAGCAGTGGACTAACGGCAGTGTTTTTGGTCTTTGATGGTGTCAGAAAACATACGAGATGGAAGTGTTGGGGGGCTCATCGGTAGTATGTGCCCCTCTGGTGTATTCCAGTTAGAGCGGTTAGCTGGAATACGGTAATGGTTGCACTGTGGGAAGGGGGTTGTCTCTGAGCTGGTGTGGTATGGCTGGAGGCCTATCATGGAGAAAAGGTCCAGCAGTGTAGTGGTGGAAAATGTGGAAAGTTCGGGGTGCCGTCAAAAACCAACAGACTGAGGGTGGACAGTTGTCGTTACAGATGTTATATGTTAAAAGTTTTTGAATTATTAATGTTTTGTTAATAAAAGGCTGCTATGGCCATTTATACTCCAAATTCAGGTGTGGTCTTGTTAATTTAGAATAGTAAGAAGGGGATTGTGTAGTATGAGTGGTTGGGCAGTTTAAGAAGGTTGGGGACACCTCTGCTGCACTGGTCATGCTTTCCTAGCATTGTTAAAAGAATTCAATAACTTTTCTAGGGTCAGTAACTTTAAGATGAATATACATAAAACAGAGGCATTGGATGTTTACTCAATGGAAGGGGAGGTAAACGTCTTAAAGAAAGATTTCACATTTCGTTGGCAAGAGAAAAGCTTTAAATACTTAGGCGACTATCTGGCTAAGGAAGAAGGAGATTTGTACATGCTAAACTACCAGCCACTAATTGCTTTAATGCAACAGAAATTAAAGCAATGGCATAGACTACAGCATTTGTGGTTTGGTAGAGTGGGGTTGTTTAAAATGGATATTCTTCCAAGATTTTTGTATATATTTCACACTATACCAATAAGCCTTCCTGGAAAGTTCTTCTGTATTGTGCATTCTGCCCTTTTAAAATATGTCGGGGCTAGTTTCAAACCGAGATTAAAATATGATGTGCTTATAAGGAGGAAGCAACAAGGAGGAATC
The DNA here is from genome assembly GCF_042186555.1 of Aquarana catesbeiana. NCBI lineage: Eukaryota > Metazoa > Chordata > Amphibia > Anura > Ranidae > Aquarana > Aquarana catesbeiana. The sequence continues at coordinate 233,777,481 of NC_133330.1, read as the reverse complement.
CAAATGTAGCACTTTACCATAAAGCTGTACTTATGGCCAGACTCATAGATATATATTTTGCTTCAAGGATAAGCAATAGGCCCAGATAGAAGCCCAGTTGTCCCTACTTCCCTCCTGTCTTTGCCATGGATACCTCCTAAAAAACTTCCAGAAACAACGGACTTACTCTTTTTATTATCGCCATTTCTTAAAATTTGGGATCATTTAATTAAAACGAAAACTATTTCGACCTACGAATGTCCAATGACCCCAATTTTGGGCAACCCAGATTTTCCACCAGAACAACTTAGACAGGGACTGTTTAAGTGGACCTCCTCAATTTCACTGATATTTAATGCCCTCTCAGGGAGCAATTTAAAGTCCCTCAGTGTCTTTATGTCTTTATGGACCTTGCTTGTACACTGGTCCATATCATTGGGTGGAGGGGGGATTAGGGTGTGGGGTTGTTTTTCAAGGGTTGGACTTGGCCCCTTAGTTCCAGTGAAGGGAACGCTTAAGGCATAAGCATACCAAGACATGTTTGACAATTTCATGCTCCCAACTTTGTGGGAACAGTTTGGGGATGGCCTCTTCCTGTTCCAACATGACTGCGAACCAGTGCACAAAGCAAGGTCCATAAAGACATGGATGAGTGAGTTTGGGGTGGAGGAACTTGACTGGCCTGCCCTCAAACCAATAAAGCACCTTTGGGATAAATTAGAGCGAAAACTGCGAGCCAGGCCTTCTCAGTGCCTGACCTTACAAATGCGCCTCTGGAAGAATGGTCAAACATTCCCATAGACACACCTAAACCTTGTGGACAGCCTTCCTAGAAGAATTGAAGCTGTTATAGCTGCTAAATGGTGGGACAACTCAATATTGCCCCCTATGGACTAAGACTGGGATGCCATTAAAGTTCATATGCGTGTAAAGTTTCTTGGTGAAAATACTAGCGCTATATCAAACCCCAGCTTCTAGGGTAAAAGTCAATGAGTTGTTTTCAAATCAAATAGTCATAGGAAATGGAACGAGGCAGGGGTGTCCTCTTTTACCTATCCTGAATATTTTGGCAATAGAACATCTAGCCAATGCTATTAGAAAGAACCCCTCGATACAAGGCATCGAGATAGGTAATTTAGAATGTAAAATGTGCCTCTTTGCGGACAACCTATTGTTGCTTGTTTCAAACCCCCATGTAATGATGCACAGAACGAAAAGAGAAAGAAGAAAGTAGTGCAGGGTTGGGCATGACAGTGTGTGGAGGGGAGACAACAAATGGTTAAGCGGGAAAGTGTGAAAGGAAGGGGATGGAGCGACTTGAAGAAGACAGAGTGGGATGAGCGGTATTTATTAAGGGGGAGGCGGGACTTCTGGGCAGCAGAGGAAGGGGCGGAAAGAAGGAAGCAGTTTCCCACATACCCTCACTGTGTTGTTGGTTTGTTTATCTGTTTTTATCTAATTTCAAGTGCAGTGAAATCGGTTTTGTCATAGCAGTGGACTAACGGCAGTGTTTTTGGTCTTTGATGGTGTCAGAAAACATACGAGATGGAAGTGTTGGGGGGCTCATCGGTAGTATGTGCCCCTCTGGTGTATTCCAGTTAGAGCGGTTAGCTGGAATACGGTAATGGTTGCACTGTGGGAAGGGGGTTGTCTCTGAGCTGGTGTGGTATGGCTGGAGGCCTATCATGGAGAAAAGGTCCAGCAGTGTAGTGGTGGAAAATGTGGAAAGTTCGGGGTGCCGTCAAAAACCAACAGACTGAGGGTGGACAGTTGTCGTTACAGATGTTATATGTTAAAAGTTTTTGAATTATTAATGTTTTGTTAATAAAAGGCTGCTATGGCCATTTATACTCCAAATTCAGGTGTGGTCTTGTTAATTTAGAATAGTAAGAAGGGGATTGTGTAGTATGAGTGGTTGGGCAGTTTAAGAAGGTTGGGGACACCTCTGCTGCACTGGTCATGCTTTCCTAGCATTGTTAAAAGAATTCAATAACTTTTCTAGGGTCAGTAACTTTAAGATGAATATACATAAAACAGAGGCATTGGATGTTTACTCAATGGAAGGGGAGGTAAACGTCTTAAAGAAAGATTTCACATTTCGTTGGCAAGAGAAAAGCTTTAAATACTTAGGCGACTATCTGGCTAAGGAAGAAGGAGATTTGTACATGCTAAACTACCAGCCACTAATTGCTTTAATGCAACAGAAATTAAAGCAATGGCATAGACTACAGCATTTGTGGTTTGGTAGAGTGGGGTTGTTTAAAATGGATATTCTTCCAAGATTTTTGTATATATTTCACACTATACCAATAAGCCTTCCTGGAAAGTTCTTCTGTATTGTGCATTCTGCCCTTTTAAAATATGTCGGGGCTAGTTTCAAACCGAGATTAAAATATGATGTGCTTATAAGGAGGAAGCAACAAGGAGGAATCCAAATGTAGCACTTTACCATAAAGCTGTACTTATGGCCAGACTCATAGATATATATTTTGCTTCAAGGATAAGCAATAGGCCCAGATAGAAGCCCAGTTGTCCCTACTTCCCTCCTGTCTTTGCCATGGATACCTCCTAAAAAACTTCCAGAAACAACGGACTTACTCTTTTTATTATCGCCATTTCTTAAAACTTGGGATCATTTAATTAAAACGAAAACTATTTCGACCTACGAATGTCCAATGACCCCAATTTTGGGCAACCCAGATTTTCCACCAGAACAACTTAGACAGGGACTGTTTAAGTGGACCTCCTCAATTTTACTGATATTTAATGCCCTCTCAGGGAGCAATTTAAAGTCCCTCAGTGTCTTTATGTCTTTATGGACCTTGCTTGTACACTGGTCCATATCATTGGGTGGAGGGGGGATTAGGGTGTGGGGTTGTTTTTCAAGGGTTGGACTTGGCCCCTTAGTTCCAGTGAAGGGAACGCTTAAGGCATAAGCATACCAAGACATGTTTGACAATTTCATGCTCCCAACTTTGTGGGAACAGTTTGGGGATGGCCTCTTCCTGTTCCAACATGACTGCGAACCAGTGCACAAAGCAAGGTCCATAAAGACATGGATGAGTGAGTTTGGGGTGGAGGAACTTGACTGGCCTGCCCTCAAACCAATAAAGCACCTTTGGGATAAATTAGAGCGAAAACTGCGAGCCAGGCCTTCTCAGTGCCTGACCTTACAAATGCGCCTCTGGAAGAATGGTCAAACATTCCCATAGACACACCTAAACCTTGTGGACAGCCTTCCTAGAAGAATTGAAGCTGTTATAGCTGCTAAATGGTGGGACAACTCAATATTGCCCCCTATGGACTAAGACTGGGATGCCATTAAAGTTCATATGCGTGTAAAGGCAGGTGTTCCAATACTTTTGACAATATAGTGTATTTACATAGTTACATAGTTACATAGTAGGTGAGTTTGAAAAAAGACACAAGTCCATCAAGTACAACCTGTATGTGTGCTTTTATGTCAGTATTACATTGTATATCCTTGTATGTTGTGGTCGTTCAGGTGCCTAATAGTCTTTTGAAATGATTGATGCTCCCCCCTGAAACCACTGCCTGTGGAAGAGAATTCCACATCCTTACCGTTCTTACAGTAAAGAACCCTCTACACAGTTTAAGGTTAAACCGCTTCTTTTCTAACTTTAGTGAATGGCTGTGTGTCTCTTTAAATTCCCTTTTGCGGAAAAGTTTTATCCCTATTGTGGGGTCACCAGTATGGTATTTGTACATTGAAATCATATCCCCTCTCAAGCGTCTCTTCTTCAGAGAGAATAAGTTCAGTGCTCGTAACCTTTCCTCATAACTAAGGTCTTCCAGTCCCTTTATTAGCCTTGTTGCCCCTCTCTGGACTCTCTCCAGTTCCAGCACATCCTTCCTGAGGACTGGTGCCCAGAACTGGACGGCATATTCCAGGTGCGGCTAGATCAGAGTCTTGTAGAGTGGGAGAATTATCCTTTTATCTCTGGAGTTAATCCCCTTTTTAATACATTTCAATATTCTGTTTGCTTTGCTTGCAGGAGCTTGGCATTGTATGCCACTGCTGAGCCTGTCATCTACTAGGACCCCCAGGTCCTTTTCCATCCTAAATTCTCCCCCTAGGGAGTAGATTGCATTCATTTTTGCCACCCAAATGCATTATTTTAAATTTTTCTACATTAAACCTCATTTGCCATGTAGTTGCCCACCACATTAATTTGTTCAGATCTTCTTGTAAGGTTTTCCTGCTTAGCTTTGTATCGTCTGCAAATACTGAATTTGAGCTGTTTATCCCATCCTCCAGATCGTTTATGAATAAATTAAATAGGATTGGTCCCAGGACAGAACCCTGGGGTCCCCACTTTCCACACCGGACCATTCCGAGTACTCCCCATTTATCACTACCCTCTGAACTCGCTCCTGTAGCCAGTTTTCAATCCATGTACTCACCCTATGGTTCATGCCGACAGACCTTAGCTTGTACAGTAAATGTTTATGGGGAACTGTATCAAATGCCTTTGCAAAATAAAGATACACCACATCTATGGGCCTTCCTTTATCTAGATGGCAGCTCACCTCCTTATAGAAGGTTAATAGATTGGTTTGGAAAGAATGATTCTTCATGAATCCATGCTGCTAATGATACCGTTTTCACTACTTTCACTGTATATAGTCCCTTATCATCCCCTCCAAGAGCTTGCATACTATTGATGTTAGGCTAACTGGTCTGTAATTCCTAGGGATGTATCTTGGCCCTTTTTAAAATATTGGTGCTACATTGGCTTTTCTCTAATCAGCTGGTACCATTCCAGTTTTGGACTGTAAAAATTAGGAAAAATGGTCTGGCAATTACCTGACTGAGTTCCTTAAGGACCCTCGGGTGCCAGCCATCTGGTCCCGGTGACTTATTTGTGTTAAATTTTTCAAGTCTATTACTAATTCTATCCTCTGTTAGCCATGAGGGTGCTTCCTGTGATGTGTCATGAGGATAAGCATTGATGTTTTGGTTATTAAAAGCCCCCGTTTCCCTCGTGAAGACTGAGTAGAAGAATCAATTCAATGCCTTCGCCATCTCTGCATCCTTAGCAACCAGATTCCCTTCATAATTATTTATGGGACCAATATGATCTTACCTTCCTTTCTTACTGTTTATATACTGTACTTAAAGAATTTCTTGGGATATTTTTTACTCCCCTCCGCTATGTGCCTTTCGTGTTCTATCTTAGCCACCCTGATTGCACCCTTACATTTCTTGTTGCATTCTTTGTAAAGTTGGAATGCTGAAGATGATCCCTCAGCCTTGTATTTTTTGAAGGCCTTCTCCTTTGCTTTTATATGCATTTTTACTTTGAAGTTAAGCCACCCAGGACTTTTATTTGCTCTTTTAAATTTATTTCCCATTGGGATGCACTGGCTAATACCCTTAATTAATATGCTCTTAAAGCATACCCATTTTTCCTCCGTGTTCTTTATTCCTAAGATGCTATGCCATTTAGTACCTTCTAGCAAAGATCTTGGTTTAGGGAAATTGACTCTTTTGAAATTCAGTGTCTTTGTATTCCCCTGATGTTTCCTATTTGTGTGATTTATACTGAAACGAATTGACCTGTGATCGCTGTTTCCTAAATTGCCCCATATTTCCACATCTGTGATCAGGTCTGTGATCAGGTCTGTATTGTTGGTAATCAGTAGGTCTAGTAATGCTTTGTTTCTAGTTGGTGCATTTCCCATCTGACCTATGAAATTGCCCTGCAAGACATTTAGGAAATCGCGAGCTGAATGCGTGGTTCCTTGTGCCCAGTCTATGTCTGGATAATTAAAATCCCCCATTATAATGACACTTCCCATCCTTGCCGCTAACCCAAATTGTGATAGGAGGTCTGCCTCCCCCTCCTCCCTCTGGTTAGGGGGCCTATAGCATACTCCCAGTGTTACTTTCCCCTTAGTTTCCTCCCTTTGTAGCTCTACTCATAGGGATTCCACCTCCTCCCTTGCTCCCTTAGTGACTTCATCTCTCACAATCACTTGTACATCATTTTCGATACACAGGCATACCCCTCCCTCTTTTTTACCCTCTCTATCCCTGCGATATAGGACATACCCTTGAATGGTTGCCAGTCAATCATGAGAGCTGTTGAACCAGATCTCTGAAATTCCTACAAAATCAAAATCCTCATCGTACAACAGTAGCTCTGTTCTCTCATCTTGTCCGCCAGACTCCATTGGCGAACATGCCACGTAGTTTAGACCAGTCATATACTATCTCCTTATTGGGTGTTCTGAGGTTGCAAATAGGACTTGTTACTGTACTTGCCTCGAGTTTAGGTGGTTTAGTCAACCTACCACTAATGCCCCCAATAGTATTCTGGAATTTGTCCGCACTGACTATGTCTACCTCTGGACCCTTCCCCCCATTGCCTAGTTTAAAATCTCCTAGTTTAAAAGCCCCTCTAACTTGTTGGCCATCTTCACTCCCAGCAGATCTCCTCAATTAGGTGCAGTCCGTCCCCGCTAAAGAGCTGGTAACCGACTGAGAAGTCGGCCCAGTTCTCCAGGAACCCACACCCCTCCTTTCTACACCAGCTCCTCAGCCACTTGTTTACTTACCTAATCTCCCTCTGCCTTTCTGGTGTGGCTCAAGGTACCAGTAGTATTTCTGAGAATACTACCTTGGAGGTCGTTTTCCTTAATTTAGCTCCTAAGTCCCTAAAATTGTTTTTTAGGACACCCCATCTTCCTCTGACTTTGTCATTGGTGCCAACGTGCACCATGACAGCCGGGTCTTCTCCAGCCCCTCCCAGTAATCTGTGCACCAGATCTGTGATGTGCCAAACCCGAGGACCCGGTAGACAACATACAGTTCGGCGCTTCAAGTCTTTGTGACAGATTGACCTGTCTGTCCTTCTAAGAATTGAGTCCCCTACCACCGGAATCTGTTTTTCCTTTCCCTTGGCTTTACTCCCGACCTCACTCCCCTGGCAGCTCCAGCAATGCTGGTCCCTGACTGGTTTCACCAATGTCACACAACGGGGCACACTTATTGGGATGTTCCAGCTCAGGATCGGCCTCCCTGACTTTATCCCCTCTACCAATCCTGACTGTCACCCATCTACTGTGCTCTGGTGCCTGCCCCTCTTTCTCTCCACCCATCTCTGTGATGGCCCCTGCCAGCACCTGCTGGATATGATCCCCTTTAGTATGGAGAGTCTTCTCAGTGTTGACAGCTGCTTCCCTAGATTCGGAACCTGGGCTTCCAAGGAAACAATGTGCTTACATCCCTTAACATACAGTCAGGTCCATAAATATTGGGACATCGACACAATTCTAATCTTTTTGGCTCTATACACCACCACAATGGATTTGAAATGAAACGGACAAGATGTGCTTTAACTGCAGACTTTCAGCTTTAATTTGAGGGTATTTACATCCAAATCAAGTGAACGGTGTAGGAAATACAACAGTTTGTATATGTGCCTCCCACTTTTAAGGGACCAAAAGTAATGGGACAGATTAACAATCATCCATCAAACTTTCACTTTTTAATACTTAGTTGCAAATCCTTTGCAGTCAATTACAGCCTGAAGTCTGGAATACATAGACATCACCAGACATGGGTTTCATCCCTGGTGATGCTCTGCCAGGCCTCTACTGCAACTGTCTTCAGTTCCTGTTTGTTCTTGGGGCATTTTCCTTTCAGTTTTGTCTTCAGCAAGTGAAATGCATGCTCAATCGGATTTGGTTGCTTTCGCAGTATGCTTTGGGTCATTGTCCATCTGCACTGTGAAGCGCCGTCCAATGAGTTCTGAAGCATTTTGCTGAATATGAGCAAATAATATTGCCCGGAACACTTCAGAATTCATCCTGCTGATTTGTCAGCAGTCACATCATCAATAAATACAAGAGAACCAGTTCCATTGGCAGCCATACATGCCCACGCCATGACACTACCACCACCATGCTTCACTGATGAGGTGGTATGTTTTGGATCATGAGCAGTTCCTTTCCTTCTCCATACTCTTCTCTTCCCATCACTCTGGTACAAGTTTGATCTTGGTCTCATCTGTCCATAGGATGTTGTTCCAGAACTGTGAAGGCTTTTTTAGATGTTGTTTGGCAAACTCCTGTTTTTGAGGCTAACCAATGGTTTACATCTTGTGGTGAACCCTCTGTATTCACTCTTGTGAAGTCTTCTCTTGATTGTTGACTTTGGCACACATACAACTACCTCCTGGAGAGTGTTCTTGATCTGGCCAACTGTTGTTTAGGGTGAATTCTTCGGTCATCCACCACAGTTGTTTTCCGTGGTCTTCCGGGTCTTTTGGTGTTGTTGAGCTCACCGGTGCATTCTTTATTTTTACGGATGTTCCAAACAGTTGATTTGGCCACGCCTAATGTTTTTGCTATCTGTCTGATGGGTTTGTTTTGTTTTTCAGCCTAATGATGGCTTGCTTCACTGATAGTGACAGCTCTTTGGATCTCATATTGAGAGTTGACAGCAACAGATTCCAAATGCAAATAGCACACTTGAAATGAACTCTGGATCTTTTATCTGCTCCTTGTAAATGGGATAATGAGGGAATAACATTACTTTTGGTCCCTTAAAAAGTGGAAGGCGCATATACAAACTGTTGTAATTCCTACACCGTTCACCTGATTTGGATGTAAATACCCTCAAATGAAAGCTGAAAGTCTGCAGTTAAAGCACATCTTGTTTGTTTCATTCAAATCCATTGCAGTCAAAAAGGTTAGAATTGTGTTGATGTCCCAATATCTATGGATCTGACTGTAGGTGGTCTACTATGAATCAATTAAAAGTCTGGGCATATAGGGGCTAGGTGGCAATCTTTTTTTCAAGATTGGTCAGTAGCATTTAAAAATCTTTTACATTTTTTATATTGTGTATTAAAAGCCATAACAATTGCCATTCCAAAATCTTCTCTTGATTTCCTCGCTCCATTCTGTAACAGTCTATTCCCATCCATACTATTCACTTTTTGGATCTCTCCAGAGATACTTTTTCATACCCCTACCTGACAAATCTCTCTCCAGAAATAACTGCCTGTTGCAAAAAATACCCTATTGTCCAAACAATTACGTTTTAGCTACATGATCTGTCCCTTAATGTACAGAAAAGTACTGACCCAAAGGTTAAATGGGACTTTAAAGGCAACTTAGAAGACAAAAAGGAAGATTTTATAAAATTATATTTTATTACATCTAATAAAATGTGATTGATCATACAATTGTTATTATACAGGATTTATATAATGCCAACAGTTTGCACAGCGCTTTACAACATGAGGGGAGACAGTACAGTTACAATATAGTTCAATACAGGAGGAGTCAGAGGGCCCTGCTCGTCAGAGCTTACAATCTATGAGAGAGGGTCAAGTGATACAAAAGATAATAGCTATTGGGGATGAGCTGATGGAGAAAAAAAAAGGACAGTTGTTAGGTGAAGGCAGAATAGGCTTCTCTGAAGAGGAGGGTTTTCAGGGATCATCTAAAAGCAAACAGAGTAGGAGATAATTGGACAGATCGGGGGAAGGGAGTTCCATAGGATGGGAGAGGCTCGGGAAAAGTCCTGACGGCGAGTATGGGAGGAGGTGACGAGACAGCTAGAAAGCAGAAGGTCTTGGTGGGAACAAAAAGAACGATTAGGTTAGTATCTTGAGACTATGCTAGTAATGCAAATAAAGAAAATTAAATGAGGTTGGTGTATGTGAAACAATTCAAATAAATAATGATGTGACAGCAGCACTCACAAAATTGTACACAGCAACATCAAAAGATATATAAAGAAAAAGTGTTGTGCTGTCTGCGTGAAAAATTGACATGTAATTAATAAAACAATAAATTGTGACACCAGAAGGCCATATATTATTATTGTGGAAAGTCCACCCCTCACATCAGGTGCAGATCATCCATATGAAACCGTTGGTGAAAACGAGCCAGTGAAAAAACCTCAGGGTATCCACAGAAGCCAATCCGACCATTGGTTATAAAAGAAAAGGAAAACTCAATGCACAACGTCCAAATTGTTTTATTAATTACATGTCAATATTTCAAGTAGACAGTGCAACACTTTTTCTTTATATATGCTAGTGATGCACTTGTGGGCTGAGTTGTGGATGGCTTTGTAAGTTGTTGTTAGTATTTTGAATTTAATTTGTTGGGTGAGTGGAAGCCAGTGGAGAGATTGACAGAGAGGAGTAGCAGACACTGAGCATTTGGTAAGATGGATGAGCCTGACAGTTCATAATGGACTGAAAGGGGGGTTGTCTATGTAAAGGTAAGCCAATGAGAAGGGAGTTGTGGAGGCAAGAGTTGATCAGGAAGTGAACTAGGAGCTTTGTGGTGTTATTGGATAGAAAGGGACATATTCTGGAGATGTTGTGGAGGTTGAGGTGGCAAGATTTGGACAGCTATTGGACATGGGGTCAAAAGGATAGTTCAGAGTCCAGGATTACACCTAGAACCCTGGCATGCCAGGATGGGCTGATAGTTGTGCCATCGATCTTGACAGAGAAATCAGGGGCAGGGGCATGTGGGGGAGGCAAAATTATGAGCTATTTTGAATAGATTGACTTTGAGAAAGTGGTATGACATCCAGGCTGATATGTCTGTTAGAAATTTAGTGATACGTGAGGAGACAATTAGTAATAAACATAAACAGCTGAAGTTGCATGAAACACGTACACAAACTTCATGCCAGTGTCTCCTCTCCATCCTGAAGCATTTCATGAAGAAATCACACCTTTCTTCAGAGGGATAATGGGAGAAGGTCACATATTTTTTATTTTTTGTTACTAATAGAGCACAACATATACCATTAAAAAATAAACACTGTTATAGTGGTTACATACCATACATGATGATCAATGGTTGTTACAGCCGTATAAAGTCTAAAAACCAGATTCACTTATGACAGATGGAGGGGGCACTCATGCGCTCCCACACCGAAGGCCCAGAGTGAACCCACATAGAGGCTCCCCAGTACGACTCCCAGACTGCCAAGCAGTACAAATAGAAGATCTATGAAAACACATGTAGGTATATGAGCTATACTCTGTGAGTGTGCATGGACAAAAAAGCTGCAAGGTGCAACATATAACCTTCTACAGTATAGAATCCAGTAAAAGAGCCAGCAACTCCAAATCCGTATGAAAAATGTATTGGTTACATGTTAAAAGAGTATTCAAAGGGGCTAACCACTTTGGTCACCGCACTTGTTCCGAGAGCTGCAGTTGTTGTTCATAAAATCTTCTATGTTATGTAATATATTGGGGCTGGTCAATGCCAATAAGGTGATATCGCAATTGTATCAAAGTATGTAGAAAAAAGCATGTAAGAAAAACTGAAGAAAAAAATCTTTAGAAGAACCCCCAGAAGGAAGTACTCATTGCACATTAAAATCACCCAGAGCATTGACCAAAGATAAAGCCTCAAAATAGAAAAAGTATAAGGAAATATGCAATAAAACCCACCTTATGGATGAAAATATGGGATATGAAGCATGGGTATCTAGGGCAGAAGTGCATTGGTCCATTGCCCTGGCCGTCCTAAATACGGAGTGCACACCGGCAATCACACATGCGTGGAATGCAACTGAGGAATCACCCAAAACAGAGATGTGTGGAGCACATAACATCACGCACCCAAAGACCACCGGCAAACAGACGTGGCTCACAAACTGAGATAGGCAGGCCTGCCCATAGGAATATTTAAAAGCCAATTTGCATGGTGACAGCTATCACAACTTACATATGAACTTCTATCTGTCGCTTTGAAAAACATTTTTGTACTTAATCCACTATTTTCCATCATAATTGATATATTGAAAAAAATCAGTACTCTGAGAATCTATTTCCATGTCAGTACAATATTCCTAACATTTCTGTTCAATTTCTCTAATAAATTTCCTAAGGATTCCTCATTACCACTCCAAATGATCAAAATATCATCAATAAAGTGTTTATAGCAAACCAATTCTTTCAGTTTGCCTTTTCATACACGCTCAGCCTCCCATATTGCCATAAAAATGTTGTCAATACTTGGTGCAAATTTAGCCTCCACAGTTATTCCAATGTTCTGCTTGTAATATTTTTTATTGTACCAGAAATAACTATGGTAAAGGCCAAAAGCCAAACATTACCTTAGAAGCTTTTAATGCTTCCCAGGGAGTGTCAAAAAATTGTCTAATGCCTTCTTCAATGCTTCCATGGCATGCTAGTGGTTGATGATGGCATTAAGTGAAATGACACCTGCTGTCACCAAAAAGTGTTTTTCTGATATTTCTAAATTGTTTAACATTTGTAGTAAGTGTTTGATATCCCAAGATATGCTTCAAGCTTTTGTGCAACTGATCTTATAAAGAAATCCAAATGTATTCCTATTCTAGACCAGAATTGATACTATTCAGTATTGGCCTACCGAGTGGTTTCTCTATTCTCATGGATTTTAGTCAGATATTAAACTAATCCAGATATTTTCTTCCTAGGATCCATTTCTTCCACCCTTCTAGTGAATTCTTTCAAATCTCCCCTATAATTCTTAGTAGGGTTCTGCTCCAAACCAACCTTTTCATTTCTGCTACATAATCTATTTTCTTGAATACCACTATCCCCCCTCCCTTGTCCACATATTTATTATCATTTGTTGAGGAGTAAAAAACTAATCTCTTTCTCAATCCACTGCTGACGGTCCTACAGCTTTCACTTTTTTGGGCTATGGAATTTAACATAAAATATTTTTTTAATATTAAGGATGCATACGTATTTATGAACATTAATGTACGTTTGAAATTTGTTAACATTTTTCACCGGGGAATATTTAAGTATTTTGTCAAAAACCTTAAATGCTTCTTTCTCCAAGGTTTCCCCTCTTAGGTTAAAAATATCTTCTCCTAGGGTGCATTTTTGTGTTTCTTCCCAGCTCACTTTCTTCTTCTCTTTCACCCCTATCCACATATACTCCCCTCTTTTCTGGATATATATCTCTCCCTGGAGATCTCCCTCTCTCTGTCATCTGAAAAGGGCCTGATCTGTAACTGCGGCCCTCCAGCTGTTGCAAGATTACAAATCCCATCCTGCCTCAGCCTCTGAGAGTCATGCTTCTAACTGTCAGTCTTGCAATGCATTATAGGACATGTAGTTCCACAACAACTGGAGGGCTGCGGTTTGCCCACCCCTGCCTTAGTCTATTCTTCCCAAATGATCAGACTGCAACATTGTAACTTTGCACCTACTCACATGAAGAGTGTCTGCAGAAGAGGCGATGTGTCAGATAATTGTGAACACAGGTAAGAACTCTATGGGGTTGATGTAATAAAGGTAAGTAAACTGTGCACTTTGCAAGTGCAGTTGCACTCATTTTCCTCAGAGCTTGAGGAATGTTGTGAATCTCTGGTGACTCTGGAAAGAAAAGCAGAAAGTTGCATTGTAGGAGAAGTCCTGTGACCCCTGAGAGGTAATAGTTACCTGTGTTAAACTTGTACATTAGTTTTTATTTAACATAAAAATATATATCTGATGCTAGAGCTACATTAGTATCACAAAAAGTACATATACTGTAAATGAGCAAAATTTTAATTTCATAAAACATTTGTATGTTGTCAGGTTGCAAGGAAATGTATCTTCCACTGGGTGATCTCCATTGTAGCTCTCACACATTAATCATGCTTTAGCAGTTCTATAGTCTGCACTAACTGTTTTTATTACACTTGGCAGAAGAAAGAAAGAAAGTGCATTTGTATATGGCATGCCACAGGGGCTTTACTGTCTGATAATAACTTTGCTTTTTCTTCTCCACTCAGGATAGACACTGGCTAATGGAATCTCCCTCCATACCAGTTTAGTACTCATTTATATTTAAACACAAATATACTTTGGTCAGGGCTTCTTGTGTGATGACACGTTGTATAAAATGTTAAAATGTTAAAATGTTAATATCTTTTTCCAAAACATACTGTGGGTACTAGACCTATTATCTGGGGAAACTGATATGTAGTGTTTCTATATAAGTGGTCTTTCTATTATTTTACTTAATAATGAAGAAAGGGGACACAAGTGTATGTCCAACCAAAAATATTTTTTTCCCTTTGGATAGATACAGGAAGAATTAGAACTCCTGTCAGACTGAAAATCAGCAGTAATAACACAGACCACTAAAAATAAAAAGCTGACAAAGGTTCTAGCCTCCCCCTACTGTACTAATAAAAATAATTTTTATTTTAGTGTTGCTGTTGAAAATTTCCCCTCACTTTCTGTCTGATAAAAACATTGTTAAAGTGATTGTAAAGGCTCGTTTACAATCACTTTACAGTGATTGTTTACAGTGCATAGAATGCATTAAGATAAAAAAAAACCTTCTGCCTTTACAACTCCTTTAAGCTAGTGAGAGGAAATCAATCTATAGCAGCTTCAGATAGCAGTAAAAAACTAACAGGAGTTCCAATCCTTCACCACTCTATCTGGTAGTTAGTCGTTTTTTGTGGATCTTCCAACATGATGCTTCCAACAGAGAGTGATGCCTTATCTTAAGCCCTTCACCTTCACACTTCTCGTAACCTAATCCTTACACTCTTAAACTGGTCATACACCAGTAGAATTTTGTTTGAATGATCATAAAGAAATTTTATAGCTTAAATCTATCACTTCTCCTGTTGGGTTCAAGCTCCTTAGCATTATTATTATAATACATGGTTTATACAGCGCCAACAGTTTGTTAACTGGAGACAGCACAGCTTCAATAGAGTTCAATATAAGACAGTTAGATGGATCCTTCTTATGACAGCTTATAATCTACACGGAAAGGCAACTGATATAAAATGAAATGATTTTGGGGGCATGAGTTGATGCAGAAAGTAAAATTCCAGTTGTTAGGTAGAGGTGGGATAGATTGCCCTAAATAGGTGGTTTTTAAGGATCTCCCGAAGTCATACAGAATGGGAGATAGTGGGAGTGAGGTAGAGAGTTCATATTAGGGAAGAGGCTCTGGAGAAGTCCTGGAGAAGAGAATAGAAAGTGGTGACAAGGGGGCTAGAGAGAAGAAAGTCCTGGGAGAAGGAAAGAGGATGATTTGGGTAATATTTTAAAATGAGGGTGGTGATTTCCCTTGGAAGAGTTGTGGAAGGCTTTATATGTGCTTAGTATTTTGAATTTTATGTTTTGGGTGGGTGGAAGCCATTAGAGAATTGACAGAGAGGGGTGGAAGACAGTGACTGAACAGTTTGATATGTGATTTAATTGGGCAGCAACATTCTTTATAGATGGAAGGGAAATAACTTGCATAGAGGTAGACCAACAAGGAGAGAATTACAATAGTTGAAACAAGAGATAACCAAGAGTTAATTAGAAGCTTTGTGGGGTCAGTTGAGTAAAGGTGAATTTCGGCAATGTACCAGAGATAAAGGTGGCAAGATTTGGACAGTGATTGGATGTGGAGCTGAAAGGAGTAGCTGGAATCGAGGATTACACCTAACACCCTGGCCTCAGGTGAGTGGTTAAATGCAGTACTGTAGATCTCAATGAAGAGAACTTGACAGAAGAGACTTGAGGCCAAGAATATATTATGTGCTCAGTTTGTAAGCTTATAGCTCAACTCCAGTCAAAAAAAAAGTTTTCCCATGCAGTGGTGCTATGCCCACACTGCACAGGTCAACGGCTCATTTTGTCTAGGGGTGAGAGAAAAGTTTATACTCAAGCAATCATTCATTCCACAAAAAAACAGTGCTCCCCCACGGTCCAGAGGAGAACCGTTGCTGATCTATGGAGCCTGCTCTGGGCTTGATGACATCAGGGACAGTCCACAACTCAAGACCCTGGAGCGCAGTCATACCAGACTGGTCTTGTGCTGGGAGGATCTGAAAATTAGGCAAGTATATCTCCCTTCTCATCTCCCCTAGATGAAAATGAGCAGTTAAACCATGCATTGTTTTTGCCCTGAGGGAATGATGCAACTTTCATTCAGATGTGTCAATTTGTAAGTAAGTGATATGTGAGGAAATGGAAGGAGTAAGCAGAGGAGTTAAGAGGTAGATTTGGAAGTTGTCAGCCTAGAGGTGGTATTTCAAATCAAAGGAGGTTATCAACTGATCAAGGGAGGAGGTATAGATAGAGAATGGGTGGGGCTCAAGGACAGAACCCTGGGAACTACTACAGAAATATGAGGAGGAGAGGAGCAGATAGAATTGTAGGTGACACTGAATGTACACTAAGATAGGTGAGAATAGAACAAAGAGCAGTCTTGGAGGTCTAAAGAGGAGGAGGAGTAGGTAGTTAACTGTGTAAAAGGCAGCAGAAAGGTCTAGGAGTATGAATACAGAATAGTTCCCATTGCTTTTGGCGGTTAGTAAGTCATTTGTGAGTTTTAGCAAGGCAATTTCTGTGGACTAATACTGCAAAAACAAGGAATAGTGATGAAAAGTGTTGGAATACTATTCATAGAAAAGCTCGAGACTCTATTCTTTGTGCATGGACCAAGAAAGTGGGTTAGTAGTAATCTCAAGCTATTTTTAATACTACTAAAAAAATGTGTGTATATATAGTATCTCACAAAAGTGCGTACACCCCTCACATTTTAGTAAATATTTTATTATATCTTTTCATGTGATGATTACACTTTGCTACAATGTAAAGTAGTGAGTGTATAGCTTGTATAACAGTGTAAATGTGCTGCCCCCTCAAAATAACTCAACACATAGCCATTAATGTCTAAACTGCTGGTAACAAACGTGAGTACACCCCTAAGTGAAAATGTCCAAATTGGGCCCAATTAGCCATTTTCCCTCCTTGGTGTCATGTAACTCATTAGTGTTACAAGGTCTCAGGTGTGAATGGGGAGCAGGTGTGTTAAATTTGGTGTTATCGCTCTCACTCTCTCATACTGGTCACTGGAAGTTCAACATGCCACCTCATGGCAAAGAACTCATGGCAAAGTTGAGTGCACGTGCTCAGCGTCATATCCAGAGGTTGTCTGGGAAATAGACGTATGAGTTCTGCCAGCATTGCTGCAGAGGTTGAAGGGGTGGGGGGCCTGTCAGTGCTCAGACCATACGCCACACACTGCATCAAATTGGTCTGCATGGCTGTCGTCCCAGAAGGAAGCCTCTTATAAAGATGATGCAAAAGAAAGCCTGCAAACTCTAGTCAGAAAGAAAAGCCATCAACTGGCCACCTGTGAACATTTGACAAGTAAAATAACTTTTATCTGTGCTTATTCTCCCTAGTTCTTTTGTGTTCATGGATAAAAGGCTGTCTTGATAGCTGAGTTCTGTTCCTCTTCTGGAACAACTTGAGTAGACACACTGGGGGTTATTTACGAAAGGAAAATCCACTTTGCACTACAAGTGCACTGAAAGTGCACTTGGAAATGCAGTCGCTCTAAATCTAATGCCCCGTACACATGGTCGGATTTTCCGATGGAAAATGTCCGATCGGAGCGCGTTGTCGGAAATTCCGACCGTGTGTGGGCTCCATCGGACATTTTCCATCGGATTTTCCGACACACAAAGTTGGAGAGCAGGAGATAAAATTTTCCGACAACAAAATCCGTTGTTGGAAATTCCGATCGTGTGTACACAAATCCGACGGACAAAGTGCCACGCATGCTCAGAATAAATTAAGAGATGAACGCTATTGGCCACTGCCCCGTTTATAGTCCCGACGTACGTGTTTTACCTCACCGCGTTCAGAACGATCGGATTTTCCGACAACTTTGTGTGACTGTTTGTATGCAAGACAAGTTTGAGCCAACATCCGTCGGAAAAAATCCATGGATTTTGTTGTCAGAATGTATTTTAAAAGTGCTAGCGCTAGTGCCGGCTATTAATGAATTGTTGTTCCCGACAATACACATAAAAGTCATTGAAAGTCATTTGAAAAAAAAAATGTGTGGGAGTCCCCCCAAAATTCCATTACCAGGCCCTTCAGGTCTGGTATGGTTTTTAAGGGGAACTCCGCGCCAAAATGTTTTAAAAAATGGCGTGGGGTTCCCCCAAAAATCCACACCAGACCCTTATCCGAGCATGCAACCTGGCAGGCCACAGGAAAAGAGGGGGGATGAGAGAGCGCCCCCTCTCTGATTTCTCTCCTAGGTAATGTACCCTCAATCTCCCATAGCTTCTTGGGATAGTAAGAGCTAAAACAGGTAAGCATTTTGTGCTTACATCAATGCATAGATAAAAGCTATGCAGGTGTGCCATATTTTGTCACTAACTGGCCTTAATCCTTTTGGAATGTGGTGGATATCCCAGGAGGCTGTGTCAGCTGA
Organism: Aquarana catesbeiana; assembly: GCF_042186555.1. NCBI lineage: Eukaryota > Metazoa > Chordata > Amphibia > Anura > Ranidae > Aquarana > Aquarana catesbeiana. The sequence continues at coordinate 233,759,256 of NC_133330.1, read as the reverse complement.
GGGTACTTCAGTCTTGCCTAGGCAAGAAATTAGGTAGTGGGAGATTGCAGGAGTGAAACTTAAATATATTTTATACACAAATTATAAACACAAATTATTTGTGATTATGTAAGAACAATGTGCGAGGAAAGGAATAATAAAAAGTACAACTAATGGTGAAAGGTCTGCTTTAACCAGGAGCCCTGGTGGGAGGGAGGTGGTGAGAACCTAGCAAAACATGGGCCATTAGCTGCTACCAGTAGGAGAGACACTAAATTCTATATTTTTCCCCGTGCTGTAGTCTGCTCATATTAATTTAAATTAAATTAAGTTTTGACTGTTGCAAGAAAAGGGTGTGTACGCCTTTAAGAATTAGTATGGAAAGTTCCTGCGCTGTCTGTGCTCAGTAAAATACATAGAATCATTAAAAAATAGTCTACAATATAATCACCAATATCTGCTATAACAAATGACAAAGCATAACAATAAGAGTTTATATACTGCTGTATTTCTTCAATGTTACGATGATTCCTTTGAAGTGCTATCTGTGCAGAAAAAGTTCTTTAAAAAGTGCAATCCGTGCAGAAATGTATGGCAAAAGGCAATGAAAGTACTGTGCTCCCATTTCTCTTGTACCCTCACTCACCAGCTTTCCATGTAAAGATCGCCTGTACTGGTGAAATATATCTTTCATAGAGGTGTCTTTATCTTCTTTCATGACAAGCATATTAAACGCTGTGCAATCCGCATTTTACATTCCAAAATCCAAGAAATGGCGTCACTAGGTATGGAGACTTCTGGTGATGCCATCTCTTGAATTTTGGAACGTAAACCGTGGATTGCATGGCGTTTTATATGCTTTTCATGAATGAATAACGTGAGTGGATATTATTTTATAATAAAACCTTTTTAAATGATATCACACCATGTATGCCCTATTTTTTTTATCCTATGAGTACATCTAACTATTGGGGACATGTGGAAGAGGATAAAGACACATCTATGAAAGATATATTTCACCAGTACAGGCGATCTTTACATGGATAGCTGGTGAGTGAGGCCACAAGAGGAAGGGGAGCACAGCACTTTCATCACCTTTGCCATATATTTCTGCAAGGAGAGCCACTAGTTCCTGAGACCTTGACTTATAGGGGCACAGTGTGGTAAAAGGTAATTTGTATGCTTCAACTGGTGAATCTTGTTACTGGAATGCTGTGTACAGTGCCTTTAACTAGTTAGATATGGCGCGACCCCGATCCCTGTAAAGAGCCGCGTCCGCGGCTCTTTAACCATGTGATCGACTGTGTCCAATCACAGCCGGTCACATGTAGGCACGGAGATGCCGGTAATCGGCGCTCCTTACCTCACACTGACAGAGTGTGTGGCGAGGAGAGCCGATCAGCGGCATCTCCTCACAGGAGACATCTATACATGTATATATACAATAGCAACGCCAGTGCCACAAATCAGTGCCAGCGATGAGTGCCTACCAGTGCCAGCAATCAGTGCCCACCACTTCCAGCAATCAGTGCCCACTACTGCCCATAAGTGCCACCAATCAGTGCCCATTAGTGATGCCAGTCCATGCTGGCTATCAGTGCTGCCCATCAATGCCCATCACTGCTGTCCATCAATGCCCATCAGTGTCACCCATCAGTGCCACCCATCAATGCCCATCAGTATCGCCTATCCATGCCGCTTATTAGTGCCCACCAGTGCAGCTTATCAGTGCCCACCAGTGCCGCCTATCCGTGCCAATCAGTGCCATCTATTAGTGCCCATAAGTGCAACCTAACAGTGCCCATTAGTGCCACCTATCAGTGCTCATCAGTGCCACCTATCAGTGCCCATAAGTGCGGCATATTAGTGCTTCCTCATTAGTGCCACCTAATCAGTGCCCATGAGTGCCACCTCATAAATTCCCACCAGTTCAGCCTATCAGTGTCCATCAGTGCCGCCTCATCAGTGCATATCAGCGAAGAAGAAAAATTGCTTAATTACAAAATTTACTGACAGAAACTAAGTAAAAATTTTTGGGACTTTTTTTTTTTTTTTTTTTAGTAAAAAATAAAAAACCCAGCAGTAATTAAATACTAAAAAAAGAAAGCTCTATTTGTGTGAAGAAAATTATAAAAATTTCATCTGGGTACAGTGTAGCATGACCGCGCAGTTGTCATTCAATGAAATGACAATTGAAAACTGAAAAATGGCCTAGGCAGGAAGGGGGTGTAAGTGCCCTGTAGGCAAGTGGTTAAAAAATATTCATACCCCTTGAAATTTTCCACATTTTGTCATGTTACAACCAAAAATGTAAAAGTATTTCATTGGGATTTTATGTAATAGACCAACACAAAGTGGCACATTATTGTGAAGTGGAAGGAAAATAATAAATGGTTTTCAAGTTTTTTACAAATAAATATCTGAAAAGTGTGGGGGGACATTTGTATTCAGCCCCCTTTTCACTGATACCCCTAACTAAAATCTAGTGTGACCAATTGCCTTCAGAAGCCACCTAATTAGTAAATAGAGTCCGCCTGTGTGTAATTTAATCTCAGTATAAATACAGCTGTATTGTGAAGCCCTCAGAGGTTTGTTAGAGAACCTTAGTGAACAAACAGCATCATGAAGCCCAATGAACACACCAAACAGGTCAGGGATAAAGTTGTGGAGAAGTTTAAAGCAGGGTTAGGTTTTAAAAAATATCCCAAGCTTTGAACATCTCACTGAGCACTGTTAAATCCATCACCTGAAAATGGAAAGATAAAAGAGTATAGCACAACTGCAAACCTACCAAGACATGCCTGTTCACCTAAACTGACAGGCCAGGCAAGGAAAGCATTCATCAGAGAAGCAGCCAAGGGACCCATGGTAACTCTGGAGGAGCTCCACAGATCCACAGCTCTGGAGGGAGAATCTGTCCACAGGACAACTATTAATTGTGCACTCCACAAATCTGGCCTTATAGAAGAGTGGCAAAAAGGAAAGCCATTGTTGAAAGAAAGCCAAAAGAAGTCATAGTTGTAGTCATGTGGGAGACACAGCAAACATGTGGAAGAAGGTGCTCTGGTCAGATGAGACCAAAATTGAACTTTTTGGCCAAAAAGCAAAATGTTATGTGTGGCGGAAAACTAACACTGCACATCGTCCTAAACACACCATCTCCACCGTGAAACATGGTGGTAGCAGCATCATGTTGTGGGGATGCTTTTCTTCAGCAGGGACAGGGTCAGAGTTGATTGGAAGATGGTTGGTGCCAAATACAGGGCAATCTTAGAAGAAAACCTGTTAGAGTCTGCAAAAGACTTGAGACTAGGGCGGAGGTTCACCTTCCAGCAGGACAACAACCCTAAACATACAGCCAGAGCTACAATGGAATGGTTTACATCAAAGCATATTCATGTGCTGGGATGGCCCAGTCACAGACCAGACCTAAATCCAATTGTGAATCTGTGGCAAGACTTGAAAATTGCTGTTCACAGATGCTCTCCATCCAGTCTGACAGAACTTGAGCTATTTTGCAAAGAAGAATGGGCAAAAATACTTGCAGGTGTATTTGCAGCGAAAGGTAGTTCTACAAAGTATTGACTCAGGGGGGCTGAATACAAATGCATGGCACACTTTTCACATATTTATTTGTAAAACATTTTGGAAACCATTTATCCACAATTATGTGCCACTTTGTGTCTACGTTTTTGGTTGTAACATGACAAAATGTGGAAAATTTCAAGGGGTAAAAATACTTTTTCAAGGCACTGTGTATAAGCAGTCAATGGGGAAGATTTACCAAAACTGGTGCACTTAGAATCTGATGTAGCTGTGCATGGTAGCCAATCAGCTTTTAACTTTAGGTTGTTCAATTAAGCTTGGACAATAAAACCTGGAAGCTGATTGTTTTCTATGCAGAGCCATGCTAGATTTTGCACAAGCCAGTTTTAGTAAATCTCCCCATTTAGTAAATGTGTGCTTTAATATAAACCTGTACTGGTGGAAAACATAGGCTGCCATTGCTGACCCTCTTCTGAAAATGCTAGTTGTTTGCCTGTCAGTTGGCAGATAAGAATCTCCCAGCACTCCATGCTGTCATCAGTTTTTGCATGCTTGTTCTGGATCTGTACCTTAGAAAATATTGGATCTAGAGACAATCAAGCACTAGCATTTTTAGAAGAAGGTCAGAAAGAGCAATTGTGTTGTTATATGTATCTATCACTTGTGAATTCTAAAGATGTGTATATTTAACCACTTGCAGTTTCCCCTCTTGGCAGCTAATGTAGGGTATAAGGGGATGTCTACGACCACTGTGTCCAGAAGCCTCTATAATGTAAAACAGCCAGTCCACTGGTCCACCCCACACCTCTCATCTAAACTGAAAAATTACATTTACATAACATGTAGTAGGTATTTATGGTGGGCAAAACATAGACTGTGAGTTTGAATACCTCCCCCAGACCAGTGCCTCCAACACTCCATCTAGTCAACCTGGTAGAAACCCATTTTTAAACAGAAATTGTGGCCAGTAAAAGCAATGACCTATCCTGCATTTGTGACATGTTCTGTGAGCTTTCAATAAGTAGTAAATAATCAATCAGAGATGCCTTTATAGGTTTATATCAATGCAAGCTACTAGACTTAAGAGGATGGGCGGATAAAAGCTAGCTCAGGTTGCAGATAGTAATGACAAATAAACCTCAGTGCTATATTCCCCTATACCTCATTTAAACATTTTCAATTTGTATGCAATCAGGCAGTACCTTGCACTAAATATTTGAAGGTAAATCTAAAGGAAATTGAATAAGAAAATTGTATAATGTATGGCCTGCCTAAGTGAGTTTTTTTTTTTTTTTTTTTAAATCAACAGGGCATTTGCAAATATTTCTGTATTTAAGTCATTAAAAGACACTTTGGTTTTGGTTTTCATAGTCTCCCAACTGATTATATTTAAGTTATATGAGCTTTGCTCTATTATTTTGCACTTATTCATGTGAAAAGTCAGTGATTAGATCTCTCATGCCATTTGTCTTTAATAGTTTGATAATCTGCCAATTGTCTCTGTAATACATTCCTTCTGTGTATGCTACAGTATATTGCAGAGACCTTGTCTTATCTATTCCTTTTACTATGTACAGCGTAGGCATCAGCATTGATGTTATTACTTTATACCTATTTCAGTACTATAAAAAACTCTTTTTGAGTTTAAGCTGACAATGAACATAGGAGGAGAAAACAAAGTGACAGAGAGATGAGCTCATCACTGTGCTTCTTCTCCTTCACTACCAAGCTGGTAACAGATCCATAACAGCCAGAGCTCAAAGGAAGCCAGGTAATGATGTCAGAAGACTGAAGAAATCCTGTGGTGGAAAAGAAGTACTGCAAGCTGCTCTGGTGCGGAGAGTAATGCAGTAAAAGATGCTTTTTGTTTTCAGCTGGAGTTTTGATGTGTTTTTTATTCCAGTCTATGCTCTTTTCCCCTCATTTCTTTTTCCCGATGGCACAAGTAAGCAGAACAGAAGGGAGGGTAAATTTTCCTAGTGAAGAAACAAATGGCAAAATAAAAATGATGTTTTGATTTGACTTCTAGTTTTAGGTACACTAGCCTGCTTTTATTATTATTTTATTTATTTATTTATTTCAGGTACTTATATAGCGCCGTCAATTTACGCAGCGCTTTACATATACATTATACATTCACATCAGTCCCTACACCCTCAAGGAGCTTACAATCTAAGGTCCCTAACTCACATTCTTACATACTAGGGCCAATTTAGACAGGATCCATTTAACCTATCAGCATGTCTTTGGACATTATTAGTGTTGGGTTCATTTTGACAAGTAATCAACATGTTCTAAAATCAGCAATCTAAAGGAAATAATTAGCAATTCGTACACACAGAAAGGATGGGCCTGTAAAAAATGTATTTTGCTATGGCAGTACTGCCAAATTGTAAAGAACTATATTTGTTCTAACTACTAGAGTAAAAAATAAAGTTTCTAATAAGGTCCTCAGTTTCTAGGAGGTGTCATGCTATACAGAATAATCAGCATTACCCCTTTGGAGACGCTACTTTGAGAAATATACATGGAGACCTCTATTCTGTTCTCTTTGAAGAGGTCTTAAGGCAACAGAAAGTCCTAAATCTCATTCATTATCTAGGTAGAAAGGAATCAGTGCAAATAGACTTACATATTCTTCACATCAAAGATTACATTAATAAAAACACAAAGCATATCTGAACCTTAAGCATGGACAGTCGTATTTAGTTATTTTTGTTATGGTAAATATACAATTGAGGGTATTTTGTACTATCTATATGATAAGTTCAAAAATATCTGTTGATCTTGCCAGAAATAATTTAAGCTGGTAACTTCCTGTGTTATCTGTCTGGTGTTGATTATTTTCCCATTGTAGTTCCCCATAAAAATCATATCAGTCATACCAGACCATTACCCAGGCATGCAGCCTGGGTAGCCAGGAAAGGGAGAGCAGGCCACATATCTTTTAATATTGGGAGGGTACCTTGCAAAGTAGGAGGGAGGGGTGCACCAAGCCTTCCTCCTTTGCAAAGCAACTTGTTCCCATGTTGAGGGATCCAGGGCCTCAATCCCACAATCAGTCAGGTTTTTTTTTTTTGGGGGGGGGGGGGGGGACTTATCAGAATCTGGCCAGCACCTTTTTATTAAAACATACCTTTTGGCTGGAATTGAAAAATAGAGGTTCACTCTCAGATATGTGACTACGCCTATGTATTCCTGTGTATGGTTGTCACCCGTCCCGTATTATACAGCATCACCCCGTATTTCAGTCTGGCATGCTGCATCCCATATTGATTCATCTCTGGACACCATTTGTACCATATTTTTCCATCTGTACCCCTTTTGCTGCATTCTCAGCCAATAGGTGTTGTGGTGGCCTGTAATAGGGTGCACTGTCTATCCAGATTAGAAGGCAGAAGCTCTTGGTGTGGGTGCTAGAGAGAAACAGAACTGTGCTTTGCGTCTGACTAGTGAGCTACCTATGATGCTGCTGGTTTGCTAGTACAGTTCGAGAAAGACCATCTTCATCAGGTGGAAGAATGATATGCTGAATATCATGTCTTTAATGCCATGCCTTTAAAGTGGCATGCCTCTCACCCTCACTACGTCATATATGCTGGCTGATTCTGTGCTGTTATTCTTCCTTTTTTGTAATGGACATGGCTTTCACCCTCATTATGTTACACTACAACTGCCCCTGCACTGAAATATTTCCCTCTGTGTGATGGGCATGGCTCTTACTTTATTATGTCATAGATGCTGGCTGGCTCTATACTAGTATGCTTCATTCTGTGTGACTTGTAGGCAAGTAGACGTAAGCTTAGGTCCCTTAAAGGGTTGCTCTTCCTTTTGTGGAAGTCTTCTGTGAGCTCCTTTATAAGGTGTGTGGAGCTGGGACTTAGGGTCTTGGGTTAGCAGGGAATCTTAGGACAAGGAAGGCCTGCTGGAAGTTCTCCTGGTCTCCCCATTTGTGGGAGGGGCTGCTGAGTGGTCCCCTACACTGAACATTAAAAGGAAAAAAAGGTGATGCTTAATTGGGGATGCAGCAGGTCTCTTCAATGGAAATTTAACCAAAAGTTATAGTTCTTTTTGGTTCTCCCTCTGGGCAAGAAGAACGGTGAGCTAATAGTCTTACAGTGGAGAATAAGGAGAACCAGCTTAAATTCTCACCAGAGGTACAAGCCCTTCCAAAGATGAAACCACTTAATACCTCATCCAATATGTGGACAGATTTATTCTGTGCCATAATATGGCAAACTACTGTTTTAAAACAGCAAAACATTTTTTATTGCAAGATCTGGCCTCTGTGTGAATATTTATTAACAACTTCAGCCCCGGAAGGATTTACCCCCTTCCTGACCAGGCCCTTTTTTGCAATACGGCACTGGGTCGCTTTAACTGACAATTGCGCGGTCATACGGCATTGTACCCAAACAAAATTGACGTCCTTTTTTTCCCACAAATAGAACTTTCTTTTAGTGATATTTTAGCACCTCTGCGGTTTTTATTTTTTGCGCTATAAACAAAAAAAGAGCTACAATTGTGAAAAAAAGCTATTTTTTAAACTTTTTGCTATAATAAATATCCCCAAAAAAATTTAAAAAACAAATTTCTTCCTCAGTTTAGGCCAATATGTATTCTTCTACATATTTTTGGTAAAAAAAAAAATCGCAATAAGCGTATATTGATTGGTTTGCGCAAAAGTTATCGCGTCTACAAAATAGGGGATAGATTTATGGCATTTTTATTATAATTTTTTTTTATTAGTAATGGCGGCAATCTGCACTTTTTATCGTGACTGTGACATTGCATCGGACAGATCGGACTCTTTTGACACTATTTTGGGACAATTGGAATTTTTACAACAATCAGTGCTATAAAAATGCACTGATTACTGTGTAAATGTCACTGGCAGGGAAGGGGTTAAACACTAGGGGGCGATCAAGGGGTTAAGTGTGTTCTAACTGTAGGGGGGATGGGCTCACTAGAACATGACAGAGATCACTGCTCCCGATCACTGGGCGCAGTAGATCCCTGTCATGTTGCTAGACAGAACAGGGAAATGCCTTGTTTAGATAGGCATCTCCCCGTTCTGCTTCTCCGTGCCACGATCACGGTGGACATGGAGCCTACGGGACCCGCGGGCACGCTCCCGCAGTGCGCGCGTCCACTAGCCATTGATGACGCAGTGACGTATGGATACGTTGCTTTGCGCACCCGTGCCACTTTGCCGACCTATATCGGCGTGAGTCGGTCGGCAAGTGGTTAAATAAATGCCTATCTCTACAGCCAATACCTGGAAGGTAATATGTGAGGAGTGGTTGCTGGTGCAAACCTGGCTCTGAGTCCTGGAAGGTGATGCTTGGACTTGTTGTGTGAGTACTCCAGGGAGTTAAGGGGTTAACCATACAAGGTCAGGAGGATGTGTAGGCTCTTGGCCACCATCTGTGCAATGAGCAGACTGTACAATCGGTAGAGCCCAGTAATCAGCATTTTTCTGGGCCAGGGTTTGGCTGCATATGACAACAAGCAAGCCAGCCCTGCCCACATTTTGCCATAATTGGCAGGATTGACTGTTGCAACTTCAAGGGTCAGGCTTCCAACCAAGAATTCACATGAGAGGTGGGCCTCCAGCTGAAGGGCACCATTTGATTAGCTGCCATGTGGAGAAGAATGTGTGTTAAGGCAGGACTGTAAAGTTGTGAAAGATGAACTGTATGCCACGAAGAGGAGCCATCTATTGGGAGTATGTGATTTGCTGTGCAGTTTCTATGGTGAGTGCTGGTAATATGGGACTTTGTTCTGACATGTGTCAGAAATGGCCCTGCTCCATGGTGCCAGGGAAGATTCTCTGCTGCCGTTGTGTTGGCTGTGTGGAGCTGTATCAGAAGAGGTGAAACTCTAGGCTCAGTGTGAGGTGTGCAGAACCCTGTCATTTGAGCTCCTGCCTGCTTGTGGAGTGACCCACAAAGCACACTTTTAGGATAGCCTCACTTTCTTACCAAGTAGCTGAAGCTGTTCTGTCTACAACTCTGGACTACTCTATTGGAGCCTTGCCTGATGCACGTACCCCAGTGCCTAAGTGTCCTGAGAGTCAAGGAGAGGCAGGTGCAGTCTAGGCTGCTTTCACCACTGGCACTGAGGCTGGAGCTGGCCTGACAGAGTTAGAGGTGTGCCGCTTCAGGTGATGTAGTTATGTTAATTGGACTCCACTCATGGGTGCTCACCCCAGCTCACTTTCGTGGAACTTATGTATGGAGAACAAATGGCTGCACACCATGGTTAGGCTTATTGTGGTATAGTCACTGTGACAAGATTTTTATACTACTGTTCTGGGCCTCAATTACATTTTTGGATTGTGCACTGTTAGCCTTGTGTGGGAGATGCTTGTACCTATAGCTATGTCACAATAGCTATACAAAACACAATTGGTGGCTGGGACTTTCAAGGCAATGTAAACACTACAAATTATATTAAAAATCTCTATAAATGCGCATATTTTTGCTGGAAACAAAAATTGAATTGATTATTTTTTCCTTTAAGAGCCTGGAAAGCATTACACCCCTGATCAGTGGATCGGGGGTGCAATGTCAGGCTCCTGCAGACAAGCCCTGCAGCTTTCAGACCATACTTCCAATACGGACTGACTGTTTACAAGCTGCAGGACTTGTGAATGAACTATGAAAGCCCTAATCAGTGCCCTTGCAGTTCTTTCAGAACTACAAGCTATCAGTTGCAGTGGAAGACAGTACTTGTAGTTCTCTCTTTTACAGATTGCTGTAATTGATTGATGTGGCTGTGTGGGCGGAGACACGCTATTTTGAAAAAAATCCCCCACCCACTGTCACAAGGAGGGGAGGAATCAGGGGTCTGGAGCATGTTACACGTTACACCTCCCTTTAAAAAGACAATCATAGCTGCTCACAAACCAGTTCAGGTAATACTTAAAACGATACATAACAATGCAGGTAAAAAATTAAGGATGGCAGCACTCCTATACACGATGCAATAGCAATTTATTCAAAAATTTTAAATCAACAGCATACAATGGTATACAGCAGGGGAAACGAGGTGACGCGTTTCACATGACTATCGTGCTTTTTCAGAACCATGCTGTTTTCCATTTTTTTGTTCTCATATATAAATGATTACACATGATCCAAAACAGACCAAAGGAACACAGGAACACAGACTTCTCAAAACATGAAAAAAAGTATCTATAAAGAAAAAAGATAGGTAAATATAAATATAAATGTGAGTGTCCAAAAAGAACAAATTGAAACAAAAAAAAGTACAAAAAATTGGAGAAACAAAAATTGATACAGCAGAAACAAAACAAAACAAGAATGAAAATAAAACTATAAAAATAAAACCAAAGCAAACACACCAGTTGTTATATCCTAAAATGCGAGCATGTGTCCCATCCAAAATGGTTTATGGCGGAACAACTAAACTCACAAAAAAGCAAAAAAACGACTTTTTGTGGAATAGTAGATCACGTTCCATAAATGATGAAAGAATCATAAAGATATATATTATAATTAACCATGTGTGTTGAATCCCATTCAAAATTAAGGCCCATAGGAATTCTAGTCTGTAATGAAAAAATCCAGAATACCTCACGTTTGCATAGGGTCCTTAAACTGTCACCACCCCTCCTGGCGTTGATGTCCTTTCAACACCCTGAATTTGCAACAGTAAGGTATCCCCTCCATGGACTCCATTAAAGTGTCTAGCCACATTAGTATTATGTTCTTTCCAGGGCTTTTTTTCTCAGAGAAAAGGTGTAGGAACTTCCTGCCCCCAACCACGCCCAAACTCCACCCCCAAGCACGCCTGCCTTAGGGTAGAGAAGTACAGCAGCACCAAATAATGGTAATAAGTAGAAATCCCCCTTTCTGCACAAATCTCCCCCCTTCCCAGCTCTCCTCTCTGCACAAATTTCCCCCCTTTCCCAGCTCTCCTCTCTGCACAAATCTCCCCCTTTCACAGCTCTCCTCTCTGCACAAATCTCCCCCTTTCACAGCTCTCCTCTCTGCACACATCTCCCCCTTTCCCAGCTCTCCTCTATGCACAAATCTCCCCCTTTCCCAGCTCTCCTCTCTGCACAAATCTCCCCCTTTCCCAGCTCTCCTCTCTGCACAAATCTCCCCCTTGCCCAGCTCTCCTCTCTGCACAAATCTCCCCCTTTCCCAGACCTCCTCGCAGAAATTTGCCCCCAGCTCCCCTATCTGCTTAAATCCTCACTCACCACATACTTACCCAGTTCCCCCCTCTGCAAAATCCCCCCCCCAAGCTTCCCTCTCTACTTGATTCCCCACTCCCCAGTTCTCCTCCCTACTAACCCCCCAGCTATCCTCTCTGCTAAAATGTCCCTCCAGCTCTCTTCATTTTTTATTGCACAGATAAACCCCCCAGTACTCCTCTGTACAAATTCCCCAAAACCTCACTTTCACGTTCTCTCTGTCCATGTTCACTCTCCCAAAAGCTCTTCCCCTCCCCCATTTCACAGCCCCCTTACCTCCTCCTCTGGAAAGCAGCCACTGCTCTATGGTATGCGCGGGCTCTTTTCTTTCAAACTTGTCACAGTAAAGTGACAATCTGAGAGCTCCGCCCATCGGAACTATCAGAGTAGCTGTGGAGGCGGCAGACGGGGATGGAAGCTGCCTCTTGGATGGCCACAAGGAGCTGCAATGCTGTGACCCGACCCGATCAACGGGTCACCATATCTGATGGAACACCGGACTCACCTTGGCTAGCACAGAGAAGCCAGTAGAGGAAGTAAGTTGTGCAGAAAACTTCCTCTACCGGCTATTGTGTTACATGGCATGTCAGAGCACAGAGGGCTGCCATAGGTGCCGGAACTGCATTCCGCCGCGTTCCGGCAGAAAAAAAGCCCTGGTTCTTTCTCAATGTCATAGACATGTAAACGGTCCCGAAGCCTCCTTGTTGTGCATCCTACATATTGAATTGCAAAAATGTTACACATTATCAAATAGACAACATTTCTGGTATTACAATTTATAAAAGATTTATTTTTAAAAGATCTATGATTTGCAATAGAATAAATCTGGTCACTTTGTATCAAACGAGGACAACACGGACAACTGGTACTTCCACATTTAAATGTCCCAGTGAAATCCAACCATGTCCTACTACGAGTACTAGAACTGAAATTACTGGGAGACAGGGAGTTCGCCAAAGAAGGAGCCCGTCGGGATATCATCTTAAAACCATTAGATATAATATTCTCATAGCATTTATCTTGAAATAAAATGGGCATATGACGTTTCATGATTCTTCTAATTTTAGCAAACGCCTTGCTAAACAGAGTGGAGAAAATAAGAGTGTCAGCTAAATTAGATTTACATCTATGTTTTTGTGATAATACGTTTTTTCTAGGCATAGCCTCCGCAATATTTTGAGCTCTATTTAATGTAGACAACCCATAACCTCGATCAAGAAACCTATTGCAGATTTTCCCTTTTTCTCTCTGGAAGTCCCTCTCCTCACTGCAGACCCTGCGCAACCTCAAAAATTGGCCAACTGGTAGCCCACAAGTCACATGGCCAGGGTGCCCAGAGTCTGCACGAAGAAGAGTGTTCTCTGATAGTGGTTTCCTATAAAGCATGGAACCAATACGGTCTGACTAATTAAACAAAGTGACATCAAGAAAAGGAATGGACTTGCTATCCAGATTGCCCGTGATAACAGGTTCAAATCATTATTATTTAAATATTATAAAAAAAATTCCCCACAGTATTCAAACAGGTAAACAACAAATCGTCTATATATCGACAATAAAATCTCGTAGCCAGATGAAATGAATTAGTATATCCAAAGATGCGTACCCTCTCCCACTAACCCATGTATAGGTTGGCGAGAGAGGGTGAAACCAAGGTAAAAAGCCCCATCAAAAGAAAAGAAATTGTGTGTCAAGAGATAATCTAAACAGTCTAAGATATACTCCTTGTGTATGCATGTGTATCCACTATAGTTGTCCAAAAAGTATTCGACCGCCCTTAGTTCTAAAGCATGTGGTATGGAAGAGTACAAGCTGGATACGGCACACCTAATCCATATATCCCCCTCCACCCACTTCGTTTTGTCACATAGATTAAGTAAGTGCTTGGTGTCCCTCAAATAACAGGGCAATTTTTTAACCAATGGCTGTAACTGGCAATCCACCCAAAGACCCAAATTCTCATTGAGGGAACCAATTCCAGCTACTATGGGGTGACCCATCAAGGGAGAAATTCCCTTGTGGGTTTTAGGGAGGTGATGGAACAGACTAACAATGCACATAGCAAATTTAATTTAGAAGTGGCCCTAACGTTGCTACATTTTATCGCAGCACACAGGAAGGCATTGCATGTCACTGAACAGCAGCGCATTGCGCTGTGCAGCTGTATAGTGACATTAATGAAAGCTCTTACTAAAAGAAAAAGAAAGAAAAAAAGGGAGCTGTGTGATGCGGTAAAATGCACATCACACTGCCCCCTACCCCCAGCTCACTGGAAGGGAGCACTGCCCACACACTAAACCACTGCAGTTTAGTGTGTGGACAGTGTGAACTGGCCTTAACATAACTGACAGGGGCGTGCTAGCATGAACACCTGGAGGCTGGGGCACATGCCCTGGGGTCTCAGATGTTCCATTTGCCCCCTCTACAGCAGTTGGCTTCTCTTAGATGTGAGTGTGGGGGGGGATAAGAGGATATGTGCTGGGGGTGCATTGGGAGGGGAAAGGACTTGTGCTAGAAGGTGGGTTTGAGGGGGCGGATTTCATATCAGAACCCCCCAGACAAGTCTTCTACCCTCCAAAATCCCCCCCAGCACATATCATTCACCCCCCCAATCAGTCAGAATAATTCATCCTTAACCCTTACCTGCCTCCACCCCCTTACCAGTCACTGTGTCCCCTCCTGAGTGTACAGCAGGCAGCCTTGTTCATGAAGCTCCTTCACCCAAAAAACTCATAATCCTGCCATCCTCACTGTCAGTGAGAGGAGCCCAAAGGAAGCTGCAACTGCAAGTTCTTTGACACTGATAGAAGCACAGGGGAAAAAAGGGGGAGGAGGGAGATTGCTGGCCGCAACCACAACTTCTTTGGCGACTTGACAGAAGACAAGTCCTGGGATAGAAAGAAGGGACTGGTCAAGGATGTCTCTGTGCAGCTCTGCAACTTGTATAGGTAGCCAGCAGAGAGAGATAGAGGAGCAGAACATAGTGTCACCCTGCAAGGAACTGCAGTGCAGGTGCTTGCTCTAGCACATCCTACGTTTCTACGCTGGTCTCCGGGTCAGTGGCACCACTCTCAGTGTGGCACCTGGGGCACATGCCCCCCCCCTGCCCTCCCCCCCCCTAGTTTCGGCCCTGAGGGACAGCAAGCCAGGAGTTAATGTTCTACTTGGTTCACCCTCTGGGGAAAAAGAATGGTGAGCTAGTGGTCTAACAGTGGGGAATAATGAGAATCAGCTTAAATTCTCACCATGGGTGCAAGCTCCTCCAAAGAAGAAACCACCTTATACCACATTTAATATCTGGACAGTTTCATTTTATGATATTATATGGATTACTCTATATCAACAACTCAAATCAATTACTTTCAACTAGTATTTAATAGATAAGTGGCTTAATTGGCTATCTCTAGCCAATGAGTACTCCTGGGAGGTAAAGGGTTAACTATACAAGGTCAGGAGGATGGGAAGTGTAGGCCCTTGGCCACCACCTGTACAATGGAAAGTCTGGGGTGTGTTGTACAGTCGCTACAGCCTGCAAACCTGCATGTTTCTGGGGTATGGCTGCATGTGACAGCCATGTGCAAGTGAACGTCCCCTGCCCACAGACTGTCATGGCCCTCACCCTTTTTGTACCACCATGCCATGAAGATGTGCTGCCACTGTACTTCCATGATTCATTTTGTGTGACTGGTGTGACTCTGACCCTAAATATGCCAACTCTCTTATATATGCTGGTTGTCCCTAAACTGTCATACATTCTTCTGTGTGACTATTATGGCTCTCACCCTTTTTGTGCCACTTCTCCATGTATGCCAGCTGTCCCTGAAATGACATGCCTGTTTCTGTATTACTGGTATGGGTTTCACTCATATACTGTAGTTATATATATTACCTCTGTAATAAATGCTGACTCTACTGACATGTTTCCTTCTATGTGTTTGATATGCCTTTTAAACCTACTATGCTATCTATGCCATATATGCCAGCTGCACCTCTACTGCTATACTTCCTTACTTATGAAAGAGGAGGCTCTGATGTGAAGGAGGAGGGGAGAGCTTTTGATGTGAAGGAGGGCTTCTGATGTGAAAAGGGGGGGTTTCACTATGGCGCCAAGAAGAGAATTTTTATTATTATTATTATACAGGATTTATATAGTGCCAACAGTTTACGCAGCACTTTACAAAAAAAAGGAGACAATACAGTTATAATACAATAAAATACAAGAGGATTAAGAGGGCCCTACTCAGAAGAGCTTACAATCTAATAGGGAGGGGCAGGTGATACAAAAGGTTGTAACTGTGGGGAATGAGCTGATGGAACTGGTAGGAGATTAGTTGGAGATGTGTTAGGCTTTCCTGAAGAGATGAGTTTTCAGGGATCGCCTGAAGGTAGCAAGAGTAGGGGATAGCCGGACAGGTGGAAGTAGTGAGTTCCAGAGGATGGGAGAGGCTCTGGAGAAATCCTGGAGACGAGCATGAGAGGAGGAGACGAGAGACCTTGAGAGTAGGAGGTCTTGAGAAGAGCGGAGAGACGATTTGGGTGATATTTGGAGACAAGATTGGTGATGTAGCTTGGGGCAGAGTTGAGAATGGCTTTGTATGTTGTGGTTAGTATTTTGAATTGAATTCGCTGGATGATTGGGAGCCAGTGTAGGGATTGGAGGAGAGGGTTGGCAGACACTGAGCGGTTGGCAAAGTGTATAAGTCTGGCAGCAGCATTTATGATAGACTGAAGAGGGGAAAGATTATGGAGAGGCAGGCCAATGAGAAGGGAGTTGCAATAGTCAAGGCAAGAGATAACAAGGGAGCGAATGAGGAGCTTGGTGGTTTCATTTGTTTAAAAGGGGTGAATTTTAGAGATGTTACGGAGGTGAATTCTACAAACTTTTGACAATGATTGGTCAGAGTCTAACATTACACCTAGTACCCTGGCATGAGGGGAGGGACTGATAGTTGCATTGTTGATTTTGATGGAAAAGTCATGAAGGGGGGCACGGGTGGGGGGAATATTATTAGCTCAATTTTAGAGAGATTTAGTTTAAGGAAGTGGTGCGGCATCCATGTTGATATGTCAGTTAGTAAGTTAATAATGCGAGAGGAGAATGAAGGAGTGAGGTGAGGAGTAGACAGATAGATTTGGGTGTCATCAGCGTATAAGTGGTATTAGAAGCCATGGGCGGTTATCAAGTGACCAACGGAGGAGGTATAGATAGAGAAGAGAAGGGGGTCCAAGAAAAGAGCCTTGGGGGACCCCCACAGAAAGGGGCAATGGAGAGGAGGAGACAGAGTTGTAGGTGACACTGAAGGAGTGCTGTGATAAATAGGCAGAGAACCAGGATAGAGTAGAATCTTGCAGGCCAAGGGAATGTAGTTTCTTTAGAAGGAGCGGGTGGTCAACAGTATCAATGGCCACAGAAAGGTCAAGTAGTAGGAGTATGGAGTACTGGCTGTTGGTTTTAGCAGTTAGTAAATAGTTAGTGAGTTTTAGTAAGGCAGTTTCAATGGAGTGCTGCGAGTGAAAGCCAGAATGTAAGGGGTCAAGAAGGTTATTTTCACTGAGGCAGAAGCTAAGATGGTTGTAGACTAAGCGTTCTAGGTGCCATTATCCATTGAGTGCCCTTCAGCTCAGTAAACACAGTACACCACAATGCACTACCTGTACCACTATTATCCCCACCCCTACTCTGCCATATTCTTTATTTTGCCAGAGCAGAGGTGGCAACCCAACTCCTGGGTCTACAACCTTATAACCGTATACCCACACTGTGAGATCTGGCTCTTTTGCCTTTGACTGCTAGAGTGAGATTTGGTGATATTATTACTCTGTTTCTCATTTTTCATGTTGCAGGCTCTGATATGAGGGAGAAAATCCCTGTCTCTACTAAGATGGCCACCTCTACATAGAGATACAGTGTGGAACAAGTCATGGTAAGTCAGTAACGAGGAAAGATCAGCTGCATACAGCACGACCACAGGCAATACTGTGACTAATCCTTTGCCCTTTAGCTGACATTTTGGGCACAACTTTCAGAGTTTAGTTCCTCTTTAAGAAGAAGGCTGAGTCATTTTCAATAATAGCAGCCATGAAGTCATTAAACTCACTTAGCAGAAATACATATCATCATGAGTTCCTGATGATTTTGAAGATACTTTATAATCCTTTTATTCTGGGTATTTTAGTGAGTGGTTGCAACTCTGTTAGATTGGGTTCACACCTTTGTGGTGCGCTAACACAAAGCATGTTGATGTGCGTTTCTTTGCCTATTAATGTGTATTGTATTAAGGCAGGTCATTCATTTGATAGGAGTCCTTAACACAATAAAAAGCCTCAAAACATGTGTATGTACATTTATTTGAAAGGTAATGCATGGTAGTGCATTACTGTGCATTATGGTGTGCTAAAACACATGTGTGTTAGTAAGCTGCATTGGGGTGCAATTAAGAATGAATAGCACTGCAACATCCCAATGCTCGACACACACAGTTTTCTTGTGTTTGTGCTATTGTGCACATTTCTGTAGCTCAAAGATGTGAAACCAGACTAATACCTATTCCCTGACACAAGAATGCTTCCATTTTATCATGTCTTTGAATTGACTGGTAGTGACTAAGTCATTAGTTACTTGTAGGTGAACTGGACACATTTCTTTCAAGAAATTACATGCCCAGCTAATATAATAGCTTACTGGTCAGATTATTATTGCATAAAATTATTCACATTGTCATGGATGACATCAGTAATGAATTACTTACTGACTATTATCGAAATGATAGTCAGTGGTATTGAAGTGAATGTATGGACAAAACCTTTTGAATTTGTTTTGGATAGAGAAGAGAAGGGTTAAAACCCTTGTAAGTTTACTTCATGTTACCTGTGTCCCATTGGGAAGATTTTTCTTTACTAGCTGCCTTGGTGATGCAGCAGGAAGAGAGAGAAAATCTCTAGGGAACTCCCCTCAGAGCAGGTGTCACCTGTGGAAGATTTCTCCTCTTCTGCTCTTTAGTTGACAACTTTGAATTTTGCATTTCCCATCACTTTACGTCTTTTATTATGACAAACAGAGAGGATGAACCTACCTGACTGGGTTTCTGACCCTTCCATATAATATTTAAAACAACAATGAAAAATGTTTTGGCAGTATATACACTTTACTAGCCATTGGGCTATTTTCTTCCTAATCAATAACACTATTTATAGAGGTTTGTTTATTATACACACCAACAAAGTAACAAAAAATGATGGTATGCAAAGGTGGGTGATACTGATACTGATATAATGGAGGTTCTACAGCTATGTAAGTAACTTACTTTGGGCCCTTTTTATCAAAGCGTCTACAAGAAGAAAATGTATTCTTGCCCATAATGCAGTAAATGAATGAAAGAGAGACTGGTTGCTATGGGCATAAAACATTTGTTATCCTAGACACTTTAAACATAAGACTAACATCCACCACAACTACTGTCTGTTTCAATGAATCTGAATCAAAGACTGGAAATACTAGTACAATCTTGAACATTTCCATTTAATATAAATGGGACCTTTGCACAGCCCTTAAATTGATATTAATTCACCTTCTTACAACCTGCTAAAGAGGAAAACCAGGCCATAGACGTTGACCAACACAGACATAACAAAATAGTAACAAATTAATTTGCTATCTTGTCCATATCAGCAGGTCAAAAGTTTATTGGTTCATTATGTATCTTGGTGTGGCACACGTAATGAGGAACTGTAGAGAACTGTAAACCATGCCAGTCCACACAGCTTACAAGTTTCCGTTTTCATAGATATTTCTTTCCTGCGGCTGCTCCTAAGTCATACACTATTCTCTTCCAAATATGACATGCACACATATGGCCTACAGTGTCAAACTGAGAAATTGCCAACCAAGGCAATGAAAGCAGCCACACAGTATGCACTGTCAGATTCTATGATCATATGACTGGACTATTCATTACAGCCTGTCAGTGTGTGAAAAAAAATATTATAAATTTGATTATTCCATTATCAAATGTATGCACATTATGTCCTAAAAACATGTTTCACTAAGGGTTCCGAAGCTTCATCAAAATATGGTGTGGCTGAAAAAATATATATTTAAAAAATAACTCTGAAGTTCATTTTTGTAGTTTGAGCGATTACTTAATGTTGTGGAGTTGAGAATATTTACCCAACTTAGTGTTCACTTCAAATGTACAATAATGTGCAAGAAAATCTTGATATTTTCCAGCTTGATTTTTTTCTCTTGCATTTGATTGAGTATTCATAGTATTCAAAGTGAACAGATCTTCCTCTTATCAACTTAATGAGCATTTACTTTGCAAGGTGAACATTTGTTAGTCAACCAACTACAGTGAGTCAGGGTGGCCTTGACTGACCTACATCTTCCTCCTGTCATTTGCAAGTAATATATTTATTTATTTCCAGTATTTATAAAGCCTATATATAACCATATTGAGTATTGTTTTTTTATAGAAACTAGAACAATTCATATCTGTCCTTGCCCTTTAATAAGCTTACAATCCAATATCCATATCACACTCATAAAATCACACAAACTTGTAAGAGGTCAAACTTTTCCGAACTTTTTGTTTTTAGATTGCTGAAAAAGGATTAAAAGGTAACAGCCAGAATAAATCTAAATGCAAACATTCACTGATCTGCTAGACCAAGAAGCCACAGTCTATGGGAAAGCGTTTTTTTTTTTTTTGTAGTAAACTATCACTGGCTCAACAGGTACATTCATATTCCTTGGCACTATTTTTACATCTAATCAAAATTAGTCTAGACACCAACTTCTGTTCTTTCATTCTCCTTCTCTAAGGCTCCCACGGTGGGCCTACTTGGTAGGTTTAAAGTTTTTATATATCACTTTATAAAAATATATGACATGTGAGATGACTAGCTGTTTTTTAAAATGTTAAACATTATTTTTAACACTTTTTTTTTGCCATTTGTGCAAAAAATGTATGGTTGACAACACATGGAGTTTGGCTTAAGGTCTGTCTTTAACTGGCAAAGCTACCCAACCTACGGGAATCTGACATAACACATGCACAAATGACAGTAAATATGCCCTGTTGCTGAACTCTACAACACATTGCAATTACCATCCTATAAATACTGGAGAATTGTTCAATAGATTCAGCATGGCCTTAAAAACAGGAAAATATTTGTGACCTTCATTACCTCCTCAATAAACTCCCCATTTTCTGCTAAACCATATTATAACCAGTCCTTTAAATTAAAGATTATTATCAACTCTGTGCCATCTTTCATGGGCTATTGTCATCATTAACCAACCCAGTGAAGTCTTCAAACAACAAAAAGGGCTCTCTGCCAAAAAAACAAAATCCAACCAACTGAATCTGTATTGACTATTGGCTAAACAAGCTTCAAATGTTCCACTATTATCAGCAACAGTAATAGCAATAATTATATACTATTACACAATACGTGATACTAGGACTCACATTTCCAAAATGATGATTCAATTGGCAGGTATCCTTTAACAGATTTACTTAGATAAATTCATGAATTTATTCATACTCAGCACAGTATTTGCATTTTAGCCTTTCTAGCCGGTTACATCATTTTGTAACTGCATATATTAAAGCAAGTGAGCAAACCAATAAAAAAGGACTGACTTAATCTGTAAGTGCATGTTATTATATGTGCATTATATATATATATATATATATATATATATATATATATATATAAACAGCCAAATCTATATCATAGCTATGACATAATACATCTTTCTCTCTCTCTCTCTCTTTCTCTCTGTCTATATATATTTATTTAGCGGAGGATCAGATAATATTACATCACTTTTTTTGCACATCTTCTGCTGCATTATGTTGGTTTTGACAGCAGTAATGATAAAAACCAGCGTTGCTTGCAATCTACAAAAGTGACATGCACAGCAACATTGATTGTAAAAATCAAAAGCATCCTTCACCATTCATATACACCATTTCTATCAGCAACATCCACTGAACACAAATATTTCTAATATCACTTGCAATAAGGCAAGAAAAATTAGGATATGATTTTCACTTACCTCCACAAAATAAAAACATGGGAGTAATGTGACGCTGTCTTTTGTGACTCTCATCTTTTGCCGTTCCTTTGCAGACATGTTTGTTTTTTAATCAGCAGAATCCTCTCTTCCAGGCAGGCTGATTCAAAATGATTTTCCTTTTGCAGACCTAGAGCGTTGATGTACCATTCCCTAGTGCCACCTATGGAGTGTGCAGCATTTGGTGCTTTTTTTTCCCTTCTCGCCTTCTATTTCTCTATTTCTCTCTCTCTCTCTCTCTCTCCCCCTCTCTTTCTCTCTCTCTCTCTCTCTCTCTCTCTCTCTCTCCTTTGCAGCAATGCAAGTTCCCACACATTCAGAGAAAATTATTCATTATGCCTTACAGAAACAGTAATGGCTCCTATACAAAAACATCCCTCTTGCTCTGCTCAAGCTCCCAATAAGCTCCTATTCACTTAAGCATTAGAATTCACAGCTTATTGTGTGTAGGTCTGACGTCAAAGGAGCTACAGAGAGCAAGAGGAAAAAAAATCCCAGGGTTTTATGTGCTAGAAGGTTGGAGAGAGGCTTCAGTCTGATCAATCTTCCCACCTGACAGATGATGTAAAATATGTCACTGAAGACCAGAGAGAATCAGTTGGTTATCAAGTGACCGCATGAAGTGACACTGCCCTATCAATGCTGAATTTAACCTTTTTATTGCTAAGCAAAGACTTACGTTTAAAAAAAAAAAAAATAATAATAATATATATATATAGTATATATAAAACTTACGGTGTGTGTATTTTCTTCATATATGAATGTATACCCCCAACAGTGATTCTTCCACAGCATTTATTATATTGTCTCTTTAAATACAATGAATTGTCAATATGGGCTGGGTTTCTTGCCATCTATCAAGTCTGCATTTATAAAATAATAAACCAATTATACAAAGAAAAATATAAATATGATAGATAGATAAATAGATAAACAGATAGATAGATAGATAGATAGATAGATAGATAGATAGATAGATAGATAGATAGATAGATAGATAGATAGAATACAACCTGTACTATATTGACTGGGAGAAGGGTGTGAATGTCTCAAAAGCTTGTCCTGAAAAATGAATCATTAGTGTAAATACAAAAATATCATGTACTTCAATACAGCACTCATCTGTGCTGTTAGAAGTTCTCTAATATGGCTACAATGGCCCTATAGTTATTCAACACATATACTGTAGCAACAACTAATCTACAAGTATGTTTTTAGCACTTGGGAAGGTACAGTAAGTGGGGCACTCACTGAGATGGGGGAAGCACATGCAACCTCCATACAGGAAGCATACTTCATGGCAAGTCAGATCTAAGCACACAAAACAAGAGTGGCACAGGAGCAAACGGTGGCTACCATGTTAATAATTATAAACTGCTGAAGCATACTCACTGATGTATATCCAATTTGTTTTTTCTAATTTTGGATAAAGTAGGAAATACTGTAGTTAAAACCCCTATTTTTTTTTTTTTTTGCTCTCTGTGTCCCACTTCCAGACCCAAAGATACAACAGGAAGGGAGGAGAAATATCTACAAAGTGAAGAGATTTTCCCTTTTATTATTATTATTATTATACAGGATTTATATAGCGCCAGCAGTTTGTGCAGCGCTTTAAAACATGAGGGCTGACAGTACACTTACAATACAAATCAATACAAAAGGGATCACAGGGCCTTGCTCATTAGAGCTTACAATCTAGAAGGGAGGGTCAATTGGAACAAAAGATAATAGCTGTGGGGGTGAGCTGATGGAGAAAATGAAAATACAGTTGTTAGGAGTGGGTAGGGTAGGCTTCTCTGAAGAGAAGGGTTTTCAGGGATCGTCTAAAAGCTAATAGAGTAGGAGATAAGCGGACAGGGGTAAGGCATTCCATAGGATTGGAGAGGCTTTGGAAAAGTCCTGGAGGCGAGCATGGGAGGAGGTGACGAGGGAGCTAGAGAGCAGAAGGTCTTGAGCGGAACTAAGAGAATGAGTAGGTTGGTATTTAGAGACTAGGCTAGTGATGCAGCTGGGGGCTAAATTGTGGATGGCTTTTTAAGTAGTTGTTAGTATTTTTAATTTAATTTGTTGGGTGAGCGGAAGCCAGTGGAGGGATTGACAGAGAGGGGCAGCAGACACAGAGCAATTGGTAAGGTGGGTGAGTCTGGCAGCAGCATTCATAATGGATTGAAGAGGTGATAGGCTATGTAGAGGTAAGCCAATGAGAAGGGAGTCAAGGCGAGAGATGACCAGGGAGTGAATTAAGAGCTTTGTTGTGTCAATGGTTAGAAAGAGGTATATTTTGGAGATGTTGCGGAGGTTGAGGCTGTAAGATTTAGACAGTGATTGGACATGGTGCTTAAAGGAGAGTTCAGATTCCAGGACTACACCTAGAACCTTGGCATGTGGGGATGGGTTTATAGTTGTGCCATCGATTTTGACAGAGAGATCAGGGGAAGGGAAAGGGGCACATGGGGGAGGAAAAATTATAAGTTCAGTTTTGGATACATTGAGTTTGAGGAAGTGGTGTGACATCCAGACTGATATATCTGATCATAAATTAGTGATATGTGAGGAGACAGAGGGAGTGAGCTGAGGGGTAGAGAAATAGATTTGGGTGTCGTCAGCATAGAGGCGGTATTGGAAGCCATAGGAGTCTATCAGCTGACCCAGGGAGTGCATGTTTTAGAGAGTTGGGGAAGATGCCAGAAGAGAGGGAGAGATTGAAGATGTTGGTTAGAGATTGTAGCATAGAGCCAGAGGGTGAATGTTGCATTTGCGAGGGAACAGGATCCAGAGGGCAGGTGGTAAGGTGGACATTAGCAAGTAGTTTAGCAACCTCATCTATAGTGTTGGGGTTGAAAAAGGGAAGTAATGATTGTACCTGTGGGCATGAAGTGTAAAGCGTGGAGGGTATCTAAACAGTAGAGATCTCCTTATGAATTGTATCAATCTTCTGTTTGAAGTGATTGCTAATCTCCTGGGCAGTGAGTGAGTTGGTGGGGAGGCAGTGGAGGATGAAGTAGAGAGTTGAAGGTAGAGAAGAGTTGATGGGGACGCGATGATAAGTTGCTGATGAAAGTGATAAAATAGGTCTGCTTGGCAGTGAGGAGGCTGGAATTCTATTTTTGAAGGGCAGATTTATATTGGTTGAAATCTTTCTGAGACTTAGTCTTACGCCACAGGCGCTCATGAGCACGACTGTTTTTTTCAGACTTCCAGTATCATCTGTTTTCCAAGGTTGAAGGGGTTGGGGCCTGATTCTGTGTGTAGTGAGAGGTCCAGTGAGTCCAGTGAGGCTAGAAGTGAAGCATTGTAGACAGAAGTGGCTAGGCTGGTGCAGGATAGAGGTGACATTTTGTCGTAGAGGCTGTCGGTAGCGGAGTAGAGAAGAGAAGGGTTGAGATGACGTAGGTTTCTGCGGGTAACTTTTAGGCGGTTGGAGGGATAGATGGTGGAGGAGTGGGAGAGAGTGATCAGAGAGAGGGAATGGATAGTTACAGAGGTTGCATGGAGTGCAAAGGTGAGAGAAAACTGAGGTTAAGGGTATTGCCTTCAGAGTGAGTAGGAGCGTGTATCCACTGCTTCAGGTCAAAGGAGGAGGTTAGGCTGAGAAGTTTGGAAGTGGCAGGAGTGTTAGTATTAATAGGGATGCTGAAGTCACCCAGAATGATTGTAGGGATTTTAGAAGAAAGTAGGGTAGCCAGGCAGAGAAGTCATCAAGAAAGGTTGAAACTGGTCCAGGGGGCCTGTAGATCACAACTATTCTTAGAAAGATTGGCGTGAAAAGACAAATACAATGTGCTTCAAAAGAGGAGAGTGACAGAGAGGGAGGTGGTTGAAGTACCTAAAAGGTGCTGTGTTGGGCTAGAAGGATTTTGACTCCTCCTCCCTTACTTCCACTGAATCTGGGGGAGTGAGTCCAGGGAAGATCACCATGGGATAGGGCAGCTGAAGACGCAGTATCAGATTCATGGAGCCAGGTTTCAGTAATGGCGAGCAGATTAAATGAGTTAGCGATAAAGAGGTCATAGAGAGAGGTGAGTTTGTTGCAGACAGAGCGGGAATTCCAAAGGGCACAAGAGAAAGGGAGTCTGGTCTTAGTAAGAATAGAAATGCGAACTAAATTATGTAGATTGCGGCTGCTGGCAGAGGGTGCAGGGTGATGGGTGCATGGGGTACAGTTAAATGATGGAGGCCCGGGGTTTGGGGCTATATCTCCAGAGGTTAGGAGAAGCAGGAGGGTGAGGGAGGTAATATGGGAGTGGGATTTATATGAAGGGACATGCCCCAGGGTCCTGGAGATTTTTTGTGTGTGTGTATTTAGAATTAGCAGGAGTTGGTGGGTGCAGTAATAAGGCGAGGACAGAAGTGAGGGTGATATATATATATGCTGTGGGGGGGAGAAGAGGGGTGAAGGAGACATAATTTAAGGATAGAGGACAGAGCTGTCAAAAGTTGTGGTAGAGAGTGCATGTTACAAGGTGAAAGAGCTGAAGGGGTAAACAAGATCACCTGATGTGTGTGCAGTGTTTTTCAAAGAATTTTCTTGTGTTCATTTGCTTTGTGCATTCGCTGAAGTGCAGAGTCAGAAGTGCTCCCACTTATAGAAATAGCCCAATTTTGAGAAAGAGCCCCAGTTGCAAATGTGCCCCCTGCAAATGCTTCCCCCAAAAGATGCTTATATTTATACTAATAGGGATGGGGGGTGGGTGTGTTTAAATGATCAATCAGGAGGTAATAAAGGTTGGCTGGTTAACAGGGCAAAATTCTTACTTCAGAAACAGACTAGGAAGAGGGCACTAAAGTTAACGGGCCATCATTTTTGGTAAGACAAGGGAGATAATAAAGCATTGTAATGTGGACAGGTCTACAGACGGTTAAGCAAAAATAACATACCAGCATTATTAAACAGACATAAGCAAAAGCAGATAGCAGTGTTTCAGTTTTTGGGTGGAGATGTTTCAACAACACGTACCAGCATTATTAAACAGACATAAGCAAAAGCAGATAGCAGTGTTTCAGTTTTTGGGTGGAGATGTTTCAACAACACGTACCAGCATTATTAAACAGACATAAGCAAAAGCAGATAGCAGTGTTTCAGTTTTTGGGTGGAGATGTTTTAACAACACGTACCAGCATTATTAAACAGACATAAGCAAAAGCAGATAGCAATGTTTCAGTTGTTGGGTGGAGATGGTTCAACAACACGTACCTGTGGAATGATAGAAGACATTTTCAGATGAGACATTCAGACGATGAGTGCAGAGTCAGAAGTGCTCCCACTTATAGAAATAGCCCCACTTTGAGAAAGAGCCCCAGTTGCAAATGTGCTCCTTGCAAATGCTTCCCCCAAAAGCACTGTCACTGGAACAGGTGTCCCCATTGAAAGATTTACCTTTACTTCTTGTTTT
The DNA here is from genome assembly GCF_042186555.1 of Aquarana catesbeiana. Taxonomy (NCBI): domain Eukaryota; kingdom Metazoa; phylum Chordata; class Amphibia; order Anura; family Ranidae; genus Aquarana; species Aquarana catesbeiana. Next base: position 233,732,030 of record NC_133330.1, on the reverse strand, counting down.
GGTGATAACTGTAAAATTTAGCATTGATGACAATGACTGCCAGGACCAATAGAGAATGGGAAACTAAGTACTGAAGACATGGGGTTTATTTACTAAAGGCAAGTAGACTGTGCACTTTGCAGTTGCTCCAGGTTAGTAAATGAGGTAAAACTTCAGTTTGCAAAGAATACCCCATCATGTGCAAGTTAAAAAAAAAAAAAACATCATTTTGCTTGCGCATAATTGCATATATATATATATATATATATATATATATATATATATATATATAAATGTGACAGACCTAGCCGGGAAAGAGACTTTTGGAGGGGACTGTATGCTAGCCTCTTACCGATCGATCGGGGGCCCTTGCATTTGGGGGAATGGTGCTCTTTGTGAGCTGTATGTCTGAGGACCCTGGATTTGCCATATTGGAATAGTGGCACAAAGCTATTGTGTTCTCCTGGCAGGAGGTGGGGGAAGCTGTCCCAGCAGGGAGAAAACAGTGATTATTGCTAGCAGCTATAATAGCTGCTTGCAATAATCTCATGTAAAATCCGCCAGGTTAGTCGTACACAAGTTGATCGATCGATCGATCGACTTTGGTACATTCAGCCTGCCCCTACATGGTTCTTGCTGAACTGGCCAAGATTCAAACCATCTATGGCCGGCTTAACTGTTCACTACTGTATGTAGAAAAAAAAATGGCTATACATACGCTTTTAAAGGAGGCCTATATTAAAATAAATGCTGACCTTCTACAGTATTAAAAATGCTAGTTTCTTGCCCATCACTGGATTTAATACTTTCCAAGTTGCCTACCTAGAATAAGAATATGGCAAATAATGTAAGATTGAATCCAAAATCCAAATGCTTGTTCTAGGTTAGTAACTCAGTAAGTAATCAAGTTACTGGATTAGCTACTGTAGCTGGGTCAGCAACAGCAGCCTCCAAATTCAATTGATACATTGTTCCTATAATAAGAATTTAATTAAATTAATCCAGATTTTCCTAGAGGCAAAGTTAGGGCTTGTCAATGAAAGTCTCACCTTTACCATCCTCTGACATTATTATAATCATAAATAAATAACAAATTGTTATTACACTATATTTATTTATTACGTGAACAAGTCAGAAGTGGCAGATTTTTTTAATCTGTATTTGGTTAAGAAAATCTGTAATGATATGAGTTTTTCAGTTATCATGCTGATGTTTTTTCAATGTTTCTTGAGTAACTCAAAAACAACATAGTAAAAAGGAATTATCAATTTTCTCTTTTATGTTCTGCATCTTAAGACTAGACACAGCCAAGTAACTGGCACCCTCAGAAGGAAAAGAGAAATGGCTTCCTCTATATTTTGCTCATGACAAGTGAAGTTTATGAAAAATGTTGAGCTAGATTATGCCGAGGCAAAACACAAAATGCAAATGTCTATGTACAAAAGATTAAACATCGGGGAACATTGCATATAAAGAACAACTGAAACTGTGAATTGTCAAATAGAATGTTATACCCTCATCAAATTAAAATAAATGAGCATGAGTGAAACTCAAGAGAAGGTAGCAAAACTGAACATGTAACAACTAAATAACCATCTAAAAAGATTAACATTAAGATTAACATTTTAAAAACGGCATTCGTTCAACCCATGCACGGCAAAGCACCAAGTTTGCTTTAAAACAGAACTCCAGCCAAAAATAACAAGATAAAAATGAATAGTCCACTAACAGTTAACATTAAAAACAGATTCTGACCCCTGGGTGTGTATTTTAGGGAATGTAGATGAGGAATTGTATCCCAATAAGATAAAGGGTGTTAATATCCAGGCTTTTCTTTCTTGCTTGTAAAATCATTGCATTGAAGTGGGCATCTTCATATCCACCTATGTTAGAGGACTGGTGAGCCTATGTCAATTTGCCCCCCTTTAAAAAACATTTGATATACCAACACAGGGATACTCTTGATAAACCTATAAAGCTTTGGGAACCTTTGCTCTCTCTTCCTGGTCTTGTACCTACATCTTTGACGATGATGAGGTATCAATGTCTCTCTAACCACTATTCACTATGTTCATTAATAGTAGTAAGAATTACTACATTGCAGTGTATGTCTTATGCTCAATCATGCTAAGGTAAAAGATAAGAGAAAGATCGTTTTCCTTTTCTTTTTTTCTTGTTTCATGTTGTGGGGTTCCGTATGTGAAAAGAGGTTATACAGAGGCCTACTTTGTGTTTTGTACTTTAATATTTTGCTTTGATTTATCTACTGAATGATAACATATGGTTGTGTATGCTTTATTTGTTTAAAAAATAAAGATTAAAAAAACGATTTTGCTGCAATTTTCACCTACACAGTACTTATTTTTTGCCACTAGATATCCAGCTACTAGACAGCCAGCATCATTCAACCCGCTTTCTCTAAACCGGGTCATCCTTGACCCTTCTCAGTCTGTGACTTGACAATGAATGGAGAAGCAGTACAATCAGTACAATCATGAGCTCACTTTGCTATGCTTTCTATTCCCATCAGCATTCTTCTTGTCAGCACATGAACCGATTGGCTCCTTGTTCTGCTTCTAATTCTCACATTCCAGCCCTGCTGTTTATGGGCTGCAAGAGGCTGATACCAGGTCAAATTCAGATACATACACATTTTAATTTTAAAAAATGCATTTATTCTTTATTAATGCCTAGTAGACATGTGCACACTGAAATTTTTTGTTTCGGAATTTCGTTTTCGTCTGAAAAAAAAAAATTATTTCGTTACTCACGAAATTCGTTTTTATGTATTACGTTTTTCGTTAAAAATTGCATTCGTCCAAAAATCCAAATTAATTAAGGTCGAATCTGTCATTGAAGGCTTATGGTGTCTGTCGAATGTTTCGCTGCTTTGTCGAATCTTCGTCGTTCATGTTGAATCTCTCTGCTAGCAAATCATAAGTGAAAGTAAGTTGGCTGTACGTGTGTAATTAGTTAGTTCTAGCTATTTTACTGCTCCTCCTCTTTGGTTACAATAAGCCAATAACATTCATCATTATCATTATTTTTATTTTACTTCCCCCACCCAATTCCAGCAGCGTTTTTTTTTCTCTCTATGTCGAATCTTTTCTCTCTATGTCGAATCTTTTCTCTCTATGTAGAATAATCTTGGACTAATAGAGCTAAGGTTAGGCACATTCAGCCACAGGTTCGATGGACACAGATTGTTATTGTTAGCATCATGTCAAATCTCCTATCTATATCGAACTGTTGTCACAACGAAAATGAAGCATTTGTTTATGTCGGATCTTTCATTTTTCGGATTCTGCACTTTCATTATCGTTTGTTAAAACAATAACGAAAATACCTGAAATTCAGAGGAAAACCAATGCACATGTCTAATGCCTAGCTAGCCAACTAGCTAGAGTTAAAGTGGTTCTAAAGGCAGAGGTTTTTTTATCCTAAAGTGGATGTAAACCCGATTCATGAAATTTGAGCTGGGCACAAATATCTGTAGCGTTTTTTTTTTTTTTTTATTTCTCACCAAAGCACTGAGTCCCATGTCCTTCTCCTGCTCTATAGCTCTGTTATCAGCCTGATAACTTCTGACAAGTTCTCTGACACAGGAGATATAAGCAGCCTGAAATTTGTGTCATGAGAGGTTGCTATAAATAGACTAGCAGACTTTTTGACTTGTCAAAGCACAGCTCTGCACGTTCCTTTCTTCCTTTGCCTATGAGGAGAGGGGGGGGGGGGGGGGTGCCTTATCTCCAATCAGCTGTCTTGGCTGTATGCCAAGAATTCACTCCCAGAAAGAGAAAAATATATAACACGATGTGCACTTTCTAAAGGATGTATACAGCCGAAGACAGCAGATATACATGTAAAACTTATGTAGGGAGATTTGTTTCATCCCTGTGTATCATCTAAGGCTGTTCACTTCACTCGGTATATGTGAGGGTTTACATCCACTTTAATACATTCTATGTATTCTATATACCTGGCTCAAGGCCCTGACTTAAAGTGTTACCCTATTAGAAATACACACAAGGGCTATAAAACACAGTACCTACTAATCCCCCTCCTACTGGCGAGTGGTGAGTGTCTGTTCATGCCTGGCATTGGAGTCAATGTTGGAGAGATCTTATTAGAGTTTTGTAATCCAAACAAGAAACGGGTAATTCTCCAAAGAACAAATGCCTGGGAATCCCACAAAGGGACAAAACTGTTCCTTTAAAAAAAAAAGGAACTAAAATGGTGGCCAAAGTCCTTTCACCATTCTAAAGCCTATCTTAAGGTGTCTCCCTTTCCTGGGATGTATGGAACAGTGGCACTTAATATAAGGGGCAGGCAGTCTCTCCCAGTCTCTGAAGGTTATGGCAGCAGTCCTGAACACAACAACAGCAACCCCAGAAAAAACAGATGTTCTGGATACAGGCTCTCTTTCTCTCACAGCATGCTAAGCCTTACGGTCCCACAGCAATGCAGATCTGAACATTACAACTTAAGCAGGACCCTCATATTGGCAAGGAAACCAGAAACAGCTTTTTACTAACTGTGGAACACAATCCTCCACCTGCAACCTACTGGGCCCCTCCGCTGCTTGTGCTTGATGTGCTATACAGTGCCTCTGGCAGCAGTTTAGTCCCCCAGCAGCAACACTTAGTGCAGCACTGGTAACTCACATTAGCTTTCAGAGCTTTAGGCAACACACATCCCTCTCTGCCAACTCTCTATGTGAGACTCTCTAGCACAGCCTTGCTTCTGGGACTCATAGTTCCACACAGTCTCTCTTTGGGGACCTTATTCCCCAACAGCCCCATTCAGCTCCCAGGCTCTGTGCGCAGTCTTCCTTTTCCCTTAGCTGCAGCTGCAGCCAATCACAGAGTTTTTTCCTGAAGTTCAGGAAGGGGATGGGATTTAGGCATTGCAGCAGCTGGCAACAGTATCTCTCTTCTCCCCCCACCAAGCTGCTCAATACACTTGTGGCTGGGAAAATGGAGATACAGCAGCAGCTTGGGTGGCTAGTCAGTGCCCAAGCTGTGTAGCTGTCACAAGCAGTGCCATTGGCCAGGCTACACAGGCTTATAGTTGCCCTGGCAGAGGTTTTTGTTGCAACTCATTTTGTAACAGTTACAAGCAAAATCTTCATCATCCTGAGTATTGCTGCTATTATAAGTATTGTTTCTTCTCTGGACGTCACTGCAATTTAAGATTGTTAACAGTGCACGTTAGGACTGAAAATACTGCAGTCTTATCGAGCATCCTGTTGCTTTTTATGTCTAGTTGTTGCTCGCATTGAACAAACAGGTATTAAAATGGTTGTAAACCTCTGAAATTAAAAATGAACAAAGCATATCTTATATAGTGTGTACTTGCCTCAGTCCATAGCACTTAGTGTTGATCCTATTTACTCTCTCCTTCCTCTGCTATCTGCATGAGTCTCTTCTGGCAGTTTTTACATACACAAGGCACTCCTTGTGGACCCCCAGCACCCAGCAGGTGATTGAAAGCCTCAGATGTGCATGTTTTCCACTGAAAATGTGTAGAGGGGTTGTGTTCCTTTCCTGCACTCAGGTCTCAGATTGCACTCAGATCTGTGCTGTACATTATGTGATATCATATCCCCCGCCCCCTGCCTCCTGGAAGCTGGGAAATTTCATCTAAATTGGGTACAGTTTAGGCTGTGGAGGAGAGAAGGCTGTAGATAATCGGGTGCAGCAAATGTAGGAGGATTTAGCTCATCATTGTTTATCAGCTGTGGCTAGTCACTTCAATGGGCCTATGTGAGGGTTTATCATGACTTAAAAGCGGTAGTAAACCACAGCAAAAAAAAAAAAAAATTGGACTCCAGGCAGTTTAAGTCATAATGTGCTAGTATGCACTGCATTATGACAGACTTACCTGAAAATGAAGTCCTCCAGCAGCATGCTGTCACCGCTGTAGGCACTTCCATTTTCACTCAGTCTTCTATCTGGGTTTGCAGAATTCGGCAATATGAATGGCCGAACCGTGATAATGTCACTCCCGTGCGAGGGTGACCTCACCAGCTGCATCTACAGTAAATATCTCCCAAATGGTACACATTTGGGAGATATTTACTGTACCTATAAGTAAACTTTATCAAAGGCTTACCTACTGTATAGGTAAAAATCAACCAAGGGAATTTACTCCCCCTTGAATTTAAAAATACTATTATTTATCTTCACACTTTTATCTTTTTACTTATCTTTACATAAATTTTCTTTATTTTCTTCATCTTGATTTTATTATTGCTCACAGGGACCTGCATATTTTATATAATTCCTTTTATATATGACATGTTTTTGGAATAACAATAAAAATGATCTTATCTTTAAAAGAAAACAAAAGAGGGAAGACACATATTTAATGAACGTAATAGTTTAACATATATTACAGAATGTTAGCAGTCCGGTCATAACTTTGAGAGCAAAAGTATAGAAAGGAAGAGCTAAAGTTAGATGAATAATGGGAGAATTATTGGATGGGTGTGTGTGTGTATGTTGGGGGGGAGGCAGTCCAATGATGTTGTTGGGTTGCCTGCATAGATAACTTAAAATAGTGGGGCATAGGGATCGAAGTTCATAATGCCACCAAGTTCCCATATTTTGAGAAATTTGGAGTATGAGTCAATAAGAATATTTGGTCATTTATCATTTATAGAAGGGCGTTAATGTGAATTTTAAACCCAAGTATACACTGGCCTTTTTCCAAGCACTGGCTATAATTTGATTTGCAGCTAGGAAGAGTAGTGAAGCTAGATTTTAATGGTTAGTGGTGTGGCCCCCTATTTTGTTGTAAGAGGTAAGATCTTGCTCCTATTTTTGTTCTATGCGTGTGGCTTTTGGGATCTATAGGTAGTTAATAAAGGAGTATAGATAGGCCCAATGATCCCCTGTTCGGTCCGCCGCAGAACTTTCGAACATTGCATACGTTTGGAACCAAATAACGACCCCCATTGAAGTCTATGGGACCCGAACTGGAAAAATTAAAAGTGCCCACTTTGAAGGCTTATCTGCAAGTAATTGGGCATACAATGGTTATGGGGGTCTGGGTATTGCCCTGGGGGATATGTATCAATGAAAAAAAGGTTTGTAAAAAACATTGTTTTTAAATGAGCAATGATTTACTGATGCTTAAAGTGAAACCATAAAAATGACAAATAACAATAAAAATGATCAATTCCTTTAAATATAGTGCCTGGGGGGCCCTCTTTGTCTGCCTGTAATGTGGCACATCTGTACCATGTATAGAGCCTGCTGCAGCAATAATGACATTTATAAAGCCCAAAAAAATGACATTTTCCATTCAAGCTTTCTTTATTTTATAAACAACAGCTTGGGGAGCCAGTCTGTATGATGAGGCCACAATTTTGTGCACTCGGAATATGATTCAAGAGTTTTTGGATGAATTCTGTTGCATTTTTCGCAGACTTTGGATAGAAGTAACAGGTGTGGAAAAATTGGTCTTTGGGTGTCGGTGGTGTCTTCACACCGTAACCCTATAGAGGTACTCTTGATGAAAGCAAGAATTTGCTTTGCTGTCAAAAATTGAAATGATATGCACCTATGAGGAGGTGAGGAAAAATTGGTCTTTGGGTCTTAATTGTGCCCAATAAACCTACAACAAAAATGTTCTTCAAGATTAAATCAACATCAGCAAAGCTAGGCAGCCTAGACAGACTTTCAGAGATTCCAGTTCCAGAAAGCACTTAATCAGCAACATCGGCATTAGGGTCTTGATTGATGCTGCTAATCCAGGACTGATTAATTTTGATAAATGTCAGCCAGTCCACGGAGTCTGTGGACAGACACGCTCTCTTATTTGTCACAAAACCTCCGGCAGCACTGAATACCCGTTCGGAAAGTACACTGGATGCAGGGCAGCCCAGCAGCTCAATTGCATACTGGGCAAGTTCTGGCTACTGGTCTATTCTCATGACCCAGTAACCCAGTCAATCATCAACTGAAAGGCTCTCCATGTCTGTTTTCACCCCTAGATATTACCATATGATGCAGACACTGCTAATGGGACATGGAAGCTGACAGCCCTGAGCGCAGAGGACAATAAAAATTTTGAAAGGCATCACTGAGGCAGCCCCTTCTCCACTGCTCCTTTCTTGACCAACAGAAGCGTCAAAACTACATTTTCCACCAGACTGTAACCTACCAGAGTCAGAAAAGGCATTGCATAAACTCCTCTTTAAGGTGTCCTTAAGAGATTTCCTCTTATGCTCCCTCTGTGGGGATGGGATGAGTTCTGAGACTTTCCCTTTGTAATGGTGGTCAAGGAGGGTTGCCAACCAATAGTGATCCTTCTCCTTGATGCCACGTGTTCTCGGGTCCTTTCGCAGGCTTCGAAGAATGAGGGAGCCCATGCACTGCAAGTTTGTGGAGGCATGAGAAGCAGACTCTTTGGGGTCACTGAGGATTACAGTATCTCAAACTGCCTTCTTCACAGCCACATACTACTCCCAAGGATTCTGGGGATGGAAAACCATCTGATAAGGCTTGACGTATGTCTTGCTCTGCTTCAATGCCTCCAAAACTTCCAGAATCCTCCTCCTTCTCCCTCTCATCTTGTGTGTTCTGTGGTGTGGCAAGAGTGGTGTCTGCACAAAGCGGGTCTTGAGAGGAAAGGAAGTCCTCCTTTTCCTCCCGTTGCTCTGCCTCAAGTACCTTGCCCATAATTCCACGCAGAGTTCGCTCCAGCAGGAACACAACAGGGATCATGTCACTGATGCATGCATTGTCACGGCTCACCATCCTTGTGGCCTCCTCAAATGGTGATAGTAAAGTGCATGCATACTTTATACTCAGCCATTGGCATGGGGGAAAAAAAGCAGAGCCGGCCAGAGTTGTTGTTGTTCCATACTCACACAGGTACTCATTGACGGCCCTCTGCTGCATGTGCAGCTGCTGCAGCATTGCCAAAGTCGAGTTCCACCTGGTGGGCATGTCACAAATCAGGTGGTTTATAGGCAGGTGGAATTCCCACTGAATTTCAGCCACAAGCACTGGCTGTGTATGACCGCCTGCAATGGCTACAGACTCTTCTGGCCTGCTTTAGCAGATCTTCCAACCCTGGGTACCTATTTAAGAAATGCTGCACTACCAAATTGAGGACATGTGCCAGCCATGGCACATGTGTCAACTTTCCCTGTCTAAGGGGGGACAAGAGGTTTGTGCCATTATCACACACCACCATTCCTGACTCCAGCTGGTGTGGTGTGAACCACCTCTGGGCCTGACCTTGCAGAGCTGCAAGAATCTCTGCTCCGGTGTGGCTCCTGTCCCCTAGACAGACCAGATAAAGCACTACATGGCACCTTTTAGCCTGACTCATTGAATAGCCCCTTGAATGCTTAGTGGGTACTTGTGATTCATAGGACAATTCAGCAGAGAAGGGCATGAAGAAGGAGAAGGAGGAGGAAGGGGTAGAGCTGACAAATCTCGCATCATCACCACTAGCTGTATGAAGACATGGCGGCACAACAAGCTGCAGCACTGAGTCCTGTCCTGCATCCTTCCGAGTTGGAAGCAGAGTTAGCCAGTGTGCTGTGAATGAAATACAGTATCTCTCAAAAGTGAGTACACCCCTCACAACACTGAAGAAATTACACTTTGCTACAACGTAAAGTAGTGAGTGTACAGCTTGTATAACAGTGTAAATTTGCTGTCCCCTCAAAATAACTCAACACACAGCTATTAATGTCTAAACCACTGGCAACAAAAAGTGAGTACACCCCTAAGTGAAAATTGTGTCAATATTTTGTGTGGCCACCATTATTTTCCAGCACTGACTTAACCCTCTTGGGCATGGAGTTCACCAAAGCTTCACAAGTTATCACTGGAGTCCTCTTCCACTCCTCCATGACAACATCACGGAGCTGGTTGATGTTAGAGACCTTGGGCTCCTCCACCCTCCCTTTGAGGATGCCCCTCAGATGCTCAATACAAAACATATATTCCATAAACATTGGAATATCCTCAAACAGGATCCCCTTCTTAAGAACAGCCTTGGGAATAGGCCCAAGGTAACATATAGAAGAGCCCCAACACTGAAAAATAGGATAGCGCCTAGTAAACTGAAGACTGGTAAATCTGAAAAGCCCTTGTGCCTTATTCCCCTTACAGGCATATACAGGTGCAACAAAGCCTTATGTAAGACCTGTGCCTTTGTGAGCCATGGCCAACGTAGCTTTCAACATAGAAATAAGACTTATCAACTAGAGGGATTTTATAACTGTTCTTCCAATTATGTAGTGTACTGTTTAATATGTCCATGCAAATTATTATATGTTGGTCGTACAATTTGCCCACTGCGACAACGCTTTGGTAAACATCGCCGATTCATAGAAAAAGGTTGCGATAAACATAGCGTTCCTCGTCACTTTTTAGAGCACCATAGCCAATCCACTGTAGGCCTACAAGTGTGGGTGATAGAATCTATACCACGTATATTATCCGAAGCCGAACGTTTCTCCAAGTTGTGCGAACGTGAAACGTTCTGGATATACACCCTAGACACTCTGGCCCCTAATGGGTTAAATGAAGAATTAGAGGTGAACACGATCATATAGCATCTGGGAATTGAACTCTGCTCTGTATTCTATTTTTCTTCTATGTTTCCTCCTCTTTATTATCCTGGTCTTCCTTTTTTCTTTCTCCTCTCCCCCCCCCCCCCTTTTCTCTCTTTTCCTCCTTTTTTTCTCCGCTTCCTCCCCTTCTCCCCCCGTTTCCCCCCCCCTTTCTCCCCTGATTTTTTTCTGCATTTTTTTCTGCCTTTTTCTTCCTTTTACTTTATTATTCTAAACATTAGATAAACATTAATAAATTCTTCACATATATATTTCTTGCATGTCACATATGGCAAATCTACATTATCAGCAACCTTACACTATATGTCATCACATATCTCCCTTTTAGAACATGTTATTTAGTGTGTCATTGAGCGTATACATGTTAGCCGCTGACACATGAGAAGTTTTTACATGCCCATAGTTTTATATTCCCCTGATTTCAGCAAGACTTAATAATAATAATAACAATTTAACGCAGAGCACATATTTGTGCCGTTTTTAACCTTTTTTGTTTTTATTACAACATCTGAGGTTTTAACTTATTTATTATTGTACATATTATATTTAGTCAATGTTTTGTGGTATACATAATAAGTTTGTCACTTTTTTACTTTTTTCTTTTTGTTTTTAAATTTTTTAGATATCTCAGACATGTTTTATATGCTTGTGTTAGTATACTTGTCTCCTGTTTAACACACCGTTCTTATCCAGCTGAATTGTTTTTGGTCATTAAAATATAACTATTTAAGTCCTGATCCTTCCTGTCCTTCTCACACTTTAAAAAGGAGCGCGCATGCCCACTGTGAGCCTCGCGCATGCTCTGAAACGCATCGTGTGTTCCCGTCCACCATTGTCTTCCTGGTGACGTCACACGCCCATAGCATCTTGCCAGAACACGGAAGTTTCCATCTAGCCTGGCTGCCTAGCGGTCTGCCACTCCGAGCGGAGTCTGCGGCTATCCCTCTGGAGTCATCTCATAGATTTTCGGCATATGGACGCAGGACCGATTTAGGATGACCTCTCCATTGGAACGCTACTTCATTTAATTAACTGTAAGTGTGTATATGTGCCTATTATTCTAATTAAATGCTTGCACTCAGAGGAGCTTTCTTTTTCTTGTTTCATATGGTTGTCTAAAGAGCCGGCTTCGCTCTCTATGAAAGCTGCCCTCAGCGCTTGTGCTCATCTAAGATAAAGAATTTGTTTGCCATTTTATCTACTCACCATCACAGACTTTTCAGAGACTTTTTTGATACCAATTTTGTTAACCACTATTGACTTTTATATATATTAACCATTAGCCCTGAGCGCTGATATATCTACATGTGGTAACTCAGATGCTCAATAGGGTTTAGGTCTGGAGACATTTTTGGCGAGTCCATCACCTTTACCCTCAGCTTTTTTAGCAAGGCAGTGGTCATCTTGGAGGTGTGTTTGGGGTCATTATCATATTGGAATACTGCCCTGCGGCCCAGTCTCTGAAGGGAGGGGATCATGCTCTGCTTCAGTATGTCACAATACATGTTGGCATTCATGGTTCCCTCAATGAACTGTAGCTCCCCAGTGCCGGTAGCACACATACAGGCCTTTAGGCAAGACACACTTGTCTTTGTACTCCTCACCTGATTGCCGCCACACAAGCTTGACACCATCTGACCTAAATAAGTTTATATTGTTCTCATCAGACCACAGGACATGGTTCCAGTAATCCACGTCCTTAGTCTGATTGTCTTCAGGAAACAGTTTGCTGGCTTTCTTGTGCATAACCTTTAGAAGAGCTTGGAGCCTTGGACCAATGCTAAAGCACCAATGGAACAAGCTGTCCAATAAAAATGCTGCAGTGGAGGCTGTCCTCTCAGTGCAGCGACATAGTAGGGGGCATGTGTCTAAAAGACAAATGATCCTTTCCAGCCCAGCCCTGTTAACTAGAAGGAAAAAGCATGGGTTAATGGGCATAAGATTTACCCATAATCCCATGTTTTTCTCACACAGTTAAGAGGGAGAATGAAAATCTTCTATTGCTGAAAAGGTACTGTTTTAATCCAGCTAAATCATATATTATTATATTATATGTTATAACATAATAATTTATTATTTATCTATTTACTGTGAAATTACTGGAAGTTATAACTTCAAACTTCAATAATTTGTCCATTAAGCCATCTTCAGTGTTTTTACATGAAAAGATATAATAAAATATTTACAAAAATAGGGGTGTACTCACTTTTGTGAGATACTGTATATCGTCTCTGACCATGCTTGCTGGACCACATGTCAGCAATAACGTGGACCTTACAGCTGACTGCCTTTCCCAACAATGCCACAACATTGCCTTCTACGTGATGGTAGAGAGCTGGAATGGCCTTACGTGAAAAGAAATAACGACTGGGAACCTGCCATTTTTGTACAGCACATTCTGCAAAATCATGGAAGGGGCAAAATCCACCAAACGGATAGGCAGGAGTTGTAAAGCCAGCAGCTTTGACAAGCTTGAATTTAAACGCTGGGCATGTGGGTGGCAGTGACTGTATTTTTTTGTTTCGCTGCAGCAGATGTGGCATAGAAACCTGCCTGCTATAGTCTACAGATAGTGGTGTGCTACTAGCAGACATGCTGCAAAGACCTAGGACAACATGCGCTATACTATCATCCCTGTCAGTAGAGGCTGTTGAGAAATCATGAGGTATAGCGGGGGTAGACCGGAAAGGTGGGGAGTGAGGAGAAGTAGAATTGAGCCCCTTTTGAGTGGCTTTTAGGTGTTCCTGCCAACGGGCTGAGTGGTGGGAGGTTAAATGCCTTGTCAAGCATGTAATACCCAAATGGCTGGTGTTTTTGCAACGCTTAATGTGCTTGAGGCAAAGTTTGAAAATTGCAACACTGTGATCGGCTGCACATGTGCTAAAAAAGGTCCAAACAGCTGAGTTGTGGGAAGTGGGCCGGGAGATAACAGATCCACAATCTGGTGGAATAGGGTGGCTGCTCTTTACTCTTCCATGATGGCTTCCTCTTTAGGGTTGTGCTTCACCTTCACTTTCCTCCTCTGCTCTATTCGGCCCCCAAGTCACGTCAGTGCTCATCATCAGATCTCATCATCATCCCCTCCATCCTTATTATCACTGGAAACAACTTGGCAATACTCTACGGCTGGGTGACAGGGAATAAGGAGGATGAGGATGCTTTAGTAAGCCAGTCCACCACCTCCTCTGCATGCTGTGGCCGGATAGCATGGGCAACATTACTAAACAGAGAAAATAATGCCCTGCCTGAGGACGGACCACGTCAACCTTTGCTTGTGGACATATACGGTGCTGGCCCCCTCACAGTGCCATAGGAACGTCTGCCTCACCTTGTTGGCCTCCCAGACATGATGGGGGGTGGGGGATTCTTGCTTATTAACCTCCCTGGCGGTATTCCTGAGTGTGGCTCTGGGGGAACTTTCATTACCAAAAGCGGTAACCCCGAGCCACACTCAGGATTGCATCACAGGATCCATGTACAGCTTACTTACCTTGTCCCCAGGATCCTGCGATGTCTCCCCGCTGTGTGTGCGAGCTGTCTCCTCCGCTCGATCTATCACAGTGCCGAGCTCCGTTCCCTGCAAGCCTTGCGATGCAGGGGGACGGAGCCCAGGCGCCAAACTGAAAAAGTAAAAAACACATAACACATACAGTACACTGTAATCTTACAGATTACATTACTGTATCAAATTGCTTCACATCCCTTTTCTCCCTAATGCTTTGTCCAGTGCCCTACATGCAGTTTTATATTATATTTTCTGTTCTTTCTGCCTGAAAACTGAAGATTGTCCATAGCAACCAAAAAGTGCCCCTTTACATCAAAAGTGGTTTTAGACCAGCTAGAAAACAACGATAATAAATTAGCACACTTGCAGAATTGAGCGATAGTGATTTGTGGGGAATTTAGTCTTCAAATACCGAAAGTGACAGCAGCGACAATTTAGCAACTGAGCAAATTTCAGTGTTTTTGATTTGATTACAATATTTAATACATTTTTTATTATTATATTATTATTTGTTATAATTATTTATAGTTATTTATTATATTATAATTTATGATTTTGTGTTTTAAACATTATCATACCCAGGATGTCTACTAGACGCTTGTTTGGACAGATTTAAGTGAGTTATTCTTAGAATTACAGGCCTACAATATAAAATGCCAAATTTCAATGCGAAAAAAATTTACCGCTTTCAGCATCAAAAATCTGACATAATCATACCACCAGGGAGGTTAACAAAATGTAACAAAGATATGGAAATGTATATGTGGACGCACTTTAATCAGTGGAAAGTGATGTTTGGTGCACTTTAGTTGAGTACTCACTAAACAGACACACTCCACTCAGACACTACAATATACTGCAGTAAAAATGCACTGACTCACTGCAATACACTGTGGTAAATGTGCACTAACGCACTGATATACACTGCACTAAAATATACTGCATTAAAAGTGCACCTGCATATTGAAATATACAGCATTAAACAGTAACACACTGAAATATACTAAGTTAACCACTTCAGCCCCGGAAGAATTTACCCCCTTCCTGACCAGAGCACGTTTTTGTGATTCAGCACTGCGTCGCTTTAACTGACAATTGCATGGTCGTGCAACGTGGCTCCCAAACAAAATTAACGTCCTTTTTTTCCCACAAATAGAGCTTTCTTTTGGTGGTATTTGATCACCTCTGCGTTTTTTATTTTTTGCGCTATAAAAAAAAAATAGCGACAATTTTGAAAAAAACGCATTATTTTTTACTTTTTGCCATAATAAATATCCCCCAAAAATATTTAAAAAAATATTTTTTCCCTCACTTTAGGCCCATACATATATTTCTACATATTTTTGGCAAAAAAAAAAAAATCGCAATAAGCGTTTATTGATTGGTTTGCGCAAAAGTTATAGCATGCACAATATAGGGGATAGTTTTATGGCATTTTTATTAATATTTTTTTTTTACTAGTAATGGCAGCGATCAGCAATTTTTATCATGACTGCGACATTATGGCGGACACTTCGGACATTTTTGACACATTTTTGGGACCATTGTCATTTATACGGCAATCAGTGCTAAACAAATGCACTGATTCCTGTGTAAATGACACTGGCAGTGAAGGGGTTAACCACTAAGGGGCAGTGTAGGGGTTAAGTATGTCCTGGGGAGTGTTTCTAACTGTGGGGGGTGTGGCTACGTGTGACACATCACTGATCTCTGCTCCCGATCACAGGGAGCAGAGATCAGTGACACTGTCACTAGACAGAACGGGGAGATGCTTATTTACATTAGCATCTCCCCGTTCTTCCTCTCCATGAGGCGATCGCGGGTATCCCCACGGCAATCGAGACCACGAGACCCGCGACCCAACTCACGGAGCTCCTGGCCGGTGCGTGCGCGCCCCCGCCGGCGCGCACGCAATGGCACGGCAGAAAATTTAAAGGGACGTACGGGTATGCCCATTTGCCCAGCTGTGCCATTCTGCCAACGTAAACGTGCACTAGTGCACTGGAATATACAGTGGTAAATGTGCAGTAATGCACTGAAATAAATTTAGTTAAACGTGCACTAACTCACTGAACTATACTGCGTTAAATGTGCAGTAATGCACTAAAATTTACAGCGTTAAACATGCAGTAACTAACTGAAATATACTTTGTTAAACATGCACTAGCGCAGTGAAATATACTGCATTAAACATGCAGTAACGCACTGAAATATACATCATTAAGCATGCAGTAACGCATTGAAATACAGTGTTAAATGTGCAGTAACTCACTGAAATATACTTCATTAAACATGCAGCAATGTACTGAAATATACTGCGTTAAATGTGCAGTAACGCACTAAAATATACAGCATTAAACGTGCAGTAACGCACTGAAATATACAGCGTTAAATGTGCAATACCACACCGAACTATACAGCATTAAACATGCAATAAAACACACTGAAATGTTCAGCGCTGTTGCTATTAGTGCAATAGTTACAATACAAATGTCCTCTGAAGAAATAAATGGCTGGTAAACAATGTCCCAATAAGATGAAGGGGAAAAGAATGAACAAAAAACCTTTTGCATAGGCTAGAAACAGTCTGTATTCCAGGGCAAGCTATCCAGGAAAGCATGGAGCAGGCTCCAAACATGTAAGAAAAAAAGCAGAAGAGATGCGTTTCAGTGCGTTACTGCACATTTAACTCAGTATATTTTAGTGTGTTACTGCATGTTTAACGCAGTATATTTCAGTGCACTAGTGTACATTTAATGCTGTATATTTCAGTGTGTTACTGCATGTTAAATGCTGTATATTTCAGTGTATTACTGCACGTTTAACGCAGTATATTTCAATACATTTAAGAAAAAAAGCAGAAGAGAAGCGCCTCTGGGTCAGAATCAGTTTAAAAGCTTTATTATACAAAATGAATATGTCCACTTACATGGATAGAAGGCAAGTTGAGCACAGATCCCTCTGGTAGTGTAGTCACTGCGTGTATGCCTGTAAATCAACTCATGTCCAGGGGAGAGAGGGGAGACAATCCCGTCCAGCAGGTTGTATGTATTCCGTCCCTAGGATGAGAACAAGGCTTAGCTCGTGTGAGTAATGGAACGCAGGCCTCCAGGGCAGTGATGTCACAAATAGTGCGACAACGTTTCGGTGCATGCGCACTGTATGTCACAGGCGCGCCTTCCTCAAGCATTGAGGATAAAGGCTCATAGGAGCCTTATATGTGCCAAGTGCGGGACAGAAAACAGAACAGAAAAGCTCCACCGACAATGACGTGAACTATTAAAATCTATATACAGCTGGAGGAATCCAATCTAGACGGCACCTTTTCCATTTTGGATTTATATACACAACACTTATCCACGTCACCGCCAGTACAACACTCTTCTCTAAAACCGAAATCCATTTTTTACCCGTATCAGTTCAAAGGCCCCCACATCACAACGTTTTACAATATGGTACTCGCTGATATAAAAAAATTATGTTCCCATCCATCTCCATGCAATCCCAACTTAGGACAACTCACTCCCCCAGAACACCTAGCCAAAAAATCTCTTGCTGACAATAAGGATGTAATCATTAAGACAGCAGACAAGGGGGGAGGGGTTGTCATCATGGACCGGGACAATTATATCAAAGAAGCATATTGTCTTCTAGCAGATACCTCCACATATAGGAAACTTACCAAGGATCCCCTTCCCGAGTTCAAATTGGAACTTAACCTCTTAATAGAAAGGGCAACCAAATCCCATATCCTGGAAAAATCTGAAGCCTCATTGCTTATCAAAGACTTCTACGGTACCCCATATTTCTACTATATTCTGAAGGTCCACAAAAGCCTGAACAATCCTCCAGGTAGGCCTATCATAGCAGTTATCGATAGCCTTATATCAGGACTTTCTAAATATATAGACCACTACCTCCAGCCGTTGGCTCAGGGCCTTCAGTCCTATATCAGGGACGGTACTCACCTTTTTGGAGTCGCTTGTTCCATATACTTGAAATAATGACTATACCTGGCTGTCATTGGACGTCAGTTCTTTGTACACATCTATTCCACACAATTTTGGTCTCCAAGCCCTCCGTCATTTTCTGTTTCAAGATCAGTATATGAATGATAGGCAAGCTACATTCATTGTGGACTGTGCTGAATTTTGTCTTGAACACAATTACTTCACCTTTGACGATCAATTTTATGTTCAAGTACAAGGCACCGCAATGGGGGCTAACTTTGCCCCCTCGTATGCAAATCTGGCCATGGGTTTTCAGGAACACCAGTTCATATGGGATAACAACCCCTATTCCAGGCACCTTGTATTCTATGGTAGGTACATAGATGATATAATAATCATCCGGAGTGGTTCTCCTCAGGATACATTGGAATTTGTCCAACATTGTAACAACAATCCCCATGCCCTCAGGTTCACCCATGTGTCCAATGCGGAAAAATTGGCGTTTTTGGATTTGGAGCTCTACCACGATGGTGATACTATACACGCTAGAAATTACGCCAAACCCACAGCCGGCAATTCACTTCTGCATTATGAAAGTTGTCACCACCATCAGTGGAAAAATAACATTCCCAGAGGGCAATTTTGTCGCCTGAAACGTAACTGTACTAACCATCTAGATTACGTCAAAGAAAGTAGTGTGCTTAGTGCTAAATTGAGAGATAAGGGATATCCTGAATCACTTATCCAAGATGCATATATGCATTATTTAGCAGATACCCCTGCACAGGGAAAGAAAAAAGTAGCCACTAATCAGTCGGTTTGATTCATCACTAGATTTCACCAGGATCACAAACAAATGGAAACTATCCTCAAGAGGCAATGGCCAATACTTCTGGAGGATCCCCATTTAAAGACTAATTTGCCCAAATTTCCAATTGTGACCTATAGAAGAGCACTGAATGTCAAAAATAAAGTTGCTCCCAGTAAACTAAAACCCTTATTCACACCGCCCAGCCCACGCCTATGCCTACTTCCACTACATGGCATGTTTCAGTGCAGAAAAGCTCTGTGCAAAACCTGCAAATTTGTGGAACATGGCCAGAAACAGTTTTCCACCAAAGGCAAGACATATGACATCAATGTTACAACTGATTTCATGATCTACTGCCTATACTGCCCCTGCCAGCTACTATATGTAGGCCGCACCATTCGCCCTTTAAGACAAAGGTTTGGCGAACATCGTAGGAACATTGAGGAAGGGAAAGATAAACATAGTGTCCCTCGCCATTTTTCAAAATGTCAGCAAGGTTCCACTCATGGCCTAAAAGTGTGGGTTTTGGAACAAATGCCGAAAAACCTTTCTGAAGCAGAAAGGTTTTTTAGGCTGTGTGAACGAGAAACATACTGGATATATTCCCTCGACACTTTGTCACCAGGGGGAATCAATGAGACTTTGGAGCTATCTACGATTCTATCATGATTATTCACTGATTTTTCTCCTTTGTAGTCCTCCCTCTTTTATCCTGTGGTTTTTCAGTTTTATCCCAAAGAGAGACAGAGATATATATATTTTTACAAATAACCCAATCCATGCTAAAAATCTTTTGTGTTAATACACACATATGTATATGGAACCTTATTCACTATAGATCCATATTAACTCCTTTCCTGCTCACCTTTTTTTCCCCTCCCTACCCCCTCCTATAATTATTATTTTTACCTAGCAAGAGTCATGGTTTATGCTTATTATGTTCCATATTGTTTGTTGCAAAAATGGTTTATATTTCTTATCCATCTATTCTGTCATGTCCCTCATTTATTGTTTTTACCATCATGTCCATTATAATAAAATTATCTATATACTGCCGTCTGCATATAATGACCCTGCAGAGGTCAGTGTATACATTTGCACATTTTTTACCATTTTTTTTTTATAAAACAAACACAACAATTTTTAACCTTCATTTTTATTTCCCCAGGGCTCTCCCCCTTTCCCCCTTCCCTCTCCCCATAGTTTATCCTTCCCCCTATTTTCCTCCTTTCCCAATTTTTTCCCTCCTCTCCCATTCCTTATTTCCCTTTCTTGTATAGATTTTATTAGTTCACGTCATTGTCGGTGGAGCTTTTCTATTAGGGTTGTGTTACAACATCTCCACTAGATGGCTCCCCGCACTGAGCACATATAAGGCTCCTATGAGCCTTTATCCTCAAAGCTTGAGGAAGGCGCGCGCCTGTGACATACAGTGCGCATGCGCCGAAATGTTGTCGCACTACCTGTGACGTCACTGCGCTGGAGGCCTGCGTTCCATTACTCACATGAGCTAAGCCTCCTTCTCATCCTAGGGACGGAATACATACAACCTGCTGGATGGGATTGTCTCCCCTCTCTCCCCTGGACATGAGTTGATTTACAGGCATACACGCAGTGACTACACTACCAGAGGGATCTGTGCTTTTAAACTGATTCTGACCCAGAGGCGCTTCTCTTCTGCTTTTTTTCTTAAATGTATTGAAATATACTGCGTTAAACGTGCAGTAATACACTGAAATATACAGCATTTAACATGCAGTAACACACTGAAATATACAGCATTAAATGTACACTAGTGCACTGAAATATACTGCGTTAAACATGCAGTAACACACTAAAATATACTGAGTTAAATGTGCAGTAACGCACTGAAATATACAGCTTTAAATGTGCAGTAACGCACTGAAATATACATTGTTAAATGTGCAGTAACATACTGAAATATACTTTGTTAAACACGCAGTACCGCATTAAAATATACAGCGTTAAATGTGCAGTAATGCACTGAAATATAGTTTAATAAACATTCAGTAATGCACTGAACTCCACTGAGTTAAATGTGCAGTAACACACTGAAATATACAGCATTAAACGTGCAGTAACGTACTGAAAAATACAGCATTAAATGTGCAGTAACTCACTTAAATATAATTTGTTAAAAGTATACTAGCGCACTGAAATATACAGTGTTAGACATGCAACAACACACTAAAATATACTGCGTTAAACGTGCAGTAAGGCACTGAAATATACAGCCTTAAATGTGCAGTAAAGCACTAATATATACATCATTAAACATGTAGTACCACACTGTACTAGCGCACTGAAATATACTGCGTTAGACATACAGTAAGGCACTGAAATATACTGCGTTAAACGTGCAATGATGCACTGAAATATACAGCATTAAACGTCCAGCAATGCACTGAAATATACAGCATTAAACATGCAGTACCACACTGAAATATACAGCATTAAATGTGCAGTAATGCACTTAAACATACTTTGTTAAACATGCAGTAACTCACTGAAATCTACTTAGTTAAATGTGCACTAGCTCACTAAAATATACTGCATTAAACGTGCAGTAATGCACCGAAATATACAGCTTTAAATGTGCAGTAACGCACTGAAATATACAGCGTTAAATGTGCAGTAACTCACTGAAATCTACTTAGTTAAATGTGCACTAGCTCACTGAAATATACTGCGTTAAACATGCAGTAACACACTAAAATATACTGCGTTAAATGTGCAGTAATGCACTGAAATATACAGCTTTAAATGTGCAGTAACGCACTGAAATATACAGCGTTAAATGTGCAGTAACGCACTGAAATATACTTTGTTAAACGTGCAGTAATGCACTGAAATATACAGTGTTAAACCTATAGTAATGCACTGAAATATACTTTGATAAATGTGCACAAATGCACTGAACTATACTGAGTTAAATGTGCAGTGACACACTAAAATATACAGTACTGCGTTAAACCTGCAGTAATGCACTGAAATATACAGCATTAAACATCCAGTAATGCACTGAAATACAGTAATGCACCGAAATATACTTTGATAAACGTGCACTAATGCACTGAACTATACAGCATTAAACATGCAATAATGCACTGAAATATACTTTGATAAATGTGCACTAATGCACTGAACTATACTGAGTTAAATGTGCAGTGATGCACTGAAATATACTGCGTTAAACGTGCAGTAATGCACTGAAATATACAGCATTAAACATGCAGTAATGCACTGAAATATACAGCGTTAAACGTGCAGTAACTCACTGAAATCTACTCAGTTAATTGTGCACTAGCTCACTGAAATATACTGTGTTAAACATGCAGTAACGCACTAAAATATACTGCGCTAAACGTGCAGTAATGCACTGAAATATACAGCTTTAAATGTGCAGTAACGCACATATATAACGAAATATACAGCGTTAAATGTGCAGTAACACACTGAAATATACTTCATCAAACGTGCAGTAATGCACTGAAATATACAGTGTTAAACTTACAGTAATGCACTGAAATATACTTTGATAAACATGCACTAATGCACTGAACTATACTAAGTTAAATGTGCAGTGACATACTAAAATATACTGCATTAAACCTGCAGCAATGCACTAAAATATACAGCATTAAACATTCAGTAACGCACTGAAATACAGTAACGCACTGAAATATACTTTGATAAACGCGCACCAATGCACTGAACTATACTGAGTTAAATGTGCAGTGACACACTGAAATATACTGCATTAAACCTGCAGTAATGCACTGAAATGTACAGCATTAAATGTCCAGTAACGCACTGAAATGTACAGCATTAAACATGCAGTAACTCACTGAAATATACAGTGTTAAACCTACAGTAATGCACTGAAATATACAGCATTAAATGTGCAGTAATGCACTTAAATATACTTTGTTAAATGTGCAGTAACGTACTGAAATATACTGCATTAAACATCAAGTAATGCACTGAAATATACACTGCATTAAACATGCAGTAACGCACTGAAGTATACAGCGTTAAACGTGCAGTAGTGCACTGAAATATACAGCTCTAAATGAGCAGTAACGCACTGAAATATACAATGTTAAATGTGCAATAACGCACTGAAATATACTTTGTTAAACATGCAGTAATGTACTGAAATATACAGCGTTAAACCTGCAATAACTCACTTAAATATACTTTGTTAAAAGTGTACTAGTGCACTGAAATATACTGCGTTAGACATGCAGCAACACATTAAAATATACTGTGTTAAACACGCATTAAGACACTGAAATATACAGCGTTAAACATGCAGTAAAGCACTAATATATACAACATTAAACATGCAGTACCGCACTGTACTAGAGCACTGAAATATACTGCGTTAGACATACAGTAACGCACTGAATTTTACAGTTTTAAATGTGCAGTAACACACTGAAATATACAACATTAAATGTGCAGTAATGCACTGAAATATACTTCATTAAATGTGCAGTAATGTACTGAAATATACAGCATTAAACGTGCAGTAACGCACTGAAATATACAGCATTAAACCTACAGTAATGCACTGAAATATACTTTGATAAACGTGCACTAATGCACTGAACTATACTAAGTTAAATGTGCAGTGACACACTGAAATATACTGCGTTAAACCTGCAGTAATGCACTGAAATGTAGAGCATTAAATGTCCAGTAACACACTGAAATATACAGCATTAAATGTCCAGTAATGCATTTAAATATACTTTGTTAAACATGCAGTAATGTACTGAAATATACTTTGTTAAATGTGCAGTACTACACTGAAATATACAGCATTAAACATGCAGTAACACACTGAAATATATAGCGTTAAACGTGTACTAGCGCACTGAAATATACTTCGTTAGACAAGCAGTAATGCATTGAAATATACTGCATTAAACGTGCAGTAACTCACTGAAATCTACTTCGTTAAATGTGCACTAGCGCACTGAAATATACTGTGTTAAACATGCAGTAACGCACTAAAATATACTTTCCTGGCCCATCCTCCCGTCAGCACATAACAGGTTAACACCTCCTTTGGAGCCCCCAATAACCACATGTTCCAAGCTGAATATAAAAGACAGCCCCTCCCCCAACTAATATGTTCTTTTTTTGGTCATGCTCCAGGCCACATACTTATTGCAGTTGGTAAGTAATTTGTTTGCTGCATCCCCCCTGCTGAACCTACCCCTCCATGTTCAGCCTCTCATGGAGCTGGAAGACCCAGAATGCTGAAAGTAAATCTTTCTAAAAACTGAGGTGCCTTGTGCCAAGGCTGCGGGCAAAATAATGCTTAAACAGCATTGATATATTATACAGGTGTGGTATTATAAGAGCTCTGCAATGTCATAGTTGCCTCTCCCTTTGGGATTTTTTCCTGTCTTTTTATATGCAGCACACTGCACTGCTCTCCTGGCTTTATTATCAGTCTGAGAGTGGCTGTGAATGGTGTCACAGAGTGTGGTGAGATGGGGAGCACAAGATGGGAACCGCCAGACGCCATGCAATGGTGTAACTGATTTTGGAGGTCTGCAGTTGGGAGGGTTTCTCTCCCTCTCTCTCTGCAGTCCTGCCAGGTAAAGGACTTACCTCAGAATCTGGCTGAGTCTCCTGTCTGTCTCTGGATGTGCTCTCCTGGCTCCCCTGCTATGCTGTGTACTTCTGTGGGTTTGACAGTCTGACTGGTTTTTGTCTCAGACTCTGACTGTGTCTGATGTCTGCCTTTGGAAATGCTGCTTGAAGCTCACCTGCAGAGACTTCTGAGGTGAGTGGATGAAAGCAGATGGCTCTTAAAGAGACAGGGTTTCATGTTTGTTTAGTGAGAGGTAAGATGCTTTTCTCCATATATTTTGTGCAAATATGAGCTTGCCACACCTGTTAGTGGCACAGAAGATTAGCAAAGGTAGGAGGGGGCGACGTGGGACATGGTTCCTAAAAGAGTGCCAAAGGAAAATATGCAAATTAAGGTGTTTTGCATTATTTTGGGAGCAGAAACCCTGAACGCAAACGCTCCAAAAAATATAAGACCCGCCAACGATCATAGGATGACGACACCTAACAGGCTGTCACATTCATTAAGCACGTGGTCAATAAACTCTAAAGGAGTTGTTTCCACTTACCCTGTGAAGGGACAGAATCCAGGAAATTGGCACATGCGTTTATGCCAGCATGATAGAAGATGCCTTGCCCAGCTGAGGGTGCATTTTGGGCCTGCATGCAGTCTGCAGTGGCAAAGCAATGAAATTGCACAGGTTGCCTCACAAGGATGGGGGTTGTGCAAAACTCTAAGACCTATTAAGGTGCTTATAGCAGAAAGTATGCTACAAATATCCATGCCACAAGCAACACCCATAACGATAGAGCGTAAATAGCTCATTCATGAAGGATGGTCTTTTCCCATAATGGCACAGCGTAAATCGCTCGTTCATGAAGGATGGCCTTTTCCAATAATGGCAGAGCATAAATCGTTGATGGAGGAAGGCCTTTTCCCATAATGGCAGAGCGTAAATTGCTCATGATGGAGGATGGCCTTTTCAAATAATGGCAGAGTGTAAATCGCTCATGATGGAGGATGGCCTTTTCCCAGAATTGCAGAGCGTAAACCGCTCATGATGGAGGATGGTCTTTTCTCATAATGACAAAGCATAAATCGCTCATTGGAGGATGGTCTTTTCCCAACAATGATAGAGCGTAAATCGCTCGTTCATGGAGGATTACAGAGACCTCGTCAGAAAACCAATTTACAGTAACAGGTTCCCTAAGCTTTATCCAGATAAAATGGCTGCTGTATGTTTATGCACTGCACTTCCAGGGGTGGTGGCTGCCCTTTTGTGTCAGTGTAGCAAGTATCTTTTCCTTTTTATAATTCGGTTGCCTTCAATGGACTTGTTCACACCAGATGCAGTCCAGTGCGTTTTTATATCTGCATCAAGAACGCATGGGTAGTGTTTAACTTTGATTCCAATTACTTAATTCACACCAGTACAGCGCATTCTAATGCCGTCAGCAAGAGTAGAAGGTTGCATTGTTTCTTTATAGGAACACATCGGGAAAATGGCAAAACACATGTAGAATGCATCAAAAACATTCATGCAGAAACACATCTGGAATGCAGAAACTGTGGTGATCTGGCCATCAGGCTTGCACAGAATCTATACAGTGACAGATTTTGCCTGCCAACCAGCAATAGAGTTAACTTGGATATATTAACTTCAGAAATGGCATTACATTCAACATTAGAAACTGCAAGATTTGGCACAGTTTCTGGAAAGAGTGGAACCTGGCAACTGACTTTTGGTTGATGCTTTTGATAGACCTAGTACAAGCGCTGGCGCACTCAGTCACTGCTAGGAGAGCATTGTGGTTATGCCACTGGAGGGCAGGCGGAACTTCACAAGCCTTCGACATTTCCTATAATGGGAGGTTATTGTTCGGCCAAACGCTGAACAACACAATTAAGTGAATGACAGGAGGAAAAGTCTGGACTGTAGCCACCGACTAGTAAGAGGAAGCCGCCATCCTTCACTCAAGCCCACTGAACTTTAGAGGGTGCAGGAGGTCAAATCTTATAGGACAGGCTGCAGATTTAATACATCACAATGGAGGTATCTCAAAGTTACTTTTGACATGAAATAAGTCCAGAGCTAGCTGCTAAGATGGCTGGAAAGTCTCTTTTAAAGGTGCGTCCAACCAGTCTCTTCCAGTTGGGGCCAGGGGGCCTAAGTGAAGTTGATGATTGTAGCTTCCTTCTGGAGGGTTTGGACAACAATCGCCAAAGACCAGTGGGTCCAGAAGACAGGTGGGTGGACAATGAAGAACAGATCTCTGAAGAAAAAATGTTTGCAAAATTTTTATACTTCTACAAGGCCATTAAGCCAGTGATGTCAAAAACATAGAATCATCTGGGGGCCTTTCTCCCCAGTTTTTCTAGTACCTAAGGCAGGAGCCTCCTGACCTGTTTCAGTTTGAAGGAATGGAATGTGTTCATATACATCAAGAGGTTCAAGATGGAGTCCATGCAGACAGCTACAGGTACAGTTCAGCAGGAGGACCAGTTGGAATCATTCGACTGGCCGAGTCATACTTCCATGTACCGATCAATGCCGAACACCAGAGGCATGTAAGATTTGCGATGGCCAGAGGTCACTTCCATTTGTCTGCCTTTTACAGAATCGGCACAGCCCCAGGAATCTTTTTGAAGATCTTGTTGGCAGTGGTGGCACATGAGGGTGTTTCAATTTGCCTTCTTTAGCCTATGAGCTGGGCTGTCTATGGATCAGAAAATCTTTATGCCTATACAAATTCAACAAAAACTAAAATTTTGGACATGGCCACGGCGCTTCTTTCGGAGTCATGCTTCTCAGCCCAGGCGATAGGATGATTCTGAAGCCTGATGCCAGTCTCTGGGGCTGGGGAGTCCACAATCTGAAGAAACAAGTGCAAGGCCATTGGAGCGCGGTGAAGCGCAAACTCCCCAAGTATCTTTAATGGAAAAAGCCTTTTTCTAGCATTGCAAGCCTTTCAAGATTTTCAAGGGGTTGACAACAAGACAGTAGTAGCCTACATTGCCTAAAAAAGGGACACCAAAAGTCTTTTTCTGATATTTGCAACAGGATACCAATGCAAAGATTCCGTCAGACAAGAGGTTCACAGTGCCATGGAATTCTCTGTTCGATCTTTGTCTCTGGCCAAATTAAATCCTTTATGGAAAGGTCAGTAACAGCTCCCCAATCCAATAAGACTACTTTTAATAGCCTGGCTGTGGAATAGGCTACACTAGAGGTCTAGGGATTCTCATCTGAGGTTGTTCAGAACCTGGTAACCAGAAGATCATCCATGACCGCTACATAGGAGAGGATATGAAAGAAGTCTGTTTTGTCTGCTCAGCAAAAGCTTTCTCCTCTATGTTCCCTGCTCTAGCCAAAATCCTTGACATTTTACAGTCAGCGCTAGAGGTTGGTCTGGCATACAAATCCATTTAAGGTACAGATCGCTACCTTATCTTTTCACAGGCTGCAGATGGGTGCAAAAGCCAGTGACCAGATGATGCTTCCAGATGACGATCCATATGACCTTGACGGAAATCCTGGTTCCCTCTGTGGGACTTAGGCTTGGATCTGAGAGCACCCTTTTGCTCCAATAGGTTTCATTTCCATTGAAGTACCTCATGGTAAAACTAGTTCTGACAGCAACTACTTCAGACAGATATTTAAGTGGTATCCAATTTCAGAGGGATTACTTCCCAGTTTTTCTGGAGTTTTCACATGAGAGGCACTGAGTGCACAGCAGGAAGACTTCAGTTTTCTTACACATGGTTGAGTTACTAACAGTGTACTTGGTCAAAAGAGGAAAGTGTACAATCTTTTCATTTAGCCATCAGGCCCTCAAGAGTCATCCACTCTTGGGTTACCAGGGTGACTAGATTGGCATGCAGGAAGCACGCTTTTCTGCTCTGAAACAATTGCAAGCCTATTTGACTAGAGGGGTGGCAGCCTTCGGGGCAGTTATGCCAGGATTGCTTGGAAGATATAGGTAAGGGCTAGCTTGGAGGTCTGGTGCAGTCTTCATTCAACCTTACAAATGAAATATGCGACCAGCAAGTTGGGGACAAGAGAGATCAATTCTTTCTGGCTTTAGCAGCTTTTCTGTGATTGTCAGTATCTCTTTTCATTTGTTCTCTCCCATCCTATATTGGCTTTGGTATATCCTGTTATGTGCTGACGGGAGGATGGGCCAGGAAAATGGTAAATTGTTATCACTTACCGTAATTTTCCTTTCCTGGCCCATCCTCACGTCAGCACAGGACTCCCTCCCTAGTGGCCTGTCGTAGGCTAAGTTATCGAACATCTTAGTTGGGGGAGGGGCTGTCTTTTATATTCAGCTTGGAACATGTGGTCATTGGGGGCTCCAAAGGAGGTGTTAACCCGTTATGTGCTGACGTGAGGATGGGCCAGGAAAGGAAAATTACGGTAAGTGATAACAATTTTCCATTTTGTTAAATGTGCAGTAACACACTGAAATATACAGCTTTAAATGTGCAGTAACACACTAAAATATACATCATTAAATGTGCACTAATGCACTGAACTATATTGAGTTACACACTGAAATATACTGTGCTAAACGTGCAGTAATGCACTGAAATATACAGCATTAAATGTCAGTTAACGCACTTAAATATACTTTGTTAAACAGGCAGTAACGTACTAAAATATACTACATTAAACGTGCAGTAATGCACTGAAATATGCAGCATTAAACATGCAGTAATGCACTGAAATATACAGCGTTAAACGTGTACTAGCGCACTAAAATATACTGCGTTAGACATGCAGTAATGCATTGAAATATACTGCGTTAAATGTGCAGTAACTCACTGAAATCTACTTCATTAAATGTGCACTAGTGCACTGAAATATACTGCGTTAAACGTGCAGTAACGCACTGAAGTATACATCTTTAAATGTGCAGTAATGCATTGAAATATACTTCGTTAAATGTGCAGTAATGTACTGAATTATACAGCATTAAACATGCAGTAACAGACTTAAATGTACAGCGTTAAACGTGCAGTAATGCACTGAAATATACTTTGATAAATGTGCACTAATGCACTGAACTATACTGAGTTAAATGTGCAGTGATGCACTGAAATATACTGCGTTAAACGTGCAGTAATGCACTGAAGTATACAGCATTAAGCATGCAATAACACACTTAAATATACATCATTAAACATGCAGTAATGCAGCATTAATCGTGCAGTAATGCACTTAACTATACTTTGTTAAACATCCATTACCGCACTGAAATATACAGCATTAAACATCCAGTAACACACTGAAATATACAGCATTAAATGTGCAGTAATGCACTGAAATATACAGCACTAAATGTGCAGTAATGCACTGAAATATACAGCGCTAAATGTGCAGTAATGCACTGAACTATACAGCATTAAACATGCAGTAACACACTGAATTATACATTGTTAAATGTGCAGTAATGCACGGAAATATACTTTGTTAAATGTGCAGTAATATACTGAAATATACTGCGTTAAACATGCAGTAACGCACTGAAATATACAGCTTCAAATGTGCAATAACGCACTGAGATATACAGCGTTATACGTGCAGTAACTCACTGAAATCTACTTCATTAAATGTGCACTAGCGCACTGAAATATACTGCGTTAAACATGCAGTGACACATAAAAATTTTTAATGCACTGTAATATACAGCATTAAACATGCAGTAACTCACTGAAATATACTTTGTTAAACATGCACTAGCACACTGAAACATACTGCATTAGACATGCAGTAAGGCACTGAAATATAGACCATTAAACATGCAGTAATGCACTGAAATATACAGCATTAAACTTGCAGTAACGTACTGAAATATACTATGTTAAATGTGCAGTAATGCACTAAAATATACAGCGTTAAATGTGCAGTAACACACTGAAATATACGTTGTTAAATGTGCAGTAATGCACTGAAATATACAGCGTTAAATACGCAGTATGTACTCAAATATACTGCGTTAAACGTGAATTAATGCACTGAAATATACAGCACTAAACATGCAGTAAGGCACTGAAATATACAGCGTTTAATGTGCAATAACGCACTGAGATATACAGTACAGCGTTAAACATGCAGTAATGCACTGAAATATACAGCGCCAAATGTGCAGTAATGCACTTAAATATACTTCATTAAATGTGCAGTAACATACTGAAATATACTGCATTAAATGTGCAGTAATGCACTGAAATATACAGCATTAAACGTCCAGTAATGCTCTGAAATATACAACATTAAACGTCCAGTAACGCACTGAAATATACAGTATTAAATGTGCAGTAATGCACTGAAATATACAGCGCTAAATGTGCAGTAATGCATTTAAATATACTTCGTTAAACGTCCAGTAACGCACTGAAATATACAGCATTAAACGTCCAATAACCCACTGAAATATACAGCATTAAATGTGCATTAATGTACTGAAATATACAGTTTTAAATGTGCAGTAATGCACTGAAATATACTTTGTTAAATGTGCAGTAATGTACTGAAAAATAAAGCTGCGTTATATATGCAGTAACTCACTGAAATCTACTTCGTTAAATGTGCACTAGTGCACTGAAATATACTGCATTAAACATGCAGTAACACAAAAATGTATTGCGTTAAATGTGCAGTAATGCACTGAAATATACAAATTTAAATATGCAGGGATACACTGAAATATACTGCGTTAAATGTGCAGTACTACACTGAAATATACAGCAATAAATGTGCAATATTGCACTGAAATATGCTTCATTAAACGTTCTGAAATATACTGCATTAAATGTGCATTAATGCACTGTAATATACAGTATTAAACATGCAGTAACTCACTGAAATATATTTTGTTAAACGTGCACTAGCGCACTGAAATATACCGCATTAGACGCGCAGTAACGCACTGAAATATACTGTGTTAAACGTGCAGTAATGCACTGAGATATACAGCATTAAATGTGCAGTAATGCACTGAGATATACAGCGTTTAATGTGCAGCAATGCACTGAAGTATACAGCATTAAATGTGCAGTACCGTGCTGAAATATACAGCGTTAAATGTGCAGCAACGCACTGAAATATACTTTATTAAACGTGCAGTAATGTACTGACAGATACTGCAGTAAACATGCAGTAACACACTGAAATATACAGAATTAAACATGTAGTAAAGCACTGAAACATACAGTGTTAAACGTACAGTAACACACTGAGAATATATAGTGTTAAACGTGCAGTAACGCACTGAAATATACTGTGTTAAACATGCAGTGATGCACTGAAATATACTGCTGACACGTACCTCGTATGTGAGCCTGACGTGCAGAGGGAGACCTCTCATACAACCCTGGTTCCCAGGTCGCTGGAGTTGAGGACAGTGACCGTAGGAGCACAGTGGGGTATGAGTGCCTGGTGGATTCTCTGGAACTGGAGATGATGTCCACTGGGAAGCACAGGAAACGGCTGGAGTGCTGGATGCAGGTCAGCTGGATGCAGGTCAGCAGGGTGCAGGCAAGCTGGATGAAGGTCAGCAGGATGCAGGTAAGCTGGATGCAGGTCAGCAAGGTGCAGGTAGGCTGGATGCAGGGCAGCAGGCTGCAGGTGCATCAAGAAGCAGCAAGCGCACGTGGGTGCGCACAGCAGGCAGAAGCAAGGTCAGACAAGCCAGGTCATACACAGCGGATCAGTTCAACAGAATCGGCAGGCAAGGAATGGTCAAGTTCAGGCTGGTTCTGGTAGCAGGAGATCAGGCAGGCAGGTAAACAGGATCTGGGTCAAGGAAAGCCAAGGTTCAGGATTGGAGACAGCAGCGTAGTCAGGGAGCCAGGTCAGAAGGTGATCAGATGCAGATTACAGGAACAGGTCACAGGTCAAGCTGCAGATCAGACAGCAAGAACTGAATGGTGAAAGCCCCTCTTAAAGGCCACTGGGCGCCAAAGGCACGTCGCTGTGTGCACGCATGATATCCGCGATCGGCACACATGCATGCGCATTGGCGCACGCCTGTTCGCTACTGGGGTGCACATTGGCGCACACCTGTTCACCCCTGGGGTGAGCATTGGCGCACGCCTGTTCGCTACTGGGGACCGGTTGGCGGGGATGTGCCTGAGCCCTGTTGCAGGTCTGAACGTAGTACGTCCATGACATTGCCCCCCCCTTAAGGGCAACCTCCGGTTGCCCAAAAAGGTTTTTTCTGAGGACATCTGCGGAAAAAGGCCTGGATCAGTTTTTGAGCATGCACATTTTGCTTAGGTTCCCATGAGTTCTCCTCTGGTCCATACCCCTTCCACTGAAGTTCCACTGAAGTTGGTTACCTCTCCTCTTGCAGTCTACGACAGCCTCCACTTCATATTCCTCGTCCTTGTTGATAATAACAGGTTCGGGTGGCCCCGATCCTCTGTCCGGGAAAGGATCAGGTACTGTGGGTTTAAGCAGAGACACGTGAAACACTGGGTGCACTTTGAGTGACTCAGGCAAGGTAAGCTCATAGGAGACCTCATTTAATTTCCTTTTAACTGGGAAAGGGCCAATGAATCTGGGTGCCAGCTTCTTTGAAGGACAAGCCATCTTGAGGTTGGTGGTAGATAACCACACCTGATCACCTGGTTGGAGACATAATTCACCTCTTCTCTTCCTGTCATAAAGCCTCTTGTTGGTTGCTGCGCTTTGGCCATAGCTTCTTGCAACAACTTGTTGTTGCGACCCAGGAACTCGACAGTGCTTTGTACTGCTGGAACTGGAGATTCTGGGATAATGTTAGGCAGGAAGACAGGATGGAACCCATAGTTTGCAAAGAATGGTGACTGACCTGTGGCTGAATGGCTGGCATTGTTGAAAGCAAATTCCGCTAGAGGCAAAAGTGCTACCCAATCGTCTTGGACAAACGAGGTAAAACAACGGATGTACTGTTCCAGGGTTTGGTTTGTCCTTTCAGTTTGTCCGTTAGTCTGGGGGTGGAAAGCAGATGACATGGAAAGTTCAATTTTCAGGATCTGGCATAATGACCTCCAGAAGCGGGAGGTGTACTGGACTCCCCTGTCAGATACAATGTTGGTTGGTACCCCATTCAGCCTTGCGATTTCCCTGATGAACACCCGAGTGGTTTCCAAAGCAGACAGCATACTCTTTAGGGGTATGAAGTGGGCCATCTTTGACAAACGGTCAACCACTATAAAGATTGCTGTATGTCCTTCAGAAGGGGGTAGTTCCATTACAAAGTACATGGCAATCATGCTCCAGGGTCTGTCAGGAATTGGTAGTGGTCTGAGGAGACCCCAGGACTTAGTCCTGGCAGACTTGCTTTGGGTACAGATGACACATGACTTGACATAGTCCTTACAATCTTTCTCAAGCTTCGGCCACCAAAACATGCGCTGGATTAGTTCATGAGTCTTGTGAACCCCAAAATGTCCGGCCAGTGGGTGGTCATGACACAGGCTCAGTACTTCTGTCTGGCACCTTTCTGGCACAAAAATTTTGTTGTCCTTTCAAAGCATCCCATCCCTGGGTATTAAGGTTGATCCTGGTGGACCGGACACCCCCTCTGAGGCTTGTTTTAAACCGGACATCAGGTCTGTCTGGAAAAGCAGAACGTTGCTCTCAGATAAAATGGTGTCTGGGACTGAAGTTTCCTTGGGGTCATCGTACATCCGAGAGAGAGCGTCAGGCTTGATGTTCTTTGACCCTGGCCGGTAGGTGATGTGAAATGAAAATCTGGAAAAGAATAATGCCCATTGTGCTTGGCGCGGCTTCCAACGTTTGGCAGTTCGTAAATATTCCAGATTTTTATGATCCGTGTAGATAAGTATGGAATGTGCAGCTCCCACTAGCAGGTATCGCCATTCTTCGAGCGCGGCTTTGATGGCCAGAAGTTCACGGTCACCTACATCGTAATTCTATATAATATTCTATAATAACTGCCCCCACAGCTGTTTCTGGGGCATCAGAGAGGGATCCGGATGGCTCAATATGGGGGCAGAGGTAAAGAGTCCCTTTAGGGTAGAAAAGGCGGCTTGAGCCTTGGGATTCCACTGGAATCGGACATTTTGTCTTGCTAGCTGGGTGATCGGGGAGATAATTGCAGAAAATCCTTTGATAAACCTTCTGTAAAAATTGGCGAAGCCAACAAAACATTGCACCCCCTTCTTATCTGAGGGTGCAGGCCAGTCTAGGACAGCTGTGACCTTTTGTGGATCCATCTTGAACC
Source organism: Aquarana catesbeiana (assembly GCF_042186555.1). Classification (NCBI taxonomy): domain Eukaryota; kingdom Metazoa; phylum Chordata; class Amphibia; order Anura; family Ranidae; genus Aquarana; species Aquarana catesbeiana. The sequence continues at coordinate 233,697,339 of NC_133330.1, read as the reverse complement.
CCTCTGTGGAAATTACCAGGCCCGGTGTCACGAAGATCCTGCCAGTAACCGGCGTCCCAGGCGCACGGGAACCCGGCCACGGGTCCCATTGCGCATGCGCGCACGTTCACGGGTGCGGTCACGCACGGGCACGCGCGCGCGCACTCCCGCTGGTGTCAGGCGGGCTATTTAAACCTGCCTGTCACACTCCATCCCCGCTGTCTGCTCTACAGCGTTCTGTGAGTGTTACCTGATCTGATCTGTGTTTCCTGTTATCCGACCCGGCTTCCTGTTTGACGACCCTGCTATCTGCCTGCACCAGACCCTCTTGGCTTGCCTGACCATCCCTCTGCATTACCCCTGGTACCTCTGCTGTCCGAACGTTACTGACCACCGGCTTGTTGACCCTTCCGCTGTGTTCATCAGCTTCCAGTCTGCTATTACCTGCTGTTGTTCCTGGTTCCAGTCCAGCTTCCAGTTTGCTATTACCTGCTGTTGTTCCTGGTTCCAGTCCTGCATTCCAGTCTCTGTCCTCAGTCTACTCCTCAGACTACTGACTCCAGAGGGTGCCACCACTACTGAACTTTCAGCAACTGTTGATCCTGCCAGCCACCCATACCACTCTTCACTCCTGGCCCTCTGTCTCCATTCCAGGGGAACGGGAGTGGGAGCTGTAAGGGAGGTCTTTTCCTGCACTTCAGGCTCACAACCTACCAGGTACGTGACAGTAGCAGACAGCCATGTCTGAGCCTGAGCAGGGAACGTCTCCCATGGAGGAACTCTGTGCACACCTGGCAGGATTGACTGAAGCAGTCAAAAATCTGCAGCAAGGATACACCAGACTGGAGGAACGAGTGTTAACCCTGTCTAACCCCATTGGGGCCCAGGGAGCTTCCTCTGCTCCTGCTCCTTCAGTTGGGCCTTCCTCAACGGTGGTGATGCTCCCTCTGAAACCTAAGGTTCCCACACCTGAACGTTTCTTTGGAAATCGCCATAAGTTCAGAGCCTTCCGCAACTCCTGCGAACCATTTTTTGCTCTTCAGCCACATACCTTTTCCCTGGAGGCTACAAAGGTGGGCTACGTGATTTCTCTACTCTCTGGTGACCCCCAAACCTGGGCCCATCGCCTCTTAGAGCAAAAGGACATATCTCTGACCAACCTCTCCACTTTCTTTGACGCACTAGGCCAGTTATATGATGACCCCCAGCTATCTGTAACTGCAGAGGCGGCTCTACACTCCCTTCAACAAGGTCGCAGAGCAGCAGAGGATTATGTGGCTGAATTCAGGAAGTGGAGTGCGGATACTAACTGGAACGATGCGGCTCTCCGTTATCAATTTCGGTTGGGACTTTCTGATCCTCTGAAGGATGAACTGGCCAGGGTGGGTACACCACAGACTTTAAATGCTTTAATCGATCTAGCTATCCAGATCAATCGACGCCTACGAGAGCGCAGGTCTGAGAGAGCTATGGGGTCTTCTCGTCCAACTTGGGTTACCCCTAAGGTTCCCCATCACCCATCATCAACACCACCTACCTCCACACTTAACTTACCTGAGCCAATGCAATTAGGAGTCCTGCGGCCTTCACTCACCCCAGAGGAACGACAACGTCGTCGAGCAAATAACTTGTGCCTGTATTGTGGGGAACCCAGGCACTATGTCAGGAACTGTCCCCTCAAACTCCGTAAGTGTTTATCCCTATCTAATGACTATGTGACATCTCTGGTTAAAAATACCACTCACCTTGCTCTTCCTCTTCTGCTACAGCTTCCAGGGAAGGATCTACAAATCACCGCCATTATTGACTCAGGAGCTTGCAGCTGTTTCATGGATTCTCGTTTTGCCATCCAACACCAAATACCCTTGTCACCTAAAGCCCATGGACTTTCTATCCATCTAGCTGATCAAGTCTGGACCTGTCACCCAAGAGACTATGCCAATACCTGTTTTCGTTTCCAACGTCCATCAGGAACAGCTGCGCCTGGACATTATCGCTTCACCCCTGTTCCCCATAATACTCGGCATGCCATGGTTACAGGCCCATAATCTGGACATAAATTGGATCACGGGTGAGGTGACCTTTCCCTCTCCTTACTGCCAACAGTTTTGCAGAACCCAGAACATCCAGGAGAACTCTACTCTGTTATGCCTAGATACAGATCCTAGTCTACTTCAATCCATTCCTTCCGCCTATCATGATTTCCTGGATGTATTTAGTAAACAGAGGGCAGAGGTGTTACCCCCTCACCGGGCCTATGACTGTCCCATTGAGTTACTTCCTGGTGCTGAAATTCCTTTTGGAAGAATATTTCCCCTGACTGAGGTGGAGCAAGGGGCATTGAAGGAATACATTGACGAAAACCTCAAAAGAGGCTTCATTCGTCCATCCACGTCCCCCGCAGGTGCAGGCATCTTCTTTGTGCAGAAAAAAGATAAAACCCTCAGGCCGTGTGTGGATTACCGCGAACTAAACAAAATTACTGTGAAGAATCGGTACCCTCTCCCCTTAGTACCAGAGTTGTTTCAGAGACTGGGGACGGCTACCATATTCACCAAACTTGATCTCCGTGGGGCCTACAATTTAGTTCGTATCAGGGATGGAGACGAATGGAAGACCGCTTTTCGTACCCGTTATGGACATTTTGAGTACCTCGTGATGCCTTTCGGCCTGTGTAATGCCCCTGCCACATTTCAACACTTTATTAATGATGTGTTACGTGACTTTCTAGACCTGTTTGTCATCGTCTATTTAGATGACATATTGATTTTCTCTTGTTCCCTTGAATCCCATCGCAGGCACGTCAGAAGTGTATTGGGCGGTCTATATGCAAAGGCTGAAAAATGTGAATTCGAACAGGAAAGTATTCCATTTTTAGGGTTAGTCATCTCCAGTAAGGGCATTAAAATGGACCCCCAGAAGGTCACGGCTGTTCTAGATTGGCCAGTCCCGACTGATAAGAAAGGAATCCAGCGATTCGTTGGATTCGCTAATTTTTACCGCAAATTTATTAAAGGGTTCTCAGCCATCATTGCACCCATCACACAGCTTACCAAACAGGGTACACGCTTCCATTGGTCGGCCGAGGCTCAAAAGGCTTTTGAGACTCTCAAGGGCCTTTTTACCTCCGCCTCTGTACTGAAGCATCCAGATTCCTCTCTGCCATTTATTCTAGAAGTGGATGCATCTGAAATTGCTGTAGGAGCAGTATTATCCCAAAGACAGGGAACCAAAGCCCTGCTGCATCCTGTGGCTTTCTTTTCTCGTAAATTATCCAAGGCAGAGAGAAATTATGATGTAGGTGACAGAGAGTTGTTGGCAATCAAGTCAGCATTGGAGGAGTGGCGCTATCTGTTGGAGGGTGCCGCTCATCCAGTTTTAATCTTTACAGATCATAAGAACCTGGAGTATTTGAGGTCTGCAAAGAGGTTGAAACCACGTCAGGCCAGATGTGTTCTCTTTTTCTCCAGGTTCTCCTTCCATGTCACTTACCGTCCTGGCTCCAAGAATACCAAACCTGACGCCCTGTCTAGAATGTTTCACAAACCTCAAGAGATTTCCCCTCCAGACACCATTTTGTCTCCAGGGAACCTTCTTCTACTTCAGGGAAACCTGCTTTCCCAGATTAAACAGGCCTCCGCAGAAATAGAATCTTCCATTAAGACAGAGCTCCAGGTTAAGGAGGGGTTATTGTGGCATGAGAGTAGGATCTTTATACCTGAAACACTACGAGTTCCAGTACTAGAGCTTTGTCATGATCATGCGCTGGCTGGGTATTTCGGTGTGGCTAAGACCACTGATTTGGTTCAGCGCACCTTCTGGTGGCCTCAGCTGCGCAAAGATTGTAAAGAGTTTGTAGAGTCCTGTACCACCTGCCTTAGGAACAAAGGGCACAAAACAAAGGCATGGGGTCTACTAAAACCCTTGCCTGTCCCAGATAGACCCTGGAAAATGCTCTCAATAGATTTTATTGTAGAACTACCCCCGGCCGGGGGCTTCACTTCAATCTTTGTCATAGTGGACCGGTTGTCGAAGATGGCGCACTTTGTCCCAATGAAGGGTACCCCTTCAGCTACAGAAACAGCACAAGCATTCATTAAAGAGGTCGTCAGGCTCCATGGGGTACCAGTTAACATCGTTTCAGATCGAGGGGGTACAATTTACCTCTCGATTCTGGAGGGCTTTGTGTAAAACCTTGGACATTGAACTCTCATTTTCATCGGCTTATCACCCCCAGACTAATGGGCAAACAGAAAGAACAAACCAGACCCTTAAACAATATTTGCGCTGTTTTTCTTCCTTTGCCCAAGATAATTGGATTGCTGTTTTACCATTGGCCGAATTCGCTTATAACAATTCTATTCATTCTGCTATCAAGCAAACTCCGTTTTTTGCGAATTATGGTTTCCACCCCTCATTTTTACCAAACTCTCTTCCAGAATGCACAGTACCCGCAGTCCAGGAGAAATTGGATTTCTTTACCTCTAACAACCAAGTTCTACAGGACACCATGACCAGAACCCTGGAGTACAACAAAGCAAAGTTCGATAAAAAGAGGCGAGGTGAGCTCTTACTCGCACCTGGGGATCAGGTATGGTTGTCCACCATAAACCTCAGGTTGGCCTGCCCTTCCAAGAAATTGGGTCCCAAATTTCTTGGACCATTCCCTGTTAAAAAGAGAATTAATGAAGTTGCATATGAACTTGAACTCCCGGATTCACTAAAGGTACATCCAGTTTTTCACGTGTCCTTGCTTAAACCATCTATTACTAACCCATTTCCAGGTCGAAGTACGGATCCTCCTGATCCAATCCTGGTAGATGGGGAAGAGGAATTCGAGGTGGAGGCTATCATGGACCACAGGAAAAGAGGTAACCAAAATCAATTCTTAATAAAGTGGAAGGGGTTTGTCCCAGAGGAGAATTCTTGGGAACCAGAGGATAATATTCATGCTGAAGACCTGTTACAAGCCTTTAAAACAGCTCATCCAGAGAAATTTTTTCAAAGGGGCATCCGGAGGCTGCCCCTTGGGGGGGGGCAATGTCACGAAGATCCTGCCAGTAACCGGCGTCCCAGGTGCACGGGAACCCGGCCACGGGTCCCATTGCGCATGCGCGCACGTTCACGGGTGCGGTCACGCACGGGCACACGCGCGCGCACTCCCGCTGGTGTCAGGCGGGCTATTTAAACCTGCCTGTCACACTCCATCCCCGCTGTCTGCTCTACAGCGTTCTGTGAGTGTTACCTGATCTGATCTGTGTTTCCTGTTATCTGACCAGGCTTCCTGTTTGACGATCCTGCTATCTGCCTGCACCAGACCCTCTTGGCTTGCCTGACCATCCCTCTGCATTACCCCTGGTACCTCTGCTGTCCGAACGTTACTGACCACCGGCTTGTTGACCCTCCGCTGTGTTCATCAGCTTCCAGTCTGCTATTACCTGCTGTTGTTCCTGGTTCCAGTCCAGCTTCCAGTTTGCTATTACCTGCTGTTGTTCCTGGTTCCAGTCCAGTGTTCCAGGCTACCTTCTGCTGGTTCCAGTCCAGCGTTCCAGGCTACCTTCTGCTGTGTTCCAGCCCAGCGTTCCAAGCTATCTTCTGCTGTGTTCCAGTCCAGCGTTCCAGTCTATCACCTGCTGTCGTTCCTGGTTCCAGTCCAGCGTTCCAGGCTACCTTCTGCTGTGTTCCAGCCCAGCGTTCCAGGCTATCTTCTGCTGTGTTCCAGTCCAGCGTTCCAGTCTATTACCTGCTGTTGTTCCTGGTTCCAGTCCAGTGTTCCAGGCTATCTTCTGCTGTTGTTCCAGTCCAGCTTCCAGTCTGCTATTACCTGCTGTTGTTCCTGTTTCCAGTCCAGTGTTCCAGGCTATCTTCTAGTCCAGCTTCCAGTCTGCTATTACCTGCTGTTGTTCCTGGTTCCAGTCCTGCATTCCAGTCTCTGTCCTCAGTCTACTCCTCAGACTACTGACTCCAGAGGGTGCCACCACTACTGGACTTTCAGCAACTGTTGATCCTGCCAGGCACCCATACCACTCTTCACTCCTGGCCCTCTGTCTCCATTCCAGGGGAATGGGAGTGGGAGCTGTAAGGGAGGTCTTTTCCTGCACTTCAGGCTCACAACCTACCAGGTACGTGACACCCAGGAATTGGATACTCTGCTGCTCGAACTCGCACTTTTCTGGTTTGTCATATAGCCCATGCTGATGGAGAACCATCTTGATGTGTTTCCGGTGCTGATCCAAGGATGGGGAAAAAATCAGGATATCGTCTAAGTAGGCTATGATGAAGATGTCCAGATAGTCTCTGAAGATATCATTTATCAGGTGCTGGAAAGTAGCAGGGGCATTACACAGGCCAAAGGGCATCACTACGTATTCGTAGTGGCCAAACCTGGTACGGAAGGCCGTTTTCCACTCGTCACCTGCACGAATGCGGACCAAATTGTAGGCCCCATGAAGATCGAGTTTGGTGAACACAACAGTAGTTCTTAATCTTTGAAAAAGCTCAGGCACCAGGGGTAAGGGATACCGGTTCTTGACTGTGACCTTGTTCAGCTCCCGGTAGTATGCACAAGGACGCAACAGATGGGTCCTTCTTCTCCACAAAAAAGATCCCTGCCCCAGCCAGAGAGGTAGATGACCGGATGAACCCCCTCTTGAGGTTTTCATCAACATATTCCTTTAAAACCTCCAACTCCCACTCAGGCAGAAGGAAAATCCGCCCGAAGGGGATTTCAGCTCCGGGCAGCAACTCAATCGGGCAATCGTAGGAACGATGAGGAGGAAGTGTCTCTGCCCCTCGTTTGCTAAAAACATCTAAGAACTCATGGTACTGTTAAGGTACTGCAGTGCATAATTCTGAGTCAGCTTCCAGACACAGCAGAGGGCCAGATATCTTGGGAGGTAAGGGCAGACAGTGTCCTTGACAGTAGAGGGACTGAAGCTTGATTTCTCCGGAGCCCCAGTCAATTTGCGGGTTGTGGGCCTGAAGCCACGGTAGACTCAAGATGACCGGGAACAGAGGGGAAGCAATTGCATCAAACTTAAGCAGTTCCTTGTGGTTTGAGACAGTAACTACAGGCAATGGGGGAGTCTCATGAGTCACCTGGCCATATTTAATATGGGATCCATCCGCCAAGAAAACGGAAAGTCCTTGAGCCCTGTGTTGAAGTGGAATGCGTTGTTGGTTGGCAAAGTTCAAATCAATAAAACAACTGCAGGCACCAGATTCTATTATTGCAGTAACAGACACAGTCTTTCCGGAAAACTGAAGGGTGATGGGAATGGCCAGGTGAGTAGAGGGTGCTGGGTAACTGTGTGACGGGATGGGTGAAGATCTACGATACTTGGCAGGACACAAATGTACATAATGGCCAGTTCCCCCACAGTACAGACAAAGGTTGAGCTGTTGCCGACGTAGACGTTCCTCGGCAGACAATGCGGGTCTCATTAGTCTGACCTGTTCAGATTTATGAAAGTCCGGTATTAGTTTGGTTGGTGCAGGATTAACTGGGACCGGTCTGAAGGGAACAGGACGAGAGGTTGTAGGCACTTGGGGTAACATCCAAGTTGGTTGAGTCTGCTGGGTCACCCTCTCCATCCTGCATTCCCAAAGATGACGGTCTATCTGAATAGTTAGGGTAATCAAGGACTCCAGAGAGTTGGGTACACCGACCCGAGCCAATTCATCCTTTAATTCTTCTGACAAGCCTAGGCGAAACTGCGCTCCAGCGCCTAAAGTCTGTTATATAGTTTTCGACCACTCTGCGGCCTTGCTGGAGCGTGCTAAGAGCAGCTTCAGCAGTGGAAGTTCGTTGGGGGTCATCATATAAGAGTGACATTGCGTCGAAGAAGGATGACAAGGAGTCCAGAGAAACATGGTGTTCTTCCAGCAGGTGATGAGCCCAGGCTTGTGGTTCTCCCAGCAGAAGTGAAACAACAAACCCCACCTTGGTGTTTTCTTGCAAAAAGGTTAAGGGTAGTAAGGAAAAGTACAGCTCACATGCATTGTGGAAAGTCCGAAACTTGCTTCGATCCCCAGAAAACTTCTCCAGAATTGGGACCCTAGGTTCTGGAGATAACATCATTACAGGGAGTGCGGAGGAAGTCTCTGATGACAACCCGCTGGAAGGAAGATTTGTAATAATTGTTCGGGACTGCACTTGTCTCTCAAGGTGTTCATAGCTGTTCTGGAGGGATTTCACCTCTTGAGTGAGGACAGAGAGCAATTGGCAGATTTCATCAGTAGCGGAGGTCCATCTTGCAGGCTCAGGCATGGCTGTCTGATACTGACACATACCTCGTATGTGAGCCTGATGTGCAGAGGGAGACCTCTCGTACAACCCTGGTTCCCAGGTCGCTGGAGTTGAGGACAGTGACCGTATGAGCACAGTGGGGTATGAGTGCCTGGTGGATTCTCTGGAACTGGAGATGATGTCCACTGGGAAGCACAGGAGCTGGCTGGAATGCCAGGTGCAGGTAAGCTGGATGCAGGTCAGCCGGATGCAGGTAAGCTGGATGCAGGTCAGCAAGGTGCAGGCAAGCTGGATGAAGGTCAGCAGGATGCAGATAAGCTGGATGCAGGTCAGCAAGGTGCAGGTAGGCTGGATGCAGGTCAGCAGGCTGCAGGTGCACCAAGAAGCAGCAAGCGCACATGGGTGTGCACAGCAGGCAGAAGCAAGGTCAGACAAGCCAGGTCATACACAGCGGATCAGTTCAACAGAATCGGCAGGCAAGGAATGGTCAAGTTCAGGCTGGTTCTGGTAGCAGGAGATCAGGCAGGCAGGTAAACAGGATCAGGGTCAAGGAAAGCCAAGGTTCAGGATTGGAGACAGCAGCGTAGTCAGGGAGCCAGGTCGGAAGGTGATCAGATGCAGATTACAGGAACAGGTCACAGGTGAAGCTGCAGATCAAACAGCAAGAGCTGAATGGTGGAAGCCCCTCTTAAAAGCCACTGGGTGCCAAAGGCGCGTCACTGTGCGCGCGCGCGATCTCCGCAATCAGCGCACGTGTATGCACATTGGCGCACGCCTGTTCGCCACTGGGGTGAGCATTGGCGCACGCCTGTTCGCTACTGGGGACCGGTTGGCGGGGATGCACCTGAGCCCTGTTGCAGGTCTGAACATAGTATGTCCATGACAACTGCATTAAACGTGCAGTACGCAATCAATATACTGCATTAAACATGCAGTATTGCACTGAAATATACTGTGTATTATCGTGCAGTAACACACTGAAAAATACTGCAGGAAACCTGCCCTGACAAAATAAACTGACACTAAAGTAAAAACGAATGGTCAAACTACACTCACGCTGCACTATCACTAGATTCACACTAAACTGATATTCTACTCTGACAATAGAATTAGAATATGACACTACAGCACGCTAACACACTGAACAGAGCCCTGTTCTATACCATGCAATAATCACACTGCAAATGGCTGCTATGGGGAGAATATTTTTATAGTGTGGGACGGGACTAAGAGCAATGAGCCATGATTGGATAGAGTCATAATTAGTTTATCCAGTGGTTCCATGGTTCTGACTGTGCTCTGTGTCCCGATTGGGCAAAGCTTGCATTGCTTCAGCCAATCAGGGTTTTCAATGCACTGTGCGACATTGCCGAACAAACGGTTGAATGCCCCAATAATTTGGGTGTCTGTTGAACGAGCAAAGTTAACCACTTCCCTACCCGCCCATAGTCATATGACGTCCACAGATGGGATCTCCCATCCTGGGTGGATGTCATATGACGTCCTGGGATTCCCGGCCGTCTAGGGGGCGCGCGCGCACCCGCCGCGTTCCTCGGGACCCGGTGCGTGTGCCCGGCGGCCGCGATGTCCGCCGGGCACCCGCGATTGCCCGTTAACCGGGCCAGCATGTGGATCTGTGTGTGTAAACACACAGATGCACAGCCTGTCAGCTCTGAGGAGAGCGATCTGTGTTCCCAGAACGGAGGAACACTGATCGGTCTCCTCCCCTAGTGCGTCCCCTCCCCCTTCAGTTAGAATCATTCCCTAGGAAACATTCTTAACCCCTCCCCTCCCCTAGTGGTTAACCCCTTCACTGCCTGTCACATTTACACAGTAATCAATGCAATTTTATAGCATTGATCGCTGTATAAATGTGATTGGTCCCAAAAATGTGTCAAAAGTGTCCGATGTGTCCGCCATAATGTCGCAGTCACCAAAAAAAATCGCAATCGCCGCTAAAAAAATAAAAAAATATTAAAAAAAAAAAAATGCCATAAATCTATCCCGTATTTTGTAGACGTTATAACTTTTGCGCAAACCAATCAATATACGCTTATTGTGATTTTTTTTACCAAAAATATGTAGAAGAATACGTATCGGCCAAAACTGAGGAAAAAATGTGTTTTTAAAAAAAAAATTGGGATATTTATTATAGCAAAAAGCAAAAAATATTGTGTTTTTTTCAAAATTGACGCTCTTCTTTTGTTTATAGCGTAAAAAATAAAAACCGCAGAGGCGATCAAATACCACCAAAAAAAAGCTCTATTTGTGGTGAAAAAAGGACGTCAATTTTTTTTGGGTACAACGTCGCACGACCGCGCAATTGACGTTCAATTGAAAACTAAAAATTGGCCTAGGAAGGAAGGGGGTGAAATTGCCCGGTATTGAACCGGTTAAAGCAAAGTTAAAGTCAAGCAAGTTAAATGATTGATATGAAAATATTTGGACTGCACCAACATCAGTGAGGCACTGGCTAGTATCAGAGCCAGATACACACAGGTTACATACACCGCGAATGTTAGAGTGAGAGCAATAATTTTAGCACTAGACCTCCTCTGTAACTCATGTTCGGCTCGAACATCGGCTGTTCACCGCGGAACACCCTTTAAAAGTCTATGGGAGAAATCAAAAGTGCTAATTTTAAAGGCTTATATGCATGGTATTGTCATAAAAAGTGTTTGGGGACCCGGGTCCTGCCCCAGGGGACATGTATTAATGCAAAAAAAAGTTTTAAAAACGGACGTTTTTTCAGGAGCAGGGATTTTAATAATGCTTAAAGTGAAACAATAAAAGTGTAATATTCCTTTAAATTTCGTACCTGGGGGGTGTCTATAGTATGCCTGTAAAGGGGCGCATGTTTCTCGTGTTTAGAACAGTCTGACAGCAAAATGACATTTCAAAGGAAAAAAAAGTAATTTAAAACTACTTGCGGCTATAATGAATTGTCGGTCCGACAATACACATAAAGGTTCATTGATAAAAACGGCATGGGATTTCCCCACAGGGAAACCCCGAACCAAAATTTAAAAAAAAAATGGTGTGGGGGTCCCCCTAAATTCCATACCAGGCCCTTCAGGTCTGGTATGAATATTAAGGGAAACCCCGTGCCAAAATTTTTAAAAAATGGCGTAGGGTCCCCCTCAAAATCCGTACCAGACACCTGGTTACATAATGGGTGACCCCGCCCCCCTTTGACATCACGGGGAAACCCATAGGGGAGTCCCCGTCAAGTCCCCATGCATCAGAGGGGGTGGGGTCACGGGGTTGCCCCGCCCTCTGTTATTTAAGGAGTGTCAGAAGAAGAGAAACATCACACAGCGGGAGCCTCCCATGGATGCGGAGCGGCCCAAGAACGAAGCGGGGAAGAAGACGTCGCGGAGGAAGATGCCGTACGAGAACAGCAGAGCAAGAAGCAGAGGACCAGAGGAAGAAGAAGATGGAGGAAGAAACCGAAGGAAGAAGGAAGGAAGGAAGAAGACCCAAAGAAGATGGAAAGAAGAAGACTTTAAATAAAGGAATTGTCCAAAACTGTCTCTTGTCATTTTTAACATTTTTGACACTTTTTTTGTGAAATGGTAGGGGTACTTTTATACCCCATTACCATTTCACACGGGGAGGTGGGATCTGGGGGTCCCCTTGTTAAAGGGGGCTTCCAGATTCCGATAAGCCCCCCACCCGCAGACCCCCCCAACCACTGGCCAAGGGTTGTGGGGATGAGGCCCTTGTCCTCATCAACATGGGGACAAGGTGCTTTGGGGGGCCGCTACCCCAAACCACCCTCCCAATGTTGGGAGCATGTGGCCTGGTATGGTTCAGGATGGGGGGGTGCTCTCTCATCCTCCCTCTTTTCCTGCAACCTGCCAGGTTGCGTGCTCGGATAAGGGTCTGACCTGGATTTTTGGGGGGACCCACGCCATTTTTTTTTACATTTTGGTGCGGGATTCCCCTTAATATCCATACCAGACCTGAAGGGCCTGGTATGGAATTTAGGGGGACCCCATGCCATTTTTAAAAAAATGTTGGGGTTCCCCTGTGGGGAAATCCCATGCCGTTTTTATCAATGAACTTTAATGTGTATTGTCGGACCGACAATTCATTAATAGCCGCATTTCCTTTGAAATGTCATTTTGCTGTCAGACTGTTCTAAACACGGCAAACATGCGCCCCTTTAAAGGCATACTATAGACACCCCCAGGTACGAAATTTAAAGGAATATTACACTTTTATTGTTTCACTTTAAGCATTAATAAAATCACTGCTCCCCGAAAAAACTGCCATTTTTAAAACTTTTTTTGCATTGATCCATGTCCCCTGGGGCAGGACCAAGGTCCCCAAACACTTTTTATGACAATAACTTGCATATAATCCTTTAAAATTAGCACTTTTGATTATTCATGTTCGAGTCCCATAGACTTTAACTGTGTTCGCATGTTCGAACAAATTTTTTGCCTGTTCGCATGTTCTGGTGCAAACCGAACAGGGGGGTGTTCAGCTCATCAAATTTTTAAAACGTCGCCTAAGGAGATTTTTAAGTACCGAAGTTTGGCGCCATTCCATAAGTGTGCGCAATTTTAAAGTATGGCAAGTTAGGTATCTATTTACTTGGCGTAACATAATCTTTCTTAGTATACAGAAAAATCGGGCTAACTTTAGTGTTTTATATATATATATATATATATATATATATATATATATATATATATTGTTTGGGGATTCTGAGTAATTTTCTAGCAACAAAAATTATGATTTTTACAGGCAGGAGAGAAGTGTCAGAATTGGCCTGGGTGGCAAGGGGTTAATTACAATAAGTAAGTAATATACAAATAATTATTATACAGTAAAACCTTGGATTGAGAGCATAATTCGTTCCGGAAACATGCTTGTAATCCAAAGCACTTTTCCCCATAAGAAGTAATGGAAACTCAAATAATTCATTCCACAACCATTTATTCATAAGTCCTTCAGTTTATGGTCCAACTAAAAAGATTACAGCAATGTGACCAGGTTGTGTAACAATAAAATATCCATCCACAAATGGCAGCCTCCACAAGGGGATTAGAAGCAAAATCCAGCAGGAGCTACAGAGTATAAAAGAGAAGAGAGGCATCTCTAAGTGTAGCAATATGTTGCTAAATGTTGTACCTTCATTAAATGTAACCATATTGCTACACTTATGCCGCGTACACACGGTCGGAATTTCCGACAACAAATGTTCTATGAGAGCTTGTTGTTGGAAATTCCGACCGTGTGTAGGCTCCATCGGACATCTGCAGTCGGAGTTTCCGACAACAAATGTTTGAGGGCTGGTTCTCAAATTTTCAGAACTTGTTGTCAGAAATTCCGATCGTGTGTACACAATTCCGACGCACAAAATTCCACGCATGCTCGGAATCAAGCAGAAGAGCAGCGCTGGCTATTGAACTTAATTTTTCTCGGCTCGTTGTACATCTTGTACGTCACCGCGTTCTTGACATTTGGAATTTCTGACAACATTTAATTTAATTTATTTAGTCATAGGACACAGTCAAGGACATACATCAGGGCATTCCAAAAAAAAACACAACACATTGAAATTAAACGTCGCAAATTAGAACCCAGTATTTGGATCACCATCTAGAGCATCTCTCCTATTCCGCAATAATGATACTAGAGACACTGGGGTTGATTTACTAAAGGCAAATCCACTCTGCACTGCAAGTGCACATGGAAGTGCAGTCGCTGTAAATCTGAGGGGAAGATCTGAAATGAGGGGAAGCTCTGTTCATTTTATCATCCAATCATGTACAAGCAAAAATTAATTTTTTTAAACTTTCCTTGCATGTCCCCCTCAGATCTACAGCGACTGCACTTCCAAGTGCACTTGTAGTGCAAAGTGGAGTTGCCTTTAGTAAATAACCCCCATTGTGTCAACTCCTGGCGTACTCAACGTATAAAGAAAAGCGAACCATGTATACGGCCTCATCTATAGTCCCAGATCAGTCCTAATCAATTTTATAACTTTATATATTAAAGAAAGGTTTTGGACCCCAGGAGCCCAGATCCAATGAGCCAATAAGGAAAAAGGAAAAAAAAGAGAGGGGCAAGACAAGTTTGAGCCAACATCCGTCAGAAATAAATCCACGGTTTTGTTGTCGGAATGTCCATTCGTGTTTACGTGGCATAAGAGGCGCCTCTCTTCTCTTTTATACTCAGTTATGACATGACGCTACCTGTATATCAAGACAACGCTTGTATATTAAGTCAAAATTTGTTTTAAAATTTTGCTTGTCTTGCAAAACGCTCTCTAACCAAGTTACTTTCAAACCAAGGTTTTACTGTATATTGTTTTTAAAGTAATTTACTATGATTTCAAAAACTGTACTCAAGCAGGTGGCTTAACGGAGAAATTACTGAAGTTTGAAGTTATAACTTCAAACCAGTAAATTCCACAGTTAATAGATAAATAATAAATTATTATGTTATACCTAGGGATGAGCCCGATGTTCGAGACGAATGCAAATTCGAAAGCCGCAGAACACCGTTAAAGTCTATGGGACATTAACATGAAAAAACAAAAGTTCTCATTCTAAAGGCTTATATGCAATTCATTGCCATAAAAAGTGTTTGGTGACTGGGGTCCTGCCTCAGGGGACATGTATCAATGCAAAAAAAAGTTTTAAAAACTGCAGTTTTTTCGGGAGCAGTGATTTTAATAATGCTTAAAGTGAAACAATAAAAATGAAATATTCCTTTAAATATTGTGCCTGGGGGGGAGTGTCTATAGTATGCCTGTAAAGTAACACGGTTTCCCCGTGTTTAGAACAGTACCACAGCAAAATTACATTTCTAAAGGAAAAAAGTAATTCAAAACTGATTGCGGCTGTAATGAATTGTTGGGTCTCGGCAATATAGATAAATCTCATTGAAAAAAATGGCATGGGTTTCCCCCAGTCCATTGCCAGGCCCTTTGGGTCTAGTATGAATATTAAGGGGAACCCCAAACCAAAAAGAAAAAAGAAAATTGCGTGGGGGTCCCCCCAAAATCCTTACCAGGCCCTTCAGGTCTGGTAATGGATATTAATGGGAACCCTGCGCCAATTTAAAAAAGATAGCGTAGGGGTCCCCCAAAATCCATTCCAGACCCGAAGGGTCTGGTATGGATTTTAGGGGAAACCCTGGACCAAATTTTTTTTTAAAATGGCATAGGGGTCCCCCCCAAAATCCATACCAGACCCTTATCCGAGCACGCAACTTGGCAGGCTGCAGGAAAAGAGGAGGGGACAAGAGAGCGGCCCACCTCCTGAACCGTACCAGGCCACATGCCCTCAACATGGGGAGGGTGCTTTGGAGTAGCCCCCCAAAGCACCTTGTCTCCGTGTTGATGGAGACAAGGGCCTCATCCCCACAACCCTTGCCTGGTGGTTTTGGGGGTCTGCGGGTGGGGGGCTTATCGGAAACTGGAAGCCCCTTTTAACAAGGGGACCCCCAGATCCTGGCCTCCCCCATGTGAATTGGTAATGGGTACATTGTACCCCTACCATTTCACAAAAAAAGTGTCAAAAATAGTAAAAAAGACAGGAGACACTTTGGGACAAGTCCTTTATTAAGAGATAAAAAATAAAAAATGTCCCATGATGTAAATCCATCTCACGCCACCCAACGAGCCAAAAAATAAAAATGTCACAACAGCTCCGCCTACATGGGAGGCTCCCACCGAGTGATGCCCTTCAGGTCTGGTATGGATATTAAAGGGAACCCCGGCCAAAAAAAAAAATGGCGTGGGGTCCCCCTCAAAATCTATACCAGACCCTTCAGGTCTGGTATGGATTTTAAGGGGAACCCCACACCAAAATAAAAAAGAATGGCGTGGGGTCCCCCCAAAAATCCATACCAGACCCTTATTCGAGCACACAACCTGGCAGGCCACACGAAAAGAGGGGGGGACGAGAGAGCAGCCCCTCCTCCTGAACAGTACCAGACCACATGCCCTCAACATTGGGAGGGTGCTTTGGGGTAGCCCCCCAAAACACCTTGTCCCCATGTTGTCATCCCTACAACCCTTGCCCGGTGGTTGTGGGGGTCTGCAGGCAGGGGGCTTATCGGAATCTGAAAGCCTCCTTTAACAAGGGGACCCCCAGATCCCAGCCCTCCCCTACAAAAGTACCCCTACCATTTCACAAAAAAGTGTCAAAAATGTTAAAAATGACAAGAGACAGTTTTTGAAAATTCCTTTATTTAAAAGCTTCATCTATCTTCTATCTTCTTTCTTCTATCTTCTATCTTCCTTCGGTTTCTTCCTCCATCTTCTTCTTCTTCTTCTGGTTCTTCTGGTTCTTCTGGTTCTTCCTCCGGTGTTCTTGTCCGGCATCTTCCTCCGTGGCGTCTTCTTCCCTTCGTCTTCTGGGCCGCTCCGCATCCAGCATGATGGGAGGCTCCCGCTGTGTGAAGCTTCTCCTCTTCTGATGGTTCTTAAATAACAGAGGGCGGGGCCACCCGGTGACCCCGCCCCCCCTCTGATGCACGGGGACTTGACGGGGACTTCCCTGTGGCATTCCCCATGATGTCAGAGGGGGGCATTATTAAAATCACTGCTCCCGAAAAAACGGCCATTTTTAAAACTTTTTTTTGCATGGATCCATGTCCCCTGGGGCAGGACCCAGGTCCCCAAACACTTTTTATGACAATACCTTGCATATAAGCCTTTAAAATTAGCACTTTTGATTATTCGTGTTCGTGTCCCATAGACTTTAATGGTGTTCACGTGTTCAAACTAATTTTTTGCCTGTTCGACTTGCCACAGCATAGACATAAGAAAGTGAAGATTGGCCATACACTGTAGAGAGCATCCGTATAAGTCCTTTTCAGTAGAAACAGTCACCTGAGCTGCAGTTTTACCTCATTCAGGCCACCCACCAGACTGCTAGCTTATCAGCCTAACAGGGCTGTGCACGTGCTTAAATGCTTTGCTTCATGTGGCTACTAGATATGTGCACCATCAATAAATTTGTTTCGTTCCCTTTCGTATTAGCCGTTAATTCGTATTTCATAATTTGTATCCAAAATTCAATTTGGATTTGTACGAAATACAAATTTTCGTTAACTTTTTGTAACAATTACGAACGTTTGTAATGATGAATTTATCATTTTATTTTCACAAGAAAGTGAATTTATCATTATGAGGGGCTCCCACCATCCCTGTGCTGTGCTCATTATGAGGGGCTCCCACCATCCCTTTGCTTCCTGGGTTTTTAACTTCATCATAATGAATAATCGTAATTAACGAGCATTCTTATTTTGCCTGATTCTGATTCTCCCATCGACTACCAGTACCAGTCTCCCACTCCCATATTATAAAAGGTCATTTGCCCAACCCTCACTCAGCAGCAGAAGAAAACCTCTGATTGGTCAACAAAACACCAGTCACGTTTCTATTGTAACGTAATTTGGATCTGAAATTCGTAAACAAAATTTCATTCCAAATATCGGAAGCATGGCAATTCGTATTTTGGATCCTCCCGAATGTACAAATTTACGGAAATTCGTACGGATTTTCGATTCGTACAAAACTAATCGCACATGTCTAGTGGCTACAGGGTTTGATAGGCAGCACCACTTGTCAGACTCACCCATTAAGATGAAAGGGTCCACACTGCAACTGCAAGATAAAACGCTTGGCTCATAGTTGTGGCAGAGCCTCACTTCATTCACTAATCTCTGGGGAATATTTCCATACAAAGTGCTAAGTGCAAAGTAAACAGTCAATTTACCTTTAGTAAATCAACCCCAAAATCTCTACAAAAATACCTAGCTAGCATTTTTTTAACTTAAGTTCTGCTTTAAGTGATCAGCTGGAATTAATAATCATTAAAGTCCAATTTATAAGCTGCATTCCTTACAGTTCTCAACCTTGTAATGATGGGTGCTTGACATGAATGTAAAGGGCTGGGTGTTTTTTGTAAATGAGATGAAAAAGGATTGATTTACCAAAGGCAACTAGACTGTTCACGTCACAAGGGAATTTTCCACCACTCTTGAATGAGGTGAAATATTACTTTGCAAAGAATACGCAATCATGTGTAAGGATGTTACAGTCCAAATAGAAGCTGCGTTCCCTATAGTACTCAACCTTGCAATGATGGGTGCTTGACATGAATGCCATGGATGGTGTAGTGCTAGAACAAAATGCAAAGATGCATAGTCACAGCACTATAAATAGATGCATTTCACGTGTTTATTGTGAAGACAACATCACACAAGGCAAAATAAGCAACAAACGCTTTGGGGTCTCATAGGGTCCCTTTCTCAAGGAAATATAGCCAGGTGCTGGGCTACAGGAATACAGAAGGAGACTGTGACAGACCGTCCAGCAACCAGCTTGGGTACTTCTGTCATACAACTTCTTCCAGTATTGGAATCAGGAACTAGGTATTATAGCTGAATATTGCACCAACGATCTAGACGACACTAGCTAAGGTGCAAACTGGTACTCCCTTTATTCTAAACTCATACAGAATTTATTCCGCACAAAATCAGGTAAGAACTTGATCACATTATGCAAACTGTGTACAGTAAGATCATTAACATAGCTAAGGAACAGCCAATTTAATCATAAACAGCAAACTAATTAAACAGTAAACTAATTAAAAATTAGTTACCTAGATAAGCCTAGGTGACTCAGTGCCCACCCAGACAATGCTTTGTTTAATCAGAGATCCCAGACAGTCTAGTGCCTACATTGGAGTACATTGAACAGAGGCCAATGTGACCAGCTCTTTCAATGAACATGTATAGTTCTGAATCAAACAAACCAGAAATAGTCTTTTAGGGCAAATACAAGAAAACAGTGAATATGGGCAGAAAAGGACCCTGCAGCCAACCCCCCCCCCCCCCCACTGAGATCATGATGTTATGCTGCACCATTTTCTTCCAGCCAGCAGGGGAGTGCTAAAGCCAAGCAAGCCCATAGACAAAAAGGGGGGAGTTTTGGGACTTTAAATGAAGCACATCATCGTGAATAGACTTCCACCCCGGGTTCAACTAACAAAGAAAAGGGCATTTTGGGACTTTAAATGAAGCAGTTGACGGGTTGGGGTTAGGATAAAAAAATAACAATTTTTTATTGCATAGGTATGTGGTAAAAATATATCACATGTATAAAAGGTAGCATGTACATATGCACATAGTATAACCAACATTAATATTTACATAGTGGTCATCTTGGTAACATATAGCACTAGGTTGTTATAGTCAAAAATAGCATAATATAAATACATATATAGGCCAGGCAACACATTGACAGCATGATGAAAAATAAATATAAAATTGTATAGATCATAAAAATGGTATATATGAGTAGAGTCCTATTAAGCTACATCTTTGGTGTCCGACGCGTTTCTATGGCTACACTTCCTCAGGGGTGGATGCTATAGGCTATCTGAAACAACAGAATATGAATGAAGTCAAAAAATTGACTGAGTGCAATCAGAAGAGACAATGTGTCAGTTCTGGGTACTTACAAAATATACCAAACTGTGGTATGAGTGGAAGCTGGGCCAAAAGGGGTGTCCGTCCCAAGAGCCAAGGTGGTTTGGAATCCAGCATGGGGCAGGCACGCACAGGCATCATCCCCAGAACACAAGCTGCCATTTCCATAATGTAACCAGATGGTTGGTCAGGGTTGTAGGTGAACATCTATAATGGATAGGTATGTTCATTAAGATTCTCCAGAACGCTAAGAATCCTGGGAGTTGTAGTTTGAGATGGCAGCCACATAATGGGGCTAATTGACTATTTACACTACAGATCCCAATTAGGAGGAGTGAGAGATTATTCTTATTAAACTGCCAGGGAGGAAAGTTCTTCCTCTTGGTGCTGGGGGAATTAGAGAGAATGCACCTCTGTCTGAATATTTGCCTGCCAGCGGGAGACCATTCCAGCAGAGATACAAGCCTGAGACTGGGAGTAAGGACACCTGAGAGGCAGCACAGCGCTTCCCACATAACAGCACCTACACCACTGCTGCAGGGGGACTGGAGCATTCCACTCACTCTCTGCTTCCCACCACTGCTCACTGGAGGCTTTCGGTGAGAGACCAAAGAACCTTTACTGCATCTAAATCACATCTAGCTTGCAGTTATGTCAAGACTATACTGTAACTATAATGTACCTTTACTGCATGCAGGTTAACTAGGCTGTTGTTAAGAGCACCAATGTTCTTAAAGGGCCCCAACGATAACCAGCAGAACAACATCTCAAAAGACTGCCCCTCCCATAATAATTATTCTGTCCCTTTCTTCCCCTGCTTCCCCTTTCATCATCTTCCTTTTCTTTTGGACAGTGCATACTCAGTCAGTCTATGACTAACATCACTGCCATAAATGCTCTCTGGCAGTATAGTTTTAGCGCTTGGTAGCTTAAACTTTGTTAGTGCTCACTTCTGCACTTGAGGTGGCCTTGCTACTGTTGATGCTGATCTGGACACCAAATGACATCCTATGCCTAGTCCTTACTGTTATTCACTTTGTATGCTAAATCGTGTTATTACCATTGTTGATCCATTTTATTCCTAGTTACCAACCATATAAGGTGACAATATATTAAGTTTGCTTTTACTACCTGGTTTGGTACCAGTTTTCTTTGATATAGCGCTACTACTGGGTACTAGGTATTACCTTCAGTGATTTCCTATGGTATTGTATATTTCTACAATCAACCTGATGTGTTAGAGGGGCTGAGGTTTTTGGAACAGGTCGAGGCAGAGAACAGAGTACTCATCCTATCCAGCAGCCCCTAGAGGGTAGTGCTACATCAACATAGTGATGAAAGCATTATTTATCAAAATAACATTTTATACACATATAAAGAGAACTGTGGCATTCTTTATTTAAAATGTCATATGGGATAATCACCTGTTCCGATTTATATCATTATAGTAATACTGTGTGATGTTTGTATTTTCCAATGCAGACAAGATTGTTTCAAACCATGTAAGACAGATGCTGTAACTACAGACATCATGCACAATTACTAGGCATTGTCCCTGGATGGCCTCTCTGCATTATTCAGACATGTAGGTCAATGCTTTAAAGGAACAGAGCTTTTGTCAGCGCTCCAATGAAGGGATTATTGCTCTTTGTATGTAAAATCTGCTTTGGGAATAGAGTACTATTTTTAGAGTGCTCTATATTTATACTAAGGGAGATTCCATTCCATGACAATCATTTATGTTACAAAATAATAATGAGGTGTCACTGGATTTGGCGTGTATAACATAAAGAAAGCAAACCTCATAGTTTAAAGATTCTGAGAAATATACTCTGCTATAATTTTGTGTTTTTTTTTTTTAAAGAAGAATTCCAGATATGGATTTTTTAAAGTAGTTATATTACTATGCATATACCACACTAGCTTCCAGGTCCCCTTCTGAGCAGCTGCCCTGCTGCATTGTGAACACAGGAGGTAGCCTGCTTGGCATTGCTCGATCTTGAAAATATTAGTTAAAAATCTACCAAAAAGCTTATGCTGGTTGTTGTCAGTTTTATGCCCCGTACACACGGTCGGACTTTGTTCGGACATTCCGACAACAAAATCCTAGGATTTTTTCCCGACGGATGTTGGCTCAAACTTGTTTTGCCTACACACGGTCGCACAAAGTTGTCGGAATTTCCGATCGACAACCACGCGGTCACATACACCACGTACGACGAGACTAAAAAAGGCCGGTTCAGAACCAAGCGCGGCACCCTTTGGGCTCCTTTTGCTAATCTCGTGTTAGTAAAAGTTTGGTGAGAGACGATTCGCGCTTTTTCAGACTCGTGGCTTTCAGATCGTTTTCTGCCGTTCAGTTTGTGCTTGTGGGTTTGTATCTGCTCTTCAGTGCGTGCAAGCAAGTTCCGCGTGACTTTAGTCACTGTATTCTTGTTCGTTCGTTACTGGTTTTCAGGTCGCTCTTCACAGGCCTTGCTGTTCTTCAGTGCGTTCTGTTACTTCGTTCTGAGCAGCCGACCGTTTTCTAGCCATGTTTCGTATGCATACTCCTCGTAGAGTTCGTGCTGTGCGGGGGCTTGGTGTTGGGGTCCTGACCTTGACACAAGTCCAGTCCATGAACAGGGTGGGGAGGAGTTCATGGACCAAGAATTGGTTGCTTCAGCGTGACCAGTTCTGTCATATGCCTTTGCTCCGTGAGATCCGTGAGAATAATCCTGATGATTTCAGGAACTTTCTCCAGATGACGGACCCCGTGTTTCACCATCTTTTGGCTTCGCTGACCCCCTATATCAGCAGGCAGGATACCTGCATGAGGCAAGCCATCACTCCGGAGCAGAGGTTGGTCGCTACCTTGCGGTATTTGGCGACAGGGAGAAGTCTGCAGGACTTGAAGTTCTCGACAGGCATCTCCCCCTAGGCTCTGGGTATCATCATCCCAGAGACCTGTTCTGCCATCATCCAGGTCCTGCAGAAGGAGTATATGAAGGTAAGATTTTTATCCTTTTATATCATATTTTATTGTATTGAATGTTTGCTAATATCTTGTATTTCTTTCCTCATTCCCTAATTACCATGATTGGAATATGCTGTGAATGTCCCCTTTGTCCTCATGCATGCTGGATTTTTATGTAATTATTATTTTATGTCCTTCATACATATTTGCCCTTCAATAACCTCTCCGGCATGGTGTCTCCTGGCCTATATTCACCTCATGTAGTCACTTAA
Source organism: Aquarana catesbeiana (assembly GCF_042186555.1). NCBI lineage: Eukaryota > Metazoa > Chordata > Amphibia > Anura > Ranidae > Aquarana > Aquarana catesbeiana. The sequence continues at coordinate 233,674,421 of NC_133330.1, read as the reverse complement.
CAATGTATTTTATCAGCTCCATAGTAGTGCTTTACCCCAAACACCCCCTAAAATGTTTGTTAATGTTATTTTAGCTTTAAATTCAGGCAGAGTGCCAGAGGCTTTTTTTGTGGTGTCCACAAATTTTTGGTAACCCTCCCTCCCCCAACTGCTAAGTCAGCTGATCCCAATTCTCTATCCTCAATCATCTATCTGCTGACTTTGCCAAACCCATACACACTATATCCATCTCTTTACTGGTCAGATTTATGGATGAATTCCCCAAAGCATGTAGTGCAAGGGCCTGCCTGTATACTTTCCAATGGAACTGTTTAAAGTTTTTGTATCCTATTATTATCTTGATAGGTAATAGCAGAATGTCCAAATGTCCTCAAATGTGTACAATGTGTATTTATATCTTTGTATTCAGACACTTCTTACCTGTCCAGTGGTCTGCTAATAGTGTAACTAAGGAGGGGCTGTTCCAAGTAATACCCTGTATTTAGGCATTCATCTCAAAATGAAGTGAAGAGGGTTACCTGTCCAAGAGTTCCCCCCCCCTATAATGTTAGAAATGGCCCATGAGAGGGGGGAGGGGGAATATGATAGGTGTACCTTATACTTTGGCCTTGTTAAATTCCCCTTATTAAATGCTATCTGGAGGTTGCCCCATAATGTTTGTGTATAATCTGCTTGCCATGTTTCTGTGAAAAAATAGTAATGTTTATTGTTTTTTCCTCAACAGTTTCCTTCCACGCCACAGGAATGGCAGACTGTGGCCTCCCACTTTGCCCAGCGGTGGGACTTTCCTAACTGCGGAGGGGCAATTGATGGGAAACACGTCCACATCGTCCCACCACCCAACTCGGGGTCGTACTATTATAATTACAAGGGGTTTAATAGTATAGTGATGTTGGCGGTGGTGTCGGCTAATTACGACTTCTTGTATGTGGACGTGGGGAAGAATGGCCGGATGTCCGATGGTGGAGTGATCGCCCAGGCGGAGTTCTACAGGCGTCTCCAGAATGGCAGCTTGGACTTGCCACCTCCAGAGGACAATGTTGAAGGTCTCCCATTTGTGTTCGTTGCTGATGAAGCATTTGCGCTGGGGGACCACCTGATGCGGCCATTCCCGATGAGGACCCTCACCCCGGAACAGAGGGTTTTTAATTACCGGCTGGCCAGAGCCCGAAGAGTGGTGGAGAACACATTTGGAATCCTGGCCAGCCGGTTCCGATTATTTCTGACACCCATCCATATGGCGGAGTATAAACTGAACCATATAATACTTGCCTGCTGTGTTCTCCATAATTTTTTAAAGAAAACATTCAGTCAACTATGCTGGCTCAGTTGGGCCTGAGGCCGGAATCCCAAATCCATCAACACTGACGGCGCTTGAAAGTGGCCATCCTGGCTTGCCCTCCCTGAATGCCTGTGATGTCCGGTTACGCTACCTGGAGTTCTTTGCGGGTAGGGGGGCTATCAATATGCCAGAGAATCTGTAACACCTTTGTAAAATAAAAAACAAACAAAAGAAATTCTTGGTGGACATTTACTGCTTGTGTTTGTTTTAGCTGACCCTGACAGAAATGTTTTGAGTGCAGAAAATGTCGTGATTGGGTAACCTTATAAAAAATAGTGTTGGCTGGTACTTCCTAAATGCCAAAACACATTTCACTACAAGTGCACTTGCAACTGCACTGAACCTGCACTTGTAGTGCAAAGTGTAATTGCCCTTAGGAAATAACCCCCATTTGTGCATAAAACAGCAATTACATCACCCCAAAAGTGTTGTAGTGTTGAGACAATAATCCACACATTCTTGAGTAAGGCACTTTTTTATAGCTGCACAATCACATGTGCATTTCCGCAAGGTTTTTAAAACAAACCAACATGTTTGTTGTATAACAATGTTTGCAGTAGCATTATCAAAAATCGAAATATCCATTTCAGATAAAACAGGCCTGTGTAAAACCAACAAGAAAGCCAAAAAACTTGAACTTACAAAGTTCACATATGGTAAAACCTGAAGGCTATATCAGACATGAGTATTTAGGAACTGTGTTTGATATAGCGTTCAGATGGGGGGAAATCACCCCTGGAAAAGCCAAATTTGGAAGATGCACACCAAGTTCAGAATGTCAACATGTGCTATCTGCCATCAGGGGGGATCAAGGGACGTGTTTTGGGGGAGCAAGCCCTTCCTCAATGCGACTTTATAATTGAGGAAGGGGTTGCACCCCCAAAACGCGTCCATTGATCTCCCGTGATGGCAGATAGCACATGTTGGCACACTGTGTGCATCCTCCAAATTTGGCTTTTCTAAACATTGTAAAAATTTTAGTTACATAAAACAGGTGATTTTGTGGGGTTTAAATTCGCCCCAAAACATCAATGATGTTATTATTTTTTTTAATAACATCAGTGATTTGTTGCTGGATGTTTTGCAATTGGAGATTACACCCCATGATCTCCCCGATGAGTATCTGGGCACTTTCAGATGTAAAGCGTTCTGGATCACGATCACCTAAAAAGAGATAAAGAACAAAAAAAAAGGTCTCAAAAATCTGCCACCATCCATCTCTTTTACCTGAGTCTGTGGTCGCAGACACTCACCTGTTGTGGTGCCAATCTCCACCACATCTTCTTCTTCCTCCTGCTCTTCTTCTTGGGTTGGTATTTGGCCTTCTTCCAGAGGGGGGGGGCTCTGGTCTCCTGGGATGAGGGGTGTCCTCCGAGTCTTTTCTCCCCTATGTAAAACAAAAATGGTATAATTAGCACACAGATATTTGATGGCAGAACTAGAAATAGGAAACATTGCTTGGAAGTGGGGTACAATTATCTATTTTAGCCGAGTTCCAAGATGTATATTTTTTATTGCCCTTTGTCAAGCTGCAATACTTTACCTGTTTGGTACAAGCTTCACAGATGTAGCCCCCCCTATAGTATACACTGGAGCACCTGTGTGGCCCCCCTAATAAAAAGGGTGTTCTGGGGTCCCACACTAGTGCTCCAGTGTCCAGATGTGAAAACAGCTGCTCAGTGTCCTCTCCTTACACACAATCTAGTTTGCATTTCATTCTAGTAACAAACCCATCTACACAAACAAATATTTGGCATCCAAGTAGGCCCCCAAAAATGTGTGAAAATGCAATGGTGTTCTAGAGGCCGAAAGAAAAATGTTTGATACGAACGAATAATGGGCCCATGAACATTAAAGTTGACCTTTTGAAACGTTACAATTACTAAAAGCATATGGAGCAGAACGAACGGAATAAAGACAGAAAGAATAGGAACAAAGCACAACTACTTACTTTTTTGCAGCACTCTGTACTGCTCTGGCTCTCTCAACTTCAGGTCCGACCACCGCTTCCTGAGCTGATCTTTAGACCTTCGTACCCCGAAATTCCGCTCAAGACTCCTGACCACTTTCGCCATGATCTTGGCCTTTCTGATGTTGGGGTTGGGGTAAGGCCCATATTTTCCGTCATAGTCGGACTTCTTCATGATGTCGACCATCTCCAACATCTCCCCAAACGACATATTTGTGGCCTTAAAACGTCTCCTTCTGGATCGGGACGTGCCTGGATCCAGGCTTTCTTCCTCCTCCTCCTCGTTGTTCGAATTAGCACGCACCTGCTGTAACTCCGCCATGTGCTCTTCACCCACTGCGCCGAAAGAAAAGGGCGGGGAATAGACAGAACGTCAGGGGCGGGCGGAGTTACACGCATGCGCAGTGTGTATAAAGCGTAACACGCGTGCGTATTACGTACGATCTGTGAGCGGAGGAAGGAGCATTGGACGCGCCGATCGTAAGAACGAAGATAAGAGCCAAACTTGTGCCTATACTGCTTCTAGATTGAGGCCTATATTGTAACAAGATTAGGAGAGTTTTGTCTGACATTAGGCTTTGTCTTGTGTTGTGTCTTGCAGTGAACATGGATATCTTAATGAAAGATAATGACTTCATGTCAGTATTCATAGATATGCTAAGTGAGCTGCCCTGTCTGTGGGAGATTACCCACCCCCATTTCAAGAACCAAGCAAAGAGGAAGGCAGCACTGGAGCAATTGTGTGAAATTGTGAAGCAGGTGATCCCCACGGCAGACATCACTTATTTAAAGATTTTCATTGGTGGCCTGAGGAGCACATATCTAAGGGAGCGCAAGAAAGTCCTGGATTCACAGAGATCCGGAGCAGCAGATGACATCTATGTCCCCAGGATGTTGTACTACGACAGGCTGCATTTTCTGGCAGGCCAGATTGAACCCAGGCCATCCCTCTCCAGTCTTCCTTCCACGCTTCCTTCCCCCCCGGCTGAGGCTTCTGACGCCCAACCTGGGCCTTCCAGGCCACATGTGGAGGAGCCCAGATTGAGCCAGGTATAGCATTCCTCTAAATATTTCTGCTTGTCCAATCAATGATGATAACTAGATGTTAGTTGGGAGTACTAATTTAGGATTGTGATTGATGATGCAAAACATTACAACCATGTCCCTTTTTCATACACAGGGAAGTCTCAGCCAGGAGGTGGCCGGGCCGAGCCGGCTGGCTGATATCAAGGTCCCTCCCCTACACCTGAAAACAGAAAGTGGCAGTAGGACGAGTGCCCTAGAGGAGGCGGCTATAGCATTCTTTTGGAGGGCTACAGAGGTCCTGGGAGCACCCCACACCAGGCAGGAGAACATTGCTGCATTCATAGCATATAAAATGCAGAGGATGGAGGAGGGCCAAAAAGCCATGTGTGAGGCCCTCATATCAGAGGCTCTGGAGAAAGGTATGAGGGGCCAAATTACACCTCACACACATCTTTGGGATGGTCCTCCTCCTCCTGCAGGTCCTCCTCCTCCTCCTCCCTCTCCTCCAGGTCCTCCCAGTCCTCCTCCAGGTCCTCCCAGTCCTCCTCCTCCTCCTCCTCCAGGTCCTACTCCTCCTCCTGCCACATCTCCAACTGCACAGCCACAGCCGGGAATGAAGCGTGGAAGGAAGACCAGACAGTGATTGCCCTGGGTTCAGTCTGGTTGGCCAAAAGATGCAGCCTCTTGTGGTACCACAGCCTGGGGACACAGATGTCATCTGCTGCTATCCGGATCTCTGGGACTTCTGGACCAGACTGCCCTCCCTTACATATGGACTCCTCAGGCCACCAATTTTGATGTTGAAGGATTGATGTCTGCCGTGGGGGTCCCAGGCTTCGCTAATTTCTCATGTTGATCCAGTGTTGCCTTCCTCTTTGTTTGGTTCTGATCCCTTAATAAAGGATTTTTGTTTTGAATTATACTCTCCTATGTGTTTTACTTCAAAAAGGACAGTTGGTTTGTGAGGATTCAGGTACATTTCAAATATACAATGTGAAATGAACAAGGGACACCAACACCAAACAATCTCCTGGAGATTAAATAATAAAAGATATCAATGGTGTTGGGGTAACTTGACACACAAAACACACACAAAAATATTCTGGAGTAAAAATAAAAATAACATTGAGCAAAGATCAGCCTTGGAAAAAATCCAAACATTAAAGAAAAAAAAAGGCTGAAAATCCAAAAAAAAAAATAAAACTGTCAGATGTGACAACTAATAACAATATATTGAGGGAATCCCACTAAAAAAACACAAATAAAACTTTGTGAGAAGTGTGTGTGAATATGAGCAGCAAAACGACTTAATTCTTGTCACATTATAAAGAAGAAGAGAGTGCGCTGTATTAAACCATTTTTAACATTGCAGCGTGACGAAAGTGCTGTATCCATTGCGAACGCTAAGTTTACCAGAACGAGCTGTCCCGTGTCGGAATTTCTTCTGAGCATGCGTGGCACTTTGTGCGTCCGAACAGGCCACACACGGTCGGAATTGACGCGATCGGATTTTGTTGTCGGAAAATTTTATCTCCTGCTGTCCAACTTTGTGTGTCGGAAAATCCGATGGAAAATGTCCGATGGCGCCCACACACGGTCGGAATTTCCGACAACACGCTCCGATCGGACATTGTCCATCGGAAAATCCGACCGTGTGTACGGGGCATTACATTCAGCATCTTTGTAAATAAGTTATATTTACAGAGATATACATTTTTAATTTAATCTATAGAAAACACTGCTTAAACCAAAAGCTTTCTTTAATAATTGTCTTCAACAATTCAGATTGTATAGAAGTTCAACCCAGAGATATAAAATATTAGTAAAAACCGATGTGCAAATGATAAAAAACTGGTATTGATAAAAGCAACAATAAATAAGTATATAAAGCTGCAAACTGAGGAAGGAGAGAGAGAGAGAGAGAGAGAGAGAGAGAGAGAGAGAGAGAGAGAGAGAGAGAGAGAGACAGAGAGAGAGAGAGAGAGAAAGGGAGAGAAAAAAAGTGGTAAGTTTAAGCTTGTGGAATTCAGAATATTAGCTGGAATAATGAGGGTGATTTTCATTGCTTTGAGCAGTTTCTCTCAGACAGTTCCAATCATGGTCACTGAGTTGTGCTCATTAGTTACAGATATATGACTCATATGGAAGGCTGCACTGCTCCACAGTACTTGTTGGAGTTTGCATGTTGTCACGCACATCTGTTCTATGAAAAAGGCAAACTGTGACCATTAGAATGTGCTGTTTGCAACTCTGATGCCATACCAAAGTTTACAAATGGCATGATGTGTGACCAACAGAAAAGAGGGCATCATCTGTTATTATGTACACTTGTTTACAAATCAACTTCTAAATATATTCACTAACTACATGATCCATTTATTTTTATTTTTTTTCTTCATCCCAATCATTCATCATGTTTTTTCACTTTTCACATTTTCTCACTTTTTTAAAATATTTCTTCACATATTTTATATATTTTTTTCAAAACACTATATTTGCAATCATTCCCACACATGTGGAATGTGTTGTGGCAAACGGGCATGCTATGTGGATGTTTTCTCGGCCGGGGCGGGGTTCCTTGCCTCGACTCCGGGACAGACAATCAGTTTGTGGTTCCATCTTCCTTGATGCTAGCCAAGCACAGTGATTTAGTGACCTGTGAGTATAGGTCTTTTCTCCTCTTAGGGGTAGAATATATTAACTAATACTACATACACATTTGTATTTATAGTTTATCTCTGCACCCAACTCCTGAGGAATGGCAAATATCCATGAAACGCATCAAGTTTCCATGGGGTGCTTAATCAAGTCTGGCTCATTACCTATTCACTGGCCCATATATACCTTCATACATTCAAAACGTATTGAGTACTATGTGATTATTAACCACTTGGCGCCCACCATATAGCAATATAACATCACCAAAGTGGTTACAATATCCTGACCAGGCATTATATGACGTCCAGCAGGATATGAAGCGCACCCCCGGGGGGCTCACATTGCAGCAATCGTTGTTGCGATGTGTTAGTCCATTCATGGCTGATCACAGTGTAAACAGGAAGAGCTGTTGATCCAGCCCCCCGAGGATGCCCATACTGGACCGCCAGGGATGCCACTAGGACCACCAGGGATGTCACCACCAGGTATGCCACCCTAGACCACCAGGGATGCCAATCAGTGCCCACAATGGATGCCAATCAGTGCCCACAATTGGCATCACTGATTGGTAGGCATTTATGTTTGTCACTGATTGGCATCCATCCGTACCATCAATAAGTGTACATCAGTGTCTCTATCAGTGCCCATCCATGCCCATCCATGCCCATTCGTGCCACCTATCAGTGCCCATCTGTGCTGCCTATCAGTGCCCATCTGTGCCCATCCGTGCCGCCTATTAGTGCCCATTTGTACCGCCTATCAGTGCCCATCCACACTTGCTATCAGTGCCCATCTGTGCCGCCTTTCAGTGCCCATCAGTGCCACCTATGTGTACCCATCAGTGCTGCATATCAGTGCCCATCAGTTCTGCATATTAGTGCCCATCATCAGTGCCACCCCATTGGTGCCCATCAGTGCCACCTTATCAGTGCCCATCAGTGCAGCCCCATCAGTGCCCATCAGTGAAGGAGAAAACTTACTTATTTACAAAGTTTTGTGAGAGAAACAAAAAAAAACATTTTTTTTCAAAATTTTCGGTGGGTTTTTGTTTAGCAGAAAATAAAAATCCCAGAGGTGATCAAATACCACCAAAAGAAAGCTCTATTTGTGGGAACAAAATGATAAAAATTTAGTTTGGGTACAGTGTTGTATGACCGCGCAATTGTCATTCAAAGCGTGACAGTGCTGAAAATTGGTCTGGGCAAGAAGGTGTATAAGTGCCTTGTATTGAAGTGGTTAATGTGTATGTGTATCTTCCTTTGTTTTTACTGCAGCTCTGTTGTATATGGTGTACCAATGCCTGTTAATAGGAAATATCTTTATTACTATTACTAGTACTATATCTACAATTAATCAATATTTATATCATTCACCTTATTAACAAACATGTGTACATGTATGTATTTATACCATTTCTTCAATAATTATTTGTTACTTTTCATGTGCTGCCAAGCTGACATATATGTATTGATGTATCCATTATGTTCATGCCATGTATGCGTGTGTATATATATAAGAAATTATTATTTTAATTGTTTCATACTATTGTTGTCACGAATAAATACTGTTTACTAACCACTCTACCTCCACAAGTCATTCGCCTCATTCAAAGTCCCACATTCCTTTCTTGTTTACCTGAACCAGGGATGGAGGCACACTCATTGTGCCTAATTTAAAGTCCCAAAACTCCCCTCTCTCGTTTATATGCATTAGGGATGGAGGCAATTGATTTTTCGATTGGCAGTGTACACCTGCCATCCATGTGCGTGGTCTGTCTTGGTTGTTAGTGCACCCTATCCAGGGTTCACACACTCGAGACATCCACCATGCCATGTCTATGGCACCTGGCAGTACATTTGGCATTGTACTACAAGTATGGTGGTGCTTTTGCATTTGATCAATTAAACATTTATATAATAATGACATATGCAATATCTGAAACAGTGACGTTCCTCATTCAAAGTCCCACTAATTTCCTTTTTTATGATTTCCCTATATAGATCTTTAGTGAAACCTCATTTAGAATGCTGAGGTTGATTTATTAAAACCGAAGAGTGCAATCTCTCTTCTAACTTCAGCTTGTTCACTTAAAGTGGTTGTAAAAGCAGCAGGCTTTTTTTTTATCTTAATGCAGTCTATGTATTAAGATAAAAAACCTTCTGTGTGCAGCAGCTTCCCCTAATACTTACCTGAGCCCCATCTCAATCCAGCGATGTTGCACGAGAGCCAAGAAGTCTCCCTCGTCATTGGCTGGGACAGCAGCAGGTGCCATTGGCTCTACCTGCTATCAATCAAAGTCAGTGAGCCAATGAGGAGAGAGAGATAGACCAAAACGTGGCTCCATGTTTGTATGAATACACATAGCAGCTGCTCAGTTTGGGTGACCTTATACCAAGCTGCAGAACTCCCCATTGAAAACGTCAGCCTATGACGAAACGCGTCTGGGAGGGACGTGCTGACGTCACCACGTTGCCATATTGAGGACGGGAGTTTTGTTTGTATGCCGGCCGGCATTGTCCTTTTATTTTCGCTACATTGTAAGTGTTACTTTTTTATAAATAAAACAGTCTATACGTATTACACTATCGCCACCATTCTTTACTACATGTATACTGTGGAGCCTGAGATATGGATGGTTTGATGGATCCACGCAGCTCCATGCCAGGAAGCCGGTTCTGCTATATAGAGTCTGCTATCTGGTAAGCAGGACTTTCATGTGGTTTGCTGCACTTTGGCTATTCCTTTCCATTTATCATCCGGTGGATAGTTATATGCCCATTTCTATTTAATTTCTGGTAAGCGGCTTTAGATACCTGCTTTTTCCATTTATCATCTGGTGGTTAATCACATGCCTCCTTGTTTTTTAACATCTGGTAAGCGGCTTTTTTGGAAGGTTTTTGCACTGGTTCTCCATATAGGAGATTTTCACTTTAATGCATGTTTTTTATGTCACTCACCCTATAATTCCATTTGTGCCTATAGGCACTGGATGGTTTATGATCTTATATGATTTTATCACTGGTGGAGTGTCACATATATAAAAAAATCCTTTTTTTCCTTTTCTTTACTATCACGTAATTTGTGTCAGTATTACGCTATGTTATTATAAATTTTTTGGGGTATAACCTTCGTGGATCCAATTCGGTCTGCAAGTGCGATTCGTCCAGGATATACCGGGATTGGTTCCCCAAAGGCCCAGGCTGGGTTTATAGCCACCTGTTTCATTTGGCTTGCTATCTGGTAAGCATTTCATCTAACAGGAATTTGCGTTACCTGAACCTCTACCATCAGCTATTGAATATTAAAGGAATTTTTTGTATTCACATTTTTTGTTGTTGGACATTTAATCACAAGGACTATATTTATATATTATATATTTTTTATTTAATATTTTTTAATGCGTGGCTTTTTATATATTCCTTACTGGATTCGATTAACCACATTCAATGCTCGCTGAAGTTTTCTGGAGATCCTTTCACTGCACTAGGCTGTGGTCAGGTCCAGTGAACCATGATAAAGAGGCTGATGCCCTCAAACAGAACTAGTGTGTGTGGTCAACAGAAGTGCCCATTAAATAAATAGGCGCTTTTAAGTGGATTCTTCAAGCAGGGCTATATGCATTGATTAAAAAAAAAGGTTAAAACACCATCAGTACATTTTTGGCTCTTAATTGGCCACTTTGTCACAAAAAGGTATACATTGCATGAGATATACAAAAGTATAAAAATAAATAAAATAAATGTGAATCCAATGGAAAAATATAAGTAACAAAAAATATACAGTATATAATTAAAAAAGGTAGTATAAAGGAGATTTAGCTACATGTAGTGATTGTAGGTTAAATTCATAAAAATCAAAGTTAAAGGTGTAATGGATGTGCAGTGTGTATATTGGGAGTTTTAGTTAACTATGCATTAACAAAATTTTGTACTGTAATATTTTGTGAAGATGGTTGTTTGGATATGATCTCATATCAAGCAACCCATTATATGGTTCAGTGATCATTTAGCATAATACATATAGTACAATTCCTAGCTGAGGAATAGTAGGGCTGTACCATTCTGTAAAATGGCCCAAAACATGTCAGCATTCGTGTAATATTGTGTTGCACAGTCTGCTCATTCTGCTTTAGGAATGCACACTTCATATAGATATGCGTGTGTATATATGAGCAGAATACATGGTCAATAAAGACTTCCCCCACCTAACACTCCATGTCCACAGGTATAATCCTTACTTACTTCTCTCACTAAACCCAGCTACCATAGACAAGGTTGCTAAACTTTTTTATAATGTCCACCTAACCACCTGCCCCCTAATTCTGTTCCCTCTGAAAAGCTATGGTCACCCTCTGTCTCTATTCTACACTCTATAACTCACATCTTAAATCTCTTCCTCTCTTCTGGCATCTTCCCTAACTCTCTAAAACATGCGCTTGTCATGCCCATAATTAAAAAGCCCACCAATCATAACAACCTATGCCCCATCTCCTTGCTCCCCTTTTCCTCAAAACTCCTTGGTCTACAACCGACTGAGTGACCATCTCACTGAAAACAAAAACTCTTAAATTATCTACTAACGGCTAACATCAATGAACACTATTCTGTTCTCCTACTCCTGGACCTTTCTGCTACCTTGATACAGTGGAAAACCCCCTCCTCAAAAAAAAACTCCACTTCCTTGGTCTCGGTGACTGTACTCTTTGCTGGTTCTCACCCTACCTCTCCCACTGCACCTTCAGTTTTTACTTCCTCCTTCCTATTCCTTTCTCTATCGGGGTTGCCCAAGGTTCTGTTCTTGGACCTCTCCTATTCTCGATCTACACCTCATAGCTGGGTCAGTTGATAGCCTCCCATGGCTTCTAATACCATTTCTATGCTGATGACACCCAAATCTATCTCTATACCCCTCAGATCACTCCACCAGTCCCCACACGCATCACAAATTAACTAACAGACATATCAATCTGGATTTCATACCACTTCCTCAAACTCAATCTATCCAAAACCGAGCTCATAATATTTGCTCCCCCATAATATTTGTGCCTCTTCCCCTGACTTCTCTGTCAAGATCAATGCCACAACTATCAACCCGCCCCTGCATGCCAAGGCACTAGGTTTTATCCTGGACTATTTTTTCGGCCCCACATACAATTGATGTCCAAAGCTTACTGCCTCAACCAACGCAACATCTCAAAAATATGCCTCTTCCTCACCAATGACACCACAAAGCTTATAATTCACTCCCTGGTCAGCTTTTGCTTTGACTACTGCAACCCCCTCCTCATTGGCTTACCGTTACATAGACTAACCCCTCTTCAGTCCATCATGAGTGTTGCTGCCAGACTCATCCACCTTACCAACCATTCAGTGTCTGCTACTCATCTCTGCCAATCCCTTCACTGGCTTCCGCTCACTCAACTAATTAAATTCAAAATACTAACAACAACTTACAAGGCAATTCACAACTTGGCTCCCAGATACATCAGTAACCTAGTCTGAAAATACCAACCAAATCGTTATCTTCGTTCCTCCCAAGACCTCCTGTTCTCTAGCTCCCTTGTCACTAACTCCCATGCTCGCCTTTAGGACTTCTCCTGAGCCTCTCCCATCCAATAGAACGCCTTACCCCGATATGTCTGACTATCTCTTACTCTGTCCACTTTTACACAATCCCCGAAAACCCTTCTCTTCAGAGAGGCTTATCCTGCCCCCACCAAACAACTGTACTTTAATTTTCTCCATTCTCCATTCTCCATTAGCTCATCCCCCATAGATATTACCTTTTGTATCTCTTAGATTATAAGCTCTAATGTAGGGAAAGGGATGGTTGGCATTCAGGATGACATCCAAAATAGTATTTCTTTATTAAGTAAACATGTACAAAGCTGTAGAACACCCTACGCATTTCAGACGTTAGTCCTTAACCATGACTAAGGACTAACGTCCAAAACGTGTAGGCTGTTTTACAGCTTTGTACATGTTTACCTAATAAAAAAATACTATTTTGGATGTCACCCTGAGCGCTGACCATCCCTTTCCCTACTTTGGTACATTGGAAGGTTTGTTCCTTCCTTCCTTCCTTGCCTACCTTCTTACCTTACTTACTTTCTTCCTTATTTTATATTTTACTCCCTTCTCACTATTATCACTGTAAGCTGGCCATACGCTAGAAATATTTTCTTCTAAGACTTTTGAAAGACATTCATGAAGTCCTCTTATGGCCAGATTAACATAATGATCATCTTTTCCCCAGTGGACCTTAACTTTTAGATTTGACCAGGGACGGCCGGTCCATTAGGGGTGCATGGGCGCCGTCCCCCCTATCCATGCATCCGGCCCCCATACAGGATGCCGGATGCATGAATTCCAATTGGGAGGGTGTTTTTTTTAAGCATGTAATTAGAGCCAGAGGCTCTAAAAGGCTTCTAAAAAAGGTGGGTTCGGGTCGCAGAGTACTGCAAACCTTGCCCACCCAGTTGTGTGACAATAGCAAATGAATATACACAATGATTCTCCTCCCGGCCAATCAGGAAGTGGGTCTGAGACCCGTTTCTCGATTGGCCAAAAGGAGAAGCATTCCGATTGGCCGCTGAGGAGAAGGGAGGAGACGGAAGGCGCCCTAACGCCCGCTGCCTGTCGCCCGGGTGAAGCGCTGCCCGCTATAGATGGGGTAAGTGTTCCAGACCCCCCCCGACTGTCCAGACCCAAAAAAATTACCACCAGCCGCCACTGGATTAGACCTAGGAGCCTTAATTAAAATTTGAGGTAAAAAAAATCTTTAAACATGTTCATCCTTCATCTTCATGTGATTTGACTCCTGGCTCCAACATCTCCTACTTATGACAGTTGTGGAACCTGGCGATTTACACAGGGTATTTTGCTAGGGCTCCATAAAACAGCATGTAACCAGTTCACCTATTAATAAAGATAAGACATTTCATCAGAGGCAATTCTATAGTCAGAATTTTGTATTAAAACCCTTTGGATCATGCTGCCATATTTCATCTTATTAAGTATCTAGCTTTGCTTCTTTAGCTATATTCAGAATGTCTGTCAGCCTTATCCCAGGTTAGATGTGAAAGCTATAAGGTCTGTGGGGAAATCACAGCCTCCAAAAATATTGCACCTCTTAGCAGATAATGTTTTTATCTTGCTTAGAAAGTGCATACTTCACTAAAAGGCTGTATATTTATTACTACACAAGTTTGAGTTTATCTAGAGTGTTAGAGCTCAACTCCTTCCAAGCAAAATTCACATTTTACATACATACAGTTGTATCCAAATGTTTACCCCCCATTAAATACACATTTTTCTCCCTTTCTATTACAGCCAGTGTTCACATTACAGATATATAGGGCTGTTCATTTTCATTAGTATTCTGAACCTCAGTGGCTGTCAAGAATAATTCATAGAGGAAAACCACAACACTCTATATGGAAAAACATGTTTAAATATACAAACACACATTTTTGTAAAGGAGAACTCCAGAAAAAATGCAGTCCTAGATAAGCAATATTTTTGGACAGCATGGTGCCAAAACTAATGCGGCTCTGAACTACCCTGTTTCCCAGCAAAAACACAATCTAGTTGAAGTTTGTGTACTCTTCCCACACTTGAGAGATCTGTCTTGAGAGGTCTGTACTGGGGGATTTAGGAATGTTAGAGGGCCCAGTCTGTACTGAAGGGTCTGTGCTGAGTGGGAGGCTTTGTACTGAAGAGTTTGTACTGGAGGGCTCCACCTGTGGGCCATTGTATACCAAAGGCCCTGTACTGGGGGGGTTTCACTCTGTGGTGGGGAAGTCGGTCTGTGCTTGGGGGGTCTATCTGTGCTGGGGGGTCTATCTGTGCTGGGGATCTATCTGTGCTGAGGGGTCTGTGCTGGGTGAGTCAGTCTGTGCTGGGGAAGATGGTCTGTGCTAGGAGGATCAGTCTGTACTTGGAGGGGCTGTGCTTGGGAGTTGGTTTGTACTGGGGGCAGTATGTGCTGGGGAAGTCCGTACTGAGGGGTCTGTGCTAGAAGGGTCAGTCTGTGCTGGGGAAGTTGGTTTGTGTTAGATGGGTCTGTCTTGTAGTGGGGAGAGTCTGTACTGAGAGGGGGTTGGTCTGTGTTGAACAAGGAGCCTGTACTGAGGAATTTGTGTTTAGGGAGATCAGTCTTCAGGGGATAGGGTGGGAGGGGGGATGTTAGGGAAGATCTGTAATTGGGGGGGTGATTTGTACTGGAAATAGTAGATAAATTTGGTTGTACTCTGTAAAGTGGCCTGTGCATTAGGGCTCGTTCACACTAATGGTTGGGAGGCAGTAAAACATCACAGCAGCTGGGGGTGCACACATGCTGTGATCCATTGCCCTGTCGCTTTTGACATGCAGTTGCACCAATTGCAACCCTTTCAAGTGAATGAGGTTGCTCTGCAAGCTTCTCACAACCACAACCACAACTGGTTGCAGTGCGCTAATGCAGGCTTTATAGGGGTTAAATCAGACGGTGAGGGGGCGATCCAGTGCTCACAATGCACAGCAAGTGTGAAAGAGCAGTGACACACTCCTGACCCCTGCACTGTAGACACTGAGGGGAATTTATCGAAGCTGGAGCACCTTGTGCATAGCAAAAAATTGGCTTCTATTCTTTCATGTTTAAAGCATAATTGAACAAGTTGAAGATGGAAGCTGGTTGCCATACACAGCTGCTCCACATTTTGTCTGCTTCAGTTTTGATTAATTCCCATTTTTGTGGTTTTCATTTCATACTCCTGATTACTGTACTGTAAGTACAATACTTCTGAAGTTCATCTGTAAAGCAGGCTGTGTGTAGAAAAGCATATGTAATAAATATGTAAAAAAAAATGTATTGTATTGAAATTTGTGTGTTGAGGTTTGTACATGTGTGTTAGGGCTTGTTCATACTAGCAGTTTAGGGTGGTAAAACCCTGCAGTTGAGCCACATTTTTACCGCCATCCAACTGATTACCCTTAAGCTGCAGAGGCAGTGGCTAGAGGTGTATGTGATTCTGAGGAGGAGGGGACCAAAATAAACCTGTTGCTTTGCCCTTAATGGGCAAAGCACAGGTACAGTTTCAAGCTATCTACATGTTATAATCTGACTGTACAAACAACTTTAGGTCTACCAATAGCTAGGTAGTGAAAGGGCCCACTGAAATGTATTGTGGCAGTACTGAGCTATGCAGTGAAAGGGTCCAATGAATTGTA
The DNA here is from genome assembly GCF_042186555.1 of Aquarana catesbeiana. Lineage (NCBI taxonomy): Eukaryota > Metazoa > Chordata > Amphibia > Anura > Ranidae > Aquarana > Aquarana catesbeiana. The sequence goes on along the minus strand of NC_133330.1, from coordinate 233,658,217 downwards.
TTGTGACAGTACTGTGCACTGTCAGGATTTAATTAGAGTTTATAACCCAGGATTCTCAACCAGGCAGTTTGAGGAGCTCCAGGGGGTTTGCTTAATGCAGAGGAAACTGGCTTTTAAGTTTCTTCATTGTTTTGTAAAATCCATTTTAGGATTTGGAGCCTGGAGATTTCTAAGATATGGGTGGGACGAAATCTCCAATCCTGGGTCTAGGCTTTTGAAACCACCAGCACACTGATTGGTCAGGTGTGTACTAGTAGCGACATGGCCATGGTTCTGGGCTCCATCCTCCCGAGGAGTCCAAAGGTGCAAGGGAGAAGCCAGAAGAGTGCATGCGTGCACTGGAAAAGACAGACCACAGCCTGAGGGCCAGAGCAGCAAGGGGCTGCTATCTATGTGGACAGTGTTGGCAAGGAAATGGTCTGTGGGAGACAGACTAGGGTCTAAAGTGGAAGGCTTGAGCAGCACTGTGGTATGTGTATGCCAGGAGGCTGTATAACTATTTACCAAAGTGAGCCAGGAGGCTGGATATTTCATGTCTTGTGTTAACGGTAAAGTCCCCTGCATGGAAAACCCATGGTTTATGGTTTATGGAACTTTGTGTGAACTTTTTAGGGCCTCATGATATTTTATCAAGTTTATCAAATTAATATGTTCGCAAAAAATATACTAAAGTCATTATTAGCATAAAAAACACAGTCATTTTTACAAAATTCCTGCTAAATATAAAAGGTTCACCTGTATTGAGTTAATAAATAACAAATATTTGTAAATTTTAAATTGCACCTTTTTGCGAAATAGTGAAAATTGAACATATGTGTATGTATTTAAATATCCAAATTTCTCAAAAAATCTGGAGGTTTTCATTTTTCACTTACAGCTTTCAGAGATTGTAAAAGACCCCCCAAACCATATATTTTCTGAAAGCACATGACCAGTAGAATAAAAAGAATGTGCTACTGATTTTTATTGCCCCGTGATATTTGCACAAATGTTTATCAAATCAATATTTTTACAAAAAATACACTAAAATCATTATTAACAGATACAAACACAGCAAATGTTACAAAATCTCTGCTTAATTCCTAATAAATATAACATTTTAACCTATATTGAGTTAATAAATAACAGATATTTGTACATTTTAAATTGCTCCTTTATGCAAAATGGTGAAAATCAAACATACGCAGAACTGTAAATAACCACATTTTTCCAAAAATTTGGACGTTTTCATTTTTCCCTTACAGCTTTCAGAGATTGTAAAAGACCCCCCAAACCATATATTTTCTGAAAGCACATGACCAGTAGAATAATAAGAAGGTGCTACTGATTTTTTGGGCTCCATGATATTCGCACAAATGTTTCTCAAAACAATATTTTTTTCTAAAAATCATCATTAACAGATACAAATACAGCAAATGTTACAAAATCTCTGCTTAATTCCTACTAAATATAAAATTTTAACCTGTATTGAGTCAATAAATAACAAATATTTGTACATTTTAAATTGCACCTCTTTGTGAAATGGTGAAAATCAAATGTATGCAAAACTGTATATTTCTATAAAAATCTGCATGTTTTTAAGAGCAGTGCCTGTGTCCATACATCCGCTGTGTCCCAATCGACATGAATGAGACTGCCTACACAGGAATTCACAGAACACTTGTGCTTTCCCCTGCAGCCATGGTATCCCAATTGACATTGGTGCGACTGCCTGGATGGGGATGCACAGAACACGTGTGCATCGCTGTGCAGCTAAACACAGACTTGTTGTAGTATGCCCTGTGTGAATGAGACCCTAGGCCTTGTTTAGACTTGCAGTTGGGGGGTGTCAAAAACGTGCTGTTGAGCTGCGTTTCTGCTACCGGCCACAGCCTGCTCTCCTCTATGGGTGGTGGGATGTAAACAGACCGCCAGTTTGATTACACCTGACTGCCATCCAATCCGCTGTATGGATGGGGAATGCCTGAAAAACTGACCCAATCAGTTTGCCCATGTGAAAGGGGCGTTGCTATGTTTTTTATTTTATTTTTTACAGGCACGATTTTATTTATTTTTTATTTTTGTAGGGAGAGGGGGTCACAGTGGGGGGCTCTTTTTCAAAGAAAGGGGGCTGGTAAACACATTAACAGCCCCCCCCCCTTCATCCTGTCGCCGATCTCCCAGGCAGCAGCTGTAGCCAATGGGAGGAGGTGGAGGGAGAGCCGGTCAGGGCACTGGGGATCACTGCAGGGAGGGAGGGTCACAGTGGGGGGGGGGGGTTCAGCACTGTAGCTAGAATTAATGCAATTGTCAGCGGGAGAGGCAGTGGGGGAAGCCAACAATTGCATCTAGCCATGGAGAGCGGTGCTGGTGGAGGGGGGAATTGGCTAGGGTTTGGGGTGAAAGGTGTGCTGGGGAGGCGGTGTCAGTGGCAGAGGAAGGGGGAGGCATTTTAGTGGCCAGGGCGGCAGGTTGGATGGAGGGACAGAGAACAGTAGGAGACAGGTAAGCAGTGGCGGTGGGAGGGTGGGGAGGGTTCACATTTTATGTTAACAAATCTGATCAAGATTCTGCAGGAGCCTGATTTGTTGATTGTGGGTGCAATGCTCTGCAGGCTCCCAAAAAAAAAACAGCACAGTGCTGGAGGACTTTGTTTGAGAGGTAAGTCCATCATATTGTTCTAATATGCTGTGCATACTAGCACATTATGGCTAACATCTCCTGGGGGCCAATTTAAAGAAAAAAATAAAGCAGGGTTTAATTCCACTTTGAAGGCTAAGTTCACAAATAATAAATGCACATATTTTCGCAGGTAAAAAATTGGCTTTTTTTTTTTTCTGGAGCCTGCAGAGCATTGCACCCGTGATCAACAAATCAGGCTCCTGAAGAATCTCGGTATAGCTCTCTGCCCCTATCTCCAGTATGGGCAGACAGTTACTTGAGAGCTGGAAGATCAATGAACTATGAGAGCGCTCAACAACAACAGTTCATTGAGAACTACAAGCAGTCTGCTGCAGTGGAAGATGGAAGTTGTAGTTCATTTATTCACAGTATGTGAATGAATGACATAGCCATGTGGACAGAGAAGATACCTGCCTGCTGTCACAGTGGGGCATCGGAGGGGTGCAGGCATGTGCTCTTTGGTAACATGTTACACACTAAGTAGGAACGTAACATGTTGCCAAAGGTGAACTTGTCCTTTATAGTGGAAGTGAAGGCTACATATAAGCATGCTTAAAACCACTGCTTCCCCCTCCTCCTACCTATGCTGCATACTGTTGATAATAAAGATGGGTGGAAATACCTTATTTCAATGTGCTCCGGTTCCGTCACATAATGCAAAAGCTTTGGCTCCATAGTCTCAAGGAGCAGCTGGTCAAGGGAAGAGAAGGGAGCATGGATGCCTGTGGATGACTTCACAACTCTCAGAATTCTATATTGTGATCAAGGGAGCCATAGCTTCTGCATCACGTGATTGCACCAAAGTGGATTGAAATAAGGTATTTATACAGCTCTTTTACCAGCAGTATACAGCATAGGTAAGAGAAGGTGGGAGGCAGATGTATTAAGAATATTTATATGTAACCTTTACTTCCAATTTAACCAGTTAACAATAATGAAAGTAAGTCCAGGAGTTATTTGGTCTTCCCTGTCCAATCCTGAGACTCGTTTTCTATAAAAAGCCCATTAAGGCAACATGACATCTGTGGAATGAGGCTTCCAGACCTAGCATGACTGATTATAATGCAGAAACAGTGTTGTCATTTCTAAAAAGTGGGATTCTGGGAAATTCCTACAGTCTCAATGTCATATTACAATTAGTTTGTTCATTCATTCAAGAGGACGCTTAAAGGATACGCTGTAAACAATGGCAGATCAATTTTTACTGCAGAACAAATACGACAGATAAAAATAACACAATAGAATAATTATTTAGAAGTGCAATACTAGTTGACTAGACATGTTACCTAAATAAGTCCATAATACACCTATGCATTTATTCCTGTGAATGATGGTGATATTCTGCAAAGTACTTTAAGCAAAATACTTTAAAGTGTACCTGTACTAATATGATATACTCTAGCTTAAAAACAGTAATGCCTCGCACACACAATCGGACTTTCCGACAACAAAACCGTGGAATTTTGTCCGAAGGGTGTTGGCTCAAACTTGTCTTGCATACACAAGGTCACACAAATGTTGGCCAACAGTTACGAATGTAGTGACGTACTAGACGTACTACGTGGTTTTTCAGCTATTTAGGGCCACACTTTGGGCTCCTTCTGCTAATTTCGTGTTAGTAGAATTTTGGTGAGTGTTGATTCGCGCTTTTATTTACACCAGTACTGATGGGCACAGAATCCCTCAGCAATTTCAATGTCCATTGGGGGTTTATTGAAAAGGGTTTGGAAACCTACTTTCCGAGGGGGGCAGGAGGCGGAGCCTAGCGGAGCAGACATGCATTGTTAGAGCTCCACACCGCTGAGGAGAGAAGAGAAGGACAAAGCGGAGCCTGCAGGCTCAAAAGGTATCCATTTGAACCTTTTTGCCCCAGGGAACAAACTGTGAAAGTTTGGGCAGGAAATATGGTACTGGGAGGAAACCGTGGCAGAAATAAAAATCACCTCACAAAGAGCTCACAGGCACTCACTGCAGCTGAAGCAGCTCCAGTCACCTCACAAGATACAGCATCAGGGCGCTCTCACAGACAGAAAATGTCACAGCAAGACTCTCCATTTGAGTCAGATACAGAACAAATCCTCTCACAAACTTCTCCACAAGCCTCCTCAGTATCCCCAGTAATATTATTACAATTTGAAAAGATGCTTCATAAGGCTTTAAAACAAACCTCAGACCAAATAACAAAAAGCCTAACCAAAGAAATAAGAGAGCTGGGAAACCGCACCGCAGCCTTAGAAATAAAAATGGATGAAATTAAAATTACAACCCAAGAAAATATAACAGAATTGGAACAATTAAAAAAAGAGAATTTAATACTTCAAACTAAGCTCGAAGATTACGAAAATAGAGCCAGACGTTCAAACTTGCGCATAAGGGGAATACCTGAAACTGTGACAGACCTGCAATCTACTATTACTGCTCTATTACAAGAACTAAAGCCAGATATCCCTATTGAACGTTTAGAACTGGACAGAGTACACAGAGCCCTCACAGCCAAAAAGAAAGATGGACCCCCACGTGATATAATCACAAAATTTCATTATTACAGAACGAAAGAACAAATACTAATTGCTGCAAGAGAAAAAAAGGAACTTAATTTTCAAGGACACAATTATCAAATTTTTGCTGACCTATCCCAACTTACTATTACTAAAAGACGATCCATGAAACCCCAACTAATGGAACTGCAACGCCACAACATTATGTATCAATGGGGCTTCCCCTTTTCAGTCAGATTTAACTACCAAGGTACAATTTACAGAAGCAGATCAGCAGATGAACTACAACAAACCCTTTTAAAATTAAATCTGACAGAACCCACAAGCAGCAACACTCCCACACGCAGAAGAATGGCGTCATCTTCACCTTCAGGCAGCACCCAGAAAATTTCAGAACAAAATGGGAATCATCATTCTCACAAAAGAGGCCGTTATGCCACATCATCCATGGACCAAGAAGATTCAATGGACTGACATCCTAATTCCTGATATCTCTTCATTTATTATACTAAGAGATGGTTCTCTATAAAAAACCTGTATTTATAACTGAATGTAACTGCATTCTGATAGTCACACACTGTGTGGGATCATCTTACATTCCAGTTATATTTCTTATTACTTCTGATTCATATAGCCTTAGAATATATAAGTGAAATAAGGAAATTCTTGTTCAGTTATATATTATCAGGTAATAACAATAGATTTATTACTTTTTAGGACAAATATGTTCAATAATCCAGAAGTAATGGAAGCTTTTTCTTTCTTTTCTTAAAACAAATATATTATTACCTAACTAGTTCCTAGAATTATGTTTTTGTTTATTCTAATCTGAAGCAATACAACCTCAATTTTAGTTTTAGTTAACATATCTAAACAGTTACATATGAATAAAATATGTAATTGTTTACTCTAAAAGGGTTAAAATCCCAAAATAATTCAAACTATCTTCATCAATACCAAAGTTATTAACAGTACCTTTCTAACTGAATTATTTAGCCTAGGGCAAGACTAACCATATACAACCACCCTGGAATAAATAATTTCAACAAAAACTATATTCTGCACTCCAATTAATGAAACATAGCACTTCTCTCCTGTAAGTGGAAGATCCGTGTACCCCCATTAGCCCTCCTCATTCTCCCAACCATATTATGTGGGAGTGTGACGAAGGCACTTATTCCCCTGAGAGAGATATTTATTCTCTTTCACGGGTAAATTGTGATTACTTGAAAAAAATAATTTATACAATGTATCATCTAATCTCATATGTTTTTTGTTTACTCTTTACTCCAGAATTCACTGGTTTCTTTTCTATCTATTCATCTCTTCAGTCCACACAGGTTGATCTGCGCAGTCAGCTCTGCATAACAAAAAGTAAGTCAAAACTATTTGATCTATTGCCATGGCACCACTGAATATACTTTCCCTGAATGTTCAGGGAATAAATGTCCCTCAAAAAAGGACCAAAGCCTTCCGTACTTTCCATAACAAGAAGGCTCACATAGTATGCCTCCAAGAAACACACTTCACCAAAGATTCTACTCCAAAATATATTTCTCCTTTTTATCAACAAATTTACTCAAATTGCATTTCACCGATCCACACCATTCACCTTATCATCAGAAATTAAAGACCCAGAAGGTAGATACCTGATACTCATGGGTTATATAATGGATACAGCAATCACGGTGATTTCCTACTACGCTCCTAACAAACAACCTACACCATTCCTCTCACATATATTACAAGTGATTAATACACACAAAATAGGAACAGTAATAATGTGTGGGGATTCGAACCAGGTCCTCCTCCCATTTCTAGATAAATCACCTTTTACACCATCCAAAATAACCTCTAGATTACCTTTTTCTCAACTTCTTTCCAAATACAATCTGGTAGATTCATGGAGAGAAAGTAACCCAATGAAAAAGAAATTCACTTATTTCTCGCACCCTCATCAAACCTTCACCAGAATAGATCATATTTTTCTAACAATAGGAATGATACCAGAAATTATTGCATCAGATATAATTCCGATTCCGTGGTCTGACCATAATGCAGTATACACTACTATAGCCTCAGCCATACCAAAAGCGCATGACCCAATGTGGTACTTACCGGACATAATGCTCAAACACCCACTACATCAGATGGCCATTGAACAAGCTTTAAAGGAATACATATCAATTAATAATACAACAGACATCTCCCCAATAACACTGTGGGAAGCTCATAAGCCTGTCTTGCGTGGTACAATACAAAGACAAATGGCACTATTTAAACGGGAACGCAAAAATCTAGCAAAAAAACTAGAACTCAATTTTAATGCAGCCTACATATCATTTCAAGATAATCCATCTCAGAGTACAAAATCTCATCTGGAAAAATCTAGATTGGAATACGATCTATTTCTCACTGAGTCAGTTGATAAATCCCTCAAACGCTCCAAACACAATTTCTACATAAATACAAACAAACCAGGTACATATTTGGCTCGAGCATTAAATTCAACTAACAAATCTTTCAAACCAATACGTTTGAAATTATCAAAAAATGTTTACACTTGTAATCCAGTTAAAATAGTCCATAAATTTCACTCATATCTTGCAACTTTATACAAGACAAACAATGAATTTAATCCTACAGAGGCTGAATCCTTCTTCTCAAGAATAACCTTACCTGAGTTATCTCAGAATCAAAAAAGCAGTTTGGATGAGCCTATAACTATAGATGAAGTTGCTAACACCATAAAAGACCTAAAACTTAACAAAAGACCAGGCCCAGACGGCTACTCGGCTTTATACTATAAAACATTCTCAGAAATACTCTCTCCCATTCTCACTGAAACTTTTAACAAACTTCTAGATGGACATTCTTTTCGGCAAGAAACACTAATGGCAATTGTTTGTATGATCCCAAAACCCCTTTCTGATGATACTTCCTGTGTGAATTATCGCCCTATCTCTCTGTTAAACCTCGATATTAAATTATTAGCAAAAATAATAGCAAAACGCCTCAATAGCATTATAGGAAAATTAATACATAGAGATCAAGTAGGCTTCATGCCAAATAGACAGGCAGGCGATAATATACGCAGGGCAGTGTTATTGGCACATATTGCTAAAAAACGGAAAATCCCTTTATGTTTTCTATCTCTCGATATTAAGAGGGCATTTGACACAGTATCCTGGCAATATATGCAATATTCATTACAAAAATGGGGTTTTGGACCCCACTTTTTAACATGGATCAAAGCATTATATAATAAACCCAAAGCCTATATAAAATATGCTGGATACAAATCTGAAGCCTTTAATATCGAAAGAGGTACCCGACAGGGTTGCCCATTATCTCCCTTATTATTTGCCCTTATACTCGAACCCATGGCCCAATACATCAGAACAAACCAAACTATAACTGGCATTGAAGTAGGAGGTATTACACACAAATTATGTATATTTGCAGACGATATATTACTTTTTCTATCATCACCACAGGTCTCTGGTCCCAACTTAATACCAGCTCTTGATGGATTTGCAGCCCTATCCGGCCTTATGATTAATCCTAAGAAATGCCTAGTGCTTAATATTTCACTCACAAACATGGAATTGATCCCGGCTAGGGCTGCACTCCCATTCACATGGGCAGAAAAATCAATCCCATATCTTGGAATTCATTTAACAGCATCTCATTCTGACTTATTCTCAACCAATTATCCTCCTGTATTAAGACAGATCACAAATCTAATAAAACAATGGTCGCAACTTCCTTTATCCTGGATAGGGAAGATTAATGCAATCAAAATGACTATTCTACCCAAATTGCTTTATCTATTCAGAGTCCTCCCTATTCCAATTCCTTCCTATTTTTTGAGAATAGTACAAAAAAGAGCAACTTCGTTTATATGGGGCTCTTCTAAACCACGTATACCTATACACACACTACATCTTCCCAAAAATAAAGGAGGCCTGGGATACCCTAATTTTACTAACTACTACAGAGCAGCACATTTGGCCAGTCTGTCCAAATACCATGCAAAACAGGAAATCCCATTATGGGTATTTATAGAGGCTTCAGAAAATGACCCTCTATTAATATCAAATTTATTATGGCTTGATCCTAAAGACCGCTTTAAAATTCATAATCCCATAACTAAACACTTCTTATCTCTCTGGGATAAACTAAAAACCAAATATCAGTTACAATCCACACACAATCCTCTCCTTTCTTTTATCAGAAATCCGGCCTTTTATCCGGCATGGATCTACCCAAATTCTTTTAAAGCTTGGACAACATCAGGCATTCAGACACTAAATGACTTCATAGCATCTAAATCATTCCTTTCATTCCCATCGCTTAGAGAAAAATATGATCTACCAAACTCTGAGATATTTAGATATCTCCAAATCAAAAATTTCTATACACCATTCCTAAAGGGGGATACACCATTATCCCAATTATCCATTTTTGAATCAATCTGTACAAAAGATCCATTTGCTAAAGGTACAATTTCATCACTTTATAATCAATTATATGGAGTAGCAAATCTTAATAGACCCTCTTAGAGGTGGGAGGAGGACCTGGGACGAACTTTAGAAGACACGGACTGGTCTAACATATGGCTCACATCTAAGTCATCTTCACCCAACATCTTAGCACTGGAGACAAATTATAAAGTCCTTACTCGCTGGTACCTTGTACCCGCTAGAGTGGCAAAATATTCACCTAATACCTCAGCTCTTTGTTTTCGAGGATGCCCAGAAATAGGCACATATTTACACATATGGTGGACGTGCCCAGTGATCCAACCCTCTGGAAGGAAGTCTTCATGATTACATCTAAAATATTTTAAAAAATAATACAACCAGATCCATATTTAACTTTACTTAATCTAAAATCGGAATGGTTAACACTCTCTCAATTCAAACTTATGATCCAACTAATAACGGCTGCAAAACAAACAGTGGCCAAGGCATGGAAATCTCCTACATTGGTACTAGCAGAAACAATTCACAGAATGAATAATACAATGTCCCATGCTAAGATGGTAGCCATCGATCAAAATCAAATTCCAAAATTTGAAAAACTTTGGCATCCTTGGATAAAACAACAGTTCCTGTCAAACTTCAATGACTCTGTCCTGTTGCCATGGTAACAGATTAAATGACTTACAGAGACACCCATTCTAAGGCTTCAAAGAGAACTAAAAAGAATAATAAACTGACGAGCGGGACAACCTTGTGGACCATACCTCTATCTTTCAACCCTTTTTCTTCTTTCTCTTTCCTTTTCTCCACCTTACGATTAAAGCTCATTATCAGAATTTATTTGACCTATATACACTCTACTTGTAAACAATATGTATAGTAGGTATAAATCATTTAAATACCTACAAAAGTATCTAAGGAAATGATATATATCTTTAATTTAGGTTTACGTGAACCCAATGTTTAATATTTGAAATTTCATGATATTTACCTATATAAACCCTACTGTAAAACAATGAGCTTACTTTATAGATCCTTGTAAACTTACTTTATGTATCTTTATAACATTGTATACTCAATAAACTTCTTTTGACAAGGAAACCTACTTTCCAGTAAATTGCCATACCCTCCCTGCTGAAATGGTAAAACGGAAAATTGATATCAAATACTTACGTAATTTTCCTTTCCTGATAGGCTCCATGGCAACATATGTGTGGGTTAGCCCCACCTCCATAACTACCCAATAGGATCCCTCTCCCATAAATCTTTGCTCTAGGCTGCTATCCATGTTCCATAACTAGCCTACTCCAGATATTTGGGAGGGAACTCCTGCTGCCATGGAGCCTATCAGGAAAGGAAAATTACGGTAAGTATTTGATATCAATTTTCCGTTTTCCTAACAGGCTTCATGGCAGCATACGTGTGGGAAATAACTCGCCAAACACACCCGGGTGGGCAAAATGTTGAGCAAAGAAACCAAAATGTATTTAACATTGTCAAACGACAATACTGGTAAACCAAAATTAATGGATGACAGAGCAGCTGGTTCAACACAGTAGTGAGAAACAAATTTGTTGATAGAAGACCAAGAGGCCACTCTACAAATTATTTCAGGCGAGACATGCTGAGAAGCTGCCCTAGAAGTTGAGATACTGCGGGTCGAATGAGCCGTCACTGCCTCAGGAGGAGTCAAGCCATTTGCCCTGTATGCCCTCTGAATGGTCTGCACAATCCAGGAAGAAATTGATATGACCGAAGTCCTTTGTTTTTACCATGGAGAAGGACGAAGATAAACTCTGATTGTCTGAAAGGAGTCGTAACCTCCAGGTATTTTTTCAGAGTGTGGCCTACGTCAAGAGGATGAACATCTTGATTGTCTGTTGATTTAAATGTAGGAAGCACAGTGAGGTCTCTTGTGGAAAGAGGTTTGTCAGGATCTGATCCGAGATTGGAGAGAAAATCCAAAAAAAGTGGGAGGTCCCATTTGGGGAACCTAAGTCTTCTTTGAAGTCTAAGCCTGATGGCTCCTTTAAAGAACTGATGGACCAGAGAATGATTTGCCCATAAAGCACCTGTGAAGGCCGAGATGGCTGATACTTGCACTCTTAGTGAGCTGACTGCCAGAGACAGGTCAAGTCCTGATTGAAGAAAACTCAGTATGTCTTGGACTGCTAGAGAGTTAAAAGGATTCGACCTGGAAGACATATGATCAGTGAACCTGGACCATATACGCTCATATACCCTATTAGTACTTTTCCTTCTGGCACTGAGAAGGGTCGGAATAGCTTCCTCAGGGCAACCTAGAGCTTCGAGCCTTCCCCTCTCAAGAACCAAACCCTGAGGTGTAGGCAGGATGTACACGGGTGTAACGTCGTGCCTTGAGACAGTAGATCCAGACTGAGAGGTAGGGGAACTGGGTCTTGATAGCTGAGGAGTGATAACAGAGAGAACCAAGGCCTGTTGGGCCATGAAGGAATCACTGCAATGATTTACACCTTCTCTGTTCTGAGCCTCCAGAGAAATTGAAGAATCACCGGTACCGGAGGGAAGGCATAGGCCTTCTGAAACCTCCACTGATCTGAGAGAGCATCTGTCCCATATGCCTGAGGGTCCCTGAACCTCGAGTAATATTTGGGCATTTTGTGATTGCATAGGGAAGCAAACAGATCGACCTCTGGAGACACTCCCAGGGTCAGAAGCCACTCGAACACCCGTCTGTGGAGAGACCACTCGTTGTTCATTTAAACACGAGATAGATAGTCCGCCTGTACATTCTAGTCCCTGGAATGTAAACCGCAGAGATGTTGGACAAGTTCTTCTGAGCCCAGCTCATTATTGGCTCCACTTCCTGTATCAGGGACCAGCTGCGAGTTCCACCTTACTTCCTTATGTAAGCCACCACGGGTTGTATTGTCCAACCCTAACATTACTGATGAATTCATTATTAGATGGCGAAATGACAGGAGTGCCTGAAAGACTGCCCTCAGCTCCAGAATGTTGGAGACAATCCCCTGAGAAGGGGAATTCCATCTGCCCTGAGCTACTTCCAAAAGGAAGTGAGCGCCCTATCCCCAATTGCTGGCATCCAATGTTATCGTGACCCATGAGATGGGAATGATTAAATGGCACTTGCGCAGATTTTTTCCTTGAAGCCACCAAAGGAGGGACATTCTCATGGTTGGAGTAAGGAGTATGCGCTGGGTTTGGCTGGAAGAATCCCATTGTTGAAGGAACCCTTTTTGGAAGAGCCGTGTATGCCATTGGGCCCACTTCACCATGGGGATGGTGGCTGTCATCATGCCAATTACTTTCAGGCATTGGAGAGCGGAGAGGTGAGACGACGCGAGGGCTGCATGTATTCTGTCTCGAATCACTGCAATCTTCTCTTCTGGTAGGGAGATAGTGCCTTCCACTGTGTTGAATTAACCCCCTAGAAACACAAGGGATTGTGTTGGCTTTAGATGGCTCTTCTCTAAATTCAGGAGCCACCCAAGTTCTTGCAGGGTGGAAATGACTAAGCTCCTGTGCTCCAAAAGTTGGTCTTTGTTCTGAGCTAGGAGAAGTAGGTCGTCTAGATAGTGGTGGAGATGAACCCCTTTGACATGAATAAGAGCCACAACAGATAATAGGACTTTGGAAAAGACCCGAGGTGACGTTGTTAGACCGAAGGGTAGACACGTAAATTGCAGATGCTGTACACCTACAGAAAAACAGAGGAATTGTTGAAAGTCCGTAGCCACTGGCACGTGGATGTAGGCATCTTTTAGATCAATTGAAATCAACCAATCTCCCAGATGTACTGACTGTTAAATTGTCAGTAAGGATTCCATTTTGAATTTTTCCTTCTGGATAAAGGAATTGAGATGGGTTAAGTCTATGACTGGTCTCCATGTGCCGTTTTTCTTTTGTATCATGAACAGAGAATACATGCCTTTGCCTTGTTCGTCTTCTGGAACAGGGATGCGCCTTGATCCAATAAACAATTCACGTAAGTTAACAGAACCTGCTTTTTCTCTTCTGAACCTGGAAGAGTTGTAGGAACAAATCTGAGTCTTGGGGTATTATTGAAGACCCACTTGTGACCAGAGGAGACCATCTTGACGGTCCAGTAATCCTGGATTGAGGCTGCTCAGACATGCCTGACGTGGAGAAGACGAGCCCCCACCTGGCATGCCTGAGCGGGCCCAATCTCAAAAGGACTTAGTGGAGTCCTGGTTGCCGGAGGAACCACCTTTTGTGGGTTTTTGAAAGAGGACTGCCTGGATTTCCAGAACCTTGAAAACTCCTGACTAGGTCTGTAGCTGCGCGCTTCCCTAGCGCGATCAGAATTTTGTCTTCTAGGAAATGAGCGTTTCTGATTTTGTAGGCGTCGGTCTTGAGGGAGGAAACCAGACTTACCACCTGTGGCCCAGGTTATGGCACTATCAAGCTTGTTGCCAAATAGCGAAGTTCCCTCAAAGGGAATTCGGCACCAAGCTTGTTTGGAAGCCGGATCCGCCAACCATGGACGAAGCCATAAGGCACGACATGCTGAAACAGCCGCCAACATAACCCAGGACATCAGGAGGATGACATCAATAGAGGCCTCCCCAAGAAAGGCGGACGCCAGCCTGATCTCCTGGATAGGAGAATCTTTAGCCATTTCAACAGAGATACCTCTTAAGAACCCATCAACAGTGTCAGACCAAGATTCTATAGCTTTGGATACTGCAGCTATCGCAAGTACTGGCTTGCATGCCATTCCTGATGTCAGGTAAATCCTTTTTAAATCTGAATCAATCCGTCTTTCCAAGGGATCTTTAAAAGATACAGTGTCTTCTAAGAGAAGAGTTACCTATCTTACAAGTCTCATAAGTGCTGCATCCACCAAAGGAGCTGACTCAAGGTGTTTTACTTCCTCTTCCTTGAAAGTATACAGTTTCAAGACTTTTGATTGTATGGAACTCTTTTTGTCCATCTTGTCCATTCATTAGATATGATGTCGCCCAGCTCAGAGAGAAAAGGAAAGTATTGTTGCTCCTTATTGAGCTGCTTGAAGATTTTTCTCTGTTTTGGGGGGGAAGTGACAAGGTCTTCCCACTTCAGAGCCTCTCTTACTGCTTTCACCAAGGAAGAAACTAAGGCATATTCAAACCCCATTCCAGGATCTTCCAGATCCGATTTGCTATCTGAGAATGGCGACTTGGCTGAGAAGATTCCCATGTCTCGTGTACTAAACCTTCTCCCACTGGAGGGCATAATGGGTCTGATGGGGAATCTCGGGGCCGTTGAGCCTCTCTTTCCTGTAGAGATTCTTTCACAACCCGCCTCACCATAGCCTCACCATAGATTCTAAACATTGGTCTGCACCATCCCTCTCATCTGCGGCTTTAGAGAAGCAGTGATCACAGAGAGATTTGTCTATTGGAACAGGCATCCTGCACCCCCAGCATGACTTTTGTGGTCTCTTGCTAGAGTGAGATGAAGGGGGGCGAGGAAGATCTTTACTGCGCAGTTCAGATCTGGAAGGAGACCTGCGAAGGCTAGACCTGGAGGAAGATTGCCGGTGGTGTGATTTTGATGACCCACTTCCTCTATGGGAACTACACTGTGGATCAGACCTAGAAGGCCTGTGAGGAAAGAAAACAGAAAAGATAGAGACAGAAATCAGCTAGTGTCCTAAAATCCTACTCTCTTCCCTTGCACAGGCAGAAAAGCATAACTGCATACATACCTGTTACAAGCGGGCTGGCCACTAGGGGGCAGTGAGGAATCCATGGTGTCAACACAACAGGGAACTCCAGAAACAAATTTACACATCAGCTGGCTGACAAATAAATCGTACCACAGACAATAGAGCTTGTCTTACCTTGAACCGTCTCGATAGTTGCCCCGGGAAGTCGCCGTAACACCCACGATCATTCCCGGAGCTCTGTAAGCTTCCCACAGCTTTTAAAAGAGGCGCCCATAATGTAATTAATGGCGTCAGAAGGGAGACGTTTGTGCGCATGCGTGAACCAAGCCTCATTCTAGTATCGGGTCCACGCATGCGCAGAGCGCACGCCGGTGCCCAGACATAATAGAGAGAGTGGCTGCTTGAACGCAGGAAGCGTCAGCGCCAGCTTAGAACACCAGTGATGAGAAAACAATAAGGAATAAGGCACAAACAACACAAAAACACTGCTGCCATGTATGTATATATAAAACTTACCCCTCCACCTATGATCACCTGAGCCGAGGGAGCCACCACACACACACACTGGACTTTGCAGCAGATAATGCTCGCCTGGTAACAATAGGCAAACAGACCAAGCGCACATAGATGAACCACTTCCCAATCTTCAGCGCTACTCTGCTGTACACTCCATACCCTGCTTAACAGTCAGGGCCTATCGGAGGAACATAACTTGGCAGTCGGCTGATTCGAACGTAGAAGTCATCTTCAGGTATGAGAACCAACATCTGGTCCTACGGAGGAGGACAAAAAGCATGGAGAGCATCCTAGAGCAAAGATTTATGGGAGAGGGGTCCTATTGGATAGTTATGGAGGCGGGGCTAACCTACACGTATGCTGCCATGGAGCCTGTCAGGAAAGAGGTCTTTTGGACATCTTCCCCATTCAATAGTTTGTGGGTATGTAAAGTGTTAAAACTTTAGTTTGAATTCTTTAAAAAGTTACTTAGAAGTAGATCCAAATCTTTACTTTTCTAAAGTGCGGTGTTTTCTCTTTTTTCATTCTCCTCTGTAGCTCTATGCTACTGATCTCCTCTACAGTAGCACCACTTTCTGTCTACAGGCACTCGTTTCAGTGTTTGCTAAACATTATTGCTCTGGATTGCCTTTTTGAACATGGCAATTTTAGATAAAAAATGATGAGTACTGCGCTACCTAAAAATTAGACATAAATTAAGTGACCTCACAGAAGCAATTTTCCTGTGAGACACACACAGCATAAGTCAATAGTCCGAAAATAAAAACGCGCTAAAATTGTGAAAAAAAGTTCGACAAGAAAAACAGAAAACCACGATGCGAACAAAGAGTCTAAACAGTGATGAATGAATTGGTCCCACGGTGCACTTCTGATCTCCACAATAGTGTGTGATTTCCAAAGAGAAAACCTCCACCTAATGAATTGGCCACTTACCAGCTCTTTGTGACCTCCTATTATGGAAGGTCTATCCCGCTTGTAACTATTATACCCAGCCAAGGAAGGACAGAGGCTTGGCTGGGTATAATAGCCACACGCGGGATAGACCTTCCATAATAGGAGGTCACAAAGAGCTGGTAAGCGGCAAATTCATTAGGTGGAGGCTTTCTCCTTGGAAATCATATACTATTCTGGACATTAGTAGTGCACCGTGGGACTGTTTCCTTCATCACTGTTTGGACTCGGTTTGCAGCGTGGTTTGCTGTTTTTCTTGTCTAACTTTTTTCACAATTTTAGCGCAACTTTATTTTTGGACAATTTTAGACCAGGCCTTTGCAATGTGTGTTGGCACAGTTGGTTATAGTTTCTACCAGGGGTGCATGTCACAGGGGGACAATGTAGAAACATAATTAGGAGACAACACAAAATGCCTGATGAAAGGATCTTCATGGCAGGATCTCCAGGTATTGTTTTAAAAAGCTGCATATTTAAGATTAAAAACAGCGTGTGCAACTGCATTTACATGTTTAAGTCTAAATGCATTTTTAGTGATTGGGTTTTGGACCAGCTCCTTTTTCATCTGTAAATATACCAATGAAGGTGGTTTGTGACATCTGGTCAATCACACCAGAAATCCATTGAGCTTGTAACGTCCTGTGCACAGAGGCGTATCTAGGGTATGGCAGCCATGGCAAGTGCCATGGGCGCCATACGGGGGGGGCGGCAAAAAAGCCGCCCCCCTGCACAAAAAAATAAAGTCCCACCCGTCCTCTAGCAGCCGCCTCCTGCTCTAATCTTGTGCCCGGCAGCACGGCGCTCAGCGCTGGCACAGCAAGTCAGGACTGAAGCCAGTGACAGGCGCCCCCCATGACGGCCGATGAGTTGGTCTGGCCGGCCCAGAGCGAGCGCCCGGGACATCTACGTTGAGAATGACTGAGATACAGTAACTGGGGGAGGCGGAGCCTAATGCTCCGCCTACCCTCCTCTGCGCAGCTGCTTCAGCTTCTCTCTTCTGGTGGGTGAGGGTCTCTCGGGCCGGGTCTGTGTGACGTGCTGACACCATGGAGGCTGGAGACCAGGAGAAGAGAGAGACATCGGAGAGAAGAAAAACAATTGGAACCCCCCCCAGGCAGCAGCAGCAGGTACTAGTACTGTACAGCACTTGTCACCACAATATTGATCATCATTCATGTGCATGTGTACAGTGTACCAGTAACCAGCACCAACTGCAAAGCAAGCAATCTAGTGCTCAAACTATTTGGATTAAATAAATATGCTTAGCTATAGATATCATAAAGTGTAAAAAAGTGATTTGTGTTAGCAGTACCTGCTGTTGCACAAATCACTTTATTACACTTTATTTATGATAGCTATGGCTAAGCATATTTATTTAATCCATACTGAGCACTATATTTGATTGGCTACTTGCTTCTGCTTGGCCTGGCACACACGTACAACCGCACATGATGATGACTTAGACCCCTTTCACACTGAGCCGCCCCGGGTGTCAGCGGGAAAGCGGCGCTATTGTAGCGCCGCTTTACCGTCGTTTTAGCAGCGCTATTCGGCAACAAGTGGGGCAGTTTTAACCCCCCGCTAGCGGCCGAAAAGGGGGTAAATCCACCCGCAAAATGCCGATGCAGCAGCGCTTTGCCGGTGGTATGGCGGCGCTGCCCCATTGTTTTCAATGGGCAGGAGCAGTGGAGGAGCGGTGATGTTACTGTATTTTTGGGTGCTGGTTAGGCCGCATTTATGGGTGCTGATGTTACTGTATTTTTGGGTGGTGGTAAGGCCGCATTTATGGGTGCTGATGTTACTATATTTTGGGTGCTGGTTAGGCCGCATTTATGGGTGCTGATGTTACTATATTTTTGGGTGCTGGTAAGGCCGCATTTATGGGTGCTGATGTTCCTGTATTTTTGGGTGCTGGTTAGGCCGCATTTATGAGTGCTGATGTTACTGTATTTATGGGTGCTGGTGAAGCCGCATTTATGGGTGCATTTTTGGGTGCTGGTGAGGCCGCATTTATGGGTGCTGATGTTACTGCATTTATGGGTGCTGATGTTACTGCATTTATGGGTGCTACTGTTACTGTATTTATGGGTGCTAATGTTACTGTATTTATGGGTGCTGATGTTACTGCATTTATGCTTGCTGATGTTACTGTATTTATGGGTGCTGATGTTACTGCATTTATGCTTGCTGATGTTACTGCATTTATGGGTGCTGATGTTACTGTATTTATGGGTGCTGATGTTACTGCATTTATGGGTGCTGATGTTACTGCATTTATGGGTGCTGATGTTACTGCATTTATGGGTGCTGGTGAAGCCGCATTTATGGGTGCATTTTTGGGTGCTGGTGAGGCCGCATTTATGGGTGCTGATGTTACTGCATTTATGGGTGCTAATGTTACTGTATTTATGGGTGCTGATGTTACTGCATTTATGGGTGCTAATGTTACTGTATTTATGGGTGCTGATGTTACTGCATTTATGCTTGCTGATGTTACTGTATTTATGGGTGCTGATGTTACTGCATTTATGCTTGCTGATGTTACTGCATTTATGGGTGCTGATGTTACTGTATTTATGGGTGCTAATGTTACTGCATTTATGGGTGCTGATGTTACTGCATTTATGGGTGCTGATGTTACTGCATTAATTGGTGCTGATGTTACTGCATTTATGGGTGCTGATTTTACTGTATTAATAGGTGCTAATGTTACTGCATTTATGGGTGCTGATGTTACTGTATTTATGGGTGCTGATGTTACTGTATTTATGGGTGCTGATGTAAGTGCATTTTTGGGTGGTGGTGTGGCCACATTTATGGGCGGAGTCAGGGGTAGAGCCGGGGGGGGGGTGAGACAAAATGAGGTTTCACCTGGGGTGTCAAATATCCTCTGTCCTTGTCGCACTGCGTCCCTCTCTGTCTGTCTCCAGTGTCCCACGATTGTGTGTTAGTGTGTGTCATTGTTTTTGTATGAGTTACTGTGTGCACTAATGTATTTTAATGAGTGTGAGTGTTCCAGTGGGTTGGCATCATCAGTGATTTTTGTATCAGTGTGTGCCCGCGGGCCATTGTGTGTGTGCCAGTCAGCATGTGTATTTGAGTGTATGGGTCATTGTCAGTGAAAGTGTATGTCTTTGAGCATATTAATTATATGTGTGTGTATATATATATATATATATATATATATATATATATATATATATATGTAATTTGTGTATGTATATGTGTGTTCTTCTTTAAAATGACTAAAGAAAAAATTGGAGAGCCCAGCGACAAAATTGCAGAGCACCAGGCCTGACAGCCCACTTCTATCAATCTTCAGGTGTATGGCAAGACCATGAAACCTTTCTTGATGAAGAAGAAGGAAAGTGGAGCTGAAGGACGGAAGAGACGAAAGTTGGAGGCGGAGGAAGCCAAGAAGTCAAGCAAGTTCTTCATGACCTTCTTTGAAAAGCCTGGAACAAGCTGTTTGACACCTTCCATGGAGTCCCCTGCACCTGCTACAAGTTTATTAGAATCTGAAGGTAGAACAAGTACAAATGCATCACAAGCCGCGGAGGAAGTCAAGTCAGATAAATCTGAGTATGAAGAGATTAGAAGTGAGGAGGACAGAGAGAACTTGAACATGACAGGAGGGGAAGACAATGGTGGCGGCGATGCTGTGTTTATCGATGAGATTGAACCCGATGATGCTGAACCTGGTGAATTGGATGGTGTTGAAGAGCCTCAAACTGTCTTACCAGAAGTTATTGAACAGCATGACATTGGACTTCTGAAGTTCGACAAGAAATCTGGAAAAGCAATTCTGCCTGACGCATTGAGAACGAAAATAATAAAGCTGGGTTCAAAGTATTTCCAGAACAGTGAGGGGCCCTTCCTACCAACAAATAACCGCTCAATGAACAAAACTTGGTTCAAGAGGAAATTGGGAAATGGTCGTGGTGAGGAAGTGTCTCGCTCTTGGCTGGTCTATTCCCCTTTTAAAAAGTCTGCATTTTGTATCTGTTGTCTTCTCTATTCCCGGTCAGACCATCAATCTTCATTGGAGCAGGAAAGTGGATTCCTCCAATGGAAAGCACCTGAAAGAATTAGTGTTCATGAAAATGCTAAGAACCATCGGGAGTGCTTTACACAGTGGAAAGAAATGGAAAGAAATTTAGCTGAAAACAGAGGAGTTATTGACGTGGAACTTCAGTCACAGATTGAGAAGGACAAGCAGAAGTGGCGTGATATCTTGAGGAGAATCCTTCATTGCATAAAATTCCTTGCGACTCAGAACCTGGCTTTGCGAGGACATAGGGAGTCACTTCAGCTGGATGATGACTCCAATGTGGGAAATTTCCTTGGCCTACTGAAACTACTGGCCATCTTTGACCCTGTCATGAAAGAACACCTCGGTCATGTGGAAAGTCATTCTGGATCCACGTCTTATCTTTCACCAGGTGTTCAGAATGAATTCATTCACATGATGGCATCTACTGTTCGCCAGAATTTACTGAGAAGCATTGGTAAGGCCAAGTACTATGGTCTCATGTTTGACTCAACTCCTGATCAGGCACACCGTGAGCAGATGTCAGAAGTAGTGAGGTACATGGAAGTGGATTTTGAGAGGAAAACGGTCCGTGTTAGAGAGTCCTTCCTTGGATTTATAAAGATAAGCCAGAAGGATGCTGAGAGCTTGGTTGAAGACATCTTGAAACAGCTAGAGAAGGACGTAATGGAGCTACAAGATTGTCGGTCACAGTGCTATGACAACGCTGCCGTGATGGCTGGACACAAAAGTGGTGTTCATCAAAGAATAAGTGAAAAAAACAACCTGGCAGTGTTTGTGAATTGCAACAATCACTCTCTCAACTTGGTGGGTGTACATGCAGCCAAGCAGGATACAGTGATGGTCACGTTTTTTGGCACCATCGAAGCTCTCTATGTGTTCTTCTCTCGTTCAACACAGCGCTGGGAAAAACTCAAAAACGCTGTGCCTATGGTTCTTAAGTCAGAGTCCGAAACAAGGTGGAGTGCAAGGACAGAAGCAGTGAAGCCCATCAACAACTACTTTGAGCAGATAGTTCAAGTTCTCCAGGACATGACAGACAATGAAAACGAGACCAGTGAGACAAGAAGTGATGCAAGACATCTGTATAACCGCATGTTGAGTTACGATTTTCTGACTTTGCTAGGATTTTGGAACAAAGTGCTCATTCGCATTGACCGTATTCAAAAGAGGCTGCAGGATCCTAGCATGAACTTCCACGATGCTGCCCTGGATTTGAAAGCCCTCCGAGATCATTTTGATGATGACAGAGAAGTGTTAGTCAGTGAGTCACTCAAAGAAGGATTCAGTCTCTGTCAAGACTGGAATATTGAATTTGAAAGACGTCAGAGACGAAGGAAACGAATGCCTGGTGAGAACTCAAGAGATGCTGGGTTATCAGCCAAGGAGGAGATGGAAAGAGTCATGAAGGGAACACTCGACCGTCTTCACAGAGAAATGGATGAAAGGTTCACCCGTTTGCATGACACTGACGCCAAGTTTGGGTTCCTTCTCGATGTCGAGGGACTGTGTTACGGCGCCTACAATAATGACCTAAAAAAGAAGTGTGAACATTTGGGCGAATTCTACAGCTCTGATGTTGATGCACAGCAGCTATATGAAGAAATTTTGGATTGCAGAATGTTGCTATTAAGTCGGGCCAACATGAAAATATCAAGACCTAAAGAGCTTCTTGAATTTATTGTTCAATATGGAGATGAGAGTGTCTTCCCCAATCTTCGCATTGCTATTCAGATAATGCTAACTATTGCAGTTTCCATCGCCAACTGTGAGAGATCATTTAGCAAGTTAAAACTAATACTTTCGTATTTGAGAGCCTCCATGGGTCAAGACAGACTCTGTGATCTTGCTCTGCTGAGTTTAGAAAGAGAAGAAACAGAAAAAAAGCACATCATAGACCAGTTTGCATCAGTGAAAGCAAGGAAGGTGCAGTTGTAATTTTTATGTAGTTCCAATCCATAATTTGTTAATTGGAAGATAAAAAAGTTTGACTTGTAGTTTTGTTAGCTGTTTTTTTTGTTAAGGTTACCTGAAAGATAGGTTTCAAATGTTTTGACAGGGGCGCAGTTTCAGTTCTTGCCATAGGCGCCATTTTCACTAGATACGCCTCTGCCTGTGCACTCTACATATGCTTTACTGAAATTTTAAGCAGTTTGATCAGCCCTGCCCAATTGCTACATATAATACAGAGATGCGACAAGAGGGGGGTGTCCTGTAGTCCAACCAGGAGCAAACAACCTAGGGTAACAATGCTGATTCTAAATGAATATAGTACAATAAGCATTGTCACCCAAAGAGAGGAGGCATGTTACTGGCAATATCACCGGGTGAAAATAAAAGAAAAACAAGTCTGCAAAAAGGAAACTAATACAGCCGCCATATCTAAGGACTAGTATGCTGCAATATATTACTTTTTTATTCTTGGGTTTAGGTGCATTTAAACTTATGTGTATCCATTACTCTAATATTTAGAGAAAGAAATAGCAAACTATCTATTTTTAAAAACATTTTCTTCCCCTCCTCCTAGCTATCTTACATACTTTGTATAAAAAAAAAAAATCTATGTACTTACCTATTTTTAACCCGGTTTGGCCCAGTCACCTGATCCAGTAACTCTGGCCCCCTGGTGTCAGAGAGTGGCAGCTGCAGGGAAGGGGGAAATCTTTTTTATACAAGGTATGCAGGATAGGTAGGAGGGGAGGGGGTTGTTTTTTAAGAATAGTTATACCTCATACACACGATCAGATTGTTGGCCAACAAAACCGTGGAATTTTGTCCGAAGTGGGTTGGCCCAAATTTGTCTTGCATACACACGTCCACACAATTGTTGGCCAACAATTACGAACATAGTGATGCACTACATTGTTTTTCAGCTATTTAGCACCACCGTTTGGGCTCCTTCTGCTAATTTTTTGTTAGTAGAAGTTTGGTGAGTATTGATTTGCGCTTTTCATGTCGCACTTTTCATTTCGCATTTTTCATTTCGCACTTTTCAGTTTGTTTCTCAACGGCCATTCGTCAACCAGACATGTTGCGGAATTGGAGGAGATAACATGTTATTTATTATCGGCCTTGGAGCTATTGCATTGACATTATTTTTTTGGTTAAATAAACCAAATAATGACTTTATTTGGTATATTTTCTATATTTTTGGATGCATAGAATGCACTTTTTGGTTAAGTTCTATTGGCAGATAGCTTGTCTAATTTTATTTGCTTTCTTTTTAATGCACAAAAAAAAATTGTGTAGAATAATACTTGGCTATGTGTTTTACTTCAAATGACATTTACATTTTAAAAAATACAATGTACAATTAACAAGGGACACCAACATTGTTGTATATTTGATCTTAAAAACTATGGGATAATGGTGCTGTGTTAACTTGCCGAAATAAAAAAAAAAAGCATAATAATATTATTCTTGATATCACTAGAAAAAAAAAAAAGCCTTTGAAAATTAATTTGCAATAACTCCATCAGTATCACCAGCAAAGCAGCTTTATTATTATCCCATTAAGGAAAAAGAGAATATACGCTGCATTTTAGGATTTCATAATTTGCCACGTCACAAATGTTAATTCTCCATTATGGACGCTAGTTTACAAGACCGACCGCTTCTGGCTCGTCCTTGCTTCCGAGCATGCGTGTTTGTAATTTGGACTTTTGTCCAACGGACTTGTGTACATGCGATCGGAAAATTCGACAACACACATTTGCTGGCGGAAAATTTGAAGACATGCTAGCCAACATATTTGTTGGCAGAAAGTCCGACAACAATTGTCTGATGGAGCATACACACAGTCGGATTTTCCCCCAACAGCCTGACATCGAACATTTCCCGTCGGAAAATCCAATCATGTGTATGGGGCTTTAGAGTTAGCCTTTACTACAACTTTAATATGGGGAATAATGTAACTGTTAAATCAGTCACCATAATAAGTGTTTTATCAGATATGGAATTGGTGTAACTGTTACATCACCTAATATTATACTGTAGGTATTACAACAAATGTATTTTTAGTGTGATGTCACAGAAATAAAAGTTCCATGCACATTTAAGATCTATCCTTGGTTGGAATTTACCTGATTAGTATGAGGTGGGACCACTATAGCTAAACTCATGTATGGCCTACTGCTTCTAGCAGTTTATGATCTCCAGCAATTACATGGGAGCATTGCAGCATATAAATACTCATGTATGGCTGTTGGCAGTATGCAGAGCAAATGTACTTGTTCTTACTCCTTGTCTGTAGTTACAGTGCAGACACAGACAAGCTGAATGTAAAAAGAGCTATGTTTCCGAATACTTTTATTAGTCCTGACAGGATTCAAAGCACAGTACAATAGATTGTAAAGGAAATATAATATATTTGCATTGTTACTTATAGTCTCTGGATTTACATTTTACATTCCCATGAGTAAGTCGTTATGAAGAAACATCGGGACATGGCTGTACGGCAACTAGTTTTTCATACTTGACGCTATATCGGAAGTGACGTTCAGAGGATCAGGATCTTTCACTGGTGAGATTCAGTTCACCTATGCTGTGTCCGCTGAGACCACATTACACCAGTACTTCCTGCTGCAAGTGGATGCCTCTAGGCTTTATTGATTTGAACTTATGTGAGTGCAATGTTTGAAGCTGTTTTAATAGAATAATCTTTTTACAATGATACTGCACTATGGGAGCAGCTTGTTTCATTACATATGGAGAGTCCATGATATCGGGTGTCACGTCTGGATATCGGTGGATATTTAACCCTGTAAGGGTTGATGCTGTTTTGCCAAGCATGAGAGTGCAAGGCATTGCAATTTCGTGAGTTTTTAACCAAAGGGGAGTGGAAACACTGAGTGCACGCGGTGTGGTGAATGTTTTGGAGATTTCAGACCAGGATCTATTCAGCTTTGCTTGTTTGAGACAATCCAGTCTCATGCATTGGCTATTTTTGCACAAACTTTATTATTAGTTGTTTATTTATGTTTTAGTGTTGATCACTATTACCTGTCACTGGATTTATTTATTTATACTGTTTAGCACTACTATTTACTTTAGTTTACACTGCAAATGCTTATTTATACATTTTACATTATCTGCTATTAAGCCTAGGTTCACATTGGAGAGATTTGTCATGCAATTTTTGAGAGATCAAATCACATGACAAGTTGCAGCCTATTGGAGGTAATGGCACTGTTCCAATCGGTGCGACACCAATTTTGCAGAGCCGCAGCGATTTGCAAAAGTAGTTCCTGCACTACTTTTGCCGATTTCAGGTGCGACTTTAATAGACATCTATGCATGAAGCCATACAGATGTCTATCAGGTAGCACCTGAAAATGCACTGACCTTGCTACTTTGAAATTGCGCTACTTCAAGTGAAGTAGCACAATTTCAAAGTAGCATCAATGTGAACCAGGGCTTAGTGTCATTTTTAAGTGGCAATTGTAATCATTCTTTTATGGGATTACTGGGCAGGATCTCAGTTATGTGTATGAAAATATTTCCTCACAAAACCAGGTATATCTCAGCATTTACAGCACTGAAAAGTTCCTCTAAAATTTTAGATTTGTTAATGTTTAAAGTTGTTCCTAAAAAGCCACCTTCTCTTTTATGTCTCCTTTATGTTTTTTTTAGGCCTTTTATAATATGGTTGAACATTAAAATGCCCTAAGAGGCAACTACAATGTACTCTTATGAACAGAATCTAAAAGAAAACACTAAACTGTATGCATTTAAATGTCCTGCTAACCTTAACGACACTAAATCGGTTTGCTACATAATTTGTTCATTTAGACAGTCAATACTGCTGTATAGAATAATGATAATACACACTAATACTGATGCATATTTGAGTAGATGGCAAAGAGCCAGACATGGTTAAATAAGAGAGCACATACCCAGGACATTTGATCTGCCCATTGTACAACCTGCAGTCAAGCAGTTCAAACACAATTAGCTGATGGAAAGTAAGTTGAAACCTAGTTAACCATCGCCCTGTAATTTTGTAGTGAAGATAATTTATCTGCATTGCCCCACTGTCTTCTGTAAAAAAACTGGAATTGTCAGATAATATACATTTATTAAGCGCCCTTAAGAATACTGGAGCTAGAGGAGCTGTCCAAGGTAGGATCTGTCATTTCTTCCTCCTACACTTTATTTTCCTTATTGGCTAGCAGTTCTGCGTCTGGAATTACTCCCACACAGGAAAAGTTGCATGGCGTTTTAAAGCATCATGAGTATAAGAGAAGCCTTTTTTTATTGTTACAGTTATAGCTTGGTTACTGTTTTAAATGCTAAAGTCATAATGCTGTCTTTGGTAAATTGGCATGATTCACAGGATAAACATCTAGGTCACTGCTGAAATTTTCACCAGTGGAATGACTTTGTAAGGGAAGATGAAGGTGGCATTTTTCCAGTGAGTTTCAGTTGATACAATACACAGTTGTGCTGCCTAATGTGTTACAGGGTCACTCGTTAACTATCTGGACAATTAAGACTGAATGCTCCAGAAGGTTATCTGAAGCCTGGGAACATCTAAATAAATGTGTTCATCTTCTTTACAGTATCAAGTGTGTAATTGTATACCTGCAAAATAAAACTTGTGACCTTGGATAACTGAAATGGGTGGCTATGTGTGAGTAGGTGAACTTCACCAAGACAAGTTACATATTTTTTGTTCAGATATCAAATAGAAAGCCTGAAATTTATCTCTTCTGAAGCAACACATGCTTTTTTATTTGTCTTACAACTATTAATTTGAGCACTTTATTTAATAAAGAGTTGTAAGCAGCTACGATGATGCATAAATTGCTGTAACCAAGGACTCATTTCACTATCTACCCCTTGTAAACTGATAGCTGACTGATTGCTTAAGATGAGGTTGAACATCTTTTGTTGGCTTTGAAGCTATTTTATTAAAGCAGAACTTTACAGATTTTGGGTCCCCCAGAGCACTATCCATATTTAATAAATAAAGTTTTCATGTTTAATTATCCTTGCCTGCATCTCAGTGCTGCCGATCTTTGCAGCCACTTCCTGTCTATATATATATATAGTGGATATAAAAAGTCTACACACTCCTGTTAAAATGTCAGGTTTCTGTGATGTAAAAAGATAAATCATTTCAGAACTTTTTCCACCTTTTAATGTGACCTATAATCTGTACAACTCAATTGAACAACAAACTGAAATCTTTTAGGTGGAGGGAAGTAAAAATAAAAAACTAAAATAATATGGTTGCATAAGTGTGCACACCCTTAAACTAATGCCGCGTACACACGATCTGACTTTCTGCCAACAAAACCGTGGATTTTTGTTTGAAGGTTGTTGGCTCAAATTTGTCTTGCAAACACACGGTCACACAAATGTTGGCCAACAATTATGAACATGGGAACGCAGTGACGTACAAGACGTACAACGAGCTGAGAAAAAGGAAGTTCAATAGCCAGTGCGGCTCCTTCTGCTTGATTCCGAGCATGCGTGAACTTTTCTGCGACGGACTTGTGTACACGCGATCGGACTTTCCGACAACAAAAGTTTTGTTGGCGGAAAATTTGAGAACCTGCTATCAAACATTTGTTGGCAGAAAGTCAGACAGCAAATGTTCGATGGAGCATACACATGGTTGGACTTTCCCACTAAAAGCTCACATCCAACATTTCCCGTTGGAAAATCCGACCGCGTGTACACTACATAATACTTTGTTGAAGCACCTTTTGATTTTATTACAGCACTCTTCTTTTCAAAAATGCTCCAAATCTGTCAGATTGTGAGGGCATCTCCTGTGCACAGCCCTCTTCAGATCACCCCACAGATTTTAAATCGGATTCAGCTCTGGGCTGAATGTGACCTATAAACTGTACAACTCAATTGAAAAACAAACTGAAATCTTTTAGGGGGGGGGAGTAAAAATAAAAAACTGAAATAATGTAATTGCATAAGTGTGCACACCCTCTATAACTTCAGAATTAAGCAATCACTTTCAAACTCATGTTAAATAGGAGTCAGTACAAACCTGACATCACTTAAAGTCCCTCTGACTAACCCCAAATAAAGTTAATCTGTGACAGTACTCAGATGCGACAGTTATTCTCAAACTGAGGTGGCCCAAGATTTCCCCATACACTCACACGGTACAACCAGAAAGGAAACAAATACACCACATGGTGTAAAACTGTAGGTGTAAAAAGAGGGGGATTTATTAAAATTGAATACACTCACATTTGGATGGATAAAAAGCAAATGGCCAGTTCTACAAGCGCTTTTTATCCATCCAAATGTGAGTGTATTCATTTTGAATAAATCCTCCCTTTTTTAGACCTATGGTTTTACACTAGTATTTGTTTCCTTTCTGATTGTACCGTGTGAGTGTATGGGGAAGATTTGGGCCACCCCAGTTTGAGAATATCCGTCGCATCTGAGTACTGTCACTTCAACCTATCCGAGGGATCAGCTCCCATTTTGGCCAGAAGTTAGAGACGTAGAGGTTCCAACCTATTGGTGTGTTTACACCACAAACCTTGAAAACTCACAGGGCGTATGCTCTTTTGAGTTTGATAGTTCCAGTGAGTCTTTTCAAAGTTGGTGGAGGTTACCTTCTATACTCACCTGTTTTTCCATTTGTATCGATGCCATAAGGATTTTTGGATCTACCACAACACTTATTCTTCACTCTGTGGACTATGTATTTGTTTTTCACAATTATGAACACATTAAGTTTGGTCATGATTCCTATATGATTATTGCACTATATTTATGAGTGATATTCAGTCACGCACAAGTTATTGGAAATTAATAATTTAGTTCAAAAGGTGCTTCAACAAAGTATTAGTGTAAGGGTGTGCACACTTATGCAACCATATTATTTTATTTTTTTATGTTTACTTCCCTCCACCTAAAAGATTTCAGTTTATTGTTCAATTGATTTGT
Source organism: Aquarana catesbeiana (assembly GCF_042186555.1). Taxonomy (NCBI): domain Eukaryota; kingdom Metazoa; phylum Chordata; class Amphibia; order Anura; family Ranidae; genus Aquarana; species Aquarana catesbeiana. Next base: position 233,628,454 of record NC_133330.1, on the reverse strand, counting down.
ACAGTTTTATAGGTCACATTAAAAAGGTGGAAAAAGTTCTAAAATTATTTATCTTTGTCTCATTTTTTTTTTATCAAAGAAACCTGACATTTTAACAGGGGTGTGTAGACTTTTTACATCCTCTATATTCATTTTATGTCTGTATAGCAAGGTGTGTTATCAACAGACAACAAAGAAACAAAATCCTGCCATGCTATAGAGTGTTATAGAGTGACAATGCTGTCTGTCTCCTCCATTGTCAATTTGCATCATGTTCTCTCCCAATGAAAGACAATCTGCATCAGCAGAGCCACTTGTAATCTCCATTGGGAAAACATGTAGAAAAGGTACAGTGCTGTAGAGCAGCTGGGAGACAGGAACAGAGCGTTGTCACTCTATAACAGTGTGTGCCTGATCAAGGACTTTGCATGGTAGTATTATTTTATAACAAATAAATATGCATATTTGAAAATGATGAAAAAAAAACATTTTCAAATCGACATATTAAAGCTTATATGCAATTCTACTGATTGTGCTTACAAACTGTATATTTTACCACCCTCACACTACTTAATATTATGCATATTAATACAAAACCTATTCTGTAGCAGGCCATAGTATATCCTGCAATGTGAGAAATTAGCTTTCTGACCTACAGTAGCTCACAAAAGTGAGTAGACCCGTCCAATTTCTGTAAATATTTTATTCTATCTTTTCATGTTAAGGCAGTGCTGGGAAATAATTGTGGCCGCACAAAATATTGACACTTTGGGCCCCATTTGGACATTTTCCCTTAGGGGTGTACTCAATTTTGCTGCCAGCGGTTTAGACATTAATGGCTGTATGTTGCGTTATTTTGAGGGGAGAGCAAATATACACTGTTATACAAGCTGTTCACTCACTACTTTACATTGTAGCAAAGTGTCATTTCTTCAGTTTTGTCACATGAAAAGATAGCATAAAATATTTACAAAAATGTGAGGGATGTACTCACTTCTGTGAGATACTGTATATAGCTCTAATGTGGACATAGAGGTCTAGCCACTCCTTAGAGCATATTTTCAACCCAGACTTTGGTTTTCAGTTTTGCGAGTGGTCACATATCTCTGATGAAAAGTTTCTGTAAGACTCTAGACCACTATTTTGATTGTAGATCAGATCTCTTTGATGTTGGAATAAAATTCTGGTGCCCACTTAAGTGCAGCATTAAGCCTCGTACACATGATCAGATTGTTTGCCAACAAAACCGTGGACTTTTGTCCGAAGGGCGTTGGCCCAAACTTCTCTTGCATATTCACGGCACACAATTGTTGGCCAACAATCACAAACGTAGTGACGTACTACATGGTTTTTCAGCTCTTTAGCACCACCCTTTGGGCTCCTTCTGCTAATTTTGTGTTAGTAGAAGTTTGGTGAGTGTTGATTTGCGCTTTTAATTTCATGCTTTTCAGTTTGTTCCTGAAAAGCCGTTCGTCAACCAGACATGTTGCAGAATCAGAGGAGATGACGTGTTATTTATTATTGGCCTTGGAGTTATTGCTTTGACATTATTTTTTTGGTTGAATAATGATTTCATTTGGTATATTTTCTATATTTTTGGATGCATAGAATGCACTTTTTGGTTAAGTTCTATTGGCAGATAGCATGTCTAATTTTATTTGTTTTCTTTTTTTAATGCACAATAAAAAAATTGTGTAGAATAATACTTGGCTATGTGTTTTACTTCAAATGACAGTTTGGGAGTAGGCAGTTACTGTATTTTTTGCTCCATAAGACGCACCCCCCCCCCCAAAAATGGGGAGAAATGCCTGTGCGTCTAATGGAGCGAATACTGAACAGCCCCCCGCCCGTCGTCGCCGCCGCCACCATGTCACAATACAGGGCGGCCGTCTCCCGAGATCGCCGGGTGAACTCCTGTCGTTCAAAGAAGACAGAAAACAGAGCAGCCCCAGCTGAGTACTGCTGCTCGGGCTGCTCTGTCTTCTGAGTGACAGGTGGACAGGTGACTGTGATGACGTTCTCGCCAGTCGCCAGGCACAGAACAGGCTGCATTTAATGGACACAGGTAAGGCTGCAAGTCAGGCTGCAGTTAATAGGCATAAGTCAAGCTGCATTTAATGGGCACAAGTCAGGCTGCATTTAATGGGCACAAGTCAGACTGCATTTAATGGGCACAAGTCAGGCTGCATTTTATGGGACTGCTAAGGCTGCATTTATTTGGCACAGGTCAGGCTGCATTTCATGGGCACTGGTAAATATTTTGGTACACCATTTGGTTTCAGAATATTTTTTTTCTTGTTTTCCTCCTCTTAAACCTAGGTGCGTCTTATGGTCAGGTGCGTCTTATGGAGTGAAAAATACGGTACATTTAAAAAAAAATACAATGTAAAATTGACAAGGGACACCAACATAGTTGTATCTTTGATCTTAAAAACTACAAGATAATGATGTTGTGGTAACTTGCCCCCCCCCCCCCCAAAAAAAATATAATAATATTTATAATATAAATAATAATAATATTCTTGATATCACTAGAAAAAAAAGCGGTTGAAAATTAGTTTGCAATAACCCCATCAGTATCACCAGAAAAGCAGCTTCATTATTATCCCATTAAAGAAGAAGAGAATGTGCGCTGCATTTCGAGATTTCATAAATTGCCATGTCACAAATGTTAATTCTCTATTAAGAATGCTAATTTACAAGACCGACCGCTTCTATCCCATCCTTGCTTCTGAGCATGTGTGTTTGTATTTTGGACTTTTGTCCAACGGACTTGTGTACACACGCTCCAAAAATCCGACAACAGACATTTGTCCGCGGAAAATTTTAAAACCTGCTATCCAACATTTGTCCGTGGAAAATCCAACAACAATTGTCCGATGGAGCATACACCTGGTCGGATTTTCCGCCAGCAGCCTGTCATCACACATGATCGTGTGTACGAGGCTTTAGCCTTATTAAGCACATCCCAGTACAGATCCAATGAGTTTGAATGGCAGATTACTCCATTCCAGAAAACAGCCTCACCACTGCTGGCCAGGTGGAAGAAACCAGGAAGCAGGCTAAGAATCATGGACCAGGAAGCCAGGGATCATGGTGGAGTGCAGGGTTGGGCTAGCGATAAAATATAGTACTCTAGTGTCCATAATTGAAAAAAACTCATACTCATCTTGAAGTAACCATCACAACCCATGTCACCAGAGTGTTGTTGACCAGTGATAATATAATTCTATTTAAAAAAAAATAACAAATAACACATATTAATGATTAATAATGAAAGCATAAAAGTGATAGGGTGTAATACATATGTGGTAGGGCTATAGTGTTATTAAGTGCTCCCCACTCTTCCCCCAATACAAGTGCCAGGAACTCCAGCTTTGAACTAGGGAAAGGTACAGAATCCTGTAAATATATGACTGGATTTATTTTTATAGACTGTACAAAAAACAGGTACAAGTGGGGCAGAGGAGTGCAAGAAAAAGAAAGGAGGTAAATTGTTATAAGATGGCAAAAGGTAATAATGGTAACACTCGGTAACCCCAGGCTGGAAGAGGGAGAGGATCCTCCAAGGAAAACTCATCTGCACTAATAAAGCAGAAAGATGATCATAGCCTGTACTCATAATCTGGGTTGGAAAGCAATCTTCCTAAGGCACAGAATTCTGGTTGTGACACAAGCCTACACTAGAAAACATGCAAGTACTCAGAGATGCCAGCTGTAGCAACCATATAGGCTCAATCAGTATATTAGCTTGTAGTTTGTTCTACCAAATCCATATATACTATGTCTTAAAGTGGTTGTAAACCCTTTACAACCACTTTTTGCTACAGGTAAGTCTATAATAAGGCTTACCTGTAGCTACCCTGGATATCTCCTAAATCTACACGGTTTAGGAGATATCCCCTGTATCTGCATGTGCCGACGTCATCGGCAAATGCGCACTGAAGCAATGGCAGTACATACCGTTGCTTCAGTTAGACTGTGCCGTTGCCGGCGGCTCCCGTGCGCATGGCCAATCACAGCGCCCGGAAGTAACTCCGGGATCGATGTCGCCGGCCGGAGCCGTGAACAAGGACCGCTGCGGGGGCTTCGATCTAAGGTAAGTAATACATAATGAGCGAGTATACTATGCATTCTAGCTCATAATGCCTTTTGTCTTGCAGGTTTTTTTTTTTGTTTGTTTGTTTTGTTCGTGGGTTTACAACCACTTTAAATGTAACCTGAAATTTAAATAAATACAAGTTCAGGAACATAAACCATATAATGACTCATTATCTCTGAATTTTAGCCTTCAGAACTTTAGGTAGTTCCTGATAATTAGTACAAAGTGTCTCTGTGTCATTTAAAAGAAAAGGAAGAAGCACTAGTCTGTTCTCCACAGACCATCTTTATTTGCTACTGCAGAGGAAGTTAACTATGTAAAGGCTATTATATTTTAATTAAAGGAAATCCCTGAGGAGATGTTCTGAAATGCTGCCAAAAGCCCATTGTCTAACACAACTTCTTTTGCTGATTAAGGCTTGCGGTTTGACTACATAAGATATTCAATTCACCTTAAATTTACAAGCAGGTTTTGCTAAATATAACAGGTAAAATATATTTAGTATAAACACACTGGAGTTAATTTACTAAAGGTGTAAAGCCTTGGTTCCCAACCTGCAGCCCAGGAGCTGTATGGAGTTCTTTGGTACTTATTGTGCAGTCCGTTTTGCCCCTGTAGACCATAGGCTTTGTTTTTCTTACCTAGGTACTTACACAGGACAGTGAAATAAAAAATATTTTTAGACTACCTTCTAGTAGTTAAAGAATGTTTTTCCTCAACATTTCCTATTCTTGATATGTGCCTACTGTATTATGTATTATGCATGAAAAATAACCTGTTTTCTTTGTTTTGCTTCCTTTGTGCAAAATATCTGGTGTTCCTGCCAGTCCCTCTGCTTTCCTGTTAAATACTGACCACGAGAACACAGTTTTCTGGCTGTGCTGGGAACTCAGCCTCCTCCAATGATTAGGCGTGTGCTGTTATGCCCCCTCCCTTCACAGTCATTCACTTAGAAGACCATTATGCTGCTGTTTCTCCCTAGCCCTTTGAGCTCCTTATGCAGCTGAGAACAGAGGGTAGGTGATAACTTATGAAAAAAATTTAAAAAAAATATAATATACATATATATACATAGATAGATGTTTTACCTTTCATTTCTATTTAAATTGCATGTGCTGCAATGAATACAAATGTGAGTGAACTGATTCGTACAGGGGCTATAACAGCAGCGATCTCTTTGTGGTTTAAAAAAAGTTTATAAAGAAAAAAGTGTAAACATTATAGTTACAACCAAGCACTTAAAATCCTCCCCCAATATTTTTGAGTTCCCCCCACCCCTACATACACTCACATATGGACGTAAGTCATGTCTCAGGAGAGTCTACACACAAAAACATTGATTGCGATTAGGGATGAGCCGAACACCCCCCGGTTCGGTTCGCACCAGAACCTGCGAACGGACCTAAAATTTGCAGGAACATTAGAACCCCATTGACGTCTATGAGACTCGAATGTTCAAAATCAAAAGTGCTCATTTTAAAGGCTAATTTGCACGGTATTGTCCTAAAAAGGGTTAGGGGACCCGGGTCCTGCCTCAGGGGACATGTACCAATGCAAAAAACACCTTTAAAAACGGCTGTTTTTTCGGGAGCAGTGATTTTAATGATGCTTAAAGTAAAAAAAAAAAAAAAAGTGAAACATTCCTTTAAATATCGTACCTGGGGGGTGTCTATAAAGTAGTAAAGCCTGTAAAGTGGCGAGTGTTTCCCACGCTTAGAACAGTCCCTGAACAAAATGTCATTTTTAAAGGAAAAAAGTCATTTAAAACCGCTTGCGGCTTTAATGTAATGTTGGGTCCTAGCAATATGGATGAAAATCAGTGAGACACCCACCAGTCCATTACCAGGCCCTTTGGGTCTTGTATGGATATTAAGGGGAACCCCGCACCCAAATTAAAAAAGGAAAGATGTGGGGCTCCCAGGCCCTATATGCTCTGAACAGCAGTATACAGGCGGTGCAAACAAGACAGGGACTGTAGGTTTGTTGTTAAGTAGAATCTGTTTGTAATTTTGAACTGGTACATTTTTAACGTGTTTAGTTCCAGTCAAACAATCTATTTTAAGGTTTTTGGAAAACATAGGGAAGGGTTATCACCCCTGTGACATTTGTTTTGCTGTCTATGCTCCTCTTCAGAAGATTTCACCTCACTTTTTGTCCCAATGACAAATGTTTTTTGAAAATTTGGGTTTTTTTGTGAAACAAGGATTGGTGATAAAGCATCAGTGGAAAGGAGAAAAGTTTTTCCCATATTAACTCTTACAGGAGAGAATTTCCCTTCCTAGGGGTAGATTTCATCTCACTTCCTGTTGTCTCCTTCTGTTTGCAAGTAGGAGTCATTTGTAAGTTGGATGTTTGAAAGTAGTGGCCTGCCCTATATACTCAGCAGAAATTTGAGCCTTAGGTGTTGTTGTGGCCACAACACTGTAAGCCCTCACAGGGCCCTGCTGTGAAATATTAGATCAAGAATTGTAATTACATGCCCCTGTTGAACAGGGGCAGAAAAATTGGGCCTTTGGTGGTGATGGTGGTGCTGGTGCCACAACACTGTAAGTCCTCACAGATACTCTTGGGGGGCGCAGAAACGGGCCCTGCTGCGAAATATTCGATCAAAAATTGTAATTACACGCCCCTGTTAAACAGGGGCTGAAAAATTGGGCCTTAGGCACTGGTGCTGGTGCCAAAACACTGCAACCCCTCACAGATGCTCTAGTTGGAGCACAGGAACTAGCCCTGCTGCAAAGAATTGCATCAAAAATTGTAATTACACGCCCTTGTTAAACAGGGGCTGAAAAATTGGGCCTTAGGCACTGGTGCTGGTGCCACAACACTGCAACCCCTCACAGATACTCTAGTTGGAGTGTAGGAACTAGCCCTGCTGCAAAGAATTGCATGAAAAATTGTAATTACATGCCCCTGTTAAACAGGGGCTGAAAAATTGGGCCTTAGGCACTGGTGATGGGACTGGCGGCGCCCAGAACCAAAAATGTTCTTACAAGCTATCATCATGGTCATTGAGGAGGAAGAGGATAATTACTCAGTATAACAGGATAGTCACTCAGCATCAGCACAGGCAGTCTTTGAAGGGATCTGACATTTCAAAAAAATGTATTCGGTTACATCAGCATCAGGTGCTTGGTAGCTGGTGGTGATCCAAGACCGATTCATTTTTATGAAGGTCAGTCGATCGACCGAGTCGGTGGACAGACGCACCCTGTGATCGGTTACAAAGCCTCCAGCAGCACTGAATGTGCGTTCCTAAAGAACGCTGGATGCAGGACAGAATAGTAGCTCAATTGCATACTGTGCAAGCTCTGGCCAGTGATCCATCCTCAAGACCCAGTAACCCAGAGGATTTTCGGTGGGAAAGGTGTCCAAGTCAGATCTTGCCCCTAGGTATTCCTGCACCATGTAAGACAGACGCTGGCGATGGTTGCTGGAACCGATCATACCTTGGGGCTGCGGACTAAAAAATTGTCTGAGCGCATTGGTCAGATGGCCACCTTCTCCACCGCTCCTTTTTTGACTGACTGAAGCCTCAGCAACATGTTGTCCAGAAACAGGAGTTTGTAACCTCCCTGTCTCTGGGAACACGTTGCACAGACCTTTCTGCAAGGCCTCCCGAAGATGTTTCATCCTGTGCTCCTTCTGCGACGGCAAGATAAGGTCCGCAACCTTACCCTTGTAACGTGGTTTAAGGAGGGTTGCCAGGCAGTATTGTTCCTTCTCCTTGATACCACGAATACGAGGATCCTTCCGCAGGCTTTGCAGGATCAGGGAGGCCATGCAGCATAGGTTTGCTGAGGCATTCGGTCCGGAGTCCTCTGGGTCACTAAGGACGACATGATCCGCAGCCACCTCCTCCCAGCCACGTACAAGTCCATGTGTGTGGACTGTAAATAATCCCTTAAAGACTGCTGCTGATGCTGGGTGCCAGGCTCCACCTCCATATTGACACAATCCTCCTCCTCCTCTTCGTCCTCTTCTTGTGTGATCGGCGGGCACACAGGAACACTGTCTGGATAAAGGGGGCCTTGAGCGTTAAGGAAGTCCTCCTCTTCCTGCCTCTGTTCTGCCTCAAGTGCCCTGTCCATTATTCCAAGCAGCGTGTGCTCCAACAGGTGGACAAGGGGGACAGTGTCACTGATGCATGCACTGTCACTGCTCACCATCCTTGTGGCCTCCTCAAATGGCGACAGGACAGTGCATGCATCCCAGATCATGGCCCACTGGCGTGGGGAAAAAAAACAAGCTCCCCTGACCCTGTCCTGGTGCCATAGTCGCACAGGTACTCATTTAATGGCCCTCTGCTGCGTGTGCAGCCGCTGCAGCATGGCCAACGTTGAGTTCCACTTGGTGGGCATGTCACAGATTAGGCGGTTCTTGGGCAGGTTAAATTCCTTTTGGAGGTCTGCCAGCGAAGCACTGGCATTATATGACCGGTGGAAATGCACACAGACTTTCCTGGCCTGCCTCAGGACATCCTGTAAGCCCGGGTACCTGCCCAAGAACCGCTGCACCACCAAGTTAAGGACGTGAGCCAAACAGGGCACATGGGTCATTTGTCCCTGTCGGAGGGCGGAGAGGAGGTTGGTGCCATTGTCACAAACAACCATTCCTGCCTTAAGTTGGCGTGGCGTGGCGTGGCGTCAACCACCTCTGAACCTGCCCCTGCAGAGCTGACAGAACCTCTGCCCCAGTGTGGCTCCTGTCCCCCAAGCACACCAGCTCAAGCACCTCATGGCATCTTTTGGCCTGCATACTTGAGTAGCCCCTTGAATGCCTACGGAGCACCGCTGGTTCCGAGGACAAAGCACAGGAAGAGGCCATGAAGGAAGAAGAAGAGCAGGGGGTGGAGGAGAGAGGTGTGTCAGAATCATTAGTAGTGGCATTTTGGAGGCGTGGTGGCGGAACAACCTCCAACACTACTGCACCTTGTCCTGCATCCTTCCCAGCTGCCAGCAGAGTCACCCAATGCACCGTGAAACTTAGGTAACGTCCCTGTCCATGCCTGCTGGACCATGAGTCAGCGGTAATATGCACCTTACCACTGACCGCCCTGTCCAGCGAGGCATGGACATTGCCTTCCACATGCCGGTAGAGAGCCGGAATCGCCTTCCATGAGAAAAAGTGGTGTTTGGGTACCTGCCACTGAGGAACCGCACATTCCACAAACTCACAGAAGGGGGCAGAGTCTATCAACTGAAAAGGTAGCAGTTGAAGTGCTAGCAATTTTGCCAAGCTAGCATTCAACCGCTGGGCATGTGGATGGCTGGGAGTGAACTTCTTTCGGCGGTGCAGCAGCTGGGGCAGGGAAATTTGCCTGGTACAATCTGAAATCGGTGTACCGAAAGCAGATTGCCCACAAGTACTTGGCTGTGACACACCTAATTCTACACCTTCATTCCTCTCAGTGCAGGTCTCAGAGAGGACTGAAGGTATAGTGGGGTTGGAGATCTCAGCTGATGAGGAGCAAGGAGAGGTCCCCTTTGTTCTTTGGTGTGGGTTTTTAGATACGCTTGCCAACAAACTGCATGGTAGGTCGACATATGTCTGGTCAAGCATGTGGTGCCCAAGCGGGAGATGTTTTGGCCACGTGAGATACGCTTGAGACATATGTTGCAAATAGCAGCAGTGCGATCTGATGCACTTGTCTCAAAAAAGGCCCAAACCAAAGAACTTTTGGAATAACGTGCAGAGACAGCAGCGCCCTGCACATGCGGAGCTTTGCGGTGTGATGCAGTCAGTATGCTGCCCTTAGGCTGGCCCCTGGAGGGCATCCTGCCTCGTTGGTGATGTGCCTCCTCCTCTCTCCTATCAGGCATCCACTTTGAGTCAGGGATCTCATCATCCCCTCCCTCCTCATCACTGGAGCAAACCTGGCAGTATGCTGCAGCAGGGGGAGCATGACTGCCAGATTGCTGTCCTTCTTGGGCACCCCCTCTGTCCTTGCTCACGTTATTGCCTTCATCTAGCTCAGTATCATCATCAGAGCCTTCTAAACGCTGGGCATCTCCTGGAGCATGTACCCAACACTGTGGTCAAACAGTTCGAGGGACTCCTCAGGAGGACATGGTGGGGCTAGGGAAGGAGTCATTGATGCCATTGAGCCGAGGGAAGAGGCCGCGTTGGCAGCTGCTTTGCCAGACAAAGTACCCTGAGCATGGGTGAGAGAGGATGAGGAGGATGAGGACGGCTTGGTCATCCACTCGACCAAGTCTTCCGCATGTTGCGGCTCAACACGGCCAGCTGCCGGAAAAAAGGTCAAACGTGTCCCACAGCCACGTGCTGATAAGGATGCACCGTCCCCAGACCAGCACTGTTGCGTCTAGACACAGAGCCTGCTTGCCCTCTTTTATTGGCTTGTGACTGTCTGCCTCTCCTTGTTGGCCTTCCAGACATACTACTGGCCTGCAGTGAGATGTAGCTGCACCAAGCTGGGATATATATATATATATATATATATATATATATATATATATACTGATACTGCAGCTAGCAAAATCAACTGCCTGCCTGAAGTATGAGAACACGACCAATCTTCTACAGGTAGCTTTAAATGAACACTGTGCAGAGGTCGCACTACACTAACTTATAGCTTTAGCTGAACACTGTGTAGAGGACGCACTACACCAATGTTAAAATAATGTAGCTGCCTGCGGTAGTGATAGGATCAGGAAAACACCACCAACCTTCTACAGATAGCTTTAGCTGAACACTGTGCAGAGGATGCACTACACTAACGTTAAAATAATGTAGCTGCCTGCGGTAGTGATAGGATCAGGAAAACACCACCAACCTTCTACAGGTAGCTTTACCTGAACACTGTGCAGTGGTTGCACTACACTAATGTGTAAATAATGTAGCTGCCTGCGGTAGTGATAGGATCAAGAAAACACCACCAACCTTCTACAGGTAGCTTTAGCTGAACACTGTGCAGAGGACGCACTACACTAACATTATAATAATGTAGCTGCCTGCGGTAGTGATAGGATCAGGAAAACACCACCAACCTTCTACAGGTAGCTTTAGCTGAACACTGTGCAGAGGACGCACTACACTAACGTGTAAATAATATAGCTGCCTGCGGTAGTGATAGGATCAGGAAAACACCACCAACCTTCTACAGGTAGCTTTAGCTGAACACTGTGCAGAGGACACACTACACTAATGTGTAAATAATGTAGCTGCCTGCAGTAGTGATAGGATCAGGAAAACACCACCAACCTTCTACAGGTAGCTTTAGCTAATCACTGTGCAGAGGTCGCACTACACTAACATGTAAATAATGTAGCTGCCTGCGGTAGTGATAGGATCACTAACTTGTAGCTTTAGCTGAACACTGTTCAGAGGATGCACTACACTAACTTGTAGCTTTAGCTGAACACTGTGAGGAGGACGCACTACACTAACTTGTAACTTTAGCTGAACACTGTGCGCTACACTAACTTGTAGCTTTAGCTGAACACTGTTCAGAGGTCACACTAAACTAACTTGTAGATTTAGCTGAACACTGTTCAGAGGACGCACTACACTAACTTGTAGCTTTAGCTGAACACTGTGCACTACACTAACTTGTAGCTTTAGCTAAACACTGTTCAGAGGACACACTACACTGACTTGTAGCTTTAGCTGAACACTGTGCAGAGGTTGCACTACACTAACTTGTAGCTTTAGCTGAGCAGTGTGAGGAGGACGCACTACACTAACTTGTAGCTTTCGCTGAACACTGTGCACTACACTAACTTGTAGCTTTAGCTGAACACTGTTCAGAGGACGCACTACTCTAACTTGTAGCTTTAGGTGAACACTGTGCACTACACTAACTTGTAGCTTTAGCTGAACGCTGTTCAGAGGACGCACTACACTAACTTGTAGCTTTAGGTGAACACTGTGCAGAGGTCGCACTACAGTAACTTGTAGCTTTAGCTGAACACTGTGCAGAGGTCAAACTAAACTAACTTGTAGCTTTAGCTGAACACTGTGAGTAGGATGCACTACACTAACTGTAAATAGTCTAGCTGCCTGACTGTGGTACTAATAGGATCAGAAGAACACCAGCAATTTTCTTCAGGTAGCTGTAAACACTGTAACAACACAAGCCTGCTTGTCAGTAGGAAGATAACAGGAACGGATCTAGCTAAACTGAATACAGTGTATATATATATATATATATATATATATATATATATATATATATACACACACAACACCTGGGATGCATATATATACACATTACACTGTAAGTGCAGCTAACTGACTGACTGTCCTGCCTAATCTATCTAACTTAAATCAAATGACGTTGTCTCTCTGTTTCTGTCTCTCAACGCCGGAACACACTACACAGGGCCGCCGTGCAGGCGGCCTTAGTGTGGGGTGTGTACTAAACCCCCTGAGCCATAATTGGCCAAAGCCACCCTGGCTTTGGCCAATTGCAGCTCTCTCTACAGGAGGTGCTGTGATTGGCCAAGCATGCGGGTCATAGTGCATGCTTGACCAATCATCAGCCAGCAATGCACTGCGATGCCGCAGTGAATTAAGGGCCGTGACGCGCAAAAGGAATTTGGCGAGAACGGCCCATATCGTTCGCAATTCGGCGAACAGACGATGTTCGAGTCGAACATGGGTTCGACTCGAACACGAAGCTCATCCCTAATTGTAATACCCATGTTAAATATCATCAAGCATGCCACAGTAAGAGCAATAATTCTAGGCTCATTAATCATGGCTATCTCTAAACAGATGACCTCTAAGGGCTTTTAAAGAGTCATCCATGGACAATATAGAGTACTGAAGTTTGACGCTATTTCACGGCCTCACACAATTTTAAAGTTTGATATGTTGGGTATCTATTTACTTCACATAATTTCATCTTTTATATTTTACCAAAAATGGGTAAATTGTTGCATTTGAGTGTCCTAAAAATTAGCTTTATTGTATGTTGTACTGAAATGTTATGTTTCCTAAACTGTTGCGCCAATATTTTGTGACATAACAGATTGGAACTACCACTATTGTATTATTATATTATACTGGATTTATATAGCGCCAACAGTTTGCACATCGCTTTACAATATAAAGGGAGACAATACAGCAACAATACAATTCAATATAAGGGGGTTAGGAGGGCCCTGCTCTTGCGAGCTTACAATCTAATAGGAAGGGGTTGGTAGAAAAAAAGGAAATAACTGTGAGGGATGAACTGATGGGAGAAACAAAAGATTTGGTTATTAGCTGAAGGCAGGATAGGCTTCCCTGAAGAGATGAGTTTTTAGGGAATGCCTAAAAGTGGACAGAGTAGGAGATATTCATGGGGCGATGCAAAGCCAGTAGAGGGACACTGAACGGTTGGTAAGGTGGATGAATCTGGCAGCAGCATTCATAATACACTGAAGAGGGGATAGTCTGCAGAGAGGTAGACCAATGAGGAGGGAGTTACAATAGTCAAGGCAAGAGACATGTGTGAGCAGAGTCCATTGCATTAGGGTGTGCACCCCAAAGCTCAAACACGCATTCCTTTCTCTGCAGCTTCAGTGTACGGGAGAATAAATGAATGGAAATGACTGTACTCTGTGCTGAGTGGTTTCATGTTCAGTCACAAACTGAAGCATAGTAAACACTGTTTACTATGCTTCAGCTATGAATGGACGCAGTGAGGGTGTGTGTTCACTGTGTTCATTTAGAAAAGGAAGGGACCGTTAAATTACATATTTACTAGCCCCTTCCCCCGCTCTCCATCCTGAAACATCATTCACAGCAAGCGAGGGGAGAGGAGGGAAGCCAACAGTACTGCAGGGTGGGGGAGCCAACACTGGGGAAACCCAGGGCAGTAGGGGGATATGGCACCGCACGTACTGATTACGTGGCAAACCCCCTGTGCACGCCCATGGCAAGAGATAACAAGAGAGTGGATACGTTGTTTAGTGGTTTCAGTGGTTAAAAAGGAGCATATTTTGGAGATGTTACGGAGGCGAAGTCTACAAAATTTGGATAGCGAATGATTTGGTACTGGAAAGACAGATTAGAGTCCAGGGTTACACCTAATACCCTGGCATGAGGAGAGGGACTGATGGTTGTATTATTGATCTTGATGGAGATGTCATTGGAGGCATAGACAGGGAAGAATATTATGAGTTCAGTTTTAGAAAGATTGAGTTTGAGGAAGTGATGTGACAGCCATGCTGATATGTCAGTTAGTAGGTTAGTGATGCGAGAGGAGACTGAAGGAATAAGGTGAGGAGTAGAGAGAGGTTTTTGTGACGTCAACATAGAGATGGTACTGGTATGGTATTCTCTAAGGTGTCTGCTTTCAGAAAATATGTAATATTCTTGGGGTTTTATGTATCTTCAGTCGTAAAATAATTTTTAAACATATGAACAAAAAACACAAAAATTACTCTGGCAGGTAAAGTGAAATTGTGTCTCTGGTCTATAACTACCTCTTGGAACATGTCTCCAGGTGATAACTGTCTCCTATTGCATATTTACAGTCTTTGACCACTTTTTGTAATATTACTGTACATCCACTGAATGTTATGTACAGCTCTTTGGTGACATTAGGGACAGCACTTGAGGCCATCTATATATTGAAAGTTGACCAGCACTGGAGTAAGAGTTATGGTTCAATAAGTTCTTATTGTTTGTTTTCAACAGATATTTAAAACATAAAAAAACAGAGAAAAAGTATAGACAATGCCAGTTGCCTGACATCAGGTCTCCTGGTATACAAGTATAATTTTTACAAAAATTCGAATAGTGCAATCGAGAAGATGTGCAAAGGTCACTTTAAATAAAGCTTTATATTAAACCCGTAAATGTGTGTCTATTGACTTGTAAGAGTTATTTACCCTGGTCCTGGGTGCTCCATTGGGAACCTTCTGCACCCAAAGGCTCAGGGAGTCTGGAGAGTTAAACTAGGACAAATAATTGTCAGGAGTAGTTTCTATAACAAGATTTCTTAAGGTTTAACGTGTAGAGGGTGAAGAAACACCTTATGGGGAAGGGCAATCTTGTAGGGTGGATTGTATCGAAGGGAGATCATAGGAGACATAGAAGAAGAAGTTAAGAATAACAGAAAAGCAGAGAGGAGAGTAAGTATAGGGTATTTCGTAGAGGGATGGGGGGAGAGAGAGGGGGTAGAGAGACAGCGAACCTCGGTCTATAAATATGACCATAGCCCCAGGCCATGGTCTTGCGGATGGACCATTTCTAGCTCCTAGGTGGAGTTCATCCCCACGAGTCTCTATTTGAGTTTGTCTGAAGTAGAGTAATGCCTCCAGATACTCCAGACAAATGAAAACTTTGCTTGTTTGTCCAGGGCATTGGCCTGCATTTCTGCCATTAGCATAATATTGTTTATCTCACTAACCCATTCTATTAGAGAAGGGGGCGTAGTGGTTTTCCAGTGCCTGGGTATAAGTTGCCTTCCCGCACTGATGAAGAATTTCAGTAGACTATTTTTTTGTGACTTGATGGTTCCGGGTAATATGGAGAGGAGGGCAATGGAGGGTGATGGCATTAGAGGTTTGTCGTATATTTCTGTATAGATCTAGAAGATTTGCGTCCAAAATGGGAGAAGCATGTCACATTCCCACCAGATATGGATGTATGTACCTTTCATTGAGTTGCATCTCCAGCACGTATCTGAGTTAGATGGGAACATGACCCTAAGGGTTGTTAGAACCCGATACCAGCTTGATAAGAGTTTATAATTTTTTTCCTGCGTATAGCTCGAAATGGAGGTCTTATTCGTGAAAAGAAAGGCTTTACTCCACTCTGCCTCAGTTATTTCTTTCCCAACCTCCGCTGACCATTATGTAGTATAGTTAGGTAAGGCTACGTGGGTGTGCTCTAGGATTAGTTTGTATATAATGATAAGGTGTGTCGTGGAGTCTCAGGGAGTATGCATAGTTGTTCAAACCCAGTCAGGGGCCTGTGAGTTTGTTTAGAGTCGTGGAGTTTCTTGCAATAAGAATTCAGGTGTTCACGAGTGAGCCATGTCACCCTGGAAGTAACGTCTGTTGGGGTAGATATGAAAGTGCCTAGGGTGATGTCGACAAATTGCCGTGCCGTGGGCCAGAAGTCTCTATTGTAGTTGTCTATAGAGTGGGTCGAGTGGCCTTCCGGAAAGTTTGGGTTGTCAAACAGAGGGGTGAGGGGCTAGGTTCGGATCTCTCCTACGGTACCAGATCGCCAGGGCGTCCCTAGTAAGGGGGGACAATGCTGAAAGTGATTTAAACGACTGATCATATCCCCAGAGAAGCGCTCGTAGGTCATGTGTAGATAGGTCTTGTTCCACTAACGTGGTAGCTTTGGTCATAGGGCGGGGGAACCACTCAAGGATACGGGACACAACTGCCGACGTATGATATAGCTCAAAATCAGGTAGGCCTAGCCCGCCTTTTGTAATAGGAGAGCATAATAGTTTGTATCTCAGCCTCGGGCGGCTCCCCCTCCATACAAATCGAATAGCCATAGATCGAAGGGAAGGGAAAAAGACCGAAGGAAGGGCGATGGGAAGGGCCTGGAATAAGTATAGTAGTTTGGGGAGTATATCCATTTTTAATGTGTTAATACGCCCTACCCAGGACACAGATAAGTCCATTCATTCTTCCGTCAGGTGTCTAAGTTTTTGGAGTAGAGGGCTGAAATTCAGGGGATAAATGTCTGAAGTTCATTTCGGTATGGCCGTACCTAGATAAGAAATAGAGTTCGGTCGCCATTGAAATGAAAAGTTGGATTGGAGGGAGGAGAGTGTGGACTGTGATAGAGAAAGGTTTAGGGCCTCCGTTTTAGAGATGTTTAATTTGTAATTACTAAAACGACCGAATCTGTCTATCTCTGCCAGTATAGAGGGTATGGTAATGTGAGGTTTGGTTACGTAAAGGAGTAGATCGTCTGCGTATAGGGAGAGTTTACAATGAGATGAGGGGGTCTGTATGTCCTGTATGTTAGGATTCAATCTGATGGCTTGGGCCAGATGTTCAATTACCAGGGCGAACAGGAGAGGGGAGAGGGGACTGCCCTGCCTGGTGCCATTAGTGATTGTAAATTTTTCTGATTGAGTACCGTTTACCAGAACCGTGGCAGAGGGTGTGGAGTAGAGCGACATAATGCGTGTCAACATTCTCAGACCTAGACCTAGTTGGGAAAGGGTGGATTGGAGAAAAGACCAGCTGACCCTATCAAAGGCCTTTTCTGCATCACAGGAGAGGAGACAGGCCGGTATATGATGGTGTTGAGCATAGGTGATTAAGTGTATGGTCTTGGTGGTGTTGTCTCTGGCCTCTCGACCAGGAACAAAACCCACCTGGTCTTTGTGTATTATTTTTGGTAGCAAAGGGGAGAGACGGTTAGCGAGGATCTAAGCGTATAATTTTAGATCGATATTTAAAAGAGATATCGGTCTGTAGTTGGGACAGGTGGATAGGTCTTTTCCAGATTTGGGAATGACAACTATTTGGGCTTGAAGTACGGAGGAGGAAAGGGCAACGTGCTCATCAATTGCATTAAAAGCCTTCGCTAGCAATGGGGAGAGTTGTGATGCAAAAAGTTTGTAAAAACGGGAAGAGACCCCGTCTGGGCCTGGGCTCTTGCCATTTTTGAGATTTTTTATGGCGGTTAGGAATTCCGTTTCAGACAGAGAGGCCTCCAGATCCTCTGTATTCGATAACGGAAGAGGTAGAAGTGCCGTGTCCTGAATATAGGAGGGCAAATCTTGTGAGGTAGGTATAGTTGATGGGGTCTGGGGGGTGAGGTTGTATAGGTTAGAGTAACACTGGCGGAATCCTTCGGCTATCGCCGAATTCTGCCTGATTTTACCTTTGGTGGGGGAGTTTATAAATGGGATAGGCCGTCTGGTTTGGCGGGGTTGGAGGGTATTTGCAAGGTGTCTGCCACATTTGTTGGCTTGGGAGTAGTAAGTAAATCAGCCTTTGTCTCAGGCTATTAGGGATCTCTCAGCAAAGATAAGCAGGAGGTCCCTTCTCGCATTGGTGAGTTCTAGAAGAGTCGAGTTAACAGGGTTTTTTTTTTTTAAGTGATTCTTCCAGGTTGGCAATGGTGGTGAGAAGACGTGTCGTATCTGCGATGCGGGCACGCTTCAATCGGGCGCCGTGTTGAATAAGTTTGCCCCTAAGTAGGCATTTGAGCACTGGTGTAAGAGTTATACAACAAATATACAACATTGTTTAAAAAAAATATATATATACTTAACAAAGGCAAAACTTTTTTTCATTTTGAATAGAGTAAGGGAGGGTTATAACCCTTGTCAGTTTTGTCTGTGTTGTCTGTGTGCTATTGGGGAGAATTCCCTTCACTTCCTGTCCAATAGCCAAAACAGGAAATTAGAGGAAATACTCCAAAGTGAGAGAATCCCTGGCAGTCACCATGGTCATTAAAACTAGTGTCCCCATTGAAGATTTTCCCCTCCATTAATGTTCTGAGAGCAACTCAAAATCTGGGATTTTATTTCACATTCACTGAATCGCACAGGAATTTTTTGCTGTACAATTTTTAGCCCATTCATTTGAATGAGCTGAAATTGCACTGGATTACACCAAAAGTAGTGTACAGTGTCTTAAGAAGTATTCATATCTCTTAAAATTTTCCACATTTTGTCATGTTACAACAAAAAAGGTAAATGGGATTTTATGTGATAGACCAACACAAAGTGGCACATAATTGTGAAGTGGAAGGAAAATTATAAATGGTTGGGTATGTCTCTACCAGCTTTGTACATCTTGAAAGTGAAATTTTTGCCCATTCTTCCTTGCAAAATAGCTCAAGCTCTGTAAGATTGGATTGAGAGCGTCTATGAGCGTCTTACCACTGATTCTCATTTACATTTAGGTCTGGACTTTTGAGTGGGTCATTCTAACACATGAATATGCTTTGATCTAAACCAGGGATCTCCAAACTACGGCCCTCCAGCTGTTGCAGAACTACATGTCCTATGATGCATTGTAAAACTCTGACATTCACAGACATGACTAGACATGGTGGGAATTGTAGTTCCTGAACAACTAGAGGGCCATAGTTTGGAGACCCCTGATCTAAACCATTCCATTTTTAGCTCTGGCTATATGTTTAGGGTTGTTGTCCTGCTGGAAGGAGAACCTCTGCCCCAGTCTCAAGTCATTTGCAGACCAATGCCGTGTACACACGATCTGACGACAAAATCCATGTTTTTTTCCCGTGTCGGCGGCGACGTCTGACGTCATCGCGTCCTATGACGCGTTGGCTTTGGACGCCGCCGTGCCGAGGGAACAGCCTTCGGCGCACATTACCTCCTCTGCTGAAACTGATCAGCTGGAGGGCTAGTGACGCCGAATCCCGTCCACCACCCCCCACTGCATCATCATTCCCTCCGCTGACACTGTTCAGCTGAGGTAGCTGATGATGCCGAACTGTGTCCGTCCCCCTAGTGCACTATACAATAGATTAGCAGTACACATCCCCCGCCCAGTATAGGTGGGGTTTTCTCTACTCAGCTGTTTTTAAACCTCCAGTTGCAGACACACTTTTGAGCTGCACACCTAGACTGCACATCTAGGAGGAGGTTGATGTCCTTTCTAACAGTCTGTCAACTTTAAGTAAGTACTAGATTTTACCATATTAATATGGCGATTTCCTCAGATATTATTGACATCCTTACTATCTGTCATGCGAATAGAGAGTTTTATATATATATATATATATATATATATATATATATATATATATATATATATATATATATATATATACATACTGGGGTAAAAGCCATTGATCCACTGTGCAAACACACTTGTTTAAATGGATTGTACATATCATAGAGCGAACCCCATACAGGTTAACCCACTGCTACCTCCCCATACCTTACTTATTATACCATTCTATATATATCTGTTGGTTACATTTCTTCTTCACAATTTAATTCTGGCACGATAGGAGGGCCCAGGTGGACGCTCATATACTCATAGACGCATGTAGACGCATATATACTCATTCGCACATTGACTATTGTATGTGTTGATGTACTCTGTCCATCAATTTACCTTCTGATACTTATATCATATTATATTTAGGGCTGTACTTTCCCTCATCATTCCCTCCGCTGACACTGTTCAGCTGAGGTAGCTGATGATGCTGGACTGTGTCCGTCCCCCTAGTGCACTATACAATAGATTAGCAGTACACATCCCCTGCCCAGCATAGGCGGGGTTTTCTCTACTCAGCTGTTTTTAAACCTCCAGTTGCAGACACACTTTTGAGCTGCACACCTAGACTGCACATCTAGGAGGAGGTTGATGTCCTTTTTAACAGTCTGACAACTTTAAGTAAGTACTAGATTTTACCATATTAATATGGTGATTTCCTCAGATATTATTGACATCCTTACTATCTGTCATGCGAATAGAGAGTTATATATACATATACATACTGGGGTAAAAGCCATTGATCCACTGTGCAAACACACTTGTCTAAATGGATTGTACATATCATAGAGCGAACCCCATACAGGTTAACCCACTGCTACCTCCCCATACCTTACTTACTATACCATTTTATATATATATCTGTTGGTTATATTTCTTCTCCACGATTTAATTCTGGCACGATAGGAGGGCCCAGGTAGACGCTCATATACTCATAGACGCATGTAGACGCATAAATACTCATTCGCACATTGACTATTGTATGTGTTGATGTACTCTGTCCATCAATTTATCTTCTGATACGTATATCATATTATATTTATATTTAGGGCTGTACATTCCCCCCTTCCTCTCCTTGCTGTTCCTTGTGGACGCTGGTGAATTCCCGTGTTTGACGCACCCGGGAGGCTCTAAGATCCCCCAGTATTATCACTACAGAAATTCCATCCAACCTTTGGCCCTTGGCTTTCACTATATAAGCCTATATGTGGCTATATATATTTAAACACAATGCGTAACTGATGCTGTGGTGACTAGGATTTGGAGCACCATCTGTTAAGCTACCAAGTTACAGTCCGGCCTGGGATATGCACACATTTCTGTGAAGGAGTAAGTCCTTTCTCTTCCTTATGATATATACAAATATACATATATTTCTTGTTTTCCCAAGTTCTTATCATGATTGTTTGCCCTTATAAGCTCCTATTACCTACCATTTATAGCTATATGTATAATGTATACTGTATATGTGTACTAATGATTGGTATATTCTACCTATGTACCCCCCCAGATCATACAATAACCTTACAGGAAACCCCTGAAGAAGCAATTACATTTTTTATCCGAAACATGTTGGGTTCTCAAGTACCACGTATATGTATGTTTTCCTTGATTAAAACACTCATGTATATGGTCTAGATATTTTGTATGAACTGTTCAGTGTTTTAAATATTTCTTTTGTATATTTCTAATAAAGTATATATTTTTTACTACTCCTGGGTACCTGTATTACCAATCATATTATCCCTTTCAAACCCCCCCCCCCTTCCTTCCTTACTTCTTAGGTAATTTACTTCCACTCCCCCCCTCACCCGTACAATCCCAAGGTCTCTTTTGTTTATCTCTCCAAAAATGTTTTTTTCTCACGGATGTTGGCTTAAACTTGTCTTGCATACACGCAAGTCATACAAATGTTGTCGGAAATTCCAAGCGTCAAGAACGCGGTGACGTACAACACGTACGACGAGCCGAGAAAAATTAAGTTCAATAGCCAGTGCGGCTCTTCTGCTTGATTCCGAGCATGCGTGGAACTTTGTGCGTCGGAATTGTGTACACACGTTCGGAATTTACGACAAAGGATTTTGTTGTCGGAAAATTTGAAATCCAGATCTCAAATTTTGTTTGTCGGAAATTCCGCCAGAAAATGTCCGATGGAGCCTACACCCGGTCGGAATTTCTGACAACAAGCTCCCATCGAATATTTCCCGTCAGAAAATCCGACCGTGTGTACGCGGCATAACAGGTTTTCTTATAATATTGCCCTGTATTTGGCTCTATCCATCTTCCCATCAACTCTGACCACCTTCCCTGTCCCTGCTGAAGAAAAGCATCCCCACAACATCATGCTACCACCACTATGTTTCACAGTGGGAATGGTGTGTTCAGGGTGATGTACAGTGTTAGTTTTCTGCCACACCTAGCATTTTGCATTTAGGCCAAAAAGTTACATCTGACCAGAGCACCTTCTTCCACGTGTTTGCTGTGTCCCCACATGGCTTCTCACAAACTGCAAACTGGGCTTCTTATGGCTTTCTTTCAACAATGGCGTTCCTTTTGCCACTCTTCCTTAAAGGCCAGATTTGTGGAGTGCACAAATAATAGTTATCCTGTGGACAGATTCTCCCACCTGAGCTGTGGATCTCTACAGCTCCTCCAGAGTTACCATGGGCCTCTTGGCTGCTTCTCTGATTAATGTTCTCCTTGCTTGGCCTGTCAGTTTAGGTGAACAGCCATGTCTTGGTAGGTTTGCAGTTGTGCCATATTCTTTCCATTTTTGGATGATGGATTGAACAGTGCTCTATGAGATGTTGAAAGCTTGGGATATTTTTTTATAATCTAACCCTATTTTAAACTTCTCCACAACTTTATCCCTGACCTGTCTGGTGTGTTCCTTGGCCTCCATGATGCTGTTTGTTCACTAAGGTTCTCTAACAAACCTCTGAGGGCTTCGCAGAACAGCTGCATTTATACTGAGATTAAATTACACACAGGTGGACTCTATTTACTAATTAGGTGACTTCTGAAGGTAATTGGTTCCATTTGATTTTAGTTAGGGGTATCAGAGTAAAGGGGGCTGAATACAAATGCACGCCACACTTTTAAGATATTTTTATTTGTGTAGCCCCTTGTTCCTAAAATTGGGGCTATAATGTAAATGTATTTTTTGGCTGAGCTGTAAACAGCTCAGATTTGATTGTATAGTTTATTTGGTTCTGCTCTAAACTTACCTGAGTGGTGTATTTCTCACTATTGCCAGTAGGTGTCACTGGTACCACAGGCCAGTATGAGAATTAAAACTAGGTTGAGCTATGTGATGAATATTCTTATTCCAGAACAGCCCAGTGGGAGGTTCTTGGCCACTGTGCATTCTGGGAAGGGGGTATTTATTGGGCAGAGCCATGTGTTCTGATGTCTTCTCTTACCTCTGGGCCCTCCTGGCCTGAGGATGTGTTGCTGCAAGTTCTGCAAGTAGGACCAGAAGCCTGTCTGGGGCCTCCTAATCCTGTTGTGGTCCTTAGGCTGTCTTGCCTGTGTGGAAGAAGCCGAGCCAAACTGAGGAGATCCAGGGGAAGACCCTTGCTGGATAGAGCCAGGATGAAGGCTGGTCTCTCAGGAGGGCCTGGTAACTAATTTGGAGGAGGCATCTATACCTAAACTACTCTTACAGTGTTGCCGAATGGCTTAAAGGTTCTGACACTGTGAAGCTGAATCCTATTCTACATTCTAAACCGTGGTAACTAGCTCCTGGCTGCTAAGTCTGTGTGAGAGGCCTATCAAGGTAGTCAAGGTCTGCTAAAAGAGCAAGCTGTTTTACCTTTGGATTCAAGGAGTCTGTAAGTGATCTGCAAATGGTATCTGAAACCTCCTTTAACCCTCTCTCCTACTACTTCTTTCATGTTCCTTATTAACTGCTTCAGCCCCAGGAGATTTGGCTGCTCAATGACAGGCCATTTTTTGTGATTCGGCAGTGGGTCACTTTAACTGACAATTGCGAGGTCGTGCGACGCTGTACCCAAACAAAATTGACGTTTTTTTTTTCCCACAAATAGAGCTTTCTTTTGGTGGTATTTGATCATTTCTGCGGTTTTTATTTTTTGCACTATAAACAAAGGAAGAGCGACAATTTTGAAAAAACACAATATCTTTTACTTTTTGCTTTAATAAATATCCCACATTTTTTATCAAAAAAAACAAATTGTTTCCTCAGTTTAGGCTGATATGTAATCTTCTACATATTTTTGGTAAAAAAATCGCAATAAGCATATATTGATTGGTTTGCACAAAAGTTATATAATCTACAAAATAGGGTATAGATTTATGGCGTTTTTGTTATATTTTTTTTTTTTTATTTTTACTAGTAATGGTGGCGATCTGCAATTTTTATTGGGGCTGCGACATTATGGAGGACACATCGGTCACATTTTTGAAACCATTGACAATTATACAGTGATCAGTGCTATAAACATGCACTGATCACTGTGTAAATGTCACTGGCAGGGAAGGGGTTAACACTAGGGGTTATTTGTGTTCCCTAGTGTGTGTTCTAACTGTGAGGGGAGTGGGACTGACTAGGAGGAAACAGAGATCGGTGTTCATACATAGCATGAACACACGATCTGTCTCCTCTCCCCTGAAAGAATCGGGATCTGTGTGTTTACCCACACAGATCCCAGTTCTCGCTCTGTCACGAGCGATCACGAGAGCCCGACAGTCATTGCGCCCGCCGGGCACTCGCATCGAGTCGGGCACGCGCGCCCCTAGTGGCCAGAAGCCGAAGCAACGTAACATAATGTTGTTTCGCCCAGCCATGCCATTCTGCCACAGTAAAACTGTGGCGGCTGGTCGGCAAGCGGTTACAGCATTGCAAATATATAAAGTGACTGGCGCCCAAATTCTGTTCTAACTTCCCATTATAGCCATAGACTCAGCCCTGGGGTGAATAAAAGCTTGCTCCCCTGTCTCTGGAGATACCTCCTTGCTCCAAATAGACCCAACGGGGCGCTACATTTGTAAAAAAAAAATAGAAAACCATTTATCATTTTCCTTCAGCTTCACAATTATGTGCTACTTTGTGTTGATCTATCACATAAAATCCCAATAAAATACATTTACATTTTTGGTTGTAACATGAGAAAATGTGGAAAATTTCAAGGCGTATAAATACTTTTTCAAGGCACTGTATGCATTACTTTTCAAAAATACACTGTACCAGTTTACATTAAACTGCGGTACCATGGGATCCAGTGCAGGCAACACACTGGGTTTACGATCAGCATTCAGGGTGTCGTTTGGGAATACATTGACACTGCAACAGATCGTAAACCCAGTGCTTTTTGAATGCAGTGCAGGAAACGCACACAAAATTCTGCGGTTTCCTGCACAGTGTTCTGGTGTGAAAGAGCCATGACAGATAGAGTGTGTGAATCACCCTAACAGGGGCACAGACAGCAATAAAACCCTGACAGGTATTTTAATTCCTCTTCACATTATCCAAAATAAAGAGATAAGGTCTTGTCTTTTGTTATATTCTAAAGCAGTATTAAACCCAAAGCAAACATTTATTATATTGCAGCTTACCAATTCTTAGATGTGATGGCTGCATTTGTTTCTTTTTTTTTTTTTTTTTTTTTTTTTAGGCTTTCTTTCTTCTACTATATTTGGTAATCCAGCCAGCAAGTCTGTTGTTTTTCACAGCACAAGCTCTCCAGCAGAATGTATCAGTTTACATGAATGAGACAAAGCATTTAACACTGGCAGGGGTGACTAAAATTATCAGCTTTTATTTATTCATACAACGCCTTTATCCCAAAAGGAAAAAAAAAACAGTTTGCTGTAACTGATTATAAAGTGCTAGTTAAAGTTGGGCTTCAATTTGTTAGTGGTTCTAAATCTGCTAATACATGTAACACCCCCCTCCCCCCAGACTGACAGGTTGCTGTGCCCCCTGTTCTCATTCCTCCAGAGTGGTGTCTCACTAATACAGGAGGTGTGTTACCGGCCAGATCACCAGGTCAAAACACAGGGGAAAAAGCCAAAGAAAAGAAAACGGATGTAGCCACCACATGTAATGATAGGTAAGCTGCAATATAATACATTTTGTTTTTAGGTTTAATACCGCTTTAAGTTGTCATGATTATATGAAAATGTTCAAGGTTATTCTAGGCCAGTGATGGTGAACCTTGGCACCCCAGATGTTTTGGAACTACATTTCCCATGATGATCAACTACACTGCAGAGTGCATGAGCAGCGTTGGGAAATGTAGTTCCAAAACATCTGGGGTGCCAACGTTCGCCATCACTGTTCTAGGCAATGTGCAGTAGTGCACAGCAACCAAAAAGGATTCATTTTACATTAAACATGAAACATGATTGAATGCTACGATCACTGCAATTTGAACTTCATGTTTGTTCTCAGTAATACATTTTCCAAAGTTCCAAATGATACCACAATCACTATAACACCAATAACATCTCCCATATAAAATAGAAAGTCTGTGGTCTTGTTATGTTTGTACATAATAATGTGAATATGCATCTTAAATTATAGCTCATTAAAATTGAGTAAATGGATTCCACCGAGGTCAGGGAACATTGATCCATGCCATACGGGTGTCTTGGGAATAGCAGGGACGAGTGGGCGCAATCTGGCCCAGAAAGAATCACTTGAGGATCTGGAATACCATGTGTCACTTACATAATCATTTCATGAGTGGGAACACATTTCAATGTACCCGTTCAAACCAGTCTGCTACAGTCTGAATTCTGCTTTATGTTAGATAGAAAAAAATCTTTTGGGTGAAGCTAATTAACCCTTATGTGTCTATACGTATCCAGCCTTCTGGCTCATTGTTGCTTATAACAGCATTTCATTAAAATTAATTTCTCATAGTTTCGTTTTTTTGTACGTTTCAGTTTAATAAATATGTAGGATGCATTATCTAATGAGCTATTGTAATCACCTTCATTACATTAGTAAATTCTTTATTCCATTATGGTGAATATTGTATGTCGATAGTGATGGTGATTCATGATAATTATCATCATTATACAAACCTAGCAAATGTGTGCCTATTAATGAACTAAGTCATTTTAGAAAGTGAGCTCAGGCTGTGTCATCTCATTATGACTCTTTAATGCAGCTGCAATATTAGATACCTACCCTAAACTAGACACATAGAGGGAGATTTACTAAAGAGAGTACAAAATCGGGTGCAGCTCTGCAAGGAAACCAATCAGCTTCCAGGCTTTAGGCTCGGTTCACAATGATGCAACATAAGATCCGTCTTGTGAGACCTCAAGTCAGATGACATGTGAAATTCAATGTTTCCCTATGAGAGCTATCTTAACTGATACTACACAAGTCAGTCTGACTTTAGAAAAGACTCCTGCAATACTGTGTCTAGACTTTAATGCCACGGAGTGTAAAAAGTCGTATCAAAGTCGGGCTCCAGAGTTGCACTGAAAGTGACGCGACATTGGAATCAGGTTAGTGTGAACCGGGCCTTATCGTCAAACTTTAACCTCCCTGGCGGTAATCCTGAGTGTGGCTCGGGGTGAATTTTCACTACCAAAAGCGGTAACCCCAAACCACACTCGGGATCGCATCGCAGGATCCAGGCAAAGTTACTTACCTTGTCCCCAGGATCCTGCGATGTCTCCCCGCTGTGTGTGTGGGCTGTGTCCTCCGCTCGATCTATCACAGTGCCGGGCTCCGTTCCCTGTGAGCGTCACGATGCACGGGAACGGAGCACGGCACCAAATTCAAAAAATGAAAAACACAAAACAACTACAGTACACTGTAATCTTACAGATTACATTACTGTATTAAATCATTTCACCTCCCTTTTGTCCCCAGTGCTTTGTCCAGTGCCCTGCATGCAGTTTTATATTATATATACTGTTCTTTCTGCCTGGAAAATGGAGAATGTCCATGGTAACCAAAAAGAGTCCCTTTACGTCAAAAGTGGTTTTAGACCAGCTAGAAAACGATAATAAATTAGAATCACTTGCAGAATTAAGAGATAGTGATTTGTGGGGAGATCCGTCATCAAACACTGAAAAGTAATGACAGCGACAATTCTGCAACTGAGCAAATTTTAGTGTTTTTGATTTGATTACATTATTGAATAAATTGTATTATTATTTGTTATAATTATGTATAGTTATTTATTATGTTATAATTTATGATTTTGTGTTTCAAACTTTATGATACCCGGGATGTCTACTAGACTCTTGTTTGGACAGATTTAAGTGTTTATTCCTAAGAATTACAGGCCTATAATATAAAACATCAAATTTCTATGCAAAACAATTGTACAGCTTTCAGCATAAAATATCAGACATAATCATACCGCCAGGGAGGTTAAGGTGGTTGTAAACCTCATTTACGCCAATCATCAAAGACATGCACTATTTTTTAGTTTGTTCAATAAAAATCAAAAGCGCATTATTTGTACCTCAGTATTTTTATCACTGCGCTTGTCACAGCCCTTTGAGTAACTCCAGTCCGTGGGCCTGAAGAAGGAGTTGTGACGTCACTGAACTCACTGAACTCTACTCCCAGCTGTACGCCCCCCCCCCCCCCCCCCCCGGAAATCACGGTATAGTGCACACATGGTACTCCCCACTGTGTGTGCCTCTCACTAAATAAAGGTGTTGGCTGTCGCCTTGGTAAAATATGAACTTACAGAGAAATAGCTGACAGTATGTTGTGCTAGGCATGAAGGGAGTTGTTTAGCTGGTCCCGAGGAGATGAGCGGGAAGAGAGTGAAAGTAAACACACTTCCTGCTCTGATCTCAGTCAGGCTGAGGCAGGAGACACGCCCCCTTTGCTCATGCTTGTGTATGAGTCATCCTCTTCAAGTGTGCCAATCAAAGATCAGGGGGCGTGGCATCACCACTTTTTTGCAGGTGTCAGGATTTTTTTCATTATCAAAGTGGGAAGTATTAGAGCTGGCTTGTGCTGTAATAGGCAAACTGTTCTATTTATATTCTGCTTTCTGGGATTGCAACCACTTTAACCTCTTCCGGACCCCCCCACGTACATTTACTGCGGCAGGGCGGCCCGGGTGTGCAAAATCACATACCTGTACATGATTATGTGCACACGGTTTAGGGGGGGGGGCTTGCGCACCGCACCCGTGCCGCGCCCGCACCACTCCCGCTGTGATTGGACAGAGGGGGAGTCAATCAGCGGATCCGGTGGCCGCGAGCCGCCGATCGTTCACAGGAAAGACGGAGCAGCGGTGAGCAAATGTATACAGAGCACACCGCTGCTCTGTCAGGGAGAAAAAGAGAGATCATGTTTCAGCTAAGCTAAAAATATGTAGCAGAATACATTTCGGCCTAAATTTATGAAGAATTGTGTTTTTTTTTTTTTTTTTTTTATATATTTTTTTGGGATATGTATTATAGCAAAAAGTAAAAAATATTTTTTTTTCAAAATTGTCATTCTTTTTTTGTTTATAGTGAAAAAAAAACGCAGAGGTGATCAAATACCACCAAAAGAAAGCTCTATTTGTGGGAAAAAAAAGGACATCAATTTTATTTGGGTTCAGCATCGCACGACCGCGCAGTTAAAGCAACGCAGTGCCGTATCACAAAAAATGGCCTGATCAAGAAGTGGGTAAAACCTTTTGGGGCTGAAGTGTTTAATTTAACAAGCTGAATTTAGACGTTAATTGGCTACCATGCACAGCTGCACCAGATTTAGTCTAGTCATTTAAAAGAACTTGTATTTCACTAGATTATTTTGATATATTCAAGTAGCAATTATGCATTTAAGCATTTTGTTTTATTACTTTTTTTATTACTTTTTTTATTACTTCATTTCAAAGGGCAACTCCCTTGCAAAGTGAAAGTGCCCTTGCAAAGATTCTATTTACCTTTAGTAAATCAGCCCTGATGCATGCCTAAAGTGGCTTTAATGGGCTGAAGGTTTTTTGAATGATGGCTACAGTGCGGTTGGCTACTAGTTCTGGGAGGGCGTACTATGGGCGTGCATCGGGAAGTGTCCGTGATCGCCGAATCTGGAGGATCAGGATAAAGGGCTGATGACAGCAGCCTTTTACCACGGGATCTTTCCTTCCAATGATCACTTGTCAACAAACCGGCGCATGTCTGGTTCAGCTCTCTCTCCTCTCCTCACTTGTGATCGGTACGGCGTGAGAGGAGGGAGCTGGTGCAGCAGCGTGAGTGGGCTGGATATGAAGTGCCCACAGCGCTGATCTGTGCCCATCCGTGCCTCATACATGCCCATCCGTGCCTCATACATGCCCATCCGTGCCTCATACATGCCTCATACATGCCCATCAATGCCTCATACATGCCCATTTATACCTCATACATGCCCAGCTGTGCCTCATACATGCCTCGTACATGCCCATCCGTGCCTCACCCGTGTCTCATATATGCCCATCCATGCCTCATCCATGTCCATCCCTGCCCATTCGTGCCTCATACATGCTCATCCGTGTCTCATCCTTGCCTCATACATGCCCATCCATGCCCATCCGTGCCTCATCCATACCTCATACATGCCATGCATGCCCATTCCTACATCATAAATGCCCAACTATGCCTCATCTGTGCCTCATACATGCCCATCCATGCCTTATCCGTGCCTCATCCGTGTCCATCCATGGCTCATACATGCCTATCCATGCCCATCCATGCCTCACCCGTGCCTCATGCATATCCATGCCTCATCCATGCCCAATTGATACCCATTCATCCCTCATCTGTGCCTCATACATGCCCATCCGTGCCCAATCAATGCCCATCCATGCCTCATCTGTGCTCATTCATACCTCATCCATGGTCCATCCATGCCACATCAGTGCTCATCCGTGCCTCATCCATGCCTCATCCGTGCCTCATCCATGCCACATCTGTGCCTCATTTATGCCACATTCGTGCTCACCTGTGCCCAGCCATGCTTCATCTGTGCCACATCAGTTCTCATCCGTGCCACATCCATGTCACATCAGTGCTCATCCATGCCTTATCAGTGCTCATCCGTGCCTCATCTGTGCCCATCCATGCCTCATCTGTGCCCATCCATGCCTCATCTGTGCCCATCCATGCCTCATCTGTGCCCATCCATGCCTCATCTGTGCCCATCCATGCCACATCCGTGCCCATCCATGCCTCATCCATACCACATCCGTGCCTCACTAATGCCTCATCTTTGCCTCATCAGTGCCCATCCATGCCTCATCCATGCGTCATCCGTACACATCTATGTCTTGTCCATGCACATCCACCCATGCCTCATCTGTGCTCATCCATACCTCATCAGTGCTCCATCCATGCCACATCACTGCTTATCCATGCGTCATCCATGCCACATCAGTGCCTAATCCATGCCACTTCCGTTCTCATTTGTGCCAATTAATGCCTCATCCATGCCACATCAGTGCTCAGCCATGCCATATCAGTGCTCATCTGTGCCACATCTATGCCACTCAGTGTTCATTCATGTCTCATCAGTGCTCATCCGTGCCACATCCCTGCCCACCCATGCTTCATCTGTGCAAATCCATGTCTCATCCGTGCACATCCATGCCCATCCATGCCTCATCTGGGCTCATCCATACCTCATCCATGCTCCATCCATGCACATCAGTGCTTATTGGTGCCTCATCCATGCCACACCTATGCCTATCCATGCCTCATCCGTGCTAACCAATACCTCATCCGTGCCTCATCCATGCCTAATCTGTGCCCATCCATGCCTCAAAAGTGCCAAATCAGTGCTCATCCATGCCACATCCATGCCTCATCATTGCTCATCCGTGCCTCATCATTGCTCATCTGTGCCATATCAGTGCTCATCCTGATGGTGCTCCCTGCATGTTGGGTCTCTGTATGCGGCTAGACTGTGTAAAAGTCCCACACATGTGGTATCGCCAAAGTTGTGAGGAGTAGCAGAATGTATTTTGGGGTGTAATTTTTGCTATGTACATGATGTGTGTTAGAAATATTTTATAAATTGACAACTTTGTGTAAAGAAAAATGCGTTTTCATTTTCTTCCCACATTTTCCAAAAACTTGTGGGGAAAAAATGACATGTTCAAAAGACTCATTATGCCACCTAGATTATGTGTTGGGGTGTTTGCTTTCCAAAATGGGGTAATTTTTTGGGCATTTCCATTGTCTTGGTGCTCCAGGGCCTTCGAAAGTGTAATGGTGTCAAGAAATTAAATGTGTATTTTATGTCTCTAGAACACCTGACGGTGCTCCCTGCATGTTGGGCCTCTGTGGCCAAGCTGTGAAAAAGTCCCAAACATGATACTCAGGAGGAGTACCAGAATGTGTTTTGGGATGTAGTTGCAAGTATGCACATGCCATGTGAGAGAAATAAACTGTTAATATGACAATTTTATGAAAAAAAAAATAATTTTGCAAAGAATAGTGGGAAAAAATTACAACTTCAAAAAACTCACCATGCCTTTACTAAATACCTTGGAATGTCTACTTACCAAAAAGGGGTCATTTGAGGGGTATTTGTACTTTCCTGGCTTGTTAGTGTCTCAAGAAATGAGATTGGTCATCAGTACATCAGGTGTGATCAATTTTCAATGATTGGCACCATAGACTCTATAAGGCTCCTTTCACACGGCTTGTCCATTTGACAGACTCCGCTTGTTCAGCGGGGGATCAATCCGCTGATCCCCGCTGAGTAGGCGGATGACAGGTCCATCTCTGCTCACTGTGCTGAGACAGACCTGCCAGGGTCCCGCTCTCCTCTATGGGGAGATCGAATGAAAACAGACTGCCTGTCTGTTTTCATCCGATCTGATCCGCCAGACAGATGGAAAATAGGACCTCAATTCGTCTGGATTTAGTGGAGAGGGTCGGATTGGATAGCAGCGGTGTCAGCGGTGTCGGCGGACATGTCACCACTGACATCTGCTACTCCATAGAGGTGAATGGAGCATCCAATCAGGTCCGCCTGAAAAACTGACAGGCGGTCCTGATCAGAAAACCCATGTGAAAGAGGCCTTACTTTTACAAAGACAAAAAAATGTATACTGATTTTGGTTGTTTTTACCAAAGATATGTAGCAGTATACATTTTGGCCAACATTTATGAAGGAAAAATACTAATTTGCAAAATTTTCTAACAAATAAAGAAAATTTAATTTTTTTACAAAATGTTTGGTCTTTCTTGATTTATAGCACAAAAAATAAAAAACCCAGTGGCGATTCAATAGCACCAAAAGAAAGCTCTATTTGTGTGAAATGTTTTTTTATATAAGTACGCTGTTCCACGACATGAGTAATTGACATTCAAAATGTGAGAGCACCGAAAACTGAAAATTGGCCTTGTTAGGAATGGGGTATAAGTGCCCAGTGGGCAAGTGGTTAAAGTATAACTAAAGGCAAAACTTTTTTTCTGGTGCCTCCATGGCAGCATACCTGTGACAAGCTCCGCCTTGGCTCCTCCCCCAGGACCAGTAAATATTTTAAAAGAAAAGGATTAGTGCACTTCAAGCATTCTCCTTTTTTTTTCCCTCATACCTCATGGTCAGTGAATGGCGGTGGAACGTTCCTTACCTCTGCAGTCGGCAGCTTCCAGCTGGGTTCAGGCCTCTCCCAGGTGCAGTCCCTATTCTTGGGCAGCTAAATGCGCTGATAGCGCAGTTGGGACAGCAGTTGTCTCTTAACTAAGAGCTTCTATCTGCATTTATATACTGGCATTTGCTCAAGCCTGCAGCAGAGAAAGCAGCTATATCTATCTATTTTTCACTTAGTCTTAGCCTTCCATTTCTCCCTCCTGTCATCCACTCTCTCTCTCGCTTTCCTTTCCTTGCGTTTCTTTCTCTTTTTCGTTTTCATCCTCCCCCACCACCTTCCCCTCCTTGTGATATTGTACCTTCATTCCTGGTTGCTATAGTGGGCGGCGCGCACCTTGCTCTGACTTTCCTGAGTCCCTCAGCGTCGCTCTGCGCATGCGCGTACGTCAGGAGCCGGCTCGGTGGGCCGGGCTGAGTCGGACTGGCCGCATAGGTCCTAGTGCCCCCGGCCGCGCATGCGCGGTCTGGCCTGAGGTCATGGTGGCCATCTTGAATAGGGGCAAATTTTACTTTTTTTTTTTTTTTTTTTTTTGCCCTTGTTTGTCAAAATTATTTATTAGAGGGTTGTATCTTCCACAAGATGTCCCTCCCCTCTCCATTGTTTATTACTGGGGGGCTTTCAGCATGGCAGCCTGTTGTCATCTGAGGAGGTTGCCTATGCGGGGAGCCCCTGAAGGGGACCCTGTTTGTTACCAATGGTAAATGGAATTTCTTTCTGTTTCTTTACTCAGGAATACCGTTTCCTTGCTCCAGGTGAAATACCAGTCGCTAACTCCTTTATATTTCTCTAGCTGCTTTTTCTGTCTGTTGCCACTCCTTCCCCCCGCCGTCACTTTCATCAGCAGGTAGAAGACAGAATGTCTGAGCAGAGGGCAGGAGCTGTCCAACTTTTCAAGTTAAAATGCCTGTGATTTGTTGCTAGGGGAGGTCCTAGCAACAAAGTATCTGTCTGTTAAATGGAAAGTTGAACAGCTCCTGCCCTCTGCTCGGACATGCCGCATCCTACCCGCTGTGTGAGGTAAGGAGGGGGGCTGTGGAGGAGAGTGGTATACAGGGAGGGGGGCTGTGGAGGAGAGTGGTATACAGGGAGGGGGGCTGTGGAGAAGAGTGGTATACAAAGAGGAGGGCTTTGGAGGAGAGTGGTATGCAGGGAGGGGGGCTGTGGAGGAGAGTGGTATGCAGGGAGGGGGGCTGTGGAGGAGAGTGGTATACAGGGAGGGGGGCTGTGGAGGAGAGTGGTATACAGGGAGGGGGGCTGTGGAGGAGAGTGGTATACAGGGAGGGGGGCTGTGGAGGAGAGTGGTATACAGGGAGGGGGGCTGTGGAGGAAAGTGGTATACAAGGAGGAGGGCTTTGGAGGAGAGTGGTATACAAGGAGGGGGGCTGTGGAGAAGATTGGTAACCAAGGAGGGGGCTGTGGATGAGAATGGTATACAGGGAGGAGGCTGTGGAGGAGAGTGGTATACAAAGAGGAGGGCTTTGGAGGAGAGTGGTATGCAGGGAGGGGGGCTGTGGAGGAGAGTGGTATGCAGGGAGGGGGGCTGTGGAGGAGAGTGGTATACAGGGAGGGGGGCTGTGGAGGAGAGTGGTATACAGGGAGGGGGGCTGTGGAGGAGAGTGGTATACAGGGAGGGGGGCTGTGGAGGAGAGTGGTATACAGGGAGGAGGCTGTGGAGGAGAGTGGTATACAGGGAGGGGGGCTGTGGAGGAGAGTGGTATACAGGGAGGGGGGCTGTGGAGGAGAGTGGTATACAGGGAGGGGGGCTGTGGAGGAGAGTGGTATACAGGGAGGGGGGCTGTGGAGGAGAGTGGTATACAGGGAGGGGGGCTGTGGAGGAGAGTGGTATACAGGGAGGGGGGCTGTGGAGGAAAGTGGTATACAAGGAGGAGGGCTTTGGAGGAGAGTGGTATACAAGGAGGGGGGCTGTGGAGCAGATTGGTAACCAAGGAGGGGGCTGTGGATGAGAATGGTATACAGGGAGGAGGCTGTGGAGGAGAGTGGTATACAGGGAGGGGGGCTGTGGAGGAGAGTGATATACAGGGAGGGGGGCTGTGGAGGAGAGTGGTATACAGGGAGGGGGGCTGTGGAGGAGAGTGGTATACAGGGAGGGGGGCTGTGGAGGAGAGTGGTATACAGGGAGGGGGGCTGTGGAGGAGAGTGGTATACAGGGAGGGGGGCTGTGGAGGAGAGTGGTATACAGGGAGGGGGGCTGTGGAGGAGAGTGGTATACAGGGAGGGGGGCTGTGGAGGAGAGTGGTATACAGGGAGGGGGGCTGTGGAGGAGAGTGGTATACAGGGAGGGGGGCTGTGGAGGAGAGTGGTATACAGGGAGGGGGGCTGTGGAGGAGAGTGGTATACAGGGAGGGGGGCTGTGGAGGAGAGTGGTATACAAGGAGGGGGGCTGTGGAGAAGATTGGTATACAGGAAGGGGGGCTGTGGAGAAGATTGGTAACCAAGGAGGGGGCTGTGGTTGAGAGTGGTATACAGGGAGGAGGCTGTGGAGGAGAGTGGTATACAGGGAGGAGGCTGTGGAGGAGAGTGGTATACAGGCAGGGGGGCTGTGGAGGAGAGTGGTATACAGCGAGGGGGGTTGTGGAGGAGAGTGGTATACAAGGAGGGGGGCTGTGGAGGAGAGTGGTATACAGGGAGAGGGGCTGTGGAGGAGAGTGGTATTCAAGGAGGGGGCTGTGGAGGAGAGCGGTATACAAGGAGGGGTGTGTGAAGGAGAGTGGTATACAGGGGGGGGGGCTGTGGAGGAGAGTGGTATACAAGGAGGGGGGCTGTGGAGGAGAGTGGTATACAGGGAGAGGGGCTGTGGAGGAGAGTGGTATTCAAGGAGGGGGCTGTGGAGGAGAGCGGTATACAAGGAGGGGTGTGTGAAGGAGAGTGGTATACAGGGGGGGGGGCTGTGGAGGAGAGTGGTATACAGGGGGGGCTGTGGAGGAGAGTGGTATACAGGGTGGGGGGCTGTGGAGGAGAGTGGTATGCATACCTCACAACTGTCCCTGATTTCGAGGGACTGCCCTGATTTGAAACAAAGTACCTCTGTCCCTCTTTCCTCTTCATTTGTCCATCATTTTGGTCTGATCTATATAGTTATATAAATGCACTTTTTATCTTTCAAAAAGTGTTTCCAGTGCTAAACTTTTCATCCAATTTCTAAATTGCTGCATTTGTAAATTTCAAAAGCCAATATATCTTTCCAATGTTTATAACAGTACCGCAGTAAAATGATATTTCTAAATGAAAAAATGTCATTTAAAATTGCTTGCGGCTGTAATGTATTGCCGGACACCGGCTATATACATTAAAAAATCATTGAAAAAAATGGTGTGGGTTCCCCATCCCGGTCCATTACCGGGCCCTTTGAGTATCTGGATATTAAGGGGAACTCAACGCCAAAATTGAAAAAAAAAAAAAAAATACCGGGTCTGGTATGGATTTTAAGGTGAACCCTGCGCCAAAATTAAAAAAAAGCATGCAACCTGGCAGGTGACAGGAAAAGGGGGGGGGGGGCGAGAGAGCGATGTTGATGGGGACAAGGGCCTCATCCCCACAACCCTGACCATTAGTTGTGGGGGTCTGCGGGTGGGGACTGATCGGAATCTGGAAGCCCCCAGATCCTGGCCCCCCTATGTGAATGGGTAGGGGTACATTGTACCCCTACCCATTCACCAAAAAAGTGTCAAAAAAGTAAAAACGACAGAAGACAGTTTTGACAATTCCTTTACAAAAAAAAGCCCCGCAATGTAAATCCATCGTCAATCATGGCAAAAAACAAAAAAACTGAAAAACTCCACCTCCATGGGAGGCGTCCCGCCGACTGCCGTCTTTTCGCTTTGATAGCTGTTATATAGGCAAGGGCGGGATCACCCAGTGAAGTCACCTGGTGGCCCCGCCCTTGGCTATATAACAGCTGTCACTGCAAAAGACAGCAGTCGGCGTGACACCTCCCATCGAGGCGGAGCTTTTTTTTATACATTTTTCAGGTCTGTCGGACACTTTTTTTTTTTTATTGAATTAAATTGTCAAAAACTGTCTCCTGTTGATTTTACTATTTTGACAGTTTTTTGGTGAATGGGTAGGGGTACAATGTAATTCACATGGGGGGTGGGATCTGGGGGCCCCCTTGTTAAACAGGGCTTCCAGATTCCGATAAACTCCCCACCTGCAGACCCCCACAACCACGGGGCAAGGGTTGTGGGGATGAGGCCCTTTTCCCCATCAACATGGGGACAAGGTGCTTTGGGGGGGCCCCAAAGCACCCTCCCCATGTTGCGGGCATGTGGTCTGGTACGGTTCAGGAGGGATGCTCTCTCACTCCCCCCTTTTTCTGCGGCTTGGCAGGTTGCATGCTCGGATAAGGGTCTGGTATGGATTTTGGGGAGGACCCCAAGCCGTTTTATTTTTAAATTTTGGCGCAGGGTTCCCCTTGACCTCTTTAATTCACTGTGTTATATAAACTACACTTCCTGCATTGACTGAAAATATATATATATATATATATATATATATATATATATATATATATATATATATATATATATATATATATATATAAAATACACTGCCTGCAGGCCACTAACTAACCTGCCTAATCTCTCTTCATTCATAATGAGAGGGGTTTGGGTTCCTGCAGGACTGGGCCAACTTCTCAGTCGGTCATAAGTACTATAGAAGGGACGGACTGCACCTAAATGAGGAGGGTGCAGATGTGCTGGGAGTAAAGATGGCCAAAAAGTTAGAAGGGTTTTTAAACTAGGCGACGGGGGGAGGGTCCAGAAGTAGAGATAGTCAGCGCGGAACATAATCCAGAGGGTAGTATTGGGGGCATTAGTGTTAGGTTGACTAAAGCACATAAAACCAAAGTAAGTATAGTAACAAATCCTAGTTGCAATCTCGGTACACCCAATAAGAGGATAGTATGCAACCGGTCTAAACTACAGGCATGTCCACCAATGCCAGGAGCCTGGCGGACAAGATGGGTGAATTAGAGATACTGTTGTACAAGGAGGATTTGGATTTTGTGGGAATTTTAGAGACTTGGTTCAACAGCTCTCATGATTAGCTGGCAACCATTCAATGGTATACCATTTATAGCAGGGATAGAGAGGGTAAAAAGAGAGAGGGGTATGCCTGTATATCAAAAATAATGTACAAATGAATGTGAGAGATGACATCACTAAGGGAGCTAGGGAGGAGGTAGAATCCTTATGGGTAGAGTTCCAAAGGGATGAAGCTAAGGGGAAAATAATACTGGGAGTATGCTATAGGCCCCCTAACCTGAGGGAGGAGGGGGAGGCGGGCCTCCTATCACAATTTGGATTAACAGCAAGGATGGAAAGTGTTATCATAATGGGGGACTTTAATTATCCAGACATAAACTAGGCAGAGGAAACCACGCATTCGTCTAAGGCTCGCCAGTTCCTAAATGTCTTGCAGGACAATTTCATGGGTCAGATGGTAGACACACAAAGTGAAGTAACACATGCAAGAGTTGACACAGCTGCATACCCCAAAAAGCATTGCAAAATTAGTGGAAAAGTTTCCCCAGGGGGCTTTTAAGCAGCAAAATATTTCTGAAACCATGTTTAATAACCATGTTTAGTAACCATATTTAGTAAAAATATTATTTAATTCAGACATAGAATGCATTACATAGATACAATCAATATCACATAAAGTTTCCAGTAGTCGACACAAGCAACAACAAAGGACCATCTCCCATGGCAATCAATTCATTAAAGTTTTAAAAAACTTTTTTGAAAACATTGTATCAATACTATCCACATGAATCCCCCAATGCATTTCGACCCTTTTTCCTTTTCTGGTTTTCTTCAGGGGGGTTTTAAATTCTAAAGAGATACATCAAAAAATTACATTAGGATTTTCTACAATATACAAAACATGATAGATCATTTTGTGATATTTTGAAGGTTTTGAAAGTACATCTCCATACATATGGCGAAGTACTTACCATGGGAATAGGAAAGTGGGCTTGTGTCGCATAGTTTGAATTAATAAAAACCGTTGCGTGCGGTGGTCCCACAATGTTTGCTCATTTCTTCTGTCACCTCTGGGCGCATCCATAGTCCACGGGGCTTGCAAGGAGCCACGCATTTGGACCCAGTGGGGAAGGTGTAGGGCGAGGCACCTGTAATTTGATATTTGTAAAAATTAGTATGTAGTCAGCAGGTGTCGGGTGAGTGTTCCGTATTGTCCTATATAGCCAGACTGCTTAATATTCAAAACAATCAATAGGATGGTCTAGACTAATATATGTCCCTTTGCTCATATTTTAATAATTTTTGGATCTAAATTGTGATATGTGAATATATGATAGGTTGAACTGAGTGTATAGAGTACTTGATGGAAAAAAAAAAATCACTTTAAACAAGCTCTATATTTTCATGCATCACCTTACAAAGGTAATGATACTGGGTGGTGAAGTAGTATGTGAAAAAAACTAAGTGATGGGATCTATGTGATAAAGTGTAACATAAATAGAATGTTATTGATAAGTGCCAAAAGCATGAGGTCTGTGTAATGAAATATAGCATACATAAAGTGTTATTGATGTGTGACAAAAACGTCTAAAAAAAATGTAACAAACGTGAAAAAGGGAAAAGAACTAAGAAGACTAGTGATGTGTGATGGTGAAAACAATCTATACAAGGTGAAGTAATGTGAAGTGCCTAATAAAGGAATATCTAAGGTTATAAACAAGTGGTGAAAATAATAATGCTGTTATTATTACTTATTATTGGACTATGTGTATAAGATGTCAAAGTGATAAATGTATTGAAAAACCTAATTCATAAAAAATATATGAATATATTTCATACTATGTGAGCTGCGGCTGGCAGGACATATCCAGTACAAGCACTTACTTGTTGGTTCTGACCCTTCCTGCATGCGTTGGCAGCCATCCAGGGATCACCTTAAGATCCTCAGGAAGCTGCACCTTTATTTATTGAAGTTAATTGCCTCTTGATCACAGGTGCTCATCTCCACCCCACAGCAGCAATCCAGGGGTCATCTGAAGATCCTCAGGAAGCTGCACCTTTATTTAATAGAGTTAATTGCCTCTTTATCACAGGTGCTCATCTCCACC
Organism: Aquarana catesbeiana; assembly: GCF_042186555.1. Lineage (NCBI taxonomy): Eukaryota > Metazoa > Chordata > Amphibia > Anura > Ranidae > Aquarana > Aquarana catesbeiana. The sequence continues at coordinate 233,587,984 of NC_133330.1, read as the reverse complement.
CCACATCCTCCCCCTGCAACTGGAGACCCAACTGCAGATTGGCGGTATTAGCGTGGCCCCCTCGGCGTTCTGGAAAGCGATGCCCCGACAACAGCCATCAGCCCCGACGCAATGATGGTAGACACACCAACTAGAAATAAAGCGTTACTAGATCTACTGATTACCAACAATACAGACCTGATCACGGATGTGGAAATACAGGGAAATATAGGAAAGAGTGATCACAGGTCAATTGGCTTCAGTTTAAATCACACAAATAGGAAACATAAGGAAAATACAAAGACATTGAATTTCAATAGAGCCAACTTCCCTAAACTACGGACCTTGCTAGAAGATATAAATTGGGATAAAATCTTAGGAACAAAGAGCACGGGGGAGAGATGGGTTTGCTTTAAGAGCATATTAAATAAGGGCATTAGCCAGTGCATCCCATTGGGTAATACATTTAAAAGAGCAAACAAAAGTCCTGGATGGCTTAACACCAATGTAAAAATGCACATAAAAGCAAAAGAGAAGGCCTTCAAAAAATACAAGGTTGAGGGATCATCATCAGCATTCAAACTTTATAAATAAGGCAACAAGAAATGGAGAGCAAAAAAATTCCCCAAAAATTATTTAAGCCCCATAAAGAATGAGAAAGGACATCTGGTTACAAAGGATGGGAAGATGGCGATGGTATTGAATTTATACTTCTCTTCAGTCTTCACAAGGGAATCGGCGGCTTCAGTAACCAAAACTGCAGTGTTCATCTTCGTGACACATCACAGGAAGCACCCTCATGGCTAACAGAGGACAGAATTAGAATTAGACTTGGGAAACTTAACATCAAGTGCATGCTTTTGGCAATCATAGGACGCCAATGCACTGCGATCTCACAGTGCATTATGGGGCGTTCCCCGGCGCTCAAATTTTCCGCGAACGCCCCATAATGTTTGGTATTCACAGAACGGGCAAACACTCGATGTTCGAATCGAACTTATGTTCGACTCGAACATCAGCTCATCCCTAATGGGATGCAAGCAAGGAGAAGCTTCAAGGGGTAATACAGCATAAAAAGGTTTATTGAAAATGGTTAAATCCACTTACAGTTATGCAGTAAATAATAGGCTTCACATTAAAAACATGCCGACCGCGGTATCTCACACTCCGCCGGCACGCGGTGACGTCACACACACTCTCCTTTCAACGCATTTCCCCAATTCCAGATGATGCCAGTTTTGGGGAAACGCATCAGTGGAGAGTATGTGTGACGTCACCGTGTGCCAGCGGAGTGTGAAATACCACGGCCGGCGTGTTTTTAATGTAAAGCCTATTATTCACTGCATAACTGTAAGTGGATTTAACTGATTTCAGTAAACCTTTTTATGCTGTATCAAGCTATGAGCTTCTCCCTGCTTGCTTCCCATATGTAATTGTCTGATGTGCGTTCTAAGGATAGTAAACAGCCTATACTATGTGATTCTAGGAAACAAATCTGATATGGGTGTCACGTATTGCTGGATGGATTATATGCTTTTCTGATCCCTGTAATTCGGGATCTATACCGTTTGGTAAGCGGCCATCTTTTTTTAAAGGAGCACTTTGGAGCACTTCAGCACTTTAAGATCTTACTGCACATCGAGCACCTTTTCACATATGGACTATTTTTGATGTTTTTATTTATTGTTTGTCAAATATTGGTATAAATATTGCTTTTAAGGTCCACGTTACCAATTAAGGTTCTAGTTACCAATTTCTTTTGCACATTGCCTATTTTTGCACAATATGTTTTTTTGCACTTTCTAAATTTATGCAGCCATATTGTTTACGTTTTATCAGCACATTATTTGCACAGCGTTTTTGTTTACATTCATGTGTTGACCACTATTTAAGATTTTTTTAAAGGGACAGCACAGTATTTTTTGTAGATTCACCTTTTTCCATTGTTCTGTGATCCAGTTCTGATGCTCACATACCCATTGTAAGAACTTTCGGTTGTGTGTGGACATGGTTCAGCATGGGAACCTAATCGGTCTGCAGCTATGCAGCCCCCTACTCAATGCACTGAGTGTTCTAACATCTTTCTATCAGAGCCAGCATTAACTTTTTCAGCAATCTGAGCTACAGCAGCTCTTCTTTTGGATCAGACTACACACGCCAGCCCATTAAACCCTGTGGCTGGTTCACCAATATTAATTTGCTAATGTCACACAACTGGGTGGGCTCAGGGCGCAGTCCTCTGTGCCCCCCGAGCCCACCCTTTTTGAAGCCTCAGGCTCTAATCATGTGTTTAAAAAAAAAAACACATTGAAATCCATGAGTCCGGTGCCCTGCATGGAGATTTGGGCCTGGGCGCATGGATTATATATATATATATATATTTATTGTAAGAAAAGAAATTAAACTGACTGTGATTACGGTATTTTTCATATTTTCTCATAAAAATTGGCAAATTTTTGTGAAAACCAGCAGCAAATGAATAGCCCAAACATATTCAATGCCTTTAGCCCTATGACTATTTAAAAGTCAAAAGTAAACCTCAATTACCTCTTTTAAAAATTGACTTCACTGATTAGTCCAGTGTACAACACAGACTAATGCAGAGCTCTGTTAAGCTTAAATTACTTCTGTGAAAAAGGCATAATTACGATATGCATGTTAACAACTCATTTGCATGGTCTTTTCATCTCTTTACTATTGATGTCTCAAATCTTTAAAAACATGTTGGTCCTCAAATTAATCTCATTTAACCTTGCATTAACAGGCTTATTCAAATCATATGTTGACAGTATTATTCTAATAATGTTACAATAGGAACATTTACCTTTCTTTACATTTTTTTAACCCCTGCAGAATTTTTCATTGTGTAAATGGTGAGTTTCGGGTAAAACGTTTTCAAACATAAGAAATGTAGCTACTGTTTTTCTAAATGAAGATATGAGTTTGAATCTTTCATGGTAAAAAACAGTGGAGACCTGGCCTGGCAATGAAAAATGTTAGCAAACACAAGAGCTAAGGTGTTGAGAGCATTATGGTATGATATTAGGGCCAGTTCACACCACATGCAGTCCAGTGCGTTTTTCATCTGCATAAAAAATGCATGGAAAGTAGGTTATATGTTTTCCAATGGCATAGTTCACACCAGTGCAGTCAGTTCCAGGGCTTTCCAGTTCCAAAAAAGTAGAACATGCTGAATTTTTCCTGCCCTGAAACACAATAAAACACATACAAACATTGTACCGTAATGCATCAAAAACACACAGGACCCCAGTACAGTGAAAAGAAAAACAGGAAAAAAGGAAAAAAGCATCTGGAATGCATGCGGAAATGCATCAAAAATGCACCGGAAACACGCCAAAAAATGTGTTAAAAACATGAATGCAGAAAGGCATCCGGAGCGTATCTGGTGAGCGTTTTTGTGGTGTGAACTGGCCCTAAAAGTGTATGCCCAGCTAAAAGTTTTTGTTTATTTTTAGAAAATGTGGAGAGGGGTTAGGTCTTCTATCAGGTTTTTAACTGCAATCCATTTCTCCATTGGTAATGTAGCAAGGTCCCAGGCCTCCTCTAGTCTAATGAGAACCTTTAGAGCCAAGAACTGCTGACATCCTTCCATATAGAGTGGGTTGTAAGGCAAAGTGGGTGTAATGCAAGTTAGATTTATGGGCGCCAGACACTTCTTGAATGCAAAGAGATTTTTATTTCTCTTGAACAGAACTTTGGGAGAGAGGTTTAGGGCCAGGACACCCTTAGGTAGTTACAATGTTAATTTGCAGACTCCGAGACTACAGGTAGACAGCCATGCAGGGAAAGGCATCCAGCAAGACGCCACATCTGCATGTGTAGGAATGCTGTCTTCTATGGCAAGAGTCTTTAACAGTTTCTAACACAAGGTGTAACAGTTCCGTCACTTCCACTACAATCACTTCTTGTAGTTCTTCAACCCACTGAGCTCCCAGTCTCTCTCTCACTAGACTAGATGATTCACTGTCACTGAATCCCTTGATCACTTCCAATCTTAACCGTAGTATCTTCCTCAAGCGTCACCCCCGCTTCTCTGCTGGTTCCCTAGCTTGGCACTCCAGATATATATCAAGTTTTACCCCACTGGTCTGCTCGGTCCCTGGCTTGACACACAAGGCTACTCTGCAAGCATCACCTCCACTGGTTGGGTCCCTGACTTGAAACCCCCTGAAGTTTCCCGATTTTTCACCGTACCCAGTGGGTGAGAATTCTACTCTGGTACTTGCTTCAGCTACTCACTGTGGTCCCTGGTAATAAGGTGGATGGTCCCTTGGTAGTGACAGCTTCCTCTCTACCTTCTACCTCGATAGGTTCTCCAGCTAGCAGAACCATCACTTCTGGTTGGACTGCAAGCCGCAATCCTAACCCTGCGCTGCTCTCTTGCTTCCGGATAGGTCCTCAGACAGCCTAGCCGCCAGATGTGCCTGGGATAGGCCCAAATTTCGGCAGCAGCCCGGGCAGTATAACACACGTCCACCCAGACAGCCGTCCGGGTGGCACAAAACCCTGATCACCTGACTCCACCCAAATATATAGGTTCTCCCAGCAGGCCAAGGGATTAAAAAATACCCTGTCCATTGGCTGAGATACCCCATATACTCCTAATCTGTCCTTGCATTGCCCTTGTCTTAGCTAATGCAACCAGGTACCTGGCCAAATAGCGGCAGAAGAGAGAAGTGCAGCAATTCTAGACTTAGGGTGAAATCAATGGATCTCTAACAATGAGCCAAGGTAACTACACCTGACAGGTAAATTTAGGAGCAACCCTGCCTAGACATCAGTGCTACAGTAAGATTTCGCTTTACTTTACTGTCATGGTGACACCAGACAAGAAAAGGGGAACAAATCCTAACAACAACACAAACAAAAATACATTTGTTTAGTACAGACTAGAAACTGTGGTAGATTTTCCCTCTTTTCCTAGTTGCTGATATAGGAATTACCTGATCTCCTAAACTGGACAGCTATCTACTATGTAAAGTCTGTCCAGCTCCTCTGTTTAAGAGCTTGGGTCCTGTGGCTTTAAGCTTTTCTATTTTTACATCTGTTGCCTATACCTCTGGATTTTTATTTCAGGATGTACAGCATATTTTCTTGCACATGATTGGATGATAGAAGCCAGCAGATCGTCATCTTATTCATTAAACTAAGGGAAACTCCCTTGCAAAGTACAAATCCGCTTACAAAGTGAACAGCCTATTTGTCTTAAGTCAGGGGTGGCCAACCTTTTGAAGAGCAAGGGCCACTTAAGCGATTTGGCAACCAGCTGCGGACTACAATGAAAAAAGCGGGCGGATGACAGGTCCGTGTCCACTTTGCTTCACTCTGTGGGCCCTCTGATCCAATATGCCCAGATGGAAGGGGACAGATCCCCTTCGGTTTTTTTTTAGTGGATCAGATTGGAGGTAGGCGAGTACAAACGGACACAAGTCCACAATAGAGGTGAATAGGCGGTCCGTTTGGACAGGTGGACCCGAACAGGCAGATCATGTGAAAGGGGCCTAAGGCTGCTTTCATACTGATGCGCTGCAGTTTACTATAGAATTCTATTATACCTTGCAAGTAAAGTCTATGGTTCAGTGTAGATAACCCACAGGTGCATTGTGATGCACCCACAGATCAGTTTAAAAGCATAACCATTGCAGAACAGATATGCCCATTGCTATGTGATTTTAATTAAAAAAACCCTGACCTTTAACCACTTCCCGCCCGCCCTATAGCGGATTGACGTCCGGGAAGTGGTTCTGTTATCCTGACTGGACGTCGCGGCGATCGGTGGAGCGGTGTGTCACTCTGACACACCGCTACACTGATCTTGGTAAAAAGCCTCCGGCGGAGGCTCTTTACCACGTGATCAGCCGTGTCCAATCACAGCTGATCACGCTGTCAATAGGAAGAGCCGTTGATCGGCTCTTCCTCACTCGCGTCTGACAGACGCAAGTAGAGGAGAGCCGATCGGCAGCTCTCCTGGCAGGGGGGGTCTGCGCTGATTGTTTATCAGCGCAGCCCCCCCGCAGATCACCACACTGGACCACCAGGGATCGCCACTAGGACCACCAGGGAAGGGGCAACATGTGGATGGCCAGGTATGTACCCCATGGCCATCCACATGTGCCCAATGTGCCAAATCTGTGCCAATCAGTGCCCACAAATGGGCACTGATTGGCACAATTATGTTGCAGTGATGCCCAGCAATGCCACCCTTAGGGGCATCACTGCAAATAAGCAATGCCATCAGTGCCACCCATCAGTGTCCATTCATGCCACCTGTCAGTGCCCATCCGTGCCCACTATCAGTGCCACCCATAAGTAACCATCAATGCCACCTACGAGTGCCCATCAGTGCCACCTATGAGTGCCCATCAGTGCCGCATACCAGTGCCACCTATCAGTGCCGCCTATCAGTGCCCATCATCAGTGCCCGTCAGTGCCACCTCATCAGTGCCACCTCATCGGTGCCACCTCATCTGTGCCCATCAGTGCCGCCGTATCAGTGCCCGTCAGTGCAGCCATATCAGTGCCCGTCATTGAAGAAGAAAACATATTTATTTACAAAAAGTTTTAACAGAAACAAAGAAAAACGTGTTTTTTTTCAAAATTTTCGGTCTTTTTTTATTTGTTGCGCAAAAAATAAAAACCGCAGAGGTGATCAAATACCACCAAAAGAAAGCTCTATTTGTGGGAACAAAATGATAAAAAATTTGTTTGGGTACAGTGTAGCATGACCGCGCAATTGTCATTCAAATTGCGACAGCGCTGAAAGCTGAAAATTGGTCTGGGCGGGAAGGTGTCTAAGTGCCTGGTATTGAAGTGGTTAAAAACAATCTTCACAGGAATTACTCTGCAGGTATCGTCAACTGTTGCTGTCCCAGGCAGAGTGCATTTGGTATCAAATTTAGCGCTATACAGGAAATATCAATTCTGCTCCATACTGCAGCCACATGCTTCCTCTACCGCTGGCTCCATTCTGAACACTGACACTCTGTGATGGTGGCTTGGGAACCTGTGATCTGGGCTTGCCGACCTACCATCCCAGAGCAGGTGGTTGCAGGCCACATCAGAGGGCTCTGTGAGCCACATGTGGCCCGTGGGCCAGCAGTTGGACACCCCTGTCTTGAGTAAATCTAACCCCACTGTGTCACCAGTGGTGACAGCTGACTACACATACAGTCCTGCTCAAAAGTTTGCATACCCCGACAGAAATCATGACATTTTGGCAATTATATTGAAAATCATGCCAAAAAACTGTCTTTTATTTAAGGCTAGTGATCATATGAAACCATTTATTATCACATAGCTGTTTGGCTTCTTTTCAAATCATAATGGATAACAGAAATCTTCCAAATGGCCCTGATAAAAAGTTTACATACCCTGGAATGTTTGGTCTTGGTACAGACACAGAAGGTGACACACACAGGTTAAAATGTCAATTAAAGGTTAATTTCTCACATGTGGCTTTTTAAATTGCAATTAGTATCTATGTATAAAGTGTCAATTAATTTGTTAGCTCCCATGTGAATGCACTAGCAGGCTGAATACTAAGCCACAGAGAGCAGAAAAGAACTGTCAAAATACCTGCATAACAAGGTAATAGAACTTTATAAAGATTGAAAAGGTGCAATTACATTGCAGCAGCTGAATTATACATATCATTTTATTTATCCTAATTTTATTATTTTTAAAGTGGCAGCGCACAGTTTATTTTTTTTAGTTTATTTGTCATTAGAGTTAAAATAGTCATTGTTGATTGTGAGAGTGAAGTTGTGTTTTAATAGGAGAAAGCTAGAATAATTGAAATACATTTTGATCATACACACACTTTAATTAATTTGTAAGGTCCATCTAAAAGGGTGAGCATTTCATGTCATGACTGACTTGTTTGCGCAGTTCACATATTTACCCTACACATGAAAAGCATTTTCTGAATAATTGTGTATATTTTTATGTGTTCAGCTTTTGAAAATGTGTGGGAAATATTGAATAATTTTGATTGCACAAGGCGTTTATTTAACCCCTTGCCAACCAGCCACCGTCATTATACTGCGGCAGGTTGGTACGGCTGCGCAAATCGCCGTAGGTGTACGTTGGCCGCTTTAAGAGCAATAGCAGGCACGCGCGCCCACGCCACGTTGCCGGAGCCGATGCGCGTGGCTGACGGCCTCGATGTATGCAGGCCACCCGCGATTGCTCCACAGAGAGCCAGAACGGTGATCTGTCAATATAAATAAACAGATCCCTGTTCTGACAGGGGAGTAGAGAGAGATTGTCTGTTCCTAGTAATCAGGAACAGCGATCTCTCTCTACTCCCAGTCAGTCCATTTCCCCCACAGTTAGAAACACCTCCCCCACTTAACCCTTTGATCGCCCCCTAGTGTAAACCCCTTCCTTGCCAGTGTCATTTATACAGTAATCAGTGGCTATTTTTAGAACTGATCGCTGTATAAATGACGCTGGTCCCAAAAAAAGTGTCAAAAGTGTCTGATCTGACCGCCGCAATGACGCAGGTCTGCAAAAAATCGCTGATCACTAGTGAAAAAAAAAATATAATAAAATGCCATAAATATATCCCCATTTTGTAGACGCTATAACTTTTGCGCAAACCAATCAATATACGCTCTTTGAGATTTTTTTTACCGAAAATATGTAGATATTGGCCTAATTGGCCTAAACTGATGAAGAAATTTGTTTTTGTTTTTTTGATACTTATTATAGCAAAAAGTAAAACAATATTGTTTTATTTTCAAAATTGTTTTTTTGTTGTTTATAGCACTAAAAAATAAAAACCGCAGAGGTGATCAAATACCATGTAAAGAAAGCTCTATTTGTGGGAAAAAAAGGGACATAGATTATGTTTGTGTACATCTCATGACTGCGCAATTGTCAGTTAAAGCGACGTAGTGCCGTATTGCAAAACAATGGCCAGGTCATTAAGGGGGTAAATCCTTCCGGGGCTGAAGTGGTTAAGGTACAGCACTTAAGACATATCAGTATAGAACAAAAATGTGTTTTAAATTATACAACCTTATAGGAAAAATCATACTTACATCTCATCCTTATTGTTCTTTTGTTTTATTGCTATGTTCTTTTTATATGTACCGTACACCTTATCTTAAGTATATATTTGATGTACCTATGTTTTCTTTTACACATAAAAAAACTATGACCTTTTACAATTATAAAAATTGTTTGTTAACAAAAAAAAAAAAGAAGAAAATGGTTCTAAAGGCATAAGGTTTTTTTTCTTAATACATTCTCTGCATTAAGGTAAAAACTTTAAAACTTTATCAGCTCCCCTCAGCGCCTCCTAAATACTTGACTTATCCAGAGCTGTGCCCATCTGCAGCAGCGTAGCTCTCTCTCCCTCTCACAGGACACAGAGGCAGCAGAGGGAGGCATTGGCTTCTGCTGCTGTCAGTCAAATCCTGCGAGGAGGGAGCGAGTGGTGGAGTGGAGCCGCATTGTGTGCATCTATGGACACATACAGCCCAGCTTGGGAGCATGCCTGCACGAGTAGCCCCGCAGCACACAGCCTGCTATGGAGGCACTCAGAGAAGAGGATTTGAGAGCACTGGCAGTGGACACCAAAAGAGGAGGTAAGAGACCGCTCTGTGCAATACTATTGCACAGAGCAGGTAACTATAATATATTTATTATTTTAAGAAAAAAAAATTGTGCCTTTACAACTGAATTATATTATTAAATGCCGGTAGCTGATATAATTAGAAGTGCTAACTAGATTTTCAATTATATTGGTTAATGCAGAGAAGTTAACGCAGAGGCTTTTTTAAATTTAAAATTATTTTAAATACAACATACAGGTATATTTACAGAAATATTGTTTTCTGTATCTTTAATTGACCAAATCCATAGCATCATCTTGTTGGAGCCCTTGAACAAAACACATTTTGACATTTCAAATGCTTAATTAAGTACAATTATACTGCTTTATGGTTGGCAGTGATTAAACTGCAGAGAATAACACAGCAACATTTAGCTGTTCTTGTACTGCAGGAAAATCTATTGAGTACTTAGTGCCTGAAAGAATAAAATTGATATATGCTGGTCTACAGAGTACAAGTACAAATATGTGGGTGTTACATAATTGGCAGGATTTTGCTGTAGATAAATGTGCTTTTATATTAAATATTCTCTAAAGAATTGTACTTAAAGCTTATATTGCAATTGTCCATTTACCAAAATGTGCTTCTATCTATATATAGGTACATTGCTTAAGGCAATTCATACAGCAGTTATTTTGAGTCCAATGCCACCATTGATGTGACACAATCATAAATTATAGATTTAAAATATTTTGTGATTCCAATTACTTTAATTTTTCATTTTAGTACTTTTCTAAATTAACTTGATGATGATGATGATGATAACGACAATGGTTTCACTGCTGCCATAAGTTGAAATTGGCCAATATAAACCAAGGGTGGCTCTGTTGCTCCACCAAAGGGTGGAGCCATCTTAAGACAGGGAATTTGTTACTGGCCGGATCACTAGGTGAAAATAAAGGGGAAAAAAAAAACCTAAAAAGAAACTAATGCAACTACAACATTTAGGGATTGGTAAGCTGCAATATATCAAGTTTTTGATTTTGAGTTTAGATACCCATTAATTCATGTAAAAAAATTATATGAAACCATAAATGTATATTTTAGGCTACATCATAATATTCAATCAAGCCTATTTAGGGGATACAGCCTAGGAATCATGACTTTACTTGCTGTATGCTTGTTCAGGATCAATGACGGAGATAGTATTTAGATCATAGAGAGCCAGGCAAGAAGGGATGATATAGAACACAGATGAAGGGAAATTTATTTTATTTTATGATACTTGTAGCAGGTAGTCCCCGAGTTACAAACATCCAACTTACAATTGACTCGTACTTACTTGCAAACGGAGGGAGACAACAGGAAGTGGGAGGAAATCTAATCCTAGGAAGGGAAATTTACTCCTGTAAGGGTTATCATGTTGAAAAAGCCGTCTCCACTGAAGCTTTATCACCAATCCTTGTTTCCACAACAATCCAAAATTTTCAGAATCCAATTGTCACAGGGACAGGGAGTGAGGTGAAATCTTCTGAACAGGGGCACAGACAGCAAAACAAATGTTACAGTGGAGTTAACCCTTACCTATGCTTCCAAAAAACATAAAACATATTTTTTTGGCTGGAGTTACACTTAAAAAATGTTCCTGTTCCAATTTACATACAAATTCAGCTTAAGAACAAACCTACAGAAACCCATTTTGTATGTAACCTGGGTATTGACTGTATTATCAGCTTACTAACTACTAAATAATATACTATGTTACACAAACTAAATTTAGTGTTATTAAAAATGACCTTTGCATCTCAATCTGCGGGAATCTGTGATTTTCTAAAACTGCCAAAAAATCCTAAGTCGCTTTCTTAAGGCAATAGCAAATGGGGGCATATTCACACTGTACAGTATATGTTAAAACATCCCACAATGTTATTTCCCACGCCTCTGTTTTTCCCAACTGTCTTTCTTTTATTACAACACTGTGATTGGCCATGTGATTATAGCAGAAAGACATTTGCACGCAGAAAATAAGTGAAATTCAGGTTTCAAAAGCAACACATAGGTGTCTATATTGGAGTTAGCAGATATCCTTTCAAAGAGTACAATTGCGATAGTACATTTATGTTTCCATCTAAGATTACAGGTAGGAATGAGCCAAACATTCAGTTTCATGTAGGTTTGGTGAACATTATTAAAGTTCAGGTGCTGAATCCAAACCCCATTAAGCCTGGGTTCACACTGCAGGCAGGTTTGAAATCGTGTAAGTTCAGCTGAACTCGCACAATTTCAAACAAGAATTTCAGTCCAACTTCGGGAGCAATTTTAGAGACATCTGTGCATGTTCTTTTGCCCCCGAAATCGCCAAAAGTAGTGCAGCAACAAAGTCGGCTTCGCACCGATTCGGACGGTGCCGTTGCCAGCAATAGCCGTCAAAACGGCCCGATGAGAACGTGGGCTATAGTCAATGAGAACCGAATGTTAAAAACCAGCAAGCTAATGCTAAGCTAAACTAATGGGCAAGATGTTGCCAAACCAATAAGACAATAATATAGTAATTTCGCAGGTGAAAGTGATAAACTAAAAACAGCAGCTGACAATCACACAACAGAACATTCATGTAAAGACAATGAAAAATAAAAAATTGTTGCGCTAATGTGAAATAATAACCAATTGAAATAAAATGACAGTGATCAGTCCATGAGAAAGTCCAAAGTAAATGATATGTGGAATATTCTAAGTGGTCTTTTCTCAATGATGCAATACTACTAAACACCCAAAGTGCACCGATCACAGTGATAAAAAAAGGCTGTGCCCTTACCAGATTGCTAGACTCCACATTATAGGAGCCTAGTAAAGCTTGGATTTATACAACAACAAAGGATCCGTGCTCTGGATATAGACAGGATAATGTTGGTATCCATTCCACTGGTTACTCACTTTATCTCTCACTCCCAGGTATGGTGCAAAAAAGAGAGGAAAAGATCGCCAAAATAGCATAAAACCGTGGTGGTTGAAAAATATCAATCTCACAAGTCCAACAAGACATGAATAAAATTCCTGGATAAAACAATCTGCAGATGGTATAACAAACTAGCATGGTGTGAGAGAGCATAAACTCCACCCTACTAGTTTCCTCATAACTGACGTAATTGGGGGTGTGGAGTTTATGTCAAAACCAACACTATTTAACAAGTCCATTGTGGGAAGGGCACAGCTGATCTAGTGCACTTAAACACCTTACTCAGGCCACTATTGGTTAAACTGAATGGCACAACCCCGTTTGTGACAAAAAGGCGTTGGTAATAAAAACGGCCACTCATAGTGTCAAAAAGGAGGTCAATCACGTTCTGCAAAAGAACGTAGCTCAGAAGTGAACATAACCAAGCCTCGATTGGAACTCAGGGAAAAAAGAGGCCAAGCCTCACTCCCAACCTAAAGAAAGAGAACCAAGCCTCATTCCCTGTCCAACTTATATGCGGTATTGAGTGAGGGGCAGACCTTGATTTGAGAGGCAGGAAGTAACCAAGCCTCATATACAAAAAGAGATCCGACACAGTCACCCCAAAGTGGACATTTCTAAGCATCTTGCCTAACGATAAAAACAATAAAATATCCAATACCAAAAATACGTGAAAAAATATAATGAAAAAGTCATATATGATGACCATTCATGACACAGCATAGTCATCATAGGCGATTGTATATAAAATAAAACCCTTAAATATAAAAAAGGGGAAGATGGTAATTTAAATTTGAAGGAAAAGGAAAAAGGAACAAGGGGGAAGGGCAAAAGAAAAAGCTATGCACCCTCCGCACTGAACCAATATAATAAATTATGCTAAATAACATTACAATGAATAATATTACAAGGTATCAATACTAAAATAAAATGAAGCATACATCCAAATTTCAAGAAATATTTATAAAAGCAATGATGTCCCAATCAATAGTGATACCAAAAGGAGCATAGGATTTTAATTCATAAATCCACCTGACCTCCATGTGAGAGTTTATCCCTATTGCGTAATAAGGACACTTTATTTTTGTTCTTCAGAATGTTTAAAAAATGAAAATGAATACAGCCACCACATTCAAGGACTTGTAAATTGCACTATATTACCTCCCCCGGTAGACCTTTCTTTTTTTGTAGAGTGAGCTGATGTGGACTATTGTGCAAACACCTTTTTTCATCATTAACCACTTCGTATCCGGGCCAATTCTGACACTTCGCTCCTACATGTAAAATCTACTTTTTTTGCTAGAAAATTACTTAGAACCCCCAAACATTATATATATATTTTAGCAGAAGCCCTATAGAATAAAATAATGGGTGTTGCAATTTTTTATGTCACATGACATTTGTGCAGCGGTTTTTCAAATGAAATTTTTGGGAAAAAAATACACTTCAATTAATTAAAAAATCTAAATACAGTATTTTTTTTTTCAAATCATAATTTTTATTAGCACCAATTTTAGTTTACAACACTAAGAACAAAAACAGCTAAATACACATTGAAAAAAATATATAAAAAGAGAAAATAAAACAAACAAAAAAACAGTAAACAAACCAAGATGCCAACACACATACACTGCCTATCTTTTCTCTTAATTACATCAACACTATTATTTGTGTAACTAACTTGTCCCTTTCCCCCTTCTTCTCTCCCCCCATTTTATCTACCTCATCCTGTATCCATCCACGGAAGAAATCCCCCTGCAATAAGACCAACAGTCATATATATCTGACGGTACGCCTATCTATACAATCCATTTATATCCTAAACTTATCCCTCTACTCTTCCTTTCTCTTTTTCCACCTTTCTTCCCTTTTTCTCCCTTTCTTCTCCCTCTCCCTTTCCCTCCCTTTTTTCTCCTCCTACCTTTTATTGACTTTCCCTTATTCCACCCTCTTTCACTTATCCTTCCCCACATTTTCTATAATTTGAGAAAGAACCATCCACCCCTGGAGTTCCATCTGTTGCTATTATAAAAGGAGTCATTCCGGGCATGCCCAACCACAAATCCCATATTTTATGAAACTTTTTTATTGACCCCCTATTTTGACAAACCTGCCATTCTTTTAATACAGTGTTATTAACCACTTGCCGACCGGCTCACTCTGATACACATCGGCAAAGTGGCGCAAATGCGCAAAACGATGTACCCGTACGTCACTTCATCATCGGCGACTAGGGGGAGCGCCCATGCCGCTGGTGGTGCGTGTGCGCTCCTGCCATGGGAGCGTGCCCGCGGGTCCCTTGGACTCAATGTCCGCTGGTGGCCCGTGATTGTGGCATGGAGAGGCAGAGCGGGGAGATGCAAACAAGGCATTTCCCTGTCCTGCCTAGCAACATGACAGGGATCTACTGCTCCCAGGGATCGGGAACAGTGATCTCTGTCATGTTCTAGTGAGCCCATGGCCCCTACAGTTAGAACATGCTGAGGGAACACAGTTAACCGCTTGATTGACCCCTAGTGTTTAACCCCTTCCCTGCCAGTGACATTTACACAGTAATCAGTACATTTTTATAGCACTGATCGCTGTATAAATGTCAATGGTCCCAAAATAGTGTCAAAAGTGTCCAATCTGACCGCCATAATGTCGCAGTCCCGATAAAATTCACAGATCGCCACTATTACTAATAAAAATGCCATAAATCTATCCTCTATATTGTAGACACGATAACTTTTGCGCAAACCAATCAATATACGCTTATTGCGATATTATTTTTTTTTTTTTTTTTTTTTTTTACAAAAAATATGTAGAAGAATACATAATGGCCTAAACTGAGGAAGAAATTATTCTTTTTATATTTTTTTTGGTATGTTTATTATAGCAAAAATTAAAAAATATTGCTTTTTTTTCAAAATTGTCGCTTTTTTTTTTTTTTTGTTTATAGCTCAAAAAATAAAAACCGCAGAGGTGATCAAATACCACCAAAAGAAAGCTCTATTTGTGGGGGAAAAAGTACGTAAATTTTGTTTGGGTACAACGTCGCACGCTCGGGCAATTGTCAGTTAAAGCAATGCAGTGCCGTATTGCAAAAAAGGGCTTGGTCAGTAAGAGGGTAAATCCTTCCGGGGCTGAAGTGGTTAACCTGTAAGCGCCATTCCTCATTTGACACATTCGAGGAAATCCATTTTTGTGTGATTAGCTTGCGTGCAATAAACAACATCTTGTTAATTGCTATCCTAATTGTTGGTATGTATGTTTCTTTTTCTAGTCACTCCAGTAAATTTATTTTAAGATCCCTTTGTACCTGTGTTTGATATACCCAGTTAATAGTATCAATTACTTTTGCCAGTACCTAAATAATTTGGGATATTTCCATAGCATATGTATTAGGTCAGCTGAGGTTCTCCTACACCGGAGACAGTCAGATGTATCTCTTCTGCCCCAGTAATACAATTTAACTGGGGTCCTATATCCCCTATGGATTATATATAATTGTGTTAAAGTTTGCTGGGGTGAAACTGATACTGATTGTACTTGTTCCAAAATATTTTGCCATTGTTCATCTGTTAGATCTCTTTAGGCCCTTTTCCCATCGCCGTCTAACTTGACAGGTAGCCTTTCCATGGAACTGGCATTTAAATAGCCATATATTTTAGCGATGATGCCCTTTTTCAATTGTATCTTTGCGATTAAGTCTATTAATGGCATATTTTGAACTTTTAAATTCTTTTCTTTAAATTGGATCTGTAAAGCATGCCTTAATTGTAAGTATTGAAAAAAGGTGTTGGGGGAAGGAAATATTATTTTTGTAATTCTTGAAATGTTTTTAGAACCCCATCAGAGTATAATTGGTCAATATATTTTATCCCCAATCCTTTCCATATGCTGATCCTTCAAGTTTATTTATCTCCTTATACTTTATATTCTGCCATAGAGGGGTATAAACTGAAATATCTATATATTGCATTTTTTATTTAATTTCCTGCCATACTCTGTTCATTAACACTAAGGCGGGTCTTTGTATAGCGTTTCCAATGGATCTGAATTCCAATTGAGCTATTAAATGATTACAAGACAGTCCAGTTAAAAGTATCGATTGAATTGGGTCCATCCTGTCTATATTGCCCCATCCCACCATCTGTTGCAGTTGAGAAGCAATAAAATACATCTTTGCATTTGGCACAGTAAGTCCCCCCTTATCTTTCAGAAGTTGTAATGTAGAAAACTTAATTCTAGGAATTTTACCCTTCCATAGTAGGATACGGAACAGGGAATCTATTTTTTAAACCATTTAAGGGTAATCCAAATAAGAGAATTATGTAGAATATGGAGTAACTGAGGGCCCCAGAAATGTAATCAAATTTGCATGTCCCACCAGTGATAAAGGTTCATATTCTACTCTTTGCCTTAAATTTATCTAAAAGTGGCGTCAAATTTTGATTCAAATATTCCTCGATTTTAAAGGAGACCCAAATACCTAGATACTTAAAAGATTTAACTATTCTAATCAGATTTACCTTCTGTGGTAGGATTGAGACATCTCATCTAGTGGGATCAATACATATTTATCCCAGTTTATGCTGAAACCCGAGAAGGAGCCAAAGGTCTCTATCAGGGTTACAGCAAAAACTAGTGATTCATCCGTATCTCCCAGAAACAGCAGAGCATCGTCTGCATACAAACAAAGTTGATCTTCCCTTTCTCCTCTCCTAAACCCTTTAATTAGGGGTGTTTGTCTAATTGTTATCACTAGGGGCTCTATTGCTAATGCAAACATCAATGGGGAGAACGGGCAGCCCTGTCTGGTACCCCTAGATAAAGAAAAACATTTTGATATAGTACCATTAATCTGTAAACATGCTCGGGGGGGCATGATATAATAATTTTATCCACCTCACAAAACCTTCACCCAGGCCGAATCTTTCCAAAACCTCCCACAGATATGTCCACTCGACGCAGTAAAACGCTTTTGCTGCATCGAGGGACAAAACCGCTCTATTTCCCACATTATCAGGAGTCATCTGCAGGTTAAGAAACAGTTTCCTCAAATTTATTGCTGTGGACCTTCCTGGCATGAAACCTGTCTGGACCTAGTTTATCAATTTCCCTATAACAGTATTTAGTCTATTGGCCAGGACCCTTGTCAATACCTTAACATCTGAGTTCAGCAACAAGATTCTGGTAGTGTCTGATCTTTATCTGGTTTGGGTATTACAGTAATAGTTGCTTCATTCATTGATATCAGAAGCCTACCTGTTTTGAATGCCTGGTTAAGCATTTTCAATAATTCCGGGTGCAGTATTTCTCCATAGATCTTATAAATCTCCAGCGGCAAGACAACAGTACCTGATGCTTTACCGCTAGCTGATTCTGAAACGGCTCTTGTTGTTCTAGTTCTAGCTCTAGTCTCCAAGTTGGTCCAATTTATAAGTCAACTTGCTCCTATATAAATCACCATAAAAGGATAAAAAGGATGATATAATATCTATCTGATTATGTGAGATGTCTCCTGTTGGCAAACATACCATGGGGATAACATTTGCACGGGTCTGATATTTGGCTATTATAGCTAACATTTTCCCATTCCTTTCCCCTTCCTCATAATACCTACTCCTTCTTGTTCTGCTTTTTCCAGGACTGTCCTTTTATATAAAAGTTGAGTATCTTTCCATATAGAATGATTTGTTAAGGTAGGACTCTGGATATATTGAAATTCTTTTTGTTGCACTTCTCCTACAAGGCGAGTTTCCCACTCTGCATTCGATTTTTTTAAACCGGCTAATTGCTTGTATTCATCTTAAAAATGCTTTCATCGTATCCCATATCACTTGTGATGTTGCAGTATCTGCATTATTCTTGAAGAAATCGACCAGAGATTGACGTATGGTGCTGTTCAATGGCAGTACCTGCAACCACTGAGCATTGACTCTCCAATTCGATTTGATTCCGGGCTTAATATTTTTAAAAGATAAATAAATTAGTGAATGGTCTGAAACATTCCTTGCTAGATACTGCACATCTGAGACAAATGGGAGCGTTAGTTCTGTACCCAGGACTAAATCAATCCTGGATAATGATCCATAAGTAGAGGAGCAACATGAATAATCATGCCCTGTAGGAATAATATCCTGAAGCCCCAGTTCTTGTAGGTGAATTGCAAATGGAGTTTCTACCCATTGACCTGCTGGAAAGCGATCCATAGCTGGATTACAAGCGTTATTAAAATCTCCCATTATCAATAACGGTATACCAGTATGCTCTGCCAAAAACTCCCCAATTTTGCACAATACTTCTGAGCTATATGGCGAAGGGATATAGACTGAGCCCAATATATAAACCGTTGAAAATAATGTGCAAACCAATAAAACAAATCTTTCATGTGGGTCTATCAATGCCTTTCTGCAGGAAAGGCATTGAGTATTTTTTAGGAGAAGCAGACGGTTCTGAAATGGCGTTATATACAATGCCTTGTAATTTCTCTGCTGCGCCCAAAGCTGATTCTTTCTGCAATGATCGAAGAGAAGGCGGCCCCACCCCATCTTGAGCTCCTGCACTTAACACTGTCCCATCCATTTTATTCCTTCTCCTCCTTATTCCTTCTCATTATCGCTTATACCTGAGCCGAGTTTTTACTTAAAAAATTTCAAGTACTTGATTATTTGCACAAATTTCTCAAACCCAAACACAGTCCTGTGTCTCTATATGCTATGCAACTGTGAATGGTTTGAATATAAATATTCACTTATTCTGCCCTTTAAATCTTGAAGATGCTGTGATGCATGGCAAAAAAAAAAGAGTTGGAGAAGGGTATCTCCACTGCAACTTCCACCTCTCCCCTTAGTTATTATTTCATGTGCACATACTACATAGTATTTTAGTGTTGGTCTGCTTACATCAAAGATTCACAAATCACAGGTTTCATAGCCACTATAAGCATATAATTTATATTCCTGGATGCATGGATGCAGAAAAAAGGAGGAAATTATGTCCAGAGCGCTTACCTCTGAACACAGCAGACCTACCACGCTAGATCTTCCAGCAGTGAGTATAACAGTAGGTATAGAAATAAAAAAAATAAGAAGAATACAATGAGAATAGAAAAAATGCAGATTTCAGTTACCATATGTATTCCTCCATATACTCGTCCACTCCAGTGCAAGGATCTCCCGTTGGCTCAGACTCTACAAATGCTCAGTTTAGAGCCCCGCTTGGGCCTTATTCAGCTCTATTCATACCTCCACATCACACATCATAACCAGGGACATCAGCAGCAGATAATGGCAGACATGGAAGAGCGGGCAGATGATCAAGGAGACCGGGGAACAAGCCAGGACGTTGCAGCAGTCGCAGGCTTTCACGATCGTGGTCGCGATTCAGGGATCTGATACGTCTCCTCACCGTTCCAGCACAGACCTCTTAGCTCCAGGCACCTTCAGCTCCAGCGCAACCACTAACACAGGTACAGGCACAAACACTGCCCATTCAGCTCCCAAAGACTCAGGGAAAAACTCCCTGAGCACGGGTGTTTGACATGTTCTCCCAGGTGTTATCAGACTGGTAATCAGCAGCAGGAGGGTGGTGTTCCACTCCCATTCACATTCTGTTCACGTTGCTAACTGATCACTCCCATGGCATCCCAGTCTTAGTCCGTAGGGTTCAAAATACAGTATTTACCCACATTTTTTTTATGTAATGTGAAAGATGATGTTACACCAAGTAAATAGATACCAAACATATCACAAAAGAAGAGCGCGCAAAGCTGTCCTAGTGTAACTCGGCTTTAATATGGTAAAGTTAAAAACACTACAATGGTCAAACTCACATTGTGTGAAGATAGATACAGCATAAGGATTCCACCGGGGCCGCATTCCTATAACCACCTCAAAATCCTGACAGGGGAGGGGGGAGCTGTGGACGTTCAACCTAGCTGCCCGGATCCTGGCAGCACATCCACCACCATGCTCGACGTGTAGATCCTAATGTGCATGCACCCGGTCCAGCCGGTGCTGGTGGTGGATAGCCTCGGATGTGCTGCCAGGATTCGGGCAGCTAGGTTGAACATCCACGGCTCCCCCCTCGCCAGTTGGGATCTTGAGGTGGTTATAGGAGTGCGGCCACAGTGGAATCCTTATGCTGTAGCTATCTTTGCACAATGTGAGTTTGACCATTGTAGTGTTTTTTTAACTTTACCACATTAAGGCCGAGTTAAACTAGGGCGGCTTTGCGCTTTCTTCTTTTGTGTTTTCACATCAATCACTTTGCAAGTGGACAAACAGATAGGGAGAATGTATAATAACCAAAACCAGGACACTGGAATGAGACAAGCAGCTGACATGAAAAGGAGAGCTACATGCTCCTGACATTATCTCCCCTGAGCAGGGGACCCTGGACCCTTAGAGGCAGGCTGGACTTCGGGCACTGGACAATGGAAGAAAAGCTAGACATCCGGCACAGGACCATCAGGCCAGGCAATGGTCAGGGGATCAGCGAGGTCAGGTTGGTTAGCAGGCAGAGAGTCTATAGTGCGAAACTGGACAGGAGACAGAGAACCACTAAGGTCAGGCTGGATTGCAAGTGACATGTCACTGGAGTCAAGCTGGACAGCGGGAGCACAGGCTGGATGCAGAGTGGCTTGGAAAAAAGATATATAGAGACAAGAAGCTAAGAAGGTGGACTTTAAAGGCACACAGGTAGACCCTATAAAAATATATTGTATTTGCTTTTGTAGAAAATTATTAAAAGAAGGGGAAATTGTTACATATAGATATATACATAATAGCTAGAATTGATATTGTAAAATCCACACAGACTCTGACACCACTTAACAATGTAGTAAATTACAATGATACATCAAAGAGGGCACTGATTGAGATTCCCATAATGGTATCCAGATAGGGATGTAAACATTGAATGATGTGGGTCAGAATATGAATCCAGGCACAAAATGTTTGCTTTTTCGCTCTACATGTTGCGCGTAGGGATACGCTTCTTCAGGAGTAGGGATGAGCTTCGTGTTCGAGTCGAACCCATGTTCGACTCGAACATCGGCTGTTCGATCGTTCGCCGAATTGCGAACGTTATGGGCCGTTCGCGCTAAATTCGTGTGGCGCGTCACGGCCCATAATTCACTGCGGCATCGCAGTGCATTGCTGGCTGATGATTGGCCAAGCATGCACTATGACCCGCATGCTTGGCCAATCACAGCGCCGTCAGTAGAGAGAGCTGTAATTGGCCAAAGCCAGGGTGGCTTTGGCCAATTATGGCTCAGGGGATTTAGTACACACCCCACACTATATAAGGCCGCCTGCACGGCGGCCCTGTGTAGTGTGTGTTCCGGTGTGCTGAGAGATAGAGAGGGAGAGAGAGAGAGAGAGACAGTGTCATTTGAGTTAGATAGATTAGGCAGAACAGTCAGTCAGTTAGCTGCACTTACAGTGTATTGTGTATATATATGCATCCCAGGTGTTGCATATATATATATATATATACACTGTATTCAGTTTAGCTAGATCCGTTCCTGTTATCTTCTATCTAGACTATTTACATTTAATGCAGTGCGTCCTGCTCACAGTGTTCAGCTAGATCCGTTCCTGCTATTTACATTTAGTGCAGTGCGTCCTGCTCACAGTGTTCAGCTAGATCCGTTCCTGCAATTTACATTTAGTGCAGTGCGTCCTGCTCACAGTGTTCAGCTAGATCCGTTCCTGCTATTTACATTTAGTGCAGTGCGTCCTGCTCACAGTGTTCAGCTAGATCCGTTCCTGCTATTTACATTTAGTGCAGTGCGTCCTGCTCACAGTGTTCAGCTAGATCCGTTCCTGCTATTTACATTTAGTGCAGTGCGTCCTGCTCACAGTGTTCAGCTAGATCCGTTCCTGTTATCTTCTAGACTATTTACATTTAGTGCAGTGCGTCCTGCTCACAGTGTTCAGCTAGATCCGTTCCTGCAATTTACATTTAGTGCAGTGCGTCCTGCTCACAGTGTTCAGCTAGATCCGTTCCTGCTATTTACATTTAGTGCAGTGCGTCCTGCTCACAGTGTTCAGCTAGATCCGTTCCTGCTATTTACATTTAGTGCAGTGCGTCCTGCTCACAGTGTTCAGCTAGATCCGTTCCTGCTATTTACATTTAGTGCAGTGCGTCCTGCTCACAGTGTTCAGCTAGATCCGTTCCTGCTATTTACATTTAGTGCAGTGCGTCCTGCGCACAGTGTTCAGCTAGAGCCGTTCCTGCTATTTACATTTAGTGCAGTGCGTCCTGCTCACAGTGTTCAGCTAGATCCGTTCCTGTTATCTTCTAGACTATTTACATTTAGTGCAGTGCGTCCTGCTCACAGTGTTCAGCTAGATCCGTTCCTGCTATTTACATTTAGTGCAGTGCGTCCTGCTCACAGTGTTCAGCTAGATCCGTTCCTGTTATCTTCTAGACTATTTACATTTAGTGCAGTGCGTCCT
The DNA here is from genome assembly GCF_042186555.1 of Aquarana catesbeiana. Lineage (NCBI taxonomy): Eukaryota > Metazoa > Chordata > Amphibia > Anura > Ranidae > Aquarana > Aquarana catesbeiana. Next base: position 233,565,017 of record NC_133330.1, on the reverse strand, counting down.
GCTCACAGTGTTCAGCTAGATCCGTTCCTGTTATCTTCTAGACTATTTACATTTAGTGCAGTGCGTCCTGCTCACAGTGTTCAGCTAGATCCGTTCCTGCTATTTACATTTAGTGCAGTGCGTCCTGCTCACAGTGTTCAGCTAGATCCGTTCCTGTTAAATTCCTACTGACCGGCAGGCTTGTCTGGTTACAGTATATAAAGCTACCTGAAGAAAATTACAGGTGTTCTATTTGATCCTATTAGTACCACGGTCAGGCAGCTAGACTATTTACATTTAGTACAGTGCGTCCTGCTCAGTGTTCAGCTAGATCCGTTCCTGTTATCTTCCTACTGACAGGCAGGCTTGTCTGGTTACAGTATATAAAGCTACTTGAAGAAAATTACAGGTGTTCTATCCCAGCTTAGTGCAGCTACAGGCCATTAGTATGTCTGGAAGGCCAAGAAGGAGAGGCAGACAGTCACAAGCCAATAAGAGAGGGCAAGCAGGCTCTGTGTCTAGTGCTGGTCGTGGAGACGGTGCATCCTCATCAGCACGTGGCCATGGGACACGCTTGGCCTTTTTTTCGGCAGCTGGCCATGTTGAGCCGCAACATGCGGAAGACTTGGTCGAGTGGATGACCAAGCCGTCCTCATCCTCCTCATCCTCTCTCACCCATGCCCAGGGTGCTTTGTCTGGCAAAGCAGCGGCCTCTTCCCTCAGCTCAATGTCATCAGTGACTCCTTCCCTAGCTCCACCATGTCCTCATGAGGATTCCCTCGAACTGTTTGACCACAGTGTTGGGTACATGCTCCAGGAGGATGCCCAGCGTTTGGAAGGCTCTGATGACGATACTGAGCTCGATGAAGGCAGTAACGTGAGCGCGGACAGAGGGGGTGCCCAAGAAGGACAGCAATCTGGCAGTCATGCTCCCCCTGCTGCAGCATACTGCCAGGTTTGCTCCAGTGATGAGGAGGGAGGGGATGATGAGGTCACTGACTCAACGTGGGTGCCTGATAGGAGAGAGGAGGAGGAGGAGGAGGAGGAGGCGGCAGCACATCACCAACGAGGCAGGATGCCCTCCAGGGGCCAGCCTAAGGGCAGCACATTGACTGCATCACACCCCAAAGCTCCACATGTGCAGGGCGCTGCAGTCTCTGCGCGTTATTCAAAAAGTTCTTTGGTGTGGGCCTTTTTTGAGACGAGTGCATCAGATCGCACCGCTGCTATTTGCAACATATGTCTCAAGCGTATCTCGCGTGGCCAAAATATCTCCCGCTTGGGTACCACATGCTTGACCAGACATATGTTGACCTGCCATGCAGTTCGTTGGCAAGCGTATCTAAAAGACCCACACCAAAGAACAAAGAGGATCTCTCCTTGCTCCTCATCAGCTGAGATTTCCAACCCCACTAGACCTTCAGTCCTCTCTGAGACCTGCAGTGAGAGGAATGAAGGTGTAGAATTAGGTGTGTCACAGCCAAGTACTTGTGGGCAGTCTGCTTTTGGTACACCGACGTCAGATTGTACCAGGCAAATTTCCCTGCCCCAGCTGCTGCACCGCCGAAAGAAGTTTGCTCCCAGCCATCCACATGCCCAGCGGTTGAATGCTAGCTTGGCAAAATTGCTAGCACTTCAACTGCTGCCTTTTCAGTTGGTAGACTCTGCCCCCTTCCGTGAGTTTGTGGAATGTGCGGTTCCTCAGTGGCAGGTACCCAAACGCCACTTTTTCTCACGGAAGGCGATTCCGGCTCTCTACCGGCATGTGGAAGGCAATGTCCATGCCTCGCTGGACAGGGCGGTCAGCGGTAAGGTGCATATTACCGCTGACTCATGGTCCAGCAGGCATGGACAGGGACGTTACCTAAGTTTCACGGCGCATTGGGTGACTCTGCTGGCAGCTGGGAAGGATGCAGGACAAGGTGCAGTAGTGTTGGAGGTTGTTCCGCCACCACGCCTCCAAAATGCTGATTGTGACACACCTCTCTCCTCCACCCCCTCCTCTTCTTCTTCCTCCATGGCCTCTTCCTCGGAACCAGCGGTGCTCCGTAGGCGTTCAAGGGGCTACGCAAGTACGCAGGCCAAAAGATGCCATGCGGTGCTTGAGCTGGTGTGCTTGGGGGACAGGAGCCACACTGGGGCAGATGTTCTGTCAGCTCTGCAGGGGCAGGTTCAGAGGTGGTTGACGCCACGCCAACTTAAGGCAGGAATGGTGGTTTGCGACAATGGCACCAACCTCCTCTCTGCCCTCCGACAGGGACAAATGACCCATGTGCCCTGTTTGGCTCACGTCCTTAACTTGGTGGTGCAGCGGTTCTTGGGCAGGTACCCGGGCTTACAGGATGTCCTGAGGCAGGCCAGGAAAGTCTGTGTGCATTTCCGCCGGTCATATAATGCCAGTGCTCGGCTGACGGACCTCCAAAAGGAGTTTAACCTGCCCAAGAACCGCCTAATCTGTGACATGCCCACCAGGTGGAACTCAACGTTGGCCATGCTGCAGCGGCTGCACACGCAGCAGAGGGCCATCAATGAGTACCTGTGCGACTATGGCACCAGGACAGGGTCAGGGGAGCTTGGTTTTTTTTCCCCACGCCAGTGGGCCATGATCAGGGATGCATGCACTGTCCTGTCACCATTCGAGGAGGCCACGAGGATGGTGAGCAGTGACAGTGCATGCATCAGTGACACTGTCCCCCTTGTCCACCTGTTGGAGCACACGCTGCGTGGAATAATGGACAGGGCACTTGAGGCAGAACAGAGGCAGGAAGAGGAGGACTTCCTTAGCTCTCAAGGCCCCCTTTATCCAGACAGTGTTCCTGCGTGCCCGCCGATCACACAGGAAGAGGACGAGGAGGAAGAGGAGAAGGAGGAAGATTGTGTCAGTATGGAGGTGGAGCCTGGCACTCAGCATCAGCAGCAGTCTTTAAGGGTTCTGTCCCAAGAAACACATGGACTTGTACGTGGCTGGGAGGAGGTGGCTGCGGACCATGTCGTTCTTAGTGACCCAGAGGACTCCGGACCGAATGCCTCAGCAAACCTACGCTGCATGGCCTCCCTGATCCTGCAAAGCCTGCGTAAGGATCCTCGTATTCGTGGTATCAAGGAGAAGGACCAATACTGGCTGGCAACCCTCCTTGATCCACGTTACAAGGGTAAGGTTGCGGACCTTATCTTGCCATCGCAGAGGGAGCAGAGGATGAAACATCTTCGGGAGGCCTTGCAGAAAGGTCTGTGCAACGCGTTCCCAGAGACTGGGAGGTTACAAACTCCTGTTTCTGGACAACGTGTTGCTGAGGCTTCGGTCAGTCAAAGAAGGAGCGGTGGAGAAGGTGGCCGTCTGACCGATGCGTTCAGACAATTTTTTGGTCCGCAGCCCCAAGGTATGATCGGTTCCAGCAACCATCGCCAGCGTCTGTTTTACATGGTGCAGGAATACCTAGGGGCAAGATCAGACTTGGACACCTTTCCCACCGAAAATCCTCTGGGTTACTGGGTCTTGAGGATGGATCACTGGCCAGAGCTTGCACAGTATGCAATTGAGCTACTGGCCTGTCCTGCATCCAGCGTTCTTTCGGAACGCACATTCAGTGCTGCTGGAGGCGTGGTAACCGATCACAGGGTGCGTCTGTCCACCGACTCGGTCGATCGGCTGACCTTCATAAAAATGAATCTTGGATCACCACCAGCTACCAAGCACCTGATGCTGATGTAACCGAATAATTTTTTTTGAAATCTCAGATCCCTTCAAAGACTGCCTATGCTGATGCTGAGTGACTATCCCTGAGTAATTATCCTCTTCCTCCTCAATCATCACGCTGATAGCTTGTAAGAACATTTTTGGTTCTGGGCGCCACCACCAGTGCCTAAGGCACAATTTTTCAGCCCCTGTTTAACAGGGGCGTGTAATTACAATTTTTGATGTAATACTTTGCAGCAGGGCTCGTTCCTGCATTCCAACTAGAGTGTCTGTGAGGGGTTGCAGTGTTGTGGCACCAGCACCAGTGCCTAGGGCCCAATGTTTCTGCCCCTGTCTAACAGGGGCGTGTAATTACAATTTTTGATGCAATACTTTGCAGCAGGGCTCGTTCCTGCGTTCCAACTAGAGTGTCTGTGAGGGGTTGCAGTGTTGTGGCACCAGTGCCTAAGGCCCAATTTTTCTGCCCCTGTCTAACAGGGGCATGTAATTACAATTTTTGAAGCAATAATTTGCAGCAGGGCTCGTTCCTGCGTTCCAACTAGAGTGTCTGTGAGGGGTTGCAGTGTTGTGGCACCAGCACCAGTGCCTAAGGCCTAATTTTTCAGCTCCTGTTCAACAGGGGCATGTAATTACAATTCTTGATCTAATATTTCACAGCAGGGCCCTGTGAGGGCTTACAGTGTTGTGGCCACAGCAACACCTAAGGCCCAAATTTCTGCTGAGTATATAGGGCAGGACCCTACTTTCAAACATCTAACTTACAAACGACTCCTACTTGCAAACGGAAGGAGACAACAGGAAGTGAGATGAAATCTACCCCTAGGAAGGGAAATTCTCTCCTGTAAGAGTTAATATGGGAAAACAATTTCTCCTTTCCACTGATGCTTTCCAATCCTTGTTCCACAAAAAAACCCAAATTTTCAAAAAACATTTTTCATTGGGACAAAAAAGTGAGGTGAAATCTTCTGAAGAGGAGGAAAGACAGCAAAACAAATGTCACAGGGGTGATAACCCTTCCCTATGTTTTCCAAAAAGCTTAGAAAAGATTTTTTGGCTGGAGCTAAACATGTTAAAAATGTTCAAAATTACAAACAGATTCTACTTAACAACAAACCTACAGTCCCTGTCTTGTTTGCACCGCCTGTATACTGCTGTTCAGAGTATATAGGGCCTGGTGGCCCCACACCTTTCCTTATTTTAATTTGGGTGCGGGGTTCCCCTTAATATCCATACAAGACCCAAAGGGCCTGGTAATGGACTGGGGGGTACCCATGCCGTTTGTCTCACTGATTTTCATCCATATTGCCATGACCCGACATGACATTAAACCCGCAAGCAGTTTTAAATGAGATTTTTTCCTTTAAAAATGACATTTGGTGCAGGGACTGTTCTAAACATGGGAAACACGCGTCACTTTACAGGCATACTATAGACACCCCCCAGGTACGATATTTAAAGGAATATTTCACTTTTTTTTTTTTTTACTTTAAGCATCATTAAAATCACTGCTCCCGAAAAAACGGCCGTTTTTAAAAGTTTTTTTTGCATTGATACATGTCCCCTGGGGTAGGACCCGGGTCCCCAAACCCTTTTTAGGACAATACCATGCAAATTAGCCTTTAAAATGAGCACTTTTGATTTCGAACGTTCGAGTCCCATAGACGTCAATGGGGTTCTAACGTTCGTGCGAACTTTCGGTCCGTTCGCGGGTTCTGGTGCGAACCGAACCGGAGGGTGTTCGGCTCATCCCTATTCAGGAGCATAGAAATCTATTGAATATATTCAGAAAGCATAAAATGAGTACACAATTTATTAAGAAAACATAAAAGGAAAGAAAATAAAAAAGAACCTTTCTAATAAACAAGTACAAAAAATGCTCTGATGGAATCAATTAGCAGCAAGCATACACCATAGGTGATAAGGCCGCCTGGAGGCAAAAAGCAAAGCCCACCACCCTACTATACATATTTAGTATGTCCTATGCGCTCATTTAATGTCATTTATTTAGTTAATACATACCAAAGCCATCTTGGAAACAATCTCTATATATTGTCCCTTTTTTATACATATTACATCTTTCCCATATACGCGGCCCTACTGGTGGGCTTTGCTTTTTGCCTCTAGGCGGCCTTATGGCACAGCACTGCCCTTAGAACCCTTTCACATGGCATTCTGATTAGGTTCACTTGTCCGTTTTTCAGGTGACTCTGTTTGGAGGCTCTATTCAGCTGTGTGGGCTGGCCATAGAGCCATCATTATTCTGCTGTGTAAATGTGGAAAACTGAATGGGTATGGATGTCAAAACACTGACATCCATCCTGTTCAGCTTTGATTCAGCAGAGGGTCCGCTCAAAGTTTCCCTGCTGAATGAAGTGGAGATACTCTGTGTGTCCTTAGGATTCTCTCACACAGAGCTTAGTCCACTTCGATCAGCATGGTATCCATGAGCAGATCTGTTGATGAATTGGTGCTGAATGGGATAGATGTCATTTTTTTTACAACTGTGCCCAATCAGTTTGTGTCCAGTGAACATCAGCGGACCCATGCTAGCTCTATGGATGGTCAGATGTAAATGGACAGTGGTGTCTGTTTACATCAGGCTACCTCTGATCCATAATGTTTAGGTCCTGAAAAAAACAGAAACAGATGCAGTCCTTTTCCATATTTTTTTCCAGACCTGGAAGTAGGTGGGTGTGACTCAGAGGTACACACAAGTCCGTTTCCACCCGCTTGTCCATAGAACTGCATGGAGCTTCCGATCAGGTCCACCTAAAAAAAACTGACAGGCCAACCTGATCTGAAAGCTTATGTGAAAGGGCCCTTGTTGGTGTCTGAAACCAGATGACAGGAGGATTTTTAGTGCTGGTTGCGACAGAGGTGGGAGTGGTGAAGAAGCGCTGGCAGGGTAGATTTTAGGGGTTTTATTGATGGGGTCTTTACCAAAACACTGACTTTATCACCAATATGCAAGGTGACAAACAGGGTATCTTAAATAATTTACTCTGGAAATCTACCCCACATAGTATTGGCCCTGGATGCTATGTTTATTTGCTATCATTAGCAGCTGGCTGATTGCTTTCACACATTGTCTGAAATTGCTCTTAATTATTTACTTATTAGCCGTATAATAATCAGTGGAAGCGCAGATTCATCCTGTATTTATATGCTGCAGCTTCTCTTCTTTTGGGAACATAAATGTTTCTACAATGTAGGCACCTGGTTGAATTTAGAAGTAGTAGAGCACTGGTGCTGCATTCAAAATCCATTCCCCAGCACACGTGCAGCCTGCTGTCCCTTTTAAACTGTCATTGCTGCTCGAGATGTTACCATGGTGATGTTGATCTGTAATAGCTGTGTTCTAGTTTGTGTATCACTGCAAACCCTAAAGCTGTTGTAAGACCGAAGATTCTTCACAACAATCAATGTCATTGTTGATTCTGCGTTTGCTTAATACTGGATTGTCTTCAGAGGCCAAAACATTTTAGGCAATTTATTTGCAGTCTACTTTGATGTCCAGATTGCATGCAATGGCTGATTTACAGTTTTTCTCCCCCCTCCCCCGGTCATCATCTAGCACATGAAAAGCTGATGAATCCTCAATAGTCTTTTGCCACCTGGTGGTCTAGCTACAGTATAACAAGTTGGAAATTAAAAACTGTGGGAACATTTTTTACCTGTGAAATATCAGGCTGGTTATCAGAAACATGTACAAGTAAACATTTCTATTTAACATTGCAGACTGGAAATATAGAACATTTGAGCAAACCAATTTAGGACTTTTGTGTTCTCAGTAATTTATTCATTTTCAATTCTAAATATTTTGCTGTCTCTTTTGCAACTTTTAACAAGCCTGATCTGACTCTGGTTTATACACTAAAGCCGCATACACACAAGCTTAATGTCCAACAGAAAAAGTCCGACAGAAGCTTTTCATCGTCTATTCCGATCTTTTAGATCTGTTCCGATGGACCAAAAACGACGCATGCTCTGAAGCAAGCACAAGACGGCAGCTATTAGCTACTGGCTATTGAACTTCCTTTTTCTAGTCCCTTCGTACTCGTTGTACGTCACCACGTTCTGGACGGTCAGACTTTGGTCGGACTTTGGATTGACCGTGTGTAGGCAAGACCGCTTGAATGGAATTCCGTCGAGTTCCGTCGGAGAAACCTTTGGAGTTTATTCCAACAGCTAAACCGGTCATGTGTACGCGGCAATAGGGATTATAGGACTTGGGCTCTACCTTTATCCTTCTTGCTATCACTATTTGTTGCTGCCTCGATTCATGGTAACAGAGTAAGGTTGAAAAAAAAAAATGGCCATCAAGTTTAACCCATTTGCTTATTCCCTATGAAAGTATAAATAAAGGGTAACTGAGTTAAAAGGTTATTTTTTCTGCTGTCTGTGTCTTGCTGGGACGATTTTCTTTCACCACCTGTCTTGGTGAAACAACACTAGGGCTTTTTTACATTGACGGCAGTGGCCACCTCCTTCTGAAAAGTGATACAAAGTGGATTGCATTTTAGAAGGCAGCAAATCTTGTGATCAGAGAGGGGGGGCGGGGGGAGTGAGCCATGCTTTGTGTGTCAATGGATGCATGCAACCTGGCTCGGGGTTGAGCACACGCTTCTGATAGCAAGTGCTACTATGGGGGGGGAGACACACAAGAGGAGGAGCCAAGATAGCCAGTGAGTGACCCCAAAAGAGGAGGTTCGGGGCTTATCTGTGCAATGCCCTGTGCATTGCACAGAGCAGGTAAGTATAACATAGGTATAATTTTATTTTTTAAAAAGCAAGCCTTTTAAATTGCTCTAATTGAAATCACAGATGCCATTTATACTAAAGAAATGCATGTAGTTTATAAATGCAGTCCCTTACAATGTTGGCCATAACTCATGCCCATTGCCTGAAAATGTGATCTACATTTTGGGGTAATTTACATGATCATTTATATTTTACACCTGACTTGCATTTGTGATGCATATGTGAATCACATGGGGCAGAGTAAACCTTCATTTATTGTTGTTTTCCATGCATCATATTGCTTTGCTTTTTCTCTTCGATTAGGGCACTTTCACACTGGGGAGGGGGAGGCCGTCGGTGTTATTTTTAGCGGCGCTTTACCGTCGTTTTAGCGGTGCTTTTCGCCCGCTAGCGGGGCGCTTTTAACCCCTGCTAGTGGCCAGTGAAAGGGTTAATAGCGCCCGCAAAGTGCCGCTGCCGAAGTGCTTTGCAGGCGCTGCCCATTGAGTTCAATTAGTTTTTAGGCAAAATTGTGAGTGAGCCCACTCTCTTGGCTGAAAAGCAACCCCACACATGAATGATCTCAGGATGCTTTACTGTTGGCATGGCACAGGACTGATGGTAGTGCTCACCTTTTCTTCTCCAGACAAGGTTTTTTCCGGATGCTCAAAACAATCGGAAAGGGGATTCATCTGAGAAAATGACTTTCCCCCAGTCCTCAGCAGTCCAATCCCTGTACCTTTTGCAGAATATCAGTCTGTCCTTGATGTTTTTCCTGGAGAGAAGCTTGTTTGCTGCCCTTCTTAAAACCAGGCCATCCTCCAAATGTCTTCTCACTGTGCATGCAGATGCCCTCACACCTGCCTGCTGCCATTCCTGAGCAAGCTACCACAGCTGAATCAACTGTAGGAAACGTCCTGGCGCTTGCTGGACTTTCTTGGGCACTAAGAAGCCTTCTTCACAAATGCAATGGAAATGTTTTTTATAGGATTGAGATCATTTTCATTACAAAGAGAGACTTTTTTTTGCAATTTGCAATTCAACTGATCACTCTTCATAACATTCTGGAGTATATGTAAATTGCCATCATAAAACCTGAGGCAGCAGACTTTGTGAAAATCTATAAATTCATACTTGAGTTAATTCTCTGAACTTTTGGCCATGGCTGTATGTAGTGCAAATTTGATTTTGTTCAAAAAAGGATTCTGTACGAATTTAGTGCGGTGCAAATTTCAGCTCCATTGACTTCTATAGGACCGGATTGAAATCGCAGTCCAGTGTTCACAACACTGACATTTTTCTTTTTTTTGCCTACATTTTATAGAAATAAAATTGCATATGTGACCACTCCCCCTTTAAAATGTGCACTAAATTTGCATTAAATTCGCACATGGCAGGCAGAAATCACAATGCAAATTTGCACCGTGTACTGCTTTAAATTCATACCGAATTCACAGTGCATAAGTGTGAACCGGCACTAAGACCTATGTTTTGCAGCATCATTCATGCAAATGCACGCATTAGAGTGCATTCTGGAAATGCTTGCAACACACCTAATCCTTGTGCTGTGTGCTGCAGTGTCATTCATTGTGAATAGTAACCCAAGGCACTGTAAAGTATAAGGCTTTGCTGCGCACCACAATGAACATGCCATATTCTGTACTGAGCATGTGCATTTTTTGTCCATTGTGGTGCATTGTCAGCCCATTTCATTAATGCAACAAAACAGATCACAAAGTATGAATCCAGCCTACCAGGGAAGTACACCTTCCTATTCTGGTGACAATTTTCTTTTGTTAAAGCCCTGATAGGGTGACAGTTACACATTTATAAATCTGAAAATTCATAACAGTTTTTTTTTTTAATGAAAACCTATTGTATAATCTAAAACATTTTATTTATCTCAGATCACCTCTGGGAAGCAATTTACCAGACTAAACAGTTTTTCTTGGGTCAGTCTAGCTCTGAATTACAGTATGCCATCTAGGAAATTTGGTTGACTTACTATGACTATTTAGTTTGCAGTAAACTTAGTTCTGCAGAAGAGAACATTGAAAATGAAGTGGAAGGTTACAATATTGATTTTAAAGTGGAAGTGTGACCATTGTGACAATCCAATTTTATATATCTTTAACACGCACTAAATAATCTTTAAAACAAGCTATCACTGGTTTATGTAGCGCAGGTACTGTAGAAAAGTGTATCCTCATACTTAAAGAGGAACTTTACTTCTCCATATTTAATTTCAATCTCAGAACCTTTTCTGTTGGTGATTCTTACCCAACACAGTGTATCCAGTGTTGTCCCGCTGTCACCTGCCAAAAGCCGCCAAAGGGCCTCCATCTTGTTTGCGATGTCATGAGTAGGCCAGCTGTCTCTTCAGGGTCTTAGCAACCTGCACCATATGATGTTACACTGTGCATGTGTATACAGTCCCAAAGCCTCCTGAGATCCATGATGTAGGAATCACAGGAAGCTTTGTGCGGGAGGGGAGATTCTGGCCTAGGGCAGAAAGACAGCTTAAATTCTTCTGGGTGGGCTGTCCATAAGGTTTAGGAGTGTGTCTATGGGAATGTTTGACCATTCTTCCAGAAGTGCATTTGTGAGGTCAGGCACTGATGTGGATGAGAAGGCCTGGCTCGCAGTCTCTGCTCTAATTCATCCCAAAGGTGTTCTATTGGGTTGAGGTCAGGACTCTATGCAAGCCAGTCAAGTTCCTCCACCCCAGACTCGCTCATCCATGTCTTTTTGGACCTTGCTTTGTGCACTGATCCAAATTATTTGGTGGAAGGGGGATTATGGTGTGGGGTTGTTTTTCAGGGGTTTGGCTTGACCCCTTAGTTCCAGTGAAAGAAACTCTTAAGGCATCAGCATACCAAGAAATATTGGACAATTTGCTTCCAACCTTGTGGGAACAGTTTGGGGATGGCCCCTACCTGTTTCAACATGACTGCGTACCAGTGTACAAAGCAAGGTCCATAAAGACATGGATAACAAGGGGCCTCCCCAGATCCCGCCCCCCCCATGGGAATGAGTATGGGGTACATAGTATCCCTACCCATTCACCAAAAAAGTGTCAAAAATAAATAACACACACACGGTTTTTGACAATTTCTTTATTAAAAAACCCCCAAAAAACTGCCACCACCTGATCTAAAAAAAAAAAAAAAAAACTCTGCCCGCTAACTCCGCCTATATAAATGGCTCAGCAGCTCGCACACAGCATTTGAGCCGGAGAGAGCGTCATGTCAACATCGGAAGAAGAGAAGAAGAGAAGAAGCGGCGAGACAGCGGCAGCAGACCGGGCCCCTCACTGGCAAAAGAGCTGGAAGAAGATAGCGGAGGGGCCCGGGAGAAGAGGCCGAACACTGGGAGAAGAGGCCGAACACCGGGAGAAGTCGGAAGGAGACCCCCCGAAGCCGGAAGAAGACCCTAATAAATAATTCTTTAAATCTGTGTACTGTGTTTTTTTTTATTTTTTTTTTATAGACACTTTTTTTCCCTAGGTGAATGGGTAGGAGTACCATGTACCCCATACTCATTCACATAGGGTGGGGGCCGGGATCTGGGGGCCCCCTTATTAAAGGGGGGCTCCCGGATTCCGATAAGCCCCCCACCCGCAGACCCCGACAACCAAAGACCAGGGTTGTCGGGAAGAGGCCCTTGTCCTCATCAACATGGGGACAAGGTGCTTTGGGGTGGGGGGGCCGCAGGGCGCCCCCCTCCCCCAAGGCACTCACCCCCCATGTTGAGGGCATGTGGCCTGGTACAGCTCAGGAGGGGGTGCGCTCGCTCGTCCCCACCCCCTTTCCTGGCCGGCCTGCCTGCTCGGAAAAGGGTCTGTTATGGATTTTGGGGGGACCCCCACGCCGATTTTTCGGCGTAGGGGGTTCCCCTTACAATCCATACCAGACCTAAGGGCCTGGTATGCCCCTGGGGGGGAACCCAAGCCGGTTTTTTATTTAAAATTTGGTGCTGCGTTCCCCCCTCAGGATTCATACCAGACAGCTGTCAGCGCTGCCTGTCACTCATCGGGAAAGGAAAAAAAGTTTTCCTTTCCCGATGAGCGAGCCAGCGCGACATGCACAGTACCCTGTCGCCGAGAACCAGCGCGATGGTATCGCGCTGGAAACACAATCTCGCGGTCAGATACTGTAACTGTCTTCATGTGAAACAAGGCTAAAAGGTGACCTGTATCAAGTAAACCTGTGGCTAAATCATTGCAGCAAAAGCTAAGAAGAAGGCAATGGACTGTATAAACTGTTGCACATACCTGTTGTTGCAAAAAGTCTCATATCAGGGCTTTGAAAAGCCTCCTGACATTGCTATGCAAGTGTAGCAATGTAGCAAGGTCTCCGGCCTTGTCCAGTCTAATGAGAACTTTCCAGGCCAAAGCTAGCTGACATTCTTTAATATGTTGTTGGTTGTGAGGCATAGTGGGTGCAAAGATGGTGAAAGTCATTGGGCGCCAGACACTTCATGGATGTAAAAGAGGTTTTATTTCTTTTGACAGTCCTTTTGTATTTTTGAGGTAAAGAGGATTAGGGTCAGGACACACTTAGGTAGTTGCAATTTCAATTAACTCAGAGACTTCAATAGGAGGACAGCCGTGCAGGGGAAGGCCCCAGCAAGAAGCCCCATGCAGGTGCTGTCTCCTATAGTAACAGTCTTTAACTGTTTCTAACTCAAATGTAACAGTCCTTTCAGCTTCATAACAACTGACTCTTGTAGTTCTTCAACACTGAGCTCCCGGTCTCTCACAAGACCCTCTGATTCACTGACTCTGAATCCCTTGACCTCCTCCAAGGTTTGCGGTGGTATCCCCTCAAGCGTCACCTACACTTCCCTGCTGGGTCCCTCCCTAGCTTGGCACTCCAGATAGTTCTCAAGCTTCACCCCTGCTAACCAGCGAGGTCCCTGACTTGACTCACAAAGCTGCAAGCGTCTCCTCCGCGGGTTGGGTTTCTGACTTTATCACCAACTGAAGTTTCCCGATTCTCCACTGGGCCCGTTCGGTGAGAATCTGGTTCCGGTACTTGCTTCAGTTACTCACTGTGGTCCCTGGTAAAGGTGGTTGTTCTCTTTGTGGCGACAGCTTCCCCTTTACCTCCGACCACTGACAGGTTCTTCAGCCGACAGAACCATCAACTTTTGGTTGGATTGCAAGCCACAATCCCAACCCTGCTCTGCTCTCTTTACTTCTGGACAGGCCCTCACACAGCCTAGCAGCCAAATGCCCCCGAGATAGGCCCAATTTTCGGCCTAGCAGCCCGACACACGTCCACCCAGACAGCCGTCCAGGTGGCACAGAACACAGATCACCTGACTCCACCCGAATATATAGGTTTTCCCAGCAGGCCAAGTGATTCAAGAAAACCCCTGCCCATTGGCTGAGATACCCCATATACCCATAACCTGACCTTGGGTTGACCTTCTCGTATCTAGTACCACCAAGCACCCGGCCACCTAGTGGTAGAAGAGAAAAGTGCAACAAGGCCAAACTTAGGGAGAAATCAATGGATCTCTAACAATTGACCAGGGTAACTACTCCTGGCAAGTACATTTTTGAGGAGCTCCCTGACTAAACCCCAGGTTGCTACATCAGCATCAACTTGCACAGAGATGGTAGAATAGGCATACCCCTTGCCTCCATGTGACAGTGCATTTGTCTGCGGATACTAGTGCAGACAGTAGACATTGGGTGTTATTCACTAAAACTGGAGAGTGCCAAATCTGGTGCAGCTGTGCATAGAAACCAATCAGCTAACAGGTTTTATCGCCAAAGCTTAATTGAACATGCTGAAGTTAGAAGCTGATTGGCTACCATGCACAGCTGCACCAGATTTTGAGTGCTCCAGTAAATTTAGTAGTAAATTTAGTAAATCTACCCCATTGCATCGATGGATAAGGACAAGGGATGTTCCTAATGCTACTACATGGGAGAAACTGCTTGAGGCTTTAGGAAGATCTGTGGATTGCTGTAAGCTACCTAACACTGCTGTAAACTCTGTTGTCTTTGTTGGCTAGGGACTTGTTCTAAAGTTTAAAGCTGACCTCTGGGAAAAATATTTTTTGCACATTTGCTTTGTACCATTAAATTAATTTAAATTAGTGGATGGCTGCAGAGATATTTCTGCTTTTAGAAATGAATAGACGTGCAATTAGTTTAGTTCTGAATTCTTTTTTGGATGAAATTCAACAAATTTGTTAATTCAGAAATAGACGAATTAACGAAAAAAACGTTTAACACATTTTTCCAAAAATTTGAAAATCCGAAAATAAGAACGAAAATCCGAAAATTAGAAAACCTGAAAATTCTAAAATCTGAAATAATAACTAACTTACTAATAATAGCTATTACTAACTATTAAATTATAGGTATTGGAATCTCCTTTCAAATTTGGCTGTTAGTGAACATAACGAATACGAATTTATCCGAAGTTACGAATTATCCGAAAAAATGAAAGGCCGCATCTAAACGAATGGAACGTAATGAATTATTCATAATAAATAATAATAATAATAATAAAAACATTTTATCATTATTATTTATTATTATTAATTTGTTACATTCGTTTAGATGCGACATTCGTTATTTCGGATAATTCGTAACTTCGGATAAATTCGTATTCGTTATGTTCACTAACAGCCAAACTTGAAAGGAAATTCCAATACCTATAATTGAATAGTTATTATTAGTTAGTATTATTCCGGATTTTCGAATCTTTGGATTTTTGTTCTTATTTTTGGATTTTCTTTCTTATTTTTGGATTTTCAAATTTTCTAATTTTTGAATTTCCGAATTTCTGAATTTTCCAATTTCCGAAGTTTTGAATTTCCGAACTCGAATTTTCGGATTTTCAAATTTTTGGATTTCCAAATTTTTGGATTTCGGATTTCCGAATTTTCATATTTCCATATTTTCAAATTTTAGAATTTACGAATTTATTCGAAATAATGAATTTCGATCACAACGAATGACCTGAAAAATTAAAAAAATAAATAATGAAACCTAAAACGAAGACCAAAAATTTTTTGGCAGTGCACATATCTAGAAATTAAGTTGTGTCCTCTCTCCACCTCCAGCTTGCTGGACAGGGAAAAAGAAGCAGCAGACTGATGACTCCAGCCCTCTGCTTACTCTATTAGGCACCATGCACACTGAAGCTCAAAAAAGCTTTTTCTGGATGCCAGATTGCTGACAGAAAACTCTGGTTGAAAAACGTGCTTTTAACAGCGTTTTGTACTAGCGTTTATGAGCGTTTTTTAGCATTAGCGTTTATGGGCATTTTTAATAAAAATACACAGAGGACACTCCAAAAATCCCACAATGCATTCCAAACTCCCACAATGCATTGAAAAAAATAGAACGCCGAACGCTAATTAACGCGCGTTTATGAACGTTTATCGGCGTTTGGCGTTTTTGACATTTTTTTTTTGGCGGTGAAAAATGGCACTTTGAACGCAAAGTTCTGGCTTTCAGAAAAAAGCCCCAAAACCCCACTGCTCATTAAAGCTAAAAAACTTTCATGTGTGCATGGACACATAGGATAAAATAGAGTGGAGTTTATGGGCTTTTAAAAAAAAAGCCCAAACTCCAATAAGCTGCAGTTTATCAGCTCCAGTGTGCATGGAGCCTTAGCATGTTCCTTGTCAACACATTTGCATGCAGCAATTCAGATTGATTCGCAGTCCTGCCCAATCTTAGTGCTGCTGGTATGATCGATGCAATTCAGATTTAGGCACTTACACCAATTACATTAAAACAAATGCATTTCATAATTTATTAAAAATTACAGGAGGGCAATAACCCTTTTGCGGTCAGAGATAATAAAAGCGGTATTAAACCCCCCCCCCAAAAAAATTGTAATAATTTGCAGCTTACCAGTTCTTTGATTAATTCTTTTTTAGGCTTATTTTTTTACTTCATCTTCACCTGTCGATCTGGCTAGTAAGGGCCGTTTCACATCTGTATAGTGCATTTTTTACTGCATTGCATATTAGGTGTGTTTTACATGCATTTAAGGTGCTATATAATTGAAATCTTTAGAAAGAGCATTTTGATGAAAGTGCAGCAAAAATGCAGCACACAGGATTGTTTTAAAGTACTGCATCTAAAACATACATACAACTCACTGGGCTATAGTGTTTTTTGTTTAACTTCCTTTAATAAACCAAGCTGTTCAGCTAAAGTGGCAGTTAAATGGTTGAAACAAAAGCATTTATCACTGAAATGGGTGCTTGCATTAGTTAGCTTTTTTTCATTTATGTAAAAAAGGGAAACTGTTACTGATTAAAGCAGAACTTTACCCATAACAACTTAATAAAAAATATGAACAGCAGTAAATTTTGAAGCAGAACTAAACCCATCGATTTAACAATTAAAAAAAAAACAGTTACATTCCTGCAATGCCAGGATTGCTTAACTGTCACATTTGCTTTTGTCCTCAGCCAAACAAGCAAAACAAGAAATGGCTGGTGACCCCGGAGGAAGTGATCGTGACGATACGCGTTGGGGGGAGTTGGGTGACGTTGTACTGTGGAGGATGAGGGGTGAGGGGAGCAAGTGGAAGGAGAGCCGCAACCCTGTTGGATGCTTATATGGAAGCACTTGACTGTTATTTTTAATGTAAGTGTGTTTATTGTCTGAATAAATGACCTTTTATACTACACTATGGGAGCAAATTTGTTTAATTGAGGAATGGAGGAGGAAGGAAGATCCATATAAGGTTATAGGAGCCCTACCTGCACGATAAATCCCAAGAGTGGGGAAAAAGAGGACAGAAGGTATTTGAGCAGCTGATGAGCTGGGATTTGAACCCTAGCAGGGGAAGGTGTTTTTAGACCTGGAGACAGGTCGAAACTTAAAGAGGTTGTAAACCCTCATGGTTTTTCACCTTAATGCATTCCATGCATTAAGGTGAAAAACCTTCTGTGGTGCTGCAGCCCCCGGAGCCCCCGTTTTACTTACCCGACCCCGATCCTTCTCCGGCCGGGTACGAGCACACCATCTCTAGCTTGTGTCTCGTGTCCTGATTGGATAGATTGATAGCAGCACAGCCATTGGCTCCCGCTGCTGTCAATCAAATTCAATGACGTGGAGCCAGGGGGCGGGGCCGAGTCCTGCATTCTGTGTGAATGTACACAGATATGAGACTCGGGAGCATGCCAGCATGGGTGTCCACCAAGGAGCGCGTTTCTCCAACGTGGACCTTCGATGCAGGGAGGAGCCACCAGCACCACTGAGGGACCCCAGAAGAGGATGATCTGGGCCACTCTGTGCAAAACAAACTGCCCAGTGGGGGTAAGTATGACGTTTGTTTTAAAAAAAAAAAAAGAGGGTTTGCAACCCCTTTAAGGTGAGTGCAGTGGTGAACGGTGGTGGGATTCGCTATATATTATTTAAGACCCACAAGGGTGAAGAAAAGTGCAATATACGGATCACACTTTTAAAGAACTCCACACATAGAAGGAATAATTGGACATATATGAACTTTGAAATTCGCTGAATAATATAGATTTGAGTTTTTATTGTCTTTCATCAATTTTGTCACTGGATGGTCATTATTTGGATGCATATTGTTGTTGATTGTTAGGTGCAGCCAGTTTACATTTTTTTTATTTATTTTCAGTTGTGGGAACACAATTATTTGGTTTGCAGCCAGTTGAGTAGATTAGGGAGCGCGGGATAACACACCAGTTTTTTTTTATATCAAATGGCTGGTGTTATAACTGATCACATGTGCAGCACCATGGCAGTTGCAGATCAAACAGAAGCAGCTTATTTGCCTATAAAGGGTAGGAGGGTTTAATTACGCTTTTATTGTTGTCAGCAGATCATCCTCTACCAGTTCAGCAGTGCCTAAAAATAGAGAGCAACTGAGCATGTGAAGAGCAGGGTGAGGCAGTGTATTACTAGGTTTTACACAGTATAGGCACTTTTTTTTTATGTTTTACATACAGTATCTCACAAAAGTGAGTACACCCCTCACATTTTTGTAAATATTTTATTATATCTTTTCATGTGACAACACTGAAGAAATTACACGTTGCTACAATGTAAAGTAGTGCGTGTACAGCTTGTATAACAGTGTAAATTAGCTGTCTCCTCATAATAACACACAGCCATTAATGTCTAAACCGCTGGCAACAAAAGTGAGTACACCCCTAAGTGAAAATGTCCAAATTTGGCCCAACTAGTCATTTTCCTCAGATGTGAATGGGGAGCAGGTGTGTTAAATTTGGTGTTATCGCTCTCACTCTCTCATACAAGATTGCCAAGACCCTGAAACTGAGCTGCAGCACAGTGGCCAAGACCATACAGCGGTTTAACAGGACAGGTTCCACTCAGAACAAGCCTTGCTATGGTCGACCAAAGAAGTTGAGTGCACATGCTCAGCATCATATCCAGAGGTTGTCTTTGGGAAATAGACGTATGAGTGCTTCCAGCATTGCTGCAGAGGTTAAAGGGGTGGGGGGTCAGCCTGTCAGTGCTGCAAACTGCATCAAATTGGTCTGCATGACTGTCGTCCCAGAAGGAAGCCTCTTCTAAAGATGATGCACAAGAAAGCCAAGCAGACTAAGGACATGGATTACTGGAACCATGTCCTGTGATCTGACCAAGATAGACTTATTTGGTTCAGATGGTGTCAAGCGTGTGTGGCGACAACCAGGTGAGGAGTACAAAGACAAGTTTGTCTTGCCTACAGTCAAGCATGGTGGTGAGAGTGTCATGCTCTGGGGCTGCATGAGTGCTTCCGGCGCTGGGGAGCTACAGTTCATTGAAGGAACCATGCATGCCAGCATGTACTGTGACATACTGAAGCAGAGCATGATCCCCTCCCTTCAGAGACTGGGCCGCAGGGCATTATTCCAACATGATAACGACCCCAAACACACCTCCAAGATGACCACTGCCTTGGTAAATAAGCTGACGGTAAGGTGATGGACTGGCCAAGCATGTCTCCAGACCTAAACCCTATTGAGCATCTGTGGGGCATCCTTAAACGGAAGGTGGAGGAGTTCAAGGTCTCTAGCATCCACCAGCTCAATGATGTCATCATGGAGGAGTGGAAGAGGACTCCAGTGGCAACCTGTGAAGCTCTGGTGAACTCCATGCTCAAAAGGGTTAAGGCACTGCTGAAAAATAATGGTAGCCACACAAAATATTGTCACTTTGGGAAAAATTTGGACATTTTCACTTTTTTACTCACTTTTATTGCCAGCGGTATAGACATTAATGGCTGTGTTGAACTATTTTGAGGTGACAGCAAATTTACACTGTTATAAAAGCTGTACACTCACTACATTGTAGCAAAGTGTCATTTTTCATTGTTGTCAAGTGGAAAGATATAATATAAAATATTTTCAAAAATGTGAGGGGTTTAATCACTCTTGTGAGATACTGTAGCTATACCTGCAAAAGGGGCAAGCCTAAAGTGATGTAACAAGACTTAATTTTCTGCCTGAAGTTCAAAAAAGTGTTAGCTAGAGTTGGATGTTAACGTTTAAGTCCATCTAATGCATCTAACATTACCCTCAGTCCAAAGATGCCATTGTTGCTCCTCCAGTGGAGTGAAGACACCATAAGACAGGAAGTGTGTTACTGGCAGGATTAAAGGCTATGTTTAATTTTTTTCTAAATTCCAGCTTCTCTATGAACCAATATACCATTAATGTACCTCTTTTGCAGAAAAGATCAAAGCTTTCAAAATGTTCTAGACCAGTGGTCTCCAAACTACGGCCCGGGAACCAGATGCGGCCCTTTGCTTGGTTTTTTCCGGGCCTTGAAGCACTATTTCATCCACTACTACTGATACCAACAACAGAGTACAATTCCTCCCAATGACACCAACAATGGGACACAATTCCTCCCAATGATATCAACAATGGGACACAATTCCTCCCAATGACACCAACCAGGATCTGTGCCCTGTCACTGGTGAAATGACCTGGATCCACAACATCACGATCACCTAAAAATATAGAAACAAAAACACACCATGTATTATAAATATGCCGGCATCCATCTCCTACCTGAGCCTGTGGTCGCAGACACTCACCTGTTGTGGTGACTATTTCCACCACGTCTCCCAATGACACCAACAATAGGGCACAATTTATCCCAATGACACCAACAATGGGGCACAATTTATACCAATTGCATCAACAATGGGGCACAATTCCTCCCACTGATACAAACGATGGGGCATTATTTTTTCCCATTGATATCAGGACATTTTCTACTCGCAAAAGCCACAGTCCGGCCCCCCTAAAGTCTAAAGGACAGTAAACTGGCCCTTTGTTTAGAAAGTTTAGAGACCCCTGCACTAGACCATACTTACCTCACAGGAAGGAGTTCACCAGCTGACCTCATTAATTCGCACCATGCACCTGCGCTCCCCTCCCCCACCTCTATGCTAACATACACTCATTATTAATCTATATATCATTATCTGTTCTCACTAAATGCACATCCAATAATCAATATTTCTGTTCCTTCATCTTGCATAGCTTATTCATTTGGCAGAGTGTGCAGGAGCTGAGTGGTCACATAAGAGCCTATGTGGAGTAGAGCTTTAGTATTGAAAACAGG